>NC_138164.1:24723257-25925757 GCF_964165515.1 Mesoplodon bidens | reverse complement strand
GAGGTCTTACTATCATCTTTTGTTATATTTTTTATATTTTCTTGGGGTGCTGTTGGAAATGTAATTAAAATAAATTTTATTTTTTGTGTATTTGCAGCTAGCACATACGTTTACAGTGGATTTTTGTATATTTACCTTGTATCTTGTCACCTTGCTAAATTCACAAGTACTAGTGTTAGGTTTTTTCGGTTGATTTCTTAGTACATGATTATGTTATGTGTGAATAAAGACACTTTTTTTTCTTTCCGATCTCTAGGCGTTTTATCCCATTTGTTAATTTTTTGTTATTTTATTTCACTCGCTAGGCCTTCAATATAGTGTTGAATAGAAGTGGTGAGAGTGGACATCCTTACCTGTTCTTTATCTTAAGTGGAAAGCATTTACCTTTCACCTTTAAGCATGATGTTAGCTGTGGACTTTCCATGTATGCCCTTTTAGACTGAGTAAATTCTCCTCTATTTTTATTTTTTTCTAAGAGTTGGTGTCTTGAATAGCATTGGATTTTGTCAAACACTTTTTCTGCATCTATTTATATAATCATGATTTTTCTCTTTTATTCTGTTAATATAGAGAATTACATTGGTTGATTTTTGAATGTTACAGCAACCTGAATTTCTGGGATATACTCTATTTGGTTATTTTTGTTTATTTAATTATAAAATATTTTATATATACTTACAAGCGCATTTTATTTTATATATTTTTTCTGATGTGATTTGCTCACAATTAGTTGAGAATTTTTGCATCTGTGTTTATGAGGGCTATTGGGTTTTGTTGTAAGGGTAATGCTGGCCTCACGTATGAATTAGGAAATATTCCCTGTTCTTCCATTTGTAGAAGAGTTTGTGCAGGATTGGTGTGATTTCTTCCTTAAAGGATTGTTAAAACTCACTAGTCAAACTGTTTGGGCCTGGAGTTTTCTTTGTGGGATGCTTAAAGCAGAAATTTAATTTCTTTAATATCTGTATTAAATGTTTTCTCTTTATTCTTGAGTTAGTTTTAGAATGAAGGTTTGCAAGGAATTTGTTTATTTCATCTAAATTGTTGAATTTATTGTCATAACATTGTAATATTCCTTTATTGTCCTTTTAATGTCTGTCGAGTCTGTAGTTATGTCCCCTCTTTCATTCCTGATTTTGGCTATTTCTATTTTCTCTTTGTTTCCTTGGTTAGAATAGTTTTAGGTTTATCAATTTTATTAATCTTTTCAAAGAATTGCCTTTTAGGTTCATTAATTTTCTAGTTGTGTGTTTTCTATTTTGTTGATTTCCACTGACTTTTTACTGTTTCTTTCCTATTACCTATTTTGTATTTAATTTGCTCTTCTTTTTCTAGCTTCCTGAAGTGGGTTTATAGGTCTTTGATTCTAAATCTTTCTTATTTTCTAATGAGTATTTAATCTACATTTTTTCTCCTAGCACTGCTTTATCTCCATCTAACTAATTTTGATGTGTTATGTTTTCATTGTCATCTTTTCAAAATATTTTCTAATTGATTTTGTTACTTTTTTTTAAACTTACAGACTATATATGAGTTTAAAATTTTCCAGGTATTTGTGGATTTAACCAGTTTTGTTTTTGTTTTTGACTTCAAATTTAATTCTGTTGTTGTCATAAAACATACCCTGTATAATTTAGTTTAAAAAAATCATAGAGACTAATGTTATGGCCTAGCCTATGCTCTATCTTGGTGAAAATTCCTTATGGAATTGAAATGAATGTATATTCAGCTGTTGTTAGTTGTAGTGTTCTGTGAATGTCAACATGGGAAAGTTTATTCATAGTGTTAAGTCATCTGTATTCTTACTGATTTTCTGTTTTCCTCTTCTGTCAGTTACTGTCAGTTACTGAGAGAGCAGCAGTAAAATCTCTGTGTTGTGGATTTGTCTTTTTCTTCTTTCAGTTTTGTCAGTTTTTGCCACATGTATTTTGAAGTCTTGTTAGATACATACACATTTAGGATTGTTGTATCTCCTTGATGAATTGACGATTATATCATGAAATGTTCCTCTTTATTTCTGGTAATATTCTTCTTTAAGGTCTACTTTTGTCTCATAGTAATAAAGCCTTTTCAGTTTTCTGACTTTTTGTTTTCATGATGTATTTTTTTAATCTTTTAGTTTTAATGTATCTGTTTATTTTATATTGAAAGTGTATTTCTTGTGGACAGTCTGTGTTTGGGGCTTGCTTTTTTATCTAGCTTATCAGTTTCTTCCTTTTAAATTAGAGGATCTTCTCCACTATATAATATGACAGCCATATTGACTTTAACATTTTTGGTTAAAATTTACTGAAGTTATATCAGGTTGAAAGTTCATTTCTTCAGTCTCACTAGCCAAATTTTTTAAGTGTTTGTAGACACAAATGGCTAGGTTAGTGGCTACCATATTGGGCGGTGTAGGTATAGAAAGATCCTATTAGATGGTGCTGGTTTAGATTATTTATGTTTAATGTAATTACAGGTATGTTTGAGTTTGTCTGCCATCTTGCTTTCCCTTTTCTATTTGTCCCATTTATTTTTTCTCTTCCTTTTCCTAGCTTCATTTGGATTAATTGGTTTTATTTTAGTGTTCTTATTTGTTTATTCATTCATTGATTCATTCTGTTTTTTTAGTTGAATGAAAGATTTTTTTAAATTCTGTAGTGCCTTATACTTTTCAAAAGTTTCACAGACATGATTTAATATAATCCCATAATAACCCTTAATTTTAATCCCCTGTGCCTATATTGCCCCTTTCCCCTTCTCTCTCCCCACTGTTAACTACTAGTTTACCCTCTATATCTATGAGTCTGCTTCCTTTTTGTTTTATTCACTCATTTGTTATTTTTAGATACCACATATAAGTGATATTTTGTAGTATTTGTCTTTCTTTGTCTCACTTACTACTTCATTTAGCATAATGCCCTCCAGGTCTGTCCATGTTGCTGCAAATGGCAAAACTTCATTCTTTTTTATGGCTGAGTATATTTATATATATATATATATATATATATATATATATATGTATATTCTATTGTATATATATATATATATATATATATATATATATATATATATGCCATATCTTTATCCATTCATCTGTTGGTGGACATTTCGGTTGCTTCCATACCTTGGCGACTGTAAATAATGCTGCTCTGAACATTAGGGTTCATGTATCTTTTTGAATTAGTGTTTTTGTTTTTTGGGGGTATATACTTGGGAGTGGAATTGCTAGATCATATGGTAGTTGTATTTTTAGTTTTTTGAGAAACCTCCATACTGTTTTCCACAGTGGCTGCACCAGTTTACATCTCACTAACAGTGTAACATGGTTCCCTTTTCTTCACATCCTTGTCATTTGTCATTTGCGTTCTTTTTGATAATAGACATTCTGACAGGTGTGAGGTGATATCTCATTGTGGTTTTGATTGGCATTTCCATGATGATTAACGATGTTGAGTATCTTTTCGCCCGTCAGCCATCTTCATTTCCTCTTTGGAAAAATGTCTGTTCAGAGCTTCTGCACATTTTTTAAATGGGTTATTTGTTTTTTTGATTATGAGTTGTATAAGTTGTTTATATATGTGGGGTATTAACCCCTTATCAGTCATATCATTTGCAAATATTTTCTCCCATTCAGTACGTTGTCTTTTCGTTTTGTCAGTTGTTTCCTTTGCTGTGCCAAAGATTTTAAGTTGAATTAGGTCCCATTTATTTACTTTTGCTTCTGTTTCCTTTGCTTTAAGAGACGGATCCAAAAATATATTGCTGTGATATATGTCAAAGAGTGTTCTGCTTATGTTTTCTTTTACGAGTTTTATAGTATAGGTCTTACATTTAGGTCTTTAATCCATTTTGAGTTTATATTTGTATACAGTGTTAGAGGATGTTCTAATTTCATTCTTTTACGTGTAGCCGTCCAGTTTTCCCAGCACCACTTATTGAAGGGACTGTCTTTTCTCCATTGTATATTTTTACCTCCTTTGTCATAGATTAATTGACCATAGGTGTGTGGGTTTATTTCTGGGCTCTCTATCCTGTTCCATTGATCTATGTGTCTTTTTTTTTTGGTGCCAGTGCCATACTGTTTTGATTACTGTAGCTTTGTAGTATAATCTGAAGTCTGGGAGCATGATTCCTCCAGCTCTGTTCTTCTTTCTCAAGATAGCTTTAGCTATTCAGCACCTTTTGTGTTTCCATACAAGTTTTGCAATTATTTGTTCTAGTTCTGTGAAAAATGCCATTGGTAATTTGATAGGGATTGCAGTGAATCTGTAGATTGCCTTGGGTAGTATGGTCATTTTAACAGTGTTGATTCTTTCAATCCAGGAACACAGATATATCTTTCTGTTTGTGTCTTCTTCAGTTTCTTTCATCAGTGTCATATATTATTCTGAGTACAAGTCTTTTACCTCATTAGGTAGGCTTATTCCTAGATATTTTATTCTTTTTGATGTGGTGGTAAATGGGGTTGTTTCTTACATTCTCTTTCTGATAGTTCACTGTTAGTGTATAGAGATGCAACAGATTTCTGTATATTAATATTGTATCCTGCAACTTTACTGAATTCATAGATAAGCTCTAGTAGTTTTCTGGTAGGGCTTGTAGGATTTTCTATGTATAGTGTCATGTCATTGCTAGATAATGACAGTTTTACTTCTTCTATTCCAATTTGGACTCCTTTTATTTCTTTTTCTTGTCCGATCATGGCTAGGACTTCTAAAACTATGTTGAATAAAAAGTGACAAGAGTGGGCATCCTTGTTTTGTTCCTGAACTTAGAGGAAATTGAGCATGACATTAGCTGTGGATTTGTCACATATGGCCTTTATTATGCCCACTTTCTGGAGAGTTTTTATCATAAATGGCTGTTGTACTTTAACATAAGCTTTTTCTGCATCTATTGAGTTGGTCATATGGTTTTAATTCTTCAATTTGTTAATGCGGTGTATCACATGGATTGATTTGTGAGTATTGAAAAATCCTTGCATCCCTGGGGTAAATCCTACTTGACAAAGGTGAATGATCCTTTTAATGTTTTGTTGGATTCAATTTGCTTATCTCCTGTTGAGGATTTTTGCATCTATCTTCAGCAGTGATATTGGCTGGTAATTTTTTTTCTCAATATGTTTGTCTGGTTTTGGTATCAGGGTGATTCTGGCCTCAGAGAATGAGTTTGGAAATGTTCCTTCCTTTGCAATTTTTTTGGAATAGTTTGAGAAGGATAGCTGTTAACTCTTCTCTAAATGTTTGGTAGAATTCACTTGTGAAGCCATCTGGTCCTGGACTTTTGTCTGTTTGGAGTTTGTTTGTTTTTTTTTAATTACTGATTCAGTTTCATTACTGATAATTGATGTATTCATACTTTTCTATTTCTTCTTTGTTCAGTCTTGGGAGATTGTACCTTTCCAAGAATTTGTCTGTTTCTTCTGGGTTTTTCATTTTATTGGCATATAGTTGTTCTTAGTAGTTTCTTTCGATCTTTTGTATTTCTGTGGTGTTGTAACTTATACTTTTTCATTTCTGATTGGACCATTTCTCTTTTTCTCTGATGAATCTGGCTAAAGGTTTATTGTTTTTGTTTATCTTTTCAGAGAACAAGCTTTTAGTTTCATTGATCTTTTCTGTTGTTTTTTTAGTCTCTGTTTCATTTATTTCTGCTCTGACCTTTACGGTTTCTTTCCTTCTACTAACTTTGAGTTTTGATTCTTCTTTTGCTTGTTTCTTCAGGGGTAAGTTAGGTTCTTTATTTGAGTTTTTTCTTGCTTCCTGACATAAGCTTGTATCGCTGTAAAATTCCCTCTTAGAACTGCTTTTTCTCGTCCCATATGTTTTGGATCATCATGTTTTCAGTGTTATTTGTCTCTAGGTATTATTTCCTCTTTGATTTCTTCAGTGATCCATTGGGTTTTTAGTAGCAAATTCTTTAGCCTCCACATGTTTATGTTTTTTGCAGTTTTTTTTCTTGTACTTGGTTTCTAGTCTCACAGCATTGGCAAAGATGCTTGCAGTTTTCTTAATTTTACTGGGGCTTATTTTGTGACATTTCTCTAAGTTATTGTTTGTCTGAAATTTTGTTTTGTTTAGTCTTCATTTTTAAAGTTTTTTTTCCTAGACAGATAATTTTAAGTTTATAGTTCTTTTCCTGTACTTTAAGATGTCATTTCATTGTCTTTTACCTACATTGTTCCTAATGAGAAAAATTTGCAGTCATGTTTATCCCCTTCTCTCTGTATATATTTCTTTCTGCTCTGAATGCTTTTAAAATTTTTTCTTTATCATTTTTTTAGCAAATCAATTATGATGTTTGATATTGTTTTCTTTGTCTTTATCCTGCCTTGGGTTCATTGTGCTTTTTGTATTTATGAGTTCATAGTTTCCATCAAATTTGAAACTTTCTGGCTATTATTTCATGAAATGTTTTTTGTATCCCCTCTTATTCTGCCAGTATCCTTAATTCTGTCCCATAAGTCACTGAGCCTTTATTTACTTTTGTTCTAGCCTTTTCTGTTCTTCAGTTTGGATAAATTTTACTGTTGCATTTTAGGTTCAAGTTCACTAGCCTTTTCTTTTGTAGCATCTAGTTGGCTGTTATCCCCAGTCATTAAGGTTTTCATTTCAGTTATTGTATTTTTCATCATTAGATATTTCATTTGGGTCTTTTTTATATCTTCATTTTGACTTCTATTTGTTCATGCTTTCCTTTCCTTGTGCATATTTATAATAGCGGTGTCAAAATCCTAGTTTGCTATGTCATTATCTCTTTAGTTCTTGTTCTGTTTTGATTAACAGATTTCTTTTCTTGTCTTTGGGTCACATTTTCCTGCTTTGAATGTCTAGTAATTTCTAATTAGATGCTGAACCTTGTGAAAGTTATATTGTGACTACTGGATTTGTTGTCTTCCTTGAAAGGTTCTTGAGTTTTCTTTTGGCGGGGAGTAGGTTACTTGTGTATTAGCTTAATACTTTTCAAAGGCTGGTGTTTAAGTTATGTTTGTGTGCATCTAGAGTAGCCATTACTTCTAAGACATGCTAAGGCGCGCCTTTGTGGTTTCTCTGCTTATTGCCCTCGGTATTCAAGGAGATTTCTCTATTCTGGTTGGTGGGAACTAGAATGTCTTCTAGCCCTTTGTGAGCTCTGGGGATTTCTCAGCTCATAACACTCTAATAATTGTTCCTTCCATGATAATTATTCTTTGTCTATCCTTGTGGACTTGCATCCTAAGAATGTTCAGTTTGGTATTCAGTTAAAGACTACAGGGGTCTCTTATATAGTTTTCTGGAGTTCTTTTTTTGTGTAGCTCCCTTTTCGTGGATGCTCTATCTCGGCCATCACAAAGTAAAAATTCTGTTTTCTTATCTCAGTGAGATTGTCATATTGGGCTTGAGTTACCCTGCCTTGTGCCATGGTCTAGAAAGTACCACTAGGCAAAAAGCAGTAGAGTGTAATTGTAGCACTCACCTCGTTTGTTTGCCTTTTCTCAGATATCATAGTCCTGCACAACTGAGATTCAATGTCTAAAAACAGTTGTTTCTTATATTTTTAATTTTATTTCCATTTCTGTATGTTTTTCTAGTTTGATGTAGCATTTATTTTTTCATGGCCAGTGCAGAAGTCTTCAAGTATCTTTGAGAAACATATATATTTATGTAGGTACTTTATATTTTAAATATAAAATGTGTGCATTTTATGTGTATTATGCAAATATAAGTACATGTATCTTATATACATATGTAATACTTAATATATATATATATATATATATATAAAATATGTACATTTACATATGTTTTTATTGGTGGCACTTTTCTGTTTTGGTCCTGTATTTAGGTTTTGACTGTTAGATGGGATTAGGGGTGTGGTTAATTATGATGGCTACACATGAGAAGAAGAGTCCTGGGAGCTGTCTTAGGTCAAGAGGCACATTGATGGTTTATGAGTTCTTCAAGGTAGGATGGAGGATTGAAACAGCAGGAGAACTTAGGTCATAGCGTGGGGAGAGGGGAACATAAGTCATGCTGAAGTGGTGAGGTGAGTGAATAATAGTGAAAATTAGCAATAAAATTAATAGAAAGGGAATGGAGGCAGGAGAGTTGTACAGAATGGTCCAGTTGTTGTGTAAATGAAAAATGAGTACTAGCTGTATCACATATGCTTCTTTCATTCAGTACCTAGTATTTAATGCAGGCTGCTGCTTAAAGTTTCTGACTTGGGCTTTTGCAAGGGTGGATTGAGTTAATTTTAATGCACATTTATTGAATGCCAACTCTTTGCCAGGCATTTTATATACATGGGGAATACGAATACATAGAGTTCAAACCTTTGGGGAACTCATTTTATAATTAAACAGACACATACTTCCAGTATGTAATCTCATGATGCCAAGGCATTTCAAGGTATTAAGGGAAGGAGGATTTCATATGCAGGTTTTGAGGAAATGATGCTTGAGTTGAGACTTAAAGGAGGAGTAAGAATCACCCTGGCATATAGAGGTGTGTGTGCACAAGGAATTGTGAGAGCAAGGCGTGGAAGTAGGAGATAACATAATATAAAAGTGTCTGTGTGTGCATGTGTGTTTATGTATGTATGTAGGTAAATACAACTATAAACAACTTAACAATATTAGATTATAAAACGAGGAGAATGAATGGAGATGAAATTGTAAGAGTTGAAAGGACTTTGTAAACCAAGAAGTTTGAATTATTCAGTACGGAGTATATCATCAAATTAGGTTCATTTGTGTTATTAGAGAACCCCAGAATAGCCATTGGTTAATATAAAACATATAGAATATAAAAATAGTTAACTTTTTTATTTTTCTGAATTTTATTTTTTTATACAGCAGATTCTTATTAGTTATCTATTTTATACATATTAGTGTATATATGTCAATCCCAATCTCCCAATCTATCCCCTGCACCCCCCCATTTGGTGTCCATACGTTTGTTCTCTACATCTGTGTCTTTATTTCTGCCTTGGAAACCTGTTCATCTGTACCATTTCTCTAGGTTCTAAATATATGCATAAATGTAGGATATTTGTTTTTCTCTTTCTGACTTACTTCAGTCTGTATGACAGTCTCTAGGTCCATCCATGTCTCTACAGATGACCCAATTTTGTTCCTTTTTGTAGCTGAGTAATATTCCATTCCATTGTAGATATGTACCACATCTTCTCTATCCATTCATCTGTTAATGGGCATTAGGTTGCTTCCATGACCCAGCTATTGTAAATAGTGCTGCAGTGAACATTGGGGTGCGTGTGTCTTTTTGAATTATGGTTTTCTCTGGGTATATGCCCAGTAGTGGGATTGCTGGGTCATATGGTAATTTTATTTTTAGTTTTTTAAGGAACCTCCATACTGTTCTCCATAGTGGCTGTATCATTTTACCTTCCCATCAACAGTGCAAGAGCATTCCCTTTTCTCCACACCCTCTCCAGCATTTGTTGTTTGTAGATTTTCTGATGATGCCTGTTCTAACTGTTGTGAGATGATACCTCATAGTTTTAATTTGCATTTCTCTAATAATTAGTGATGTTGAGCAGATTTTCATGTGCCTCTTGGCCATCTGTATGTCTTTGGAAAAATGTCTATTTAGGCCTTCTGCACATTTTTTGATTGGCTTGTTTTTTTTTAATATTGAGCTGCATGAGCTGTTTTCATATTTTGGAGATTAATCTTTTGTCAGTTGCTTCATTTGCAAATATATTCTCCCATTCTGACTGTTGCCTTTTCCTCTGGTTTATGGTTTCCTTAGCTGTGCAAAAGATTTTAAGTTTAATTATGTCCCATTTGTTTATTTTTGTTTTTATTTTCATTATTCTAGGAGGTGGGTTGGAAAAGATCTTGCTGTTATTTATGTCAGAGTGTTCCTCTTATGTTTTCCTCTAAGAGTTTTACAGTATTTAGTCTTACATTTAGGTCTTTAATCCATCTGGAGTTTATTTTTGTGTATGGTGTTAGGGAGTGCTCTAATTTCATTCTTTTACATGTAGCTGTCCAGTTTTCCCAGCACCACTTATTGAAGAGACTGTCTTTTCTCCATTGTATATCCTTGCCTCCTTTGTCATAGGTTAGTTGACCATAGGTGCATGGGTTTATCTGTGGGTTTTCTATCCTGTTCCATTGATCTAAATGTCTGTTTTTGTGCCAGTACCATATTGTCTTGATTACTGTAGCTTTGTAGTGTAGTGTGAAGTCAGGAAGTCTGATTCCTCCAGGTCCATTTTTTTACCTCGAGATTGCTTTTGCTATTTGGGGTCTTTTGTGTCTCCATAAAAATTTTAAGATTTTTTTGTTCTAGTTCTGTAAAAAATGCCATTGGTAATTCGATAGGGATTGCATGGAATCTGTAGATTGCTTTGGGTAGTATAGTCATTTTCACAGTATTGATTCTTCCAATCCAAGAACATGGTATATCTCTCTGTCTGTGTCATCTTTAATTTCTTTCATCAGTATCTTATAGTTTTCTGAGCACAGGTCTTTTACCTCCTTAGGTAGGTTTATTCCTAGGTATTTTATTCTTTTTGTTGCAGTGGTCAATGGGATTGTTTCCTCAATTTCTCTTTCTGATCTTTCATTGTTAGTGTATAGGAATGCAAGAGATTTCTGTGCATTAATTTTGTATCCTGCAACTTTACCAAATTCATTGATGAGTTCTAATAGTTTTCCTTCCGGTGGCATCTTTAGGATTTTATATGTATAGTATCATGTCGTCTGTAAACGGCGACAGCTTTACTTCTTCTTTCCCTATTTGTATTCCTTTTATTTCTTTTTCTTCTCTGAATGCCATGGCTAGGACTTCCAAAACTATGTTGAATAAGTGTGGCAAGAGTGGACATCCTTGTCTTGGTCCTGATCTTAGAGGAAATGCTTTCAGTTTTTCACTGTTGAGAATGATGTTTGTCATATGGCCTTTATTTTGAGGTAGTTTTCCTTTGTGCCCACTTTTTGGAGAGTTTTTATCATAAATGGGTGTTGAGCTTTGTCAGAAGCTTTTTCTGCATCTATTGAGATGATCATAGGGTTTTTATTCTTCAACTTGTTAGTATGGTGTATCACATTGATTGATTTGCATATATTAAAGAATCCTTGCATCCCTGGGATAAATCCCACTTAATCATGGTGTATGATCCTTTTAATGTGTTGTTGGATTCTATTTGCTAGCATTTTTTAAAGGGTTTTTGCATTTGCATCAGTGATATCGGTCCGTAATTTTCTTTTTTTTGTAGTATCTTTAGTTTTGGTATCAGGGTGATGGTGGTCTCGTAGAATGAGTTTGGGAGTGTTCCTTTTTCTGCAATTTTTTGGAAGAGTTTGAGAAGGATGAGTGTTAGCTCTTCTTTAAATGTTTGATAGAATTCACCTGTGAAACCCTCTGGTCCTGGACTTTTGTTTGTTGGGAGATTTTTAATCACAGTTTCAGTTTCATTACTTGTGACTGGTTTGTTTATGTTTTCTGTTTCTTCCTGCTTCAGTTTTGGAAGGTTATACCTTTCTAAGAATTCATCCATTTCTTCCAGGTTGTCCATTTTATTGGCACAGAGTTGCTTGTAGTAGTGTCTTATGATGCTTTATATTTCTGCGGTGTCTGTTGTAACTTCTCCTTTTTCACTTCTAATTTTATTGATTCGAGTTCTCTCCCTCTTTTTCTTGATGAGTCTGGCTAAAGGTTTATCAATTTTGTTTATCTTCTCAAAGAACCAGCTTTTAGTTTTATTGATCTTTGCTATTGTTTTCTTGGTTTCTGTTTCATTTATTTCCACTGTGATCTTTATGATTTGTTCTACGAACTTTGGGTTTTGTTTGTTCTTCTTTCTCTAGTTCCTTTAGGTGTAAGTTTAGATTGTTTATTTGAGATTTTTCTTGTTTCTTGAGTTAGGCTTGTATAGCTATAAACTTCCTTCTTAGAACTGCTTTTGCTACATCCCATAGGTTTAGGATCGTCATGTTTTCATTGTCATTTGTGTCTAGGTATTTTTTGATTTCCTCTTTGATTTCTTCAGTGACCTCTTTGTTATTTAATAATGTATTGTTTAGCCTCCACGTGTTTGTGTTTTTTACATTTTTTCCCCTGTAATCTATTTCTGATCACAGCATTGTGGTTGGAAAAGATGCTTGATATGATTTCTATTTTCTTAAATTTACTGAGGCTTGATTTGTGACCCAAGATGTGATCTATCCTAGAGAATGTTCCGTGTGTACTTGAGAAGAAAGTATAATCTTTTTTTTGAATGGAATGTCCTATAATTATCAATTAAATCGAGTTGGTCTATTTTGTTGTTTAAAGCTTGTATTTCCTTATTAATATTCTGTCTGGGTGATCTGTCCATTGGTGTAAGTGAGGTGTTAAAATCCCCCACTATTATTGTGTTACTATCGATTTCCTCTTTTATAGCTGTTAGCATTTGCCTTATGTATTGAGGTACTCTTGTGGTGGGTGCATATATATTTATAATTGTTATATCTTCTTCTTGGATTGATCCCTTGATCATTTTGTAATGTCTCTCCTTGCCTCTTGTAACATTCTTTATTTTAAAGTCTAGTTTATCTGATTTGAGTATTGCTACTCCAGTTTTCTTTTGATTTTCATTTGCATGGAACGTCTTTTTCCATCCCCTCACTTTCAGTCCGTATGTGTCCCTAGTTCTGAAGTGGGTCTCTTGTAGACAGCATATATATGGGTCTTGTTTTTGTATCCATTCAGTAAGCCTGTGTCTTTTGGTTGGAGCATTTAATCCATTCACATTTAAGGTAATTATCGATATGTATGTTCCTGTTACCATTTTCTTAATTGTTTTTTGTTTGTTCTTGTTTTCTTCTATTTTGTTTCCCCCTTAGAGAAATTGCTTTAGCATTTCTTGTAGAGCTAGTTTGGTGTTGCTGAATTCTCTTAGCTTTTGCTTGTCTGTAAAGCTTTTGATTTCTCTGTTGAATATGAATGAGATTGTTGCTGGGGAATGTTGCTTGTAGGTTCTTCCCTTTCACTTTAAATATATCGTGCCACTCCCCTCTGCCTTGTAGAGTTTCTGTTGAGAAATCAGCTGTTAACCTTATGGGAGTTCCCTTGTATGTGAATTGTCATTTTTCTCTTCTTGCTTTTAATAAGTTTTCTTTGTCTTTAATTTTTGTCATTTTGATTACTATGTGTCTTGGCGAGTTTCTCCTTGGGTTTCTCCTGCCTAGGACTCTCTGCGCTTCCTGGACTTGGGCAGCTATTTTCTTTCCCATGTTAGGGAAGTTTTCTACTATAATCTCTTCTGATATTTTCTCGGGTCCTTTTTCTCTCTCCTGTCCTTCTGGCACCTCTATAATATGAATGTGGGTTTGTTTAATGTTGTCCCAGAGGTCTTTTAGGCTGTCCTCATTTCTTTTCATTCTTTTTTCTTTATTCTCTTCTGCGGCAGTGAATTCCACCATCTGTCTTCCCGGTTACTTATCTGTTTTTCTGCCTCAGTTATTCTGCTGTTGATTGCTTCTAGTGTATTTTTCATTTTAGTCATTGTATTGTTCATTTCTGTTTGTTTTTTCATTCTTCTAGGTGTTTGTTCTTTAATTCTTCTAGGTCTTTGTTAAACATTTTTTGCATCTTCTCGATATTTGCCTCCATTCTTTTTCTGATGGCCTGGATCATTTTCACTATCATTATTCTGAATTCTTTTTCTGGAAGATTGCCTATCTCCACTTCTTTAATTGTTTTTCTGGGGTTTTATCTTGTTCCTTCATTTGGTACTTAATCCTCTGCCTTTTTATCTTGTCCATCTTTCTGTGAATGTGGTTTTCGTTCCACAGGCTGCAGGATTGTGGTTCTTCTTCTGTGGTCTGCCCTCTGGTGAGTGAGTCTATCTAAGAGGCTTGTGTGTTTCCTGATGGGAGGGACTGGTGGTGGGTAGATCTCAGTGTTGCTCTGGTAGGCAAAGCTCAGTAAAACTTTAATCTTCTTTTCTGCTGTTGGGTGAGTTCCTTCCCTGTTGGTTGTTTGGCCTGAGGTGACCCAACACTGTAGGTTAAAGGCTCTTTGGTGGGGCTAATGGTGGAATCTGGGAGGGCTTACACCAAGGAGTACTTCCTGGAACTTCTGCTGCCAGTGTCCTTGTTCCTGCAGTGAGCCACAGCTGTCCTCCGCCTCTGCAGGAGACCCTCCAACACTGGCAGGTAGGTCTAGTTCAGTCTAGACCCATGCTCCTTCCCCATGGGTCATTATGCACCCAGTACTTTGTGTGTGCCCTCCAAGAGTGGAGTCTGTGTTTCCCCCAGTCCTGTTGAAGTCCTGCAATCAAATCCCACTGGCCTTCAAAGTCTGATTCTCTGGGAATTCCTCCTGTTGCCATACTCCCAGGTTGGGAAGCCTGACACGGGGCTCAGGACCTTCACTCCAGTTGGTGGACTTCTGTGGTATAATTGTTCTCCAGTTTTGAGTCACCCACCTAGTGGTTATGGGGTTTGATTTTATTGTGATCGCGCCCCTCCTACCATCTCATTGCACCCTCTCCTTTGTCTTTGGATGTGGGGTATCTTTTTTGGTGAGTTCCAGTGTTCTGTCAATGATTGTTGAGCTGTTAGTTGTGATTCCAGTGCTCTCGCTAGAGTGAGTGAGCGCACGTCCTTCTACTCTGCCATCTTGAACCAATCTCTAACTTTTCTTTCATATAGAAGAAATCAAGTAGGCAATTTAGTGTGGTCTTCTGGGACCAAGTCTTCTAGTTTTGTTCCTCCATTGTCTTTAAAAAGTACCTCTTAGTCTAGGTAACAGGAACGAGGATGCCCTCTTTTTTGTAACTTCCAGAAAGTCCTACATAGTACTTTCATTTCCACCTTATTGGAGACTTGATTAAGGTTTCACTCTCCAGCAAGGGAGGCACATTACATCTCCAAATAAAGTTGGGTTCTATTGGTAGGAAAGAAAAGGTGTAACAGTCGTCTTTATGACAGGGAGTCAAAGAAGAGGAGTACTGTGGTCAGATACGCCTTTTATAATACTCTAAAGGTTTTTAGGGTGGGGGTTGGAGAATGAAAGGGAGCAGGAAAGAATAGGGTTTTGGAGACTAATTTGGTTTTTCCAGTTGTCTAAGTGAGAGATAAGCAGGTCTGATCTAGGGCTGCTGCTTTAAGAATGGGGAGGAAGGAGTATATATTTGTTGGGACTCTTGGTTGTAGGTAGCAGAAACCAAACTTAAATTGGTTTAACCACCCTCCCCCCAAAAAGGGGAGGGATTTATTATTAGAACACAAAAGTCTCATAGGACATATAGGAATGCACCTGGGTTTTAGGAACAGCTCAAACTAGAGTCATGAAAGCTTTTATGAATCTTCTTACCATCTTCCTTTTTTTCCCCTCTCAGTTCTATTTTTGCTTTTCTTGATATAGATAAATTTTTCCTGAATTCTGTGCCTCATGACAGAAATGGTCTCTGCCAATGCCTTTCGAGTTCTCCTTTGTTATAGAGTAAACCATTTAGCCTTGGTTTCAAATTCCTGCAGAGTGACTATGATTGAAATTAATTGGTTCAGGTGCCTACCTCTGAAACAGTCAGCTGTGGCCAGGGATGGAGGTGAACTCCCATGATAATCATTTGGTGTTCACTGTAGTTGAGAAATCTTTTGGAAATGACAGCCATAGGTTTAGATGGGAGGAGTAAGGTGATCCTGAGATTTCTGACTTGGGTAAGTGGGTGGTTGGTGATGCCAGGTATCTCAATTCAAATATATAGAAGAAGGATCAAGTATTGTGGAAGTAGATGCTGGGTTCACTTTTTGTTCTTACTGCGTTCAGCATGGCATTTAAATATTGTAGGCAGTTGTTTAAATCACAGAAACTTTAGGTGGATAAATTAGAAAGATATCAGTATAATTGTGGTAGTTTAAGTCATGAGAGTGGATTTAATGTCCCAAGTGGAATGTCTAGAGATTAAAAAGTATAGTTGGCGAAGACTGGAAACCCAAACAAAGTTGATATTTAAGGGTTGAGAAAAGGAGGAAGAGTGGACCCACACAGAGTTTTTATATGCAAGTATGTAAATTTGAGAATTCTACTTATATGTTAAATATTCTTAGAGCTCTGAAGATGAGTGGGTTGAGGCTGTTCCCTCCCACACTTCTGGCAAGGAAAAGGCCTGGAAGGTGAAAGATGAAAAGTCAGAAAAAGAAGACAACCAAGTTATTCAGGTAAGCAGCCTGATTTTAAACAAAGAAGCGTCAACTTACAAGAGTAGATGAATGTTAAAATGAAAGATGATTGTAATTTAGTCAGAAGAAAAACTAGACTTTGTAAACAGTATACTTTTCTGAGTAATTTTAGCAATAATGCTGTTTGCTGATCCTTTTCACTCCCCTTCTTCTCCTGTGGGAAAGTTAGCATTTATCCCTATTCTAGTCCCTCAGAGGGTTTCCTACCTCTGGTTGTTGATAAGGAAGTGGCACTTTTCCCCTTATGTACTTGAAATTTTGTATTGTTACATCTATCTGACTTTTCTACAGCGAGTAGAGTTCAGTCACAGGTTTTCTTTCCCTTCACTTCATGCCATAATTTTCTTAGCAATGCTTATAGTTGAATAGTTCACAAATTTTGGGTTATAGTTCATACGCCTGAGGAAGAGTGCTATATTTACACTGTTAGCAACAGTGAAGAAAGAAAGGTGAAAAGAACTATGTTTGAGTGCCTGTTGTATATCCGGCATTGGGCTAGATGCCTTAAGTCAGTTTTCTTGTTAACTCCTTAAAACATTCCTGAAAGGTAGGTATTTTAACCCATTTTTACAGGGGAGAGAAGAAGGCTTAGAGAGACTAAGAAACTTGCTTTAAGTTACACAGCCATGTGGGATTTAATCCAGGTTTGAGTGCCTCCAGAACCTCTAATTTATTGTTAAGTGTTTAGTGTTGTTCTAATCAATTTAGATTGAAGTGACTTCTTTTTCTTAACAGAGGGATGAATGGATGACTGTTGATTTTATGTCTGTTAAAACTGTGTCATCATTATCACTCAAAGCTGAAAAGGAAACTATAAGGAAAATAGAGCAAGAGAAAACCCAAGCACTTGAACAGGTAAGAGAACATTTAAAATGCTTTAACTTTCTGATTTGCCTTTAACTGATACACATTTATGTAAATGCAGTTTTACTTGTAAGATATTATTTTTTGTGGTATTTAATAAATCAGTGGGAACAACTATGAAATGTGATATGTTCTTTTAAATTTTTTTTGTAGGAAGTGAGTTTAAATCTATATTATATTTATAAATCTAGGGCATATATGGTTGAGTACAGAATTTGGTTTACAGCTGAAAATCTTCAAGGTGAGAATTTAAAGCATTCTTGAGTTGATAGTGCCTTGAAATGATTGGCAGAAATAACTACCAGTCCTTTCTAAAGGATGACACTGTCAATTTAGGCCTCACAGGTCTCCCAGAAGCAAGTTCTATGGCATTTAAGGTCGTAATCTAAAATCATACTGTACATGAAAATGTAACAATAGTCCATGAATGAGAGTCATCTGAAACAATAAACAACAGAATCAGGCTCATAAAACCTTTATCTTTTGGAATATTTAATAGCTTGTATAGTAATAGTAGGTATAGAAAATATGAATAAGGGTTAAAAGTTTAATAAGAAGGCAGATTTGAAAAAGAGCCAATATTAGAAATGAAAAACATTAGAGTTGAAATTAGAAACTTGTAAAATGGTGAAACAACAAACTGAATACAGCTGAAGACAGAATTAGTGAACAGGAAGATAGTCTTTAAGAATTTAGACTATCAAATTCAAGAATTTGAATGCAACATAGAGGCACAAATAAATGAAAATTATGAAAGAGTGATCATGAAGTCCTATGATCAATGTTTTGTGTTTTTGTTTCTTCCCCAGTTTGATTTTAATTCTAAAAATGTTGGTGTGGTAAACTGTATTGACTTTATAATTAAGTAGCTGCCCATTTGGAACTTCGGGGCCAGACGTTTTTGGAATATCTTTGCTAAGTTCTGTTTTGTCTCTGAGTTAGACCTGAGGAAGTTAGGGGGAAAGTACCAAAGGGGTGTAACCAGTGGGTAGTAGAGCAAGAAAGAGGAGCTGCATGAAGTCAGGAAGTTGATTTTACCCATTGTGATTACATGCTTTCTTCTGAAATCATGCTCTGCTGTTTGTGGGCATGAATGGTCTGGTATGTTCAGGTATCCCTGGCTTATGATCTTAGGTTTTGCATGTATTCGTCTGTTCTCTATATCAAACAACGGAATGTAGTAAACTCTTGAGTATCTTTAATACATTGAAATAGTGATTAGTTTTTCTTAGAAATACTGTTACAGAAAACCACCTTTCCTTTCCTAAGAAGCTATAGTACTTTGTCATGCTTATCTTACCAACTTTCCAGCATTGAATTACAGCTTTTCTAATTAATATAATCTTTTCTTACAAATTCTTATATAGACTTCTCTGATTCAAGTAAGTCAGTGTCTGTTGATTTGCTCATTTGCTTATGCAGTTTTTGTCTTTTTTTTTTTTTTTGCATCTATATCATCTTTTCCATTCCTGCTGCTACTCCTAGTTTAAATGCCATTTGTTAGTTGTATGTCTTCACCTCTTTGTCTCATTTATATCATCTTTACTGGAGCTGAGTTAATATATGAAGTGAACTGAAGACAGCCCCTGGAACTAAGAACCGGTTAACGTTAAATATTATTATGGTTCAGGCCCTAATTTACTCTTGCCTGGGCAGTTACAATAACGTTTTTGTTTTTCAGCATCCTGCAACTGATGTCAGACTAACTTTTTCAAAGTATAGCTTTTGTCATGTTGTTATTCTGTTTAGAAATCTTCAGTGATTGAAGTTAAGGGGAATGTGTCTTTGCTGTTTATAGTATTTCCTTTTCCGTGGATGAAGCTCTGCTAGTGGTGTTTCATGCCACCCTCCTTTCTCATTCTGTCCTTGAGGATATGAAGTACATTTTCTACTAGAAAATTTGCAAAGAATAAACTGGGCATACTTGGCGTAGCCCTGCCTTTCCTGCTTATGGAACAGACTGCTTGCAGAGATTGTGTGGGGAATGATATGAAGTGGGGGGTTGGTTCAGTGCATTCTATACCTGGGAAAATCTGCCTCATTATGGGGTTCAGTTAACAGATGCATTTGTTGTTCACTGAAAGAAAAATTCCAATTTAGCCTTTATTAGCAATAAAGGTAATTTTTGTCTTTTATTTCTTATGCTTTTTTTATGTTTCTTAACTTGCTCAGAGCCTAGATTGAAAAGAAAGGTGCTATATTTATTATTCTCTTTTAAAGACCACAAAATGCTGCCTGCAAATAGAGTCCAAACACATTCGATTGGACTCTTTCCTTTGGGTGATCTGCATCTCAACCAAAATAGTTTAATTAATTTCTGTTGTATTTCTCTGCAAATTCCTGTCTCTGAATTTTTGTTCATCTGGATTTTTCTAAGTACATGCCCTCTATCCCTGTATGACTGCATCCTGTTTATCCTTCAAGGCCTAACTTGATATATATGATGAAATTCTTATTATTTTGCTTGATTGAAATAAATCTCTGCTTCCTTTATGTTCCCATAGCACTTTATTTGTTCCTTTACTGTATAGTACTTGTAGTTTTCTATAAAGCACTATAGTTTAATAGTCTTATCCTGTTTCCCTTATGAGATTATAAACTTTTTGGGAAACTGTAGGTGCTTCTTTTTTTTTTTTTTTTTTGTATATTTGAAATTTTACAGTATTCTTTTACCAATGAGTTTATTTTGCTGCTCTGTAAATGCCTGGATTTAGTCCTGATGTATGATAACCTGTAGTAATTTTTGATTTTTGCTTAGGTAAGAATTCAGATTATTGTGTACAGAAGTAAATCATTTAGACTAATGAGTGAGACAAGCCAGTTTTCAAACATCCATATATTTTCTTTCTTCAAATGATGGTTACAGTTTTTATTTTTATAATAAGTCTTTAAAAGTTTTATTGTATTTTTAATTTAATCTAATTTTTTTATTGAAGTATGGTTGATATACAGTATTAGTTTCAGGTGTGCACCTTAGTGATTCAATATTTTTATAGATTATACTCCATTTAAAGTTATTATAAAACAATGGCTGTAATTCCCTGTGCTGTACAATATATCCTTGTAGTTTATTTACTTTATACATAGTAGTTTGTACATCTTAATCCCCTACCTCTGTTGAGCCCCTTGACCTTACCTTTCCTTACTGGTGACCACTAGTTCTATCTGTGAGTCTGTTTTGTTATATATTCATTTTATTCCACATATAAGTAATAACTACAGTATTTGGCTTATTTCACTAAGCATAAAATCCCGTAGGTCCGTCCATATTGTTGCAAATGGCAGAATTTCATTTATTTTTATGGTTGAGAAATATTCCTCTGTGTGTGTGTGTGTGTGTGTATGTATCACAACTTGTTTATTCATTCATCTATTGATGGATACTTAGGTTGCTTCCATATCTTGGCTGTTGTGAATAATTCTGCTATGAACATTGGGTGCATATCTTTTTGAATTAGTCTTTTCATTTTCTTTGAATATGTACCTCAGGAGTGGAATTTTTGGATCATATGGTAGTTCTATTTTTAGTTTTTTGAGGAAAGTTCTTATTGTTTTCCATAGTGGCTGTACCAATTTACATTCCTACTAGGAATGTGCTAGGATTCTCTTTTCTCCACGTCACCAACATGTTATTTGTGGTCTTTTTGATGATGGCCGTTCTGACAGGTGTGAGGTGGTACCTCATTGTGGTTTTTGATTTGCAATTCCTTGATGATTAGTGAAGTTGAGAATCTTTTCATGTGTCTGTTGGCCATATGTATGTTTTCTTTGGAAAAATGTCAATTCAGGTCTCTGCCCATTTTTTTAATTGGGCTGTTTTTTTGATAGTGAGTTGTATGAGCTGTTTATATATTTTGAACATTAACCCCTTATCAGAAATATCATTTGCAAATATTTTCTCCCATTCAATAGGCTGTCTTTCCTTTTGTTGATGGTTTCCTTTGCAGTGTCAAAGCTTTTAAGTTTAATTAGGTTCCATTTGTTTATTCTGGGTTTTTTTCCTTTACCTGAGGTGACAGATCCAGAAAAATTCTGCTACAATTTATTGGAAAGAGTGTTTTGCCTATGTTTTCTTCGAGATTTCTGGTTTCTGTTCTTACATTTAGGTCTTCAATCCATTTTGAGTTTATTCTTTGTATATGGTGTTAGAGAATGTTCTAATTTCATTCTTTTACATATAGTTGTCCATTGTCCTAGCACCACTTACAGCAGAGACTGTCTTTCTCCATTGTATATTCTTGTCTCCTTTGTCATAGGTCAATTGAACCACCAGTGTGTGCATTCATTTCTTAGCTGCCTATTCTGTTCTATTGATCTATGTGTGTGTTTTTGTGCCAGTACCATACTGTTTGGATTACTACACTTTTGTAGTAATGTCGAAAGTGAGGGAGCATGATACCTCCAGCTTTGTTGTTTTTTCTCAAGATTGTCTTGGCTATTTGGGGTCTTTTGTTGTTCCATATAAATTTTAGGATTATTTATTCTAAATCTTTGAAAAATGTCTTGGGTATTTTGATAGGGATTGCTTTGGGTAGTATGGACATTATAATAGCATTTTAACAATTTGTGAACATGGTATATCTTTCTGTTTCTTTTATCGTCTTTAATTTCCTTCATGTTTGTTATATAGTTTTCAGAGTATAGGTCCTTTACCTCCTTGGTTAAGTTTATTCCGAGGTATTTTATTCTTTTTTTGGGGGGTGGGTACGCGGGCCTCTCACTGTTGTGGAGCTCAGGCTCCGGACGTGCAGGCTCAGCGGCCATGGCTCGTGGGCCCAGCCGCTCCGCAGCATGTGGGATCTTCCTGTATTGGGGCACGAACCTGCATCCCCTGCATCGGCAGGCGGACCCTCAACCACTGCGCCACCAGGGAAGCCCTTTTATTCTTTTTTGATTCAATTGTAAATGGGTTTTTTTCCCTTGAATTCTCTTTCTGATAATTCATCACTAGTATTAAGAAAAGCAACAGATTTCGGTATGCCAATCTGTATTCTGAACTTTTATAAAATTTATTTCTTAGTTTTAATAGTTTTCTGGTGAAGACTTTAGGGTTTTCTATATATAGTATCATGTCATGGGCAAATAGTGTCAGTTTTACTTCTTCCTTTCCAATTTTGATGCCTTTTATTTCTTTCTCTTGTCTGATTGATGTGGTTAGGTCTTCCAATACTGTGTTGAATGAAAGTGGGGAGACTGGGCAACACTGTCTTGACCCTGATTTTATTTTATTTTTTATACTTGATTTAATGAAAAAATTTTTTATTGGAGTATAATTGCTTTACAATGTTGTGTTAGTTTCTGCTGCAGAACAAAGTGAATCAGCTATATGTATGCATATATTCCCTCCCTCTTGAGCCTCCCTCCAACCCCCACCCCATCCCACCCATCTAGGTCATCACAGAGCACCGAGCTGAGCTCCCTGTGCTATACAGCAGCTTCCCACTAGCTATTTACTTTACACATGGTAGTGTATAAAGGTCAGTGCCACTCTCTCAATTTGTCCCACTCTCCCCTTCCCCCACATGTCCAGAAGTCCATTCTCTACATCTATGTTTCTTTTCCTGCCCTGGAAATAGGTTCTTCAGTACCATTTTTCTAGATTCCATATATATGCCTTAATGTACAGTATTTGTTTTTCTCTTTCTGACTTAACTTCACTCTGTATGACAGACTCTAGGATCATCCTCATCAATAAAAATGACCCAATTTTTTCCTTTTTATGGCTGAGTAATATTCCATTGTATATATGCACCACATCTTCTTTATCCATTCATCTGTCGATGGACATTTAGGTTGCTTCCATGTCCTGGCTATTGTAAATAGTGCTGTAGTGAACATTGTGGTACATATATCTTTTGAATTATGGTTTTCTCAGGGTATATATGTCCAGTAGTTGGATTGCCGGGTCATATGGTAGTTTTATTTTTACTTTTTTAAGGAACCTCCATTCTGTTCTCCAAAGTGGATGTATCAGTTTATGTTCTCACCAACAGTGCAAGAGGGTTCCCTTTTCTCCACACCCTCTCCAGCATTTATTGTTTGTAGATTTCTTGATAATGGCCATTCTGACTGGTGTGAGGTGATACCTCATAGTAGTTTTGATTTGCATTTTTCTAATAATTAGTGATGTTGAGCATCTTTGCATGTGTTTGTTGGCCAGTTGTATGTCTTCTTTGGGTAAATGTCTATTTAGGTCTTTGACCCGTTGTTGGATTGGGTTGTTTTTTTGATATTTAGCCATATGAGCTGTGTGTATATTTTGGAAATTAGTCCTTTGTCACTTGCTTCGTTTGCAAATATTTTCTCCATTCTGAGCGTGGTCTTTTCTTCTTGTTTATGGCTTCACTTGCTGTGCAAAACTTTTAAGTTTCATTAGGCCCATTTATTTATTTTTGTTTTTATTTTCATTACTCTAGGAGATGAGTCAAAAAGGATCTTGTTGTGATTTATGTCAAAGAGTGTTCTTCCTATGTTTTCTTCTAAGAGTTTTATAGTGTCTAGCCTTACATTTAGATCTTTAATGCATTTTGAGTTTATTTTTGTGTATTAGGTTAAGGAGTGTTCTAATTTCATTCTTTTACATGTTGCTGTCCAGTTTCCCCTGCACCATTTATTGAAGAGACTGTCTTTTCTCCATTGTATATTCTTGTCTCCTTTGTCAAAGGTCAGGTGGCTGTAACTGTGTGGGTTTATCTCTGAGCTTTCTTTTCTGTTCCATTGATCTATATTTCTGTTTTTGTGTCAGTACCTTACTGTCTTGATTACTGTAGCTTTGTAGTGTAGTCTGAAGTGAGGGATCCTGATTCCTCCAGTTCCATTTTCTTTCTGAAGATTGTTTTGGCTATTTGGGGTCTTTTGTGTTTCCATACAAATTGTAAAATTTTTCCTGTAATTCTGTTCAAAATGCCATTGGTAATTTGATAGGGATTGCATTGAATCTGTAGATTGCTTTGGGTAGTATAGTCATTTTAACAGCGTTGAGTCTTCCAGTCCAAGAACATGGATCTCCCTATTTGTTTGTGTCATTTCTTATTTCTTTAATCAGTGTCCTACAGTTCTCTGCATACAAGTCTTTTGCCGCCTCAGGTAGGTTTATTCCTAGGTATTTTATTCTTTTTGTTGCAGTGGTAAATGGGATTTTTTCCTTTATTTCTCTTTCTGATTTTTCAGTGTTAGTATGTAGTAATGCAAGAGATTTCTGTATTAATTTTGTGTTCTTTGCCTTTACTAAATTCATTGATTAACTCTAGTAGTTTTCTGGTGGCATCTTTAGGATTTTCCAAGTATAGTATCATGTCATTTGCAAACAATGACAGTTGTACTTCTTCATTTCCAGTTTGAATTCCAGTTTGTATTCCTTTTATTTCTTTTTCTTCTCTGATTGCTGTGGCTAGGAATTTCAAAACTATGTTGAATAATAGGGGTGAGAGTGGGCATGCTTGTTACTGATGTTAGAGGAAATGCTTTCAGTTTTTCACCATTGAGAATAATGTTTGCTGTGGGTTTGTCATATATGGCCTTCATTATGTTGAGGTAGGTTCTCTCTAAGCCCACTTTGTGGAGAGTTTTTATCATAAATCGGTGTTGAATTTTGTCTAAAGCTTTTTCTGCATCTGTTGAGATTATCATATGGTTTTTATCCTTCAGTTTGTTAAATGGTGTATCACATTGTGTGATTTGTGTATATTGAAGAATCCTTGCATCCCTGGGATAAATCTCACTTGATCATGGTGTATGATCCTTTTAATGTCTTGCTGGATTCTGTTTGCTAGTAGTTTGTTGAGGATTTTTATATCTATGTTCATCAGTGGTATTGACCTGTAATCTTTTCTGTGTGATATCTTTGTCTGGTTTTGGTATCAGGGTGATGGTGGCCTCGTAGAATGAGTTTGGGAGTGTTCCTCCCTCTGCGATTTTTGGGAAGAGTTTTAAAAGTATAGGTGTTAGCTCTTTTCTAAATCTTTGTTAGAATTTGCCTGTGAAGCCTTTTGGCCCTGATCTTTTGTTTGTTGGGAGTTTTTAAATCACAGTTTCAATTTCAGTACTTGTGATTGGTCTGCTTATATTTTCTGTTTCTTCCTGGTTCCGTTTTGGAAGGGTGTACCTTTCTAAGAATTTGTCTGTTATTTCCAGGTTGTCCATTTTTTGGCATATAGTTGCTTGTAGTAGTCTCTTAACAATATTGTATTTCTGTGGTGATAGTTGTAACTTCTTTTTCATTTCTAATTTTATTGATTTGAGTCCTCTCTCTTTTTTTCTTGATGAGTCTGGCTAATGGTTTATCAATTTTGTTTATCTTCTTAAAGAACCAGCTTTTAGTTTCATTGATTTTTGCTATTGTTTTCATTGTTCTATTTCATTTATTTCTGCTCTGATTTTTATGATTTCTTTCCTTCCGTTAACCTAGGGTTTTATTTGTTCTTCTTTTCCTAGTTGATTTATGTGTAAGATAAGTTTGTTTATTTGAGATTTTTCTTGTTTCTTGAGGTAGGATTTATTGGTATAAACTTCCCTCTTAGAATGGCTTTTGCTGCCTCCCATAGATTTTATGTCCTTGTGCTTTCATTGCCATTTGTCTCTAGGTATTTTTTGATTTCCTCTTTGATTTTTTTCAGTGATCTCTTGGTTATTTAGTAGCACATTGTATAGCTTCTGTGTGTTTGTGTTTTTTTACAGTTTTTTTCCCTGTAATTGATAGCTAATCTCATATTGTTGTCCAAAAAGATGCTTGATATGATTTCAGTTTTCTAAAATTTATTGAGGCTTGATTTGTGACCCAAGATGTGATATATCCTGTGGAGAGTTCCGTGTGCACTTAAGAATAAAGTTATTCTGCTTTTGGATTGAATGTCCTGTAGATATCAATTAAGTTCATCTGGTCTAATGTGTCATTTAAGGCTTCTGTGTCCTTGTTAATTTTCTTTCTGGATGATTTGTCCATTGGTGTAAGTGTAAAGTCCCCCACTATTATTGTGTTACTGTTGATTTCCCCTTTTATGGCTGTTAGCATTTGCGTTATGTATTGAGGTGCTTCTATGTTGGGTGCATAAATAGAATTGCTATGTCTTCCTCTTGGATTTATCACTGAATCACTATGTAGTGTCCTTCTTTGCCTCCTGTAATAGTTTTATTTTACAGTCTCTTTTATTTGATATGAATATTGGTACTCCAGCTTTCTTTTGATTTCCATTTGCATGGAATATCTTTTTCTATCCCCTCACTTTCAGTCTGCATGTGTCCTTATGTCTGAAGTGGGTCTCTTGTAGACAACACGTATAAGGGTCTCGTTTTTGTATCCATTCAGGCTGTCAGTGTCTTTTGGTTGGAGGATTTAACCCATTTACATTTAAAGTAATATGTATGTTTTTATTACCATATTTTTAATTGTTTTGACTTTGTTTTTGTAGGTATTTTCCTTCTCCTGTGTTTCCTGCCTAGAACAGTTCCTTTAGCATTTGTCATAAAGCTTGTTTGGTGGTGCTGAATTCTCTTAACTTTTGCTTGTCTGTAAGGCTTTTGATTTCTCCATTGCATCTGAATGAGATCCTTGCTGGATAGAGTAATATTAGTTGTATGTTTTTCCCTTTCATCAATTTAAATATATCTTGCCTCTCCCTTCTGGCCTGCAGAGTTTATGCTGAAAGATCAGCTGTTAACCTTATGGGAATTCCCTTTTATATTTTTTGTTCCTTTTCTGTTGCTGCTTTTAATATTTTTCGTTGTGTTAATTTTTGTTAGTTTGATTAATATGTGACTCGGCGTGTTTCTCCTTGGATTTATCTTGTATGGGACTCTGTGTTTCCTGGACTTGACTGACTGCTTCCTTTCCCATGTTAGGTTTTTGTCTATAATCTCTTCAAGTATTTTCTCAGACCATTTCACTTTCTCTTCTCATTCTGGGACCCCTATAATTCAAATGCTGGTGTGCTAAATGTTGTCCCAGTGGTCTCTGAGACTGTCCTCAGTTCTTTTCGTTGTTCTTTCTTTATTCTGCTTTGTGGCAGTTATTTCTACCATTCTTTTTTTTGTTTTGTTTTGAGCATGTTTATTGGCGTATAATTGCTTTGCAATGGTGTGTTAGTTTTTGCTGTATTTCCACCATTCTGTCTTTCAGCTCACTTATCCGTTCTTCTGTCTCAGTTATTCTGCTATTGATTCCTTCTAGTGTATTTTTAATTTCAGTTATTGTGTTGTTCATCACTGATTGTTTGTTTTTTAGTTCTTCTAGGTACTTGTTAAACATTTCTTGCATCTTCTCGATCCTTTCTATTTCCGAGATTTTGGATCATCTTTACTATCATTACTCTGAATTCTTTTCAGATAGATTGCCTATTTCCTCTTCATGTATTTGGTCTTGTGGGTTTTTACCTTGCTCCTTCATCTGCAAGATATTTCTCTGTTTTCTTATTTTGTTTAACTTACTGTGTTTGAGGTCTCCTTTCCGCAGAGTTCCTCTTTCTTCTGGTCTCTGCCCCCAGTGGGTGAGGTTTGGCCAGTGGCTTGTGTAGGCTTCTTGGTGGGAGGGCTGGTGCCTGTGTTCTGGTGGGTGGAGTTGAGTCCTTTCTATCTGTTGGGAAGGGCCATGTCATGTGGTGTGTTTGGGGTGTCTGTGAGCTTAGTACGACTTTAGTCAGCCTGTCTGCTGATGGGTGAGTATGTGTTCCTGTTTTGCTTGTTGTTTGGTGTGAGGCAACTAGCTCTAGGAGCTGCAAGCAGTTGGGTGGAGCTGGGTCTTGAATTCGGATAGAGACCTCCATGAGAGCTTTTGCTAATTAATATTTTCTGGGACTGGGAATTCTCAGGCAGTCCAGTACCCTGGACTCTGTCCTCCTCCCCCAGATGCTCAGGCCCAACTTTTGTTCGGGGAGCCAAGACCCCACAAGCAGCTTGTCATGGATTAAAGAAAAAAAAAAGAGACAAACAAAACCCCAAATGGTAAAAGCAAAATCAAATGAGCAAAAACAAAGAAACAAACACACACACAGACACACACAGAAGAAACAAAAACAGAACCAAAGAAAACAGAAAACAAGAGAATAGCCAAAGAATCCCAAAACGAAATTAAACAATTAAAAACAAAACTAACAAAAACAAAAAAACCAAAAGCAAAGCAGAGTGCCAACTGAACAGTAAAGGAAAGAAAACAAAACAGACAAAAATGATTCAAAAAAAAAAAAAGAAATGGGTACAAAACCCACAGAACAGGAGAGCAAAGGGAAAATGGAAATACAAAAAAATTTAAAAAATATATTAAAAAACGATGAAGAAGTACAGAACAACAGAAAAGCAAAGTAAAAGTAGAAATATAAGAAGATCAAAAGTATGTTAAAAAAAACCCTTGAGACTAGATAGAAGTAAAAATAAAAAAAAAGACCCAAACCAACAGCAACAACAACAAAGAAAAAAAAACAAAACAACAGATTTAACAACAGAATGAATCAAAACTGAGTAAAATTAATAGTAATAATAATGTTTTCCTGGGGTCTCAGCTGTTATTGTCCTTGCCGTGAGCTACAGCCCACCTCTGCCTCCTCTGGAGACCCTCCAATGCCTCTATGATGGTCTCTGGACCTGCTTGGGCCCTGTGGGGGCAGCTGAGACTCTGATCTGGCCCCACTCATGTGTGTGCTTGCCCCCAAAGTCCACAGCTGCCAGTGCTAGACCGTTTTCATTTGTGGGAATACTCATTGTCCTTTCAGATATTCCATAGGCACAGTATCTACTTAGCTGATTATGGGAATTTAATTTGCCACTTGTGCAACTGATGGAAAGATTTTTGTTGTTCTTTTTTAGTTGCCCCACCCCTGGGACTCAGCTGTCTTTTTATCCCCATCTATGTGTGTGGGCCACCCATAAGAGTCTGCTCCCGAGGCTTCCCTGAAGCAGTTGGTTCTGTCCCGGTGAGGACAGGGCACGGAGGTGGCACGGCTACTTGGATAGTGGGAGCCCCGGCGGCGCCAGGTGTGTGGGGAAGCTGGCGGCCATGGGTGCAAAAAATATGGCCCTAGTGGGAATCTTTTCTAGTGCCCAGTGGCATGTGTGTGAGGGCCAGCCCTGGCCAGTCTTTTTTTAGTGCCTGGCGGCAGGTGTGCAAGGGCTAGCCCTCTCTGGGGTTTTTGTAGTGCCCAGCATCAGGCACGTGAGGGCCAGCCCTGGCAGGGCCTTTTGTATTGCCTGGTGCTAGGCACTGGCGTGTGGGGAGAGACTGGCTACAATGGTGGCTCCACCCCCTCCATGTGACTCAGCAGTAACGCCCTGCTTCCATGGCATTCCAGTTTTCCTCCATAGGCATTCTCTGTTGCCATTTCCTCCCTCCTGTTCCCTCAGGCCATCTCCCCACAGCCAACAGCAGTTCTTGCCCCGGGTTTGCTCTCCAATCCCCATGCTCCAGCTCCCAGCCCTCAGCCCCCATGTGCACTGTTGGACACACATCCCAATCCGGGGCACTTAGGGCCACGGTACAGACTGTCTGTGTAGTTTTCACTCTGTCCCATCTGCTAAGGTCGGTCGCTTCACCCTCCACTGACAGCCTCAAATTCTTCCCTTCTCTCCCAACTGTTTTCCTCATTGGTGAAGGGGATTCTCCGGTTAAGGGAATTTCTCTCCTGCTTCAGCTCCCACCACTGGCATGCAGGTCCTGTCCCACTTCCTCTCCTCCTCCTTCTCCCTTCTTTCTTTCTTCCTACACAGTTATGCAGGGATCTTTATAGTCCTTTCTGGTGTCTGAGGTCTTCTGCTAGTGTATAGCTGGTGTTCTGTGAGAATTGTTGCATCTATAAATGTATTCCTGATGCATCCATGGAGAGAGAGGAACTCCACATCCTCCTACTCCTCCACTGTCTTCGAACCCCTTTGTTCCTGATTTTAGAGGAAAAGCTTTCAGCTTTTCATCATCAAGTATGAGGTTAGCTGTGGATTTGTCACAAATGGTCTTTATTATGTTGAGGTATTTTTCCTCTATACCAACTTTGCTGAGTTTTTGTCACCAAAGGACGTTGAATTTTGTCAAATGCTTTTTAGCGTGTCTGTTGAGATGATCATGTGATTTTTTTCCTCCTTTTGTTAATGTGGTGTATCATATTGATTGGTTTGCAAATATTGAACCATCCCTGGAATAAATCTCACTTGATCATTATGTATGATCCTTTTTATATATTATTGAATATGGTTTGCTGATATTTTCTTGAGGATATTTGGATCTTCATTCATCGGAGATATTCACCTGTAATTTTTTTTTTGGTAGTGTCTTTGTTTTATTTTAGTATCAGGGTAATTAGCGATGGCCTCATAGAATTAATTTGGGAATGTTCCCTCTTCTTCAGTTTTTTGGAGGAGTTTGAGATATTAGATATTATAGATGTTCTTTTATATATGTTTGGTAGACTTCTCCCAGGGGTGGATTTGTTCCTGAACTTCTGTTTGCTGAGAGTTTTTTAAAGTACAAATTCAATTTTGTTACTACTGATCTTTCTGTTCATATGGTCTATTTTGTCCTGATTCAGTCTTGTAAGTTTTTATGTTTATAGAAGTTTGTTGATTTCTTCTAGGTTGTCCAATTTGTTGGCATATTAATTGTTCATAGTATTCTGTTTTGATATTTTTGTATCTCTGTGATAGCTGTTGTTATTTTTCCTCTTTCATTTCTTATTTTGTTTATTTGGGTCCTCTCTCTTTTTTTCTTGATGAATCTGCCTAAAGGCGTATCAGTTTTGTTTATCTTTTCAAAAGATCAACTCTTGGTTTCATTGGTCTTTTCTATTTTTTTTCTTTTTTGTTCTTTGTTTTATTTATTTCCTCTCTGATTTTAATTGCTTTCTTCTTTCTGCTTTTGTTTGTTCTTCTTTTTCTAATTCCGTTGGATGGTAGGTTAGGTTGTTGATGAGATTTTTCTTGTTTCTTGAGGTTGGCCTTTTACTGCTATAAACTTACCTTTAGAACTACTTTTGCTGTGTAGCACAGATTTTGGAAAGTTGTGTTATTTTCATTTGTGTAGAGGTTTTGTTTGATTTCCACTTTGATTTCTTCATTGACCCATTGGTTTTTCTTTTAGTAGCATATTATTGTCTCCACATTTTGTGTTTTTTCCATTTTTCTTCCTGTTAATTGATTTCTAGTTTCATGCCTTGTGGTTGGAAGAACTGCTTGATATAATTTCTGTCTTCTTAAATTAGTTGAGACTTATTTTTTGGCCTCCTATGTGATCTATTCTGGAAAATGTTCCATGTGAACTTGAAAAGAATGTGTATTCTACTGTTTTTGGATGGAATGTCCTGTAGATATCTACTAAGCCCATCTGGTCCAAAGTATCATTTAAGGTTACTGTTTTATTGTTTTCCTGTCTGGATGATTTGTTCATTGATGTAAATGGGGTGTTAAAATCCTCTGCTATTATTTGTTATTGTCAATTTCTCCCTTTATGGCTGTTAATATTATATATATATATATATATATATATATATATATATTTATTTATTTAGGTGCTCCTATATTAGGTGCATACATGTTAATGAGTGTTATCTCCTCTTCTTGCATTGAAATCCTTTTTGTTAATAATGCCATTATCTTTTTTTATTGACTTTATTTTAAAATTTGTCTGAAATGAGTACTTCTACCCCTGCTTTCTTGTCATTTCCATTTGCATGAATAATTTTTTTCTATCCCGTCACTTTCAGTTTATGTGTTTGTCTTTATGTTTGAAGTGAGTCTCTTATAAGAAGCATTTAGATGGGTCTTGTTTTTTTTTTTTATCCAATCAGCTGCTCTGTGTCTTTTTATTGGATCATTTAGTCCATTTACATTTGAAGTGATTATTGATAGGTGTGTCCATTTTGTTACTTGTTTACTTGTTGGTTTTTCAGTTCTTCTTTGTTCTTTTCTTCTTTTAGTTCCTCCCCTTGGGGTTTGATGATTTTCTTTAGTGGTATGCCTGTGTTCCTTTTTCTTTAGATTTTTTTGTATGTAGTACAGGTTTTCGATTTGCAGTTACCATATGGTTCATATATGTTGACCTATAACTATATTTACATGTTTTAAACTGGTAGTCATTTAAGTTCAAACACATTCTAAACGATTTACATTTTTCTAATCCTCTTCACCACACTTTGTGTTTTTAATGACGTATTTTATATATTCACATTTTCCCTTAACTGTTCATTGTAGATATAGTTGATTTCACAGTTTTTTGCCTTAATCTTAGTAAGAGCCTATTTAAGTGATTGAGCCATGGGCTTTACTATATATTTGCCTTTACTTGTGGGATTTTCACTTTCCCATAGATTCTTACTTGTTGTAGCTTTTTCTTTTCCACTTAGAGAAAATGCTTTAACATTTTTTTAGGGTTGGGTTAGTACCCTCTGTGCTTCCTGTACTTGGATTTTTGTTTCCTTCTTCAGGTTCTGGCAGTCCGTAATTTCATCAAACACATTTTTGCCCTGCCTCTCTCTCTCTTCTCCTTCTAGGTCCCCTATAGTGTGAATGTTGGTATGCTGAATGTTGTCTTAGAGATTCCTTAACTGTTCTCATTTTTTTTAAACCTTATTTTTCTTTTTCTGTTCAGATTGAGTTAATCTTTATTTCATCTTCTTCTGTATCACTTTGTCTGCTGTTGGTTCCTTCTAATGTGTTTTGCATTTCAGTTAGTGTGTTCTTCAGTACTGTCTTTTAAAAATGTTTTTTAGTTCCTTTTTAAAATTCTCTGTTCATCTATTCTTTCCTCTAATTTAGTCAGTATTCCTATTATTAATGCTTTGAACTCTTTGTATATTAAGTTGTTCATTGCTATTTCGTTAGTTGTTTTCTTTAGGGTTTTTCTCTTTTTCTTTCAGTTGAAACAGTTTTCTGTCTTCTCATTTTGCTTAACTTTCTCTGTGTCTGTGATATTAGGTGAAACATTTACCTACTCTGATCTTGAAGGAGTGTCCTTGTGTGGGAGCATTTCTCTGCAGTCTCCATGTACCCAGTGGCTTTGATGGGAGAACTGGATCTGACCTGAGCATGAGTCACATCTTTCCACAGGGTGTGCTGGCAGCTATCACCTTTGTAGGAGGTGAGACTGGAAGATGGAGGGACTAGAGTCAGAGCCAGGTGTGAGCCTGGGGTTCTTCTCTGTTCAGTGACCAACACCACCTTATTGGAGTTGGGGTAGGGCCCCAATTTCCTGGAGCAGAAGCCCTGTTATTTGGGAGTGAGCTGGCTCCATTCCCTTTAAGTGTGTACTCTTTTCATTCCTAGCACCAGTACTTTGCCCCAGAGGGGACCAGTATTGGAGCAGGAGGGGCCAGAGTGGGTGCTCGGGAAAGGTCAGGTGTGGGCTGTGGTGTTCCGGACCCCAGTCTGAGTTTCGGACCTCACCCAATGAGCTGCTTCCATAATCAGCTGCAGTGACTGCCGCCTCCCCCCACCCCCGTCAGATGCCATTCTGGGTCAGGTTAGCTCTGTCCCTCAAAACAGCATACTCCCCTCAGTCCTGTAGCCCTTGCCCCAGTTTGGAGCTGCATGGCATAGCAAGAGGGGCTGGAATGGGCACTTGGCTTCGGTCAGGGAGTGTGCTGTGGTGGTCCCAGACCAGTCAGAGTTACAGACTGCTTCTGATGCGCTGCCTCGCCAGGCACCTTCATTGGTTGCCGTCACTCCATTCAGATGCAGTTCCAGATCTGAGCAGGGTTCATTTCTCACAACTGTGTACTCTTCTTGGGTGCAGCATCCCTTGCCCCAGTGTGGAAGTGAGCCATGGAGCAAGTGGTGCTGTAGTGGGCACTTGGCTTAGTCTGGAGCATGGGCTGGGGGTGTTGTAGGAAACTGGCCAGAGTCCTGGGGCAGTTTAAGTCTACTTCTGCTGCCTTGTTTTGAGAGTAATCAAATTTGTGTGTGTTCTTCATGAGCAGAGTCTACGTTTCTTACAGTCCCCCTGTTAGTCCCACTGGTTTTCAAGTCAGCTAAGGGGACTTGTCTTCTTGGCATTGGACCCTAGGGCTAGGGAACCCAATATGTGGCTTGAATTGCTCACCCCCCAGGGAGGATCTCTGAGTCCATGTAATCTCCTTCCTTTTCTGTGTCCCCTCCTAGGGTCACAATTCCTGACTTGGCTGCTTCTCTTCTCTTCCTACCTGAATCTGTGTGGATTTTTCTTACAGCCTGTGTAGTATAAGAGTCTTTCTACCAATCTCCTGTTGGTTTTCAGTGAGAATTGTTCCATATGTAGATGTATTTTTGCTGTGTTCTTGGAAGGAAGTGAGCTCCACATCCTCCTACTCTACCATCTTGATCTCTCCTTCCTACATCATCGTATTCTTAACACATGATAAATGTTTGGTTTATTTTGAGGAAAATATGGCTGTTGCCTTAGAATCAAATGATAATTCTTATAATGGGAGTGAAAAAAATGAAGATCATAGGAAGAAGACTAAAATGATGGTCCTTAACTGAAGCTTCAGTGTGAAGCATGTTGATTTCATGTCTTCTTTATATTGAGGATATCATTTCTTTTGTGCTTTATGCTAATGTTTTTCATATTGTGAGTCAGAAATTTATTGCAGTCATCATTTAAAAATATAAAATATCAGCATGTATTACGTATAACAAATATACGTTTTGTTTCCTAAAACCTTTGTTTTAGATACACATACACACAGAAAATCTCTCTATGGGTCAAGGTCACAGAAAAGCTTGAAAGCCAGTACTCAAGTCTTTGTGTCTTCTTGGCTCCTTATGCCCACATTGTGCCGTAAGCTACAGATCTATGGCACATATCTATAAAACCAGTCTATAGCATATAGAGATGCATACCAATTTTTCAACCTTTTTTCATAAGCAGGACATCTCCTCACTCCAGTCCTTTGCTTTGTTTCCATTCCCCTGTATATACTGGAGCACCTTTAGTATTTATTATGTTTTAGAAATTGAACTAAGGACTAACATTTTCTGCTTGCACATAGAGCCCAGTAGTCATGTAGCTTCAGTTATGCTTACTGCTTTGCATTTCTCTTCTGTTTCTGGTGTACCGAGATGGGTTTATCTTGTTTTGAACTTAGCAGTGTTTTATATTTTGTATATCTTTTCGGTTTGTTCTGAGCAGAGACAAACATGGCAACATGAACTGAACTTTAATAAATCTCTTGACTAGAAGGTCTGAGCATGTTTTAGAGATTGATTCATGTTGATATATTTTATTTCTATTTCATTCCTTTCAATCACTATATAGTCTTTCATAATCTAACTCTGCCATTCTGTAAATATCCATTCCTCTTGGAATGGATATTTTGTTTTTCACTCTTACAAATTATTACAAGCAGTGCTAAATTTCTCCATAGTGCATATTTAGAAGTGGAATTGCTAAGTTATTAAGTACACATCTATTTTCTCTTACAAACACTTGCAAAGAGATTATATCAATTTATTGCGCCCCAACAATGTGTTTCTTAACCATACTTAGTATCTGTATTGTCAAACTTTAAAATTATGTCATGCTGAATAATGTGTGAGAAATGGTATTTCATGTATTAATATGCATTCCTCTGATTACTAGGAGAGATCTTTTTTTGTCATTTAGATTTCTTATAGTATGAACTGCTTGTTTATGTTTTTTGTTGTTTATCTTTTTCTTACTGATGGTAATTCTTTATATACTCAGTCTTGTGTCTTGTGTACTTTCAGATAGTATCTCATAATTCATCTTACCAGTTGTCAATTGTCCTCCTCAGTTTGTAATTTTAGTCTTTGTTATCCTGTTGAGTATCTGATGTGTATCTCTCTGAGTGTCCAAATAAGACCACTGGAAGAAATTGTAGATACTGTGAGATTTTACAGTAGGTTAAAACGGGAGGTGGCAGAATCTTTTTGCGTGTACATTATGAGAAGTCAAATGCTTACTACTTTGCTTATCCCTCTAAGTTAACCTTTAACTTAAAAACTTTTTGTTTGTTTTTTTCTATTTTTTTGCCGCACCATGTGACGTGGGATCTTAGTTCCTAGACCAGGGATTGGACCCGTGCCCCCTGCAGTGGAAGCGCGGCATCTTAACCACTGGACCGCCAGGAAATTCCTAACTTAAATTTTGTTCTTTGGAGATTCTGTACTTTTCTGTCAGCTCATGAATACATTTTAAATGCTTTTTAAAAATTTTTTATCCAACATTTTTGTTTTCAAAGGTTGGTTGTGGAAGCTAGCATTTAACTGTTTCCATTCTTCTCTATCTAATTGCCATTATTATTTCTAATAATTGCCATTATTAGTTCTAAGAAGCATTTTCTGACCCCCTAAGTCAAATTGGATGCCCCTAGTATATGTTTCTATAGCAGTCTTTACTTTCATAGCACTCTTCTATATTAATATTGCTTGTCTTTCTCCTTTCTCACGGCCATAATTTCTTTGATGGTAAGGACTATGCCTAGCTTATTAATTATAGCCCCAGTACCTGGCATAGTGCTTGGAACACAGTAGACACTTGCACTGTGACTAGGCTACTGTCATCTTTTTCCTGATTACTGCCACAATCTTCTTACTGGTTTCCTACCTATAATGTTGCTTTTCTCCAGTCTTTTCTCCACTCTGAAACCAGTTTGCTCTTTGTGTAACACAAAGCTGATCATGTTTATGACTCACCATTGCCGCAGCAGAAAGCTCCAATAGCAGTTTAAAGTGGTTCCTGTGGCCTAGTCCCTGATTATTCTACAACCTAATCTCTTATTTGCTATTCATTCATGCTTCTCAAGTTTCAGCCAGTCTGAATTACTTTCTTCCCTAAAAGTGCAGTGCTTTTTCTTTCCTCTTGGGTTTTATGAACATGCTTTTATTCCTACACTTGGAACCTCTTAATTCTCTCTTTTCCCACAGAAGAAACTGGCTAATTCTTGCTCATCCTTAGGTCTAATAGTACTCCTGTTACTTCCTTTAGGAAGTCTTTGATCTGTCAGCATGAGAGGAGTTTGAATTGTGTATGGCTTTAATACTCTGTACTTATATCTTGAATGCACTTGTCAGTTACTTGTATATTGTCTGTATTCCTCACTATCTCATAAGCTAGCAAGGGCTGTGTTAGGCATATTGACTATTACATCTTCTGCATCTAGCACAGTTGTGATTCATGGTAGGCATTCAAGAAAGGCATTGAATAAATGTTAATTTAGACATTATTTCCTGCAAGTTGGAAAAGAGTGTGTCTTAAGAGTTTTTAAAGTATTTCCCTAAGGTTACAATTGTTAACTGAGTCTCAGATTTTTAATTTATTAATATATTATATGGTGAGGTTATTTTAAAATTGTGACCTCTGAAAATGTTTTGTTCCAGTTGAGACTGCTGGAAAGAGAATTGAATCCATACTGGAAGGATGGTGGGACAGGTCTTCCACCAGAAGACTGTAATGTGTCATCAGTTACTAAAGGTATCTTCATAATTTGATTGTAGCCACACAGGCATTTCTTATAACTTGGTATTCCTAAGGGACTGAACTGAGTCTGCTAGTAGATTGGCAAGATGTATTATGAATTCCAAAAATGAATAATAATCCAAATCAGATTTTGAGATGTATTAAATCTAAATTTTATCCCTAGGTATTATTTAAATATTTCTGCTTGATGCTGTAATTTTGATCAAGTCTGCAAATATCTGTGTCTGTTTATGTATTTGCAAAACTGATGTATATTGATTATCTGATGTGAAATTTGTATGGTTTTATATTATGAGCATCTATGGATTATTACTAAAGGTTCACAGTTCACATATAGGAAAACAATGATAAAACATATGCAGTCTTTTAAGGCCTCATTTAAATTATTAGTACTTGGGAAGATTATTTTAACTATAATATGTTAGCAAATTGGTTAAATATTTTTATACTCGATAATGTTTTTATTTGAGTTTATATTTTGAATGGATTAATGAAAAGCATGGTTCTGTAAGGATGTAATCCTTTGGTTTGTTACAGTCTATAACAAAATGTAAAAAGTATTAAAGCTCTGAAGTTTCATGAAAATGATGTATAAATATTAAAGATGTGATTTCATATCTTCAGAAATTCTTACTTTGCCAGCATTTACAAATTTTAGTGATGTTAAGATAGTGCTGTTACTTTCCAGCAGATGGAGACAAAATACTTGTGTCACGTATTCATACCTTTCACCATAATTTTAAAAAGTACTTATATGCTAATTAAGTGTTACATTGACAACTCAGTGAAAAGTTTGATTAATTACAATTAACCCAGTATACACATAGTAGTATTATAAATTATCTTTTCATCTTAGTCATTTCTCAGCAGAATGTTTTCCTGCTTTTTATACATAGTTTATTTTTATTTTGGCCATTTGTTATATTCTTTTGTATTTTATGAGAGATGTCCCTGGTGCCACCGTATAGGTTCCTTTTTAATTTATATTTATTAGTTTTACTGAAGTTATTAGTAATTATAAGATTTTCTTGCCTTTCAGCTTGGGCAATAAAGAAATGTCTCTGCTGGGCTATATAATAATAACTGTAGTCATATAAGGGTCTCTTTGAAATACTGATGTTTAGAAATTTAAGAGTTTGGGAATCATAAGTTTTCTCAGTGAACCATTACTATGTAGGGCTGACCCAAGCTTTTACCATTCTTGTTGTCAGAGGACAGTCAGTAAGTTCATCTATGGGGAAGACTTAGAATTGGCAAATTCTGTCTTTGAGTATATGTAGTCAGCAGGTTCTTAACTTCACTGATTGGAGAAGACCCAAAGTTCTACCTTAGGTAGTATCTTTCAGCTTGCTGAACCAGTAGAATCAAAGACACTAGGAGAAAAATGACCTTACATAAAGGTTTTAGAGAGCCTTTCTCCCTTCTCTTTCATATAATGCTTTCACGATTTCCCTTTCTCATATTTAATTAGAAGGAGAAAGAATGACAGAAAGCTCTGAATGTCTGTCAGAGGTTCAGATCCCAGAGTTGAAATTAAGCTTTAAAAAATGATTTCTAGGTTTTTCTGCATATGCAGATAGTGTAGTCATTCTCTTTAGACTAGTGGTAGAGTTGAAACTGTGAGGCACCTAAAAGTGTTATAACAGTAGTATTAAGAGGTATGTAGAGGTGCTATAGTGTTTATCTTTAAGGGCTTAGACTTTGGAGTTTGGCTTCTTGGGATTAGAATTTTGGCGTTTCCACTCATTAGTTCTGTGATTTGGGGAATGTTTCCTGACCTCTCTGAGCCCATTTGAAACATTGTGCTAGGGAATAATGGTATTACCTGTCTTATATGGTTATTGTGAGGATTTATCACAGAATCTGGAATATAGTAAATACTTCATAATGATGTTGTCAAATATTTGTCCTTATGATGAAATGTTTTGGGAAGATTTTATCAACAGATTTTTTGGTAATAATTGAGGTGCCATATACACAATAACTAATTTGGTACTCTTGATATTTTTTTTCCTTAGAGAAAATTAAGTAGAAAAATAAATAAATTTTCACTGTCCATACAAAATTATCTTAAATCATATTTTAGTAATGGGACTATTTGTACAATTTTTAAGTGTACAAAATAACACGTTTTTGTATCAGTTTATTTTCAATAGCAGCCATGTGAGGGTAGCAAAGTAGATGTCCCAATTGTATAGGAAGCTAATACCTAATGTTCAGGAAACTATGGCTGAAATTGGTCAAGTTCTTTGCCTATAGTCATGTGAGTAGTACCAGAACCCAGGTCTTCTGATTTTAGTCTAGGGTTAGTTACTCTAGGTTTTCATTAGAAGACTCTGTTACCATGTAGTTAGTAGATATTCTTGCTTAAAAACTCTGTATTTTTATTCATCCATATAGATTTTTTTTCCCCTCTTTATTTTTTGGCTTTCTCTTACAGAATCTTTTGAGAAGTTGTTTCAAAGGTGATTTAAATCAACTGCCTTATTTTGCAGACAAAGAAGCAAAATTTAAAAGAGTTAATGACTTGCTTAAGGTCCTGCAACTATTTAATAACAACAGCAAGACTAAAATCTAGGTCTCCTGATATTCAGTTTATTGCTATTTTTATATTAGCCTGTCTTCTGAGAAAAATGAGGATGTAGCCCAGATTCACTTGGTTATATTTTGTCTATAATAATATAACTTTTAATTATGGAAGCATATACTCAGTCTCTTAATTTTTGACTTATAGAAAACAGACATCAGCAACAGGTATATATTAAGTGCTCCATACCAATGAATTTACTGTAATTGATATACCTTTATCTCAGATAGAGGACAGGGACCATGCCTTATTCATGATTTTTTTGTTTGTTTTTTTAAAAAAGTTATTTTTTAGTGAGTAGATACCCCATTCACCCATGGTTTACCCCCTTATTATGTTTTGATTTCCTTCTGTGTTTAACAGATTTTCATATTCATAGTAAGTGTTCACAAAATATTTGTTGGATTTAATTTCTTGAGAGATGGTTCTGTAGTTGGTACTTTTGTTTGCTTTTTAAATATTCAAGTTGTTGAATTCTCTTGTTATAAATATTTTATTATTGCTATTGTTGGGGCCCAGGGTACATTACCCCAAAGTGTGCCTCAATGGCATATTGATTATTTTGAATTAAAGTTACTTAAGAAAGAGCTGATGCAAGAGGGACACTTTGAGCCTCCTCTCTGTCTTCCTGAAAGTAGGGAATAAATTGCATATGAAAAATGAAGGTAGAAGGAAATTCTTATCAACAGAGATAGGGAATTTGAGGTCAAAAAGCCTATACAAACAGACCATGTTACTTTAATTTATTACCCCAAGCTCGAACTCAGTTTAGATTCTTCACTAATTGAGCACCCAAAGCCTAAGTTATTTTTGTCCTATAAATTCCTTATAAATTTAGTGTTTCTCTGTCTAAAAAGTATAAAAACTGGCTCCTTTGGTCCTTTCCTAGGTTTCTATGAGAACTCCATGAGCATGAATTAAAATTTTCACTGTGTCCATCAGTTTGTCAGTAGATAACTCCTTGGAATAAAAATTTTAATTATATAGCTAGACCACTAACATGGGTGTTATTTACATTGGTTGTCTCTTATCACTGTGTAAATTGCAGATTTAGACTAACTTCCTTGAGTAGCTGCATTGCTAATTTTGAACTCATAGAATATATAAATTAAAAAAAAGAGCAAGAGCAAAATAAACTTAAATGAAAAGTGAATCATTGAGTTAACTAGAGACCTGGATTTGAAGTACACAGTATTTTAGGCATGTAAAGTAAGACCCGTTATCTTAGAAGAGATAGCTTAGTGAAGATAAACTTTTGAGATTTGCGTGAGGGACAGAATTAATTTCAGAATTGAAAAATCTGTTTTTTTTTAAAGTAAACGTTTTATTTACGTTCAAAACATATATAGAAAAGTACACAAATCGTTAGTATACAGATTGATTACAATTGACCGTTGAACAACATGGGCATTAGGGGCACCTACCCTCTGTGCAGTTGCAAATCTGCATATGACTTCTAGTTGGCCCTCTGTATTTGCGGATTCAACCAACCACGTATCCAGCCAACTGCAGGTTGTGTAGTATTGTAGTATTTGGTATTGAAAAAAATCCAAGTGTAAGTAAACCCACATAGTTCACACATGTTGTTCAAGGGTCAACTGTATTTTTACAAAGTGAAAACATCTGTACAATCAGCATACAGTTTAAGAAACAGAACATTATTATCATCCCAAAGATTCGCTTTGTGGTTCTTCGAGTCACTGTGCTCTTGCCAGAGGGTTCTAGCACCAAAATTCTGCTTTGCCTGGAATCATATACTATGCCCTCTTTTGTTTCCTGCTAGTATTGTGCCCATTTTCAGATTCACTTGTGTTGTTGGGTATATAGTCATTTATTCTCATTGCTATGTAGTAGTCTATTTTAGGAATATATATATCATCTATAATGTATATTCATTTTACTGAAGATGGACATTTGGGTTGATTCTAGGCTGGGATTACTGCAGGTTTCTTGCTATGAAGATTCTTGTGCATGTCTTTTGGGGTCTCTGTATTTTGTGGGTTATAGAGCTGGGGTGATCTAAACTAGTTCTATTTTTGAACAAGGAAAATCAGGAACAGTTTTGATTTATTTATTGATTAGATTTCCTATATGCAAATGAAAAGTGTCATGCATATAGAAGGAAATATTAGCAGCCTAATAAAGTTTGTTGGAGGCATTCAGATTTCCATAGTTGGTAATCACAACTAGAATAATTTGTTTCATTGTTATTATAGTTCTGTGATAATATCTGTATTACTATCTATGATAATACAGTTAGTTCTGTATTATCTGTAATTTCCTTATTCTTTTTTTAAAACTATTAATATATTTTATTTCATTTATTTATTTTGAAAAAAATTTTATTGGGGTATAATTGATTTACAATGTTGTGTTAGTTTCAGGTGTACAGCACAGTGAATCTGTCACACAAATACATGTATCTGCTCTTTTTAAGATTGTTTTCCCATAGAGCCTATTACAGAGTATTGAGTAGAGGAGGTCCTTATTAGTTACCTATTTTATATATAGTAGTGTGTATGTGTCAATCCCAATCTTCCAATTTATCCCTCCCCCACCCTCACCCACCGGTAACCATAAGTTTATTTTCTACCTCTGTATCTCTATTTCGGTTTTGTAGATAAGTTCATTTGTAGCCTTTTCTTAGATTTGACATGTAAGTGATATCATATGATATTTGTCTTTCTTTGTCTGACTTAAGTCACTAAGTATGAGAATCTCGAGGTCCATCCATGTTGCTGCAAATGGCATTATTTTGTTCTTTTTTATGGGTAATATTTAGTTGTATATATATGTGTCACATCTTCTTTATGCATTCCTCTGTTGATGCACATTTAAGATGCTTCCATGTCCTGGCTATTGTAAATAGTGCTGCAGTGATCATCAGGGTGCATGCATCCTTTTGAATTCTGGTTTTCTCCGGATATATGCCCAGGAGTGAGACTGCTGGATTATATGGTAGCTCTATTTTTACTTTTTTGAGGAACCTCCATACTGTTCTCCATAGTGGCTGTACCAGTTTGCATTGCCACCAACAGTGTAGGAGGGTTCCCTTTTCTCCACACCCTCTCCAGGACTTGTTTGTAGACTTTATTGATGATGGCCATTCTGACTTGCGTGAGGTGATACCTTATTGTAGTTTTGATTTGCATTTCTCTAATAATTAGTGATGTTGAGCATCTTAGCATGTGCTTTTTGTCCATCTGTATGTCTTCGTTGGAGAAATGTCTATTTAGATCTTCTGCCCATTTTTTTGATTGGTTTGCTTTTTTTATATTGAGCTGCAGGTAAGCTTTGGAGATTAATCCCTTGTCAGTTGCTTCATATGCAAATATTTTCTTCCATTCTGAGGGTTGTCTTTTCGTCTTGTTTATGGTTTCCTTTGCTGTGCAAAAGTTTCTAAGTTTAATAAATTAACTGGGTCCCATTTGATTATTTTTGTTTTTATTTCCATTATTCTAGGAGGTGGATGGAAAAAGATCTTGCTGCAGTTTATGTCAGAGTGTTCTCCCTATGTTTTCCACTAACAGTTTTATAGTATCTGGCCTTACATTTAGATCTTTAATCCATTTTGAGTTTATTATTGTGTATGGTGTTACAGTGTGCTCTAATTTCATTCTTTAACATGTAGCTGGCCAGTTTTCCCAGCGCCACTTATTGAAGAGACTGTCTCTTCTCCATTGTATATTCTTGCCTCCTTTGTCAAAGATAAGGTTACTGTAGGTGTGTGGGTTTATCTCTGGGCTTTCTATGCTGTTCCATTGATGTATATTTCTGTTTTTGTACTAGTACCATACTGTACCATAGTGTCTTGATGACCATAGGTTTGTAGCATAGTCTGAAGTCAGGGAGCCTGATTCCTCCAGCTCTGTTGTTGTTTTTTTTAAACATCTTTATTGGAGTATAATTGCTTTACAATGGTGTGTTAGTTTCTGCTTTATAACAAAGTGAATCAGCTATACATATACATATATCCCCACATCTCCCCCGTCTTGCGTCTCCCTCCCAACCTCCCTATCCCACCCCTCTAGGTGGTCACAAAGCACTGAGCTGACCTCCCTGTGCTATGCAACTGCTTCCCACTAGCTATCTGTTTTACATTTGGTAGTATATATAAGTCCATGCCACTCGCTCACTTCATCCCAGCTTACTCTTCCGCCTCCCTGTGTCCTCAAGTCCATTCTCTACATGAGTCTTTATTCCTGTCCTGCCCCTAGGTTCTTCAGAACCATTTTTTTTTTTTAGATTCCATATATATGTCTTAGCATACGGTATTTGCTTTTCTTTTTCTGACTTAACTTCACTCTCTATGACAGACTCTAGGTTCGTCCACCTCACTACAAATAGCTCAATTTCATTTCTTTTTATGGCTGAGTAATATTCCATTGTATATATGTGCCACATCTTCTTTATCCATTCATCTGTCGATGGACATTTAGGTTGCTTCCATGTCCTGGCAATTGTAAGTAGAGCTGCAGTGAACATTGTTGTACATGTCTCTTTTTGAATTATGGTTTTCTCAGGGTATATACCCAGTACTGGGATTGCTGGGTTATATGGTAGTTCTGTTTTTAGTTTTTAAGGAACCTCCATACTGTTCTCCATAGTGGCTGTATCAATTTACATTCCCACCAACAGTGCAAGAGGGTTCGTTTTTCTCCACACCCTCTCCAGCATTTATTGTTTGTAGATATTTTGCTGATGGCCATTCTGAATGGTTTGAGGTGATACATCATTGTAGTTTTCATTTTTATTTCTCTAATGATTAGTGATGTTGAGCATCCTTTAATGCGTTTGTTGGCAATCTGTCCTTCTTTGGAGAAGTGTGTATTTACGTCTTCTGCCCATTTTGGGTTGGGTTGTTTTTTTTTTGTTATTGAGCTGCACGAGCTGCTTGTAAATTTTGGAGATTAATCCTTTGTCAGTTGCTTCATTTGCAAATATTTTCCCCCATCCTGAGGGTTGTCTTTTCATCTTGTTTGTGGTTTCCTTCGCTGTGCAAAAACTTTTAAGTTTCATTTGGTCCCATTTGTTTATTTTTATTTTTTATTTCTATTTCTCTAGGAGGGGGGTCAAAAAGGATCTTGCTGTGATTTATGTCACAGAGTGTTCTGCCTATGTTTTCGTCTAAGAGTTTTATAATGTCTGGCCTTACATTTAGGTCTTTAATCCATTTTGAGTTTATTTTTGTGTATGGTGTTAGGGATGTTCAAATTTCATTCTTTTACATGTAACAGTCCAGTGTTCCCAGCACCACTTATTGAAGAGGCTGTTTTTTCTGCATTGTATATTCTTGCCTCCTTTATCAAAAATAAGGTGACTGTATGTGTGTGGGTTTATCTCTGGGCTTTCTATCCTGTTCCATTGATGTATATTTCTGTTTTTGTGCCAGTACCATACTGTCTTGATTACTGTAGCTTTGTAGTATAGTCTGAAGTCTGGGAGCCTGATTCCGCCAGCTCCGTTTTTCTTTCTCAAGATTGCTTTGGCTATTTGGGGTCTTTTGTGTTTCCATACAAATTGTGAAATTTTTTGTTCTAGTTCTGTGAAAATGCCAGTGGTAGTTTGATAGTGATTGCACTGAATGTATAGATTGCTTTGAGTAGTCTAGTCATTTTCACAGTGTTGATTCTTCTGGTCCAAGAGCATATCTCTCCATCTGTTTGCGTCATCTTTTACTTTTTTCATCAGTATTTTATAGTTGTCCGAGTACCGGTCTTTTGTTTCCTTAGGTAGGTGTATTCCTAGGTATTTTATTCATTTTGATGCAGTGGTAAATGGGATTGTTTCCTTAAGTTCTCTTTCTGATTTTTTGTTGTTAGTGTGTAAGAATGCAAGAGATTTCTATGTATTAATTTTGTATACAGCAGCTGTACCAAATTCATTTATGAGTACTAGTAGTTTTCTCATAGCATCTTTAGGATTTTCTATGCATAGTGTCATGTCATATGCAAACAGTGACAGTTTTACTTCTTTTTTTCCACTTTGGATTCCTTTTATTTATTTTTCTTCTCTGATTGCTGTGGCTAGGACTTCCAAAACTATGTTGAGTTGTAGTGGCAAGAGTGGTCATCCTTGCTTTGTTCCTGATCTTAGAGGAAATGCTTTCAGCTTTTCACCATTGACTAATTGTTAGCTGTAGGTTTTGTTGTATAAGGGCTCTTTTGTGTTGAGGTAGGTTCCCTCTAAGCCCACTTTCTGGAGTTCTATTTTGTCATAAATGGGTGTTGAACTTTGTTATAGTTTTTTCTGCATGTATTGAGTTGATCATATGGATTTTATTCTTTAGTTTGTTAATGTGGTGTATCACGTTGTTTGATTTGTGTATATTGAAGAATCCTTGCAACCCTGAGATAAATCCCACTTGATCAGAGTGTATTATCCTTTTAGTGTGCTGTTGGATTCGGTTTGCTGAGGCTTTTTGTTTGTTGAGGCTTTTTGTGTCTATGTTCATTAGTGATATTGACCTATAAATTTTCTTTTTTTGTGGTATCTTTGTCTGGTTTTGGTATCAGGGTGATGGTAGCCTCATAGAATGAGTTTGGGAGTGCTCCTTTCTCTGCAGTTTTTGGGAAGAGTTTCAGAACAGTAGCTGTTATCTCTTCTCTAAATGTTGGATAGAATTTACCTGTGAAACCATCTGATCCTGGACCTTTGTCTGTTGGAAGATTTGTAATCACAGTTTCAATTTCAGTACTTGTGATTGGTTTGTTCATATTTTCTATTTCTTCCTGGTTCAGTCTTGTAAGCTTCTGTCTTTCTACAAATTTGTCCTTTCTTCTATGTTGTCCATTTTATTGGTATAGAGTTAACTGTACTAATTTCTTATGATCCTTTCTATTTCTGTGGTGTCCATTGTAACTTCTTTTTTCATATTTATAATTTTATTGATTTGAATCCTCTCCCTTTTTTTCTGATGAGTCTGGCTGAAGGTTTATCAATTTTGTTTATCTTCTAAAAGAACCAGCTTTTCGTTTCATTTATCTTTGCTATTGTTTTCTTTGTGTCTATTTCATTTATTCTGCTCTGATCTTTATGATTTCTTTCCTTCTACTAACTTTGGGTTTTGTTTGTTTTTCTTTCTCTAGTTACTTTAGATGTAAGGATAGGTTGTTTACTTGAGTTTTTTCTTGTTTTTCGAGGTAAGCTTGTATTGCTATAAACTTCCCTTTTAGAACTACTTTTGCTGTGTCCCATACATTTTGCAGTATCTTGTATTTGGTGTCATTTGTCTCTAGGTAATTTTTGATTCCCTCTTTGATTTCTTCAGTGATCCATTGATTATTTAATAACATACTGTTTAGCTTCCATGTGTTTGTGTTTTTTACATTTTTTTTCCTGTAATTGATTTCTAATCTCATAGCATTGTGGTCAGAAAAGACGTTTGATATGATTTCAGTTTTCTTAAATTTTTCAAGGTTTGATTTGTGACCCAAGATGTGACCTATTTTGGAGAATGTTCCATGTGCACTTGAGAAGAAAATGTTTTCTGCTCCTTTTGGATATAATGTCCTATAAATATCAATTAAGTGTATCTGGTCTAATGTGTCATTTAAGGCTTGTGTTTTCCTTAACTTTCTGTCTGGATGATGTATCCATTGGTTTAAGTGGGATCTTGATATCCTCCACTATTATTGTGTTACTGTCAATTTCCCCTTTTATGGCTGTTAGCATTTGCCTTATGTTGAGGTGCTCCTATGTAGGGTGCATATATTTACAATTGTTACGTCTTCTTCATGGACTGATCCTTTGATCATTATGTAGTGTTCTTCCTTGTCTCTTGTCTGTATTTTAAAGTCTATTTTGTGTGAGATGAGAATTGCTATTCCAGCCTTCTCTTCATTTCCATTTGTATGGAATATATGTTTTCCATTCCCTCACTTTCAGTCTGTATGTGTCCCTAGAGCTGAAGTGGGTCTCTTGTAGACAGTATATATACATGTCTTGTTTTTGTATCCATTCAGCCAGTCTGTACCTTTGGCTGGAGGATTTGATGTGTTTGCATTTAAGGTAATTATTGATATGTATGTTGCTATTGTTATTTTCTTAATTGTTTTCAGTTTGTTTTTGTAGGTCTTTTTCTTCTCTGTGTTTCTTGCCTAGAGAAATTCATTTAGCATTTGTTGTAAAGCTAGTTTGGTAGTGCTGAATTTCCTCTTAGCTTTTGTTTGTCTGTAATGCTTTTGATCTCTCAGTTGATTCTGAATGGGAGCCTTGCTGGGTAGATTAATCTTGGTTGTAGGTTTTTCCCTTTTATTACTTTAAATTTATCCTGCCACTCCGTTCTGGCTTGCAGAGTTTCTGCTGAGATACCAACTGATAACCTTATGGGGATTCTCTTGTGTGTTATTTGTTGCTTTTCCCTTGTTGCTTTTAATATTTTTTCTTTGTATTTAATTTTTGTTAGTTTGATTCATATGTTTCTCCTTGGGTTTATCCTGTATGGGACTCTCTGTGCTTCCTAGACTTAGGCAACTATTTCCTTTCCCATGTTAGGGAACTTTTCAACTATAATCCCTTCAAATATTTTCTCAGACTCTTTATCTTTCTCTTCTTTTTCTGGGACCCCTATAATTTGAATATTGGTTCCTTTAATGTTGTCCCAGAGGTCTCTGAGACTGTCCTAATTTCTTTTCTTTATTTTCTTTATTCTGTTCCACTGCAGTGATTTCCCCCATTCTTAAAGCTCACTTACCCATTCTTCTGCTTCAATTATTCTGCTACTGGTTCCTTCTAGGGTAGTTTCATTTCATTATTGTATTGTTCATCACTGTTTGTTCTTAGGTTCCTCTAGGTTTTTGTTAATAATTTCTTGTATATTTTCGATCCGTGCCTCTATTCTGTTTCTGCTATCTTGCATCATCTTTACTATCATTACTCTGAATTCTTTTTGGGTAGATTGCCCAGTTCCTTTTCATTTATTTGTTCTTGTATGTTTCTATCTTGTGCCTTTGTCTGCAGCATATTCCTCTGTTCTTTCATTTTGTGTAACTTACTATGTTCATTGTCACCTTTCCGCAGGCTGCAGGGTTGTAGTTCCTCTTGCTTCTGGTGTCTGCCCCATTGTGGGTGATGGTGGTCCAGGGGCTTGTGTAGGCTTCCTGGTTGGAGGGACTGGTGCCTGTGCTCTGGTGGTTGGAGCTGGGTAGGCAGGGCCATGGCAAAGGCTGTATTTTGGGGTGTCTCGAGAATAGGATGACTTTTGGCAGCCTGTCTGCTGATGGTTGGGGTTTTGTTCCTGTCTTGCTGGTTGTTTGGCCTGAGACATCCAGCACTGGAGCTTGCAGGCTCTTGGAGGGAGCCAGGTCTTGTTGCTGAGATGAGGACCTCTGGGAGAGCTCACACTGATTAATATTCCCTGGGGCCAGGAATTCTCTGGCAGTCCAGTTTCCAGGACTTCACACTTCCACCACGGGGCTCAGTTTCAACCCCCGGCTGGGGAACCAAGGAAGAACTTGCAAGCCGCATGGTGTGGCCCAAAACGAACAAACAAACAAACAAAATAAAAAAATAAAAAAACAAAAAAGAGACAAAAACCAAGAGAAACAGAAAACCAAAAGGAAGCAAACAAAACCAAAAAGATCCAAAAAAAACCCACAAAGAAAATAATAAAGTAGACAACCACCAACCAAACAAATATACCTCAAAATGAAAACAAACAATAGAAACATAACAAACAAAAACAAAAGAAAAACAGCACAAAAAGCAAAGACGACAAAAAATAAACACACAAAAATGACAAGAAAACAAAACGAAACAAACAGAAAAAGAGAAAAAAGCTTCAAAAGAAAAAAGAAGGCAAAAAGAAACAAAAAAGACAAACAAAAAACCCCAATAGACCAATAAAAAATACATTTAAAATTTTAAATGAATAAATTAATTTAAACAGAAAAACAAAACAGAACAAAATAATTCCCTGGGGGCTCTGCTGTCAGTGTCTTTACCCCCATGGTGAGCCATTTCCAACTTCCACCTCCCCAGGAGGCCCTCAAAGACCTTTCAGGTAAGTTTCTGGACCTGCTGTGGGCAGTGTGGTTGCAACACAGATTCTGACTTGCCCCAACTCCCATGTGCACATGTCCCCAAAGTCCACAGCTGCCAAAGCTAGACCCATCTCAGTTCTGGGAGCACTCATTTATTCAGTTGTTCTGTAGGTGTTGGATATACCAGGCTGATCATGGGGGTTAAGTCCGTGGCTTGTGCAGCTGCATGGAGAGATTTTAATTCCTCTTCCTTAGTCGTTCAGCCATGGGGGCTCAACTTTGGTTTCAGTCCCATCTCGGTGTGTGGGCTAACCTCAAGCATCTGCTCTCCACCCAGGCGAGAGGGGGCGAAGGCAGCAACTGAGTGGGAGACTCTTACTCGCTTAGGTGGGATTGGCCAGAGGTGGTGATCAATTGGGGCATGCATGCTTGCGCAGGCAGGAGGGAATAAGGTGCCTACGACTGGGGCATGCACATGCACTCAGGTGTGAGGGGGACAAGGTTGCAATGACTGGGGCGTGGGCACTCTGTTAGGAATCCCTCCCAGTGGCCATGAAGGCCGGGGCTGGCGTGTGGGGAGAGAGGCTGCGATGGTGGCCCCACCCCTTGTGTGCCACTCAACAATGGCACCTTGCTTCTAAGGCAGTCCTGCTTCTTCCAGGAGTATTCCCAGCTGCAGAGCTCCTCACTCCGGTCCCCACAGGCTGTTTCTGTGCAGCTGAGCTCGTCACTCCCGTCCCTTCAGGCCGTATCCACACAGCCAACAGCAGTCCTCTCCCTGGGTCTGCTCTCCTAACATCTCGTGTCAGCACCCAGCCCCTGCCCACATTGGCAGACACCCATCTCAGGCTGAGGTGCGCAGGGCTGTGGTACAGACTGTCCATGAAAGTCTCTTTCTCTCCTGACTGCCACAGATCAGCCATTGCACTTCCTTCCAATAGCCCCTGAATCCACCCCTCTATTACAGCATATTTTGCCACTGGTAAGGGGGCCTCCCTGGGTGTGGTAATCTCTCCTCTCCTTCAGCTCCTCCCCAGGAGTGTGGATCCCATCCCATTTCTTCTTTTCCTTTTCTTCCCTTTCTCTCCTTCATCCTACCTGGTTATGCAGAGATCTTCTCTTGTCCTTTTAGGTGTCCAGGATCCTCTGCTAGTGTTCAGCAGGTGCTCTATGCAAATTGTTCCACTTGTAGATGTATTCTTGATGTACTTATGGGGAGAAGTGAACCCCAGGTCCTTCTATTCCACCCTCTTGACTGCTCTCAGCTCCTTATTTGTTCTTTGTGTTGTATCTGAAATAGCTTTTCCACCCTATGTGTGTACCTTTACTCCTTATTTATTTCTAGGAATGCCCTTCCTACTCTTATCTTTGATTATAGAAATCCAACTCATTTTTCCAGCCTGGTTTGTGACATTTTCCCTGACCTCACATTTAGAGGCAATCCTTCCTTCTTTTTTTTTCATTTTTATATAACTTTATAGCTATTTATAATATTTATCAAATATTATCTTTGTTATAATTAATTTATTTCCTTTTATCCTCATTCTCTTAGATGGCAGTGTTTTTGAGGGTAGTTTTATTTTTTCCTTTCTCATAATTGTGGAACCTTGCATTATGTACCTTGCATATATAGGCACTCAAGTATGTGTTGAATTTTAAATGTATTTATGATTTTTATATATTCAAGGAATAATATGTAATTTTATAGTTAGAAATCATTGTAGTAGCAATAAGTATTCTGTCATAACTGTGTGAAAAGTATAACTGACATTTAATATTGGAACTTAATTTCAGTAGTAGAAGATGGTGGTTTAAGCTGGCTAAGGAAGTCTTACCAAAGAATGAAGGAACAAGCTGAGAAACAAAATAGAAATTTTGAAGACATTGTAGCTGAAAGATATGGGGTAAGTATTAAGGAGGTACATATTATTTTCAGAGTTATATGAGAAATTAACTTTGTCAGTGTTTTGTGCCAGGAAACACTTTTGAATTGACTTGATACTAAATTTCAAATGTGTATATTGCTATAGCCATTTTTTGCTTTTCATTTTTATGTAAACCTATGTAGCATATTTGAATATAAAACTCAATGAATATAAAACTTAAGTATGTAAAATTTAAGTATGCATGTGTTTAATGTAAAATCAACATTTTCTTCTTGTGAGGAAATTTAAATAATATAGGAAAGCCTCCATAGTATATACCTCTGGACATAACCACTGTTAAAAATTTTGTATATTTTAGAGCTTTTATTTTATTTCAGAGTTTTTGTTGTATTCCAGATTTTCAGATTGTAACAGTTTTTTTGTTGTTGTTTAGAGAGTGCGCATGCGTACTCTTTTATTTTTGCTTTTAAATAGTGAAATTTATCTTTCTTCCAGTTTTATTGAAATATACTTGACATACAGCACTATATAAGCTTAAGATGTGCAGCATAATGATTTCACTTACATACATCATGACATGATTACTAAGTGTGTGTGTGTGTGTGTGTGTGTGTGTGAGTGTGTATGTGTATGTATAAAACAATGGAATCATGCAGTAGTATATTTTAGAACCAGCTCCCCCATGGGTGAATAATCTTTCTGTTTCAGTAGCTATTGATGTCCTGTTTTTATTTTTTAATTTCAGAAGAAAGAAGGTTTAGGAAGGAGTAGGCAAACAAAACTGTGAGAGAAAAACTATCCTTTGTTTTAAGAGAATCTTTGTTAATTGATTTTTTTTTTAGATTTTTTCTCTGGTTATTATATACTTTTAAAATAAACAGTTTTATAAAAGTAGGCTCATAGAATACATCCTGCTTCTTTCACTTAACACAAACAGACATAGTTGGATGCCAGTAAATGTATATATGTTAATGACCTCTTAATATTTATATATATATTTATATGATTTTACCATTATTTAATTGTCAATGGAGGGACATTTATATATTTTTATTTTCTCCCCTGTTAAACAACACTGTGCTGATCATCTTTTCCAATGCATTTTGCATACTTACCTGGTTATTTTCTTACATGAATTACTAAAAGGGAAATTGTCAATTTAGAGGATATAGACACTTAAAGTGAGATATGTACTGCAAAATTTCTGTACAGAAATATTGAAGAAATTATACTCTCAGTAAAATGACTTTTATTACATGATTTTCAGTAGTAGTACTATCATTCTTTATAGTCTGTGCTACTGTGATTGGTAAGCAGACTTATTCTTTGCTTTTATTTTTATACATTTGTTTACTAGCAAAGTGGGCTATTTTTTCATATTTTTTTGGCCATCTGATTGATTATTGATGGTATTTACCCATTTTGGGATATTAATTTAAGACCTCTTAATAAGTCTGTTCAAATTTCTTCCTGCTAGTTTCATGTTTATTTTTTACTTTGTTTATATTTGCTATGAATATATTTTAAATATTTTTACCAAACAAAACCTATCAGGTTTTTCTTTTATGACTTAATGTTCTTGGTATAATTCATTGACAGGCCTTCTCCACTCCCAAGATCGTAAAAATGCACACATATATTTCCTTTGAGAACTTGTTCAGTTTTATTTTTATGGATAGCTTTAATATTTTTGAAATACATATTTGTGTATAGTTTAAAGTAAGCATTTAACTTTCCTTAACTCTTTAGATAGTCATTTATAATATATTGAATGAATTATTTTTTCCCACTAATTAGAAATGACACATTTATTATATATGACATCATTTTTTATAAAATCAGTCTATTTCTTTACTCTCAAATCTATTTTATTGATTTTTTTGTTGTTTCCTGGTATTAGTATCATACTATTTTAATTACTGTAGTTTTCAGTAACTCACGCAGACAGCAAATAATTAGTGAACACCTACTATGTGACAGGGTAAGTCTTCTTTTATTAGTCACTAAAAAGTAACTTTACATTCTTATGTGTGCTTTTTTTTGTTAAATTTAGAATCAATTTTGTCACATTCAAGCTCAAAAGAAAGTTTTCCAAAATACATTATAAATTTACAGATCATTTTGGAATTTTGATTTAAATTTAATTAAATTTATAGATAAATCAAGGACAATTAATATCTTTGTAATGTTGACTAATCTCATCCTAAAATACTGCTTATTTCTCAATTCAAAAATTTTTTAAATTTTTATTGGAGTAGGGTTGTTTTACAATGTTGCATTAGTTTCTACTGTACAGCAAAGTGAATCAGCTATACCTCTATATATATCCCCTCTTTTTCGGATTTCTTTCCCATTTAGGTCACCACAGTCAATTCAGATTTTTGTTTATGCTCTTCAGTACATTTCTCCATTCAGTTGTTATGCATGTATCCTAAGATATTTTTATTTTTTCAATTGTATGCTGAATCTTTGTTCTCTTATGTTTTCTGACTTGCCTGGTGTTAGTCTGCCCATTTTTTTAAACTCTTGTCATTAAATCTATAGTGTTTTTTTTAATTGGGTTATATGGGAATATAGTTATATGCAAATTGTGATTACTTTTGCTTTTGCTACTCCATATTACAATATTTAAACTTTCTTGTATTCTTGAAGTAGAATTTCAGAACTTTGATTAATAACACTTTTCTTTCTGTGTTTAAGTCATAACTTTTTGCATTTAAGATGAAGATTGTCATCTTTAGAAAGTATCTTTGCATTCAAAGTTTATTCAAAAGTGTTTTTTTGTTAATTTACTTTTGCTTTTAAATTAGGAATGGGTATCTCATTTTTATGAAATAACTTTTTTGGTATCCTTTGAGATAACTGATTTTTTTTTCTTTTGTTAATGAGATGAATTGCCTGAATACATTTCCTAACATTGGACCATTCTTGCATTCTTTGACTCCTATTTGATTATGGCATTTCCTTTAATATACCACTACATTAAATTTGTTAATATTTTATTTTGAGTTTATATCTTTCTTTATACATAACATGGCCTTTAGTCTTCTTCTTATGTTTTTTAGGGGTTATTGTGAGTTTATGTTTTGAATTGTGAACTTTTATATAATTTCTTTTTTTTTAAAACCTTTTTTTAGATTTTTTTTTGATGTGGACCATTTTTAAAGTCTTTATTGAATTTGTTACAGTATTGCTTCTGTTTTATGTTTTGGTTTTTTGGCTGTGAGGCATGTGGGATCCTAGCTCCCCAACCAGGGATTGAACCCTCACCCCTTGCAATGGAAGGTGAAGTCTTAACCACTGGACCACCAGGGAAGTCCCTTATATAATTTCTTAATGCTCTAGAACAGTTAAGAATCACAGAGTGAGACATTTTAACATAGTAGTTAAAAACATTGGCTTTGTAGTCAAATAGTCCTGAATTTCAATACAGTGTTTGTTACTCTTGCTATGTGACCTTAGCTTCATTTTTATTTTTCATTTAAAAAACACGGCTATTAGTATCAATATCATAGAATTGTTGTGAGCATTAATAATAATTTGAATGCTTTTCATCTGCCAGGTATTGTTAAAATACTTCATGTATAATTAAACTTATTTAATACCCATAATTGTACTATTATTCTTGTTTGCTAAATGAGGAAACTGAGGCAGACAGAGTTTAAATAACCAAGATTACGTAGCTCATGAGTAAATTTGAACCTAGGCATTGTATGTAGAGCCCACTTAAATGATACAAAAGATGTAGTAAAATAAACATTGGATAAATTGTGGTAACTGCTGTTTTTGTTTTTATTATTACCATATTTTATTTAATCTAAGAAGCCACTAATTGTAGATACATCATTAATCTATGTGTCACCAAGAAAAAAAAATTGCCTATGAGTCAATGCTTAAATTATGAAAATATTTCCCCCACTGCCATCAGTTTGACTCTACTGATGTTGTCATTAAATTTAAGAAACATGTTAAACCTGAATTTTTAAAATAATTTGAAAAAATGAAATATAATGGATTATCTCTGCCTAGTCTAAGATGATAACTTTCCATCTCAACTCACATATTTTATTGAAATAATTTGAAATTTTAGTTAGTTTACTATAAATTTAAAAAATATGCATGTTATTCTTGACAGTTATATTCTTCACAACTACAAAAACAATTATTTAGACTTAACCATTACATTTGCCATTTGGTTTATAGCATGCATTCCTTTTCTCAGAGATCTTTGCCCTAGTTCATTTATGGTTTGGCTTAATGATCCTGAGTAATTTCCCCCCAGAATTAGTAAGTGATTTACTTTTTGATTCCTTTCATTTTGGAAAATGACTTTCTTTTGTCCATGTCAAGGAAGGATAATTTGACTGAATTGAATTCTGTATATAGAATTATTGCCTTATAATTTTTTATCAAAATTTGATCTTTATTCCATTATCTTCTAGCATTTAGTATTGTAAGCGAATAGTTGATAACAGTCTGACTTTCTTTCCTTTGTAGGCAATGTGTTATTTACCTAACTTGCATTTATTTACATGCTCACACTCCCTTCTCCCCGATCCTATCTTTGTGAAGAATTTTTTTTTCTGAATGAATTTTGAGACTCAGGAATTAGGATTTTTTATGTATGAGTCTTTGTATACTTCACTTTCTCCCCTCCCCTAAGGCTGTTGGGTGAGCCCTTTGGATATAGAAAGTTAGCTGAGGAAATTTTCTCTCTTTTTGTTAAAGCTCCTATTATCTTTGCTTTTTCTTTCTGAAAGTACTAGTATATGCATATTAGATTCTGTAGACCTATAGCTTAAATCAGTTTACCATTTTTTCCTAAGTATAGTGAATTCCCAGGCTAGTGTTGAATTCACAAATTTGGATTCAACACTTTCTATTCTTCTACTCACTACATGCATATTTTTGAACATAGTTTAATTATAAGTCTTTATTATTCTTGAGCTGCTCTTTTTTATGAGAATCTATTTTGTTTTAGCATTTTAGTAACATCTTGACGCTCACTGACCGTAGGAATTATTTTTTAAAAAATTATGTTTTTATTGTTTTCTGAATTACATTTTGTTTTAGTGCTGGTCATTTGGTCAAAGGGCTCCTTTTGAGCTCCCAGGATTTATTCATTATTTGGTAATTTTTCATTGGTTATTCATATTTTTTTAAGTATTCATTTTATGGTAGTGTGTTTCCTTGCTAGGGCTGCCATAACACAGCTCCACAGGCTGGGTGGCTTAAACAACAGAAATTTATTTTCTTACAGCTCAGGAGAATGGAAGTCCAAGATCAAGATGTTAGAGGGTTTGGTTTCATCTGAGGCTTCTCTTCTTGGTTCATAAATGGCTGCCTTCTTGCTCTGTCCTCACATGATCTTTTCTCTGTGTGTGTGTATTCCTCATGTCTCTTTGTGTGTCCAAATTTCTTCTTCTTACAAGGACATCAGTCATACTGGATTAGGGCCTAACCCAATGACCTCATTTTAACTTAATCACCTCTTTAAAGATCCTGTCTACAAATGTGGTCATATTCTGAGGTATGTACTAGGGGTTGGGGTTCAACAAATGAATTTGGGGGGGGACATATTTCAGGCCATGTCAGGTAGGATGATTGTATGGGTCTTTTATTACCCTTTGTTGAGTTTTTCTTTTGTTGTGCTACATGACAGTGTATCGTGACACAGTGGCATGTGGGGTACAAGTCATTGAGTCATTTTTAATTTTAAATATCTTGTTAATTTTTCCTCCTTTCTAGTCAGTGGAAATCTTCCAGATGAAATTAAAAGAAGCTGAGAAAACTGCGTTTATGAAAGAAGACTGTAGACGAGAACGGTGGAGGAAACCAACATACTCAGATAGAGCACAAAGTAGTCAGGAAAGTAGAAAATCAGACTTGGCAAAATATAATAAAAGTTCAAGAGATAGATATAATACAACAGATATTGCAAAGAATATCATTAAAGATAAGTTTAGTGGTGATAAAAAAGATAGTAGATCTGGGTCTTTAGAAGCATGTAGAAGAGAATCCAGTCCAAAACAAAATCAAGAGTTTCCTTCTCATATAAATTTGAGACCTAAATTCCTAAGACCTTCTGATGAAGAACTGTCATTTCATAGCAAGGACAGAAATTTTGAACCATCTAGTTCATCTTCAGCACTGGTCTCTCAGGATTCTGTACATTGTGGTTTTCGAAAATCCACAGAGAACAGTGAAGAAAGTTTGTCATGGTGGAGTCGATCTGATGGGAGAGAAGGAGACAGGAAACATTCAAATCGAAAACCATTAGAAGCCAGTCACAGTGTTGACCGTGGACAAGTTTCAGAAGACGTGAGAGAAAAATCACAGGGTGAAAGCTTGAGAGAGGACTCTCTGAAGAAAGAACACCTACAGGATACAAAGTCTTCGCTTGCTGGGTATTTTTTCATTTATTTTTTAAACTGATAACTGAATATTAAGGTCCAGAGGATTCAGGAAACTGAACTGTAATTTTAGAGCATCAGTTACTAATTAGATATGAGTTATGATTTTCTATTTCTTAAATTCGATGGAAGAGGTAGGATATGCACTTTTAACAATTCAGTACCATTTTGTGGATTGTATTTCATTTCACAGTATATTTAACAAAAAGAGCTGGAAGATGAATTTAGTAGCTATATATTTCCTCAAAATTTATTGCTTTTTTGCCATCTAAAAAACTAAATGCGTTTAGTAATTCTTTTAAATGGATATGCTACAAGAAATATTTTGGTAGATTTTGTTAGTACTGCCGTATTACTTCCAAAGGAAATTGCTGCATTTTACAGTATAATCATAATTGTAAATATTGCATGCCTACTGGAGGTCTGGGAGACTGAAGGAAAATATGCTGCCATAGCCCAAATATAAAGTGAAAAAGATATGTGAAAGATCCTGCAGAGGGAAGTGTGAATTTTGGTGGTGGTTTTGCAGAGAAAGAAATCCACTTTGATAGTTGACGGGTTTTAAAGCTAATGTTGGAGTTCTTTTTTTTTTTAATACACACATCTTTTAAAAAAATTTTATTTATTTACTTAGGCCGCGTTGGGTCTTATTTGTGACATGTGGGATCTTTAGTTGCGGCATGAGGACTCCTTAGTTGTGGCATGCATGCAGGATCTAGTTCCCTGACCAGGGTTCGAACCCAGACCCCCTGCAGTGGGAGCACAGAGTCTTACCCACTGGACCACCAGGGAAGTCCCCTAATGTTAGAGTTCTGAAAGCAAAATATAGATAGGATAGTGGTTGTACCCATAATGATTAGGAAAATAGGCAGCACTTATTGGTTTTATTATTCTTGTACCTGCAGCACTTATATATAGGGCTGAGTCAGTCGATCAGGAAACCCAGGTTGAATGGGATCAAACCTAGGAAGACTTGATTTAGCCATAGGGCTGGCACTATTTGAAATAGCCATAAATAGAAAATGAGTATCTAAAGGATAATAACTAACTTATACTTGAATGATCATTAAAATATGTTTTAAAATGCCACCAAATGAATGGGACACTGAAGGAAGAGGTTTTAGGAAATAATAGAATTCATTGGTGGCAGTAGTAGGTATAAGCATTGTGGTTTGGAGTCATGAGTCTGGTAAATCACTTTTGTTAGTGACTCAATCTGAAGCTGTGGATTATAGAGCACACTGTGTAGCTTTCAGTAGGAGGGAGGCAGGGAAGCTGGCAAAATCTGTACTGAATGATGGGAGGCCCAGTCACATAGGCTCTTGTTCATGTCAGGGCTTTGTTCCCAAGAAAGGAAAGGAGAAATCCAGTTGTACTGACTGGATAAACATGGCAGGGATTAGAGAATGTCTAAGGCTGTATACATATATAATTGTCCAGGCTTCACTCCAGGTACTCTGGAAGGTAGACTAGTTCGTCACCAGTTGCTAGTGGGATGAGGCTCTTATTTCCTGATATCACTAGGATTGGCTTAACATTTGGGTGATCTGTAGGTTTTTACTTCTGTGACTGCAGCTAAGCAGAATATGTAAGCAATCTTACATTGTTAGTATTCTTTCTGGTTCTATAATTGCTTCATGTTTATATGTTGTAAGCTTCTGATAGATATACTGTAATACAGGAACTCATTAAAAGCTTTATGTTTTGGTCTGAAGACGTATTCTTTTTAGCTTTGTTAATTTTGATGTTACAGATGTTTTGAGGCTTTCCATGAATTCCATGATTGGCTGGAGAGGGAAAGGACAGTCTAGGAATATTCCGCATATATGTAAAACAAAAAAGAATTCCTGAGCATGTAGAGTGGTATAAAGTGAAAAAACAAGGGTGGGACCTTGAAGAATGCCTGTTTTCAGGGAGTGGAAAGATTCAGTGAAGGATTGTTAGAAGCTGTTAATTTGTCTGAACATTATTCTGGTATATGTTGAATTCTTTACAAAATGCCAGAATTTTAAGGAGCTTTAGAACCAATGAATTTTAGAACTAGAAAAAAAAATCATAGAACTGATTCTAGAACTAGAAGAAATTATAGACTGACCTGGGCATTTTCCAGATGCAGAGTCTGAGGCAACTGAGATTGTGACTTGCACAGTGCTATGTAACTGGGGTTGCCAGATTTAGCAAATAAAAATGTTTGGACATACTTAAACTAAAAAAAAACATTATTTTTTACCTGAAATTCAAATTTAACTGGGTGTCATGTGTTTTATTTGGCAACTGTACATAGCACTTGGCCATTTCTTGGGTCTGTGACCTTTTTACAAGAGATTACATAATTATAATCATCTCTGGGTATCCACCAGGGGATTGGTTCCAGGACCCCAGCAGATTCCCAAATCTGGAGATGCTCAAGTACGTTATATAAAAAGGTGTAGTAGTATTTTTATGTATAACCTACGCACATTCTCCCATATTCATTCTTAATTCCTTCCTTCCTTCCTTCCTTCCTTCCTTTTTTCCTTCCTTCCTTCTTTCCTCCCTCCCTCCCTCTCTCCCTCCCTTCTTTCTTTCTTTCTTTTTTTTTGATGTGGACCATTTTTAAAGTCTTTATTGAATTTGTTACAGTATTTCACTGTTTTATGTTTTTGGTTTTTTGGCTGCGAGGCCTGTGGGATCTTAGCTCCCTGACCAGAGATTGAACCCACACCCCTCCATTGGAAGGCGAGGTCCTAACCACTGGACTGCCAGGGAAGTCCCCTCTCCCATATACCTTAAATCATCTATAGATTACTTACAATACCCAGTACAATGTAAATAGTTGTATATGCAGTGTAAATGCTATGTAAATAGTTGCCAACTCTTGCCAAATTTAAGTTTTGTTTTTTGGAACTTTCTTAAAGTTTTTTTCTAAATATTTTCAATTCCTGGTTGGTTGAATCTAAGGATGGGGATCCCATAGATACTGAATGGCTGACTGCCATTTTATATAAGGGACTTGAGCATCTGCAGATTTTGGTATCTGCATTGGGTCCTGGAATATACCAACAGATAACTGTACTATTCTGAATCTTATTTTTTCCAATCAGTATTATCTTAAAGACCTTTTCACACCAGCCCATATGTATGTGCTTTTTTTCATTTTGAAGTCTCTGATATTCTGTTGTAAAGCTTAGAGATAAGCTAGTATTTCTCATCAGTTTCCTATTGATGGACTTTAAGGTAATTTCTAGTTTGTTGCTCTAAATAATACTACAGTGAATAGTTTTGTATGTGTATTTTTGCATACTACTTAAATATAGCTGTAAAATAAATTCCAAGGAGTGGAATTATATTTATATATTTTGTTGTACTAACCAATTTACACTCTTACCAGTCATGTATGAGAACGATTTTTCTCTTCCTGGCTGATAGTATTATTGAGGTTTTTAATCTTTGCCATAGATACATAGTTGAGGAAGAGAAGCTTTCTTTGGTTTGCATTTATGTAACTATGGGTGAAGTTTGGCATATTTTTATAAATGTTGTTAATTTTAATTCTATTTTATTAACCAGTCATATATTTTACCTAGTTCTTGAGGTTTTCTTTTTTGTGTGTGTGAGCACTTCTATAGTTGTCATGTGATATATATATAATTTTTCATCATCTTTAGATTTCCTCTTTTTGTGTTTTTACTTTTTTTTTTCATCTATTTTTTCATTCATTCTTACTGTGATCTGATTTATCATTCTTTTCCTTTGTGCTTTTTAGGCCCTTAAGTAGCTGGAAGACATCCTCTAATAGTGGCCCATGTAATTAAGAATCTTAAGCTTTTTATTCCTAGAAACAAAATGTGTTTGTTTATAATTTTGCTTTATTGGAAAATATATTAGCTATATATATTCAAGAGTTTGAAACCTAGGATAGTATGTAATATGAACAAAAATTAATGTGATGTCCTTAATTTAGATTTTATCTAAGTTGATATCAGGAACTAACTCATTTTATATAATATAAAATATTATATAAGGTTAAAAAGGTTAAAAGCCTTGGCAGAGTTTGCTATGATAGCCTAGGAGGACAAGAGAAGGATACCAGGTTCTGAAGGGGTTGAGTTTAGTCATGAGATCCTTAGGGGAGAAAGTTCGGGAACAAGTGGTAAGAAAAGAAGAATTAAAGGGACAAGATCTTTGAATACTGTCAGCAGGCAAAGAATAATTGCAATATACTCAAGGTTTCTGAAATGTCATTGGGCTGGGGCTTTTTAAATTATTTTTTCCTCAAAAGTTTTCAGCCAGAGTTTGTGTTGTGTGTCTGTGTTGTGTGTGTGTTGTAAAGAGAGTCCGTTTTAGTGGGAAAATTGGATTTGCTTTTTAGAAAATAATTGTGAAGAGGGCTTTTGAAATACAGCAGTAATCTGGGAAAATGAGAAGTGCTTCTACATTTTTATTTTTATAGGATAATTGCAGATGTCATGGTGATGTTTCTTTCAGAGCATCTGCTCGTCATTATAAATGCTTAGAGTCTTCCATTATAAATGGAAGAGTCTAATCTGTTTGTTGCAGAGCAGTGTCTTTGCTATGGTATTAATAATAATGTGTTCTTCAGTCATTGATGCCCAAGAACTTTAATTTTAATGTCTTTATTTGATACCTATTACTGTTCTATCAATACTAAGTGTGTTGAAGTATCTGTTAATACTGAAAATATCAGAGATGTTCAGAATTCTTCTGTATCATCTCATTTATCCTGATCTACGTTCCATATACTAATAAACAATTCCTGTTAGAAAATACACCCCCCCCAGCCCAGTCAAAACAAAACAAAAAAAGATGTGTGGAGTATGGATTTCATGACCATGAAAGTTGCCTCTTTAAAGGTCTCTTGAGATTCCAGTTATCTTCTTGGAACTTGTGAACTTTGGTTGGACGTCAGCACACCTTCCTGATTGCCCTCTCTTGATTGATTCTTTAAGCTTGCATCCTGAAAAGTGAAGAGAAAAGTAAAGTTTCTCAAAAACAGGGGGCTTCCCTGGTGGCTCAGTGGTTGAGAGTCCGCCTGCCGATGCAGGGGACGCGGGTTCGTGCCCCGGTCCGGGAAGATCCCACATGCCGCGGAGCGGCTGGGCCCGTGAGCCATGGCTGCTGAGCCTGCGCGTCCGGAGCCTGTGCTCCACAATGGGAGAGGCCACAACAGTGAGAGGGCTGCGTACCGCTAATAAAAATAATAATAAATTTAACCTTCCCTCGTGGGGACATGCCTTAAAAAAAAAAAAAAAAAAAAAAAAAAAAAACAGGGAAGAGTCTGATAAAATGACAAAGATGTGTCTTTGGATAGACAGTAACACAGGTCTTCAGCAATTTAATCAAGAATATTATCATTGTAAAAGAAGATTTATAAGCCAGATTTCATAGTCTCAATTATGACTATGGGTTATGATATGGTAGAGATAGAAAGTGTATGTGGGAGACATGGGTAAAATGAAGTGCTTCCCTCACTCCCATTTTTTTTAAGGTGCAGATACTTGAATATATTTAGATATTAGTGGAAAAGAGTTGGTATCAGCTTTAGAAGAAGCTAAACATATAGAGTGATGTTGGATGGGGTAATTCAGCAGGATCTCAAGGTTAGTGTGGATGTATGTATGATCCAGTGTACTCACACAAGTAGAGAAGGATTAGCCTTGAGTGGAAACATTAAAGAAGAGGAGAGTGTAGCTAGGGGTGTGGGTGATGTGAAAAAATTTTAGGAATTCTTTCTTGATGACTTAAGTCAGTTGTTTTTTAACATATGGTTCCCAGAATATTGGTGTTCCTTTTCATCTGTATATGGACCACATACACACAAAGAGTGATGTGACAATTTGGTTTACACACAGCTCATAAAATTGAAATGTCTCTCATTGTTATGACTTACTGCTATAAGCATATTTTATTTTTACAAAAAATACTAATGAACCTTTGGAATAAAATTGCCTTAAAATTATTCCATGTGCACGTTTCCTTTAAGTCATCCTTAGAAACTGAAAGTGAGAGAAATAGACTGTTTCTTTTACTCATTCAAATTTGAAAAAAATTATCTGGTCTTGTGTGACAAAGAATTAAGTAACAAGGGAGGTTGTTTTTGTATCAGAGATATTCCTTGGAACTTAAATCATATGACTTTGACAAATTCCTTCTGCTATTCATCTCATGTTTTTTGACATTTTTGTAGAAATATTATTGGGTTGCCTGAAATTCAAATAAATTACATTTACAATACAATAAAAATGATGTATACCTCAGAATTTAATTTGAAAAAAGTTACTGAAAAATATTTTCTATACAAAAAACGTACAACTAATGATACAAGCAATATCTTTCATTAAATCATATAAAAACGGGGTTTCCCTGGTGGCGCAGTGGTTGAGAGTCCGCCTGCCGATGCAGGGGACACGGGTTTGTGCCTTGGTCCGGGAAGATCCCACATGTCGCGGAGAGGCTAGGCCCATGAGCCATGGCCTCTGAGCCTGCATGTCCGGAGCCTGTGCTCCACAACGGGAGAGGCCACAACAGTGAGAGGCCTGCATACCGCAAAACAAAAACAAAAACAAAAACATATAAAAACGAATAACGTTCTCCTGCTTACACGACTGCAGGGTCCCCACTGCATTGGTTTTAAAAATGTAGACTGAAGGAACTTGAGAGGGAACAAAAATATGTTTTTTTCTAATGGTGCCTTACCTGAAATATTTTACATTTCTTAGTCTAAGCACCATAGTATTGCCTTTCCTTTCACCAATATGAGTAGAAATAGGTTTTTTTGGATTTCCTACAGAGATTAATATCTGTGGAAAAAAACAAACTCAAATGCTCTCTATTAACAGATTTCTTTTTTTTTGCCCAAAAGGAATTCAGTATTTAAATATAATTTCCACATATGGTTGTTAAAGTTTTGATTTTGAGCTCTTTGTATGTTTTGCTATTACTTGCTCAGAATATATGTTGAAAACTCAGGTTAATTTCAATAGAGTATGATAAAATCTAGATATGGAGGAAAACTAGTAATATCATAGATATATTCTTAATATTTGTGATTATGACTGATTTTTTGCTGCTTTAAATTGTTTTATCACTCCTTTGAGGGTTTTTAAAAACAACTGTTTATTGAAGTATAATCTGCATAAAACTGCATATGTACAAACTGCATATGTATATAAAGTGTACAGTTTGGTAAGTTTTTGAAATGTGTATATTCTAATAAAACCATCACCCCCAAAAGTTTCCTGGTGCCCTTTCATAATCATCCCTCCTGCCTCTCCACACTTCCTAGCAACCTCCCTAGACAACTACTCCTCTTTTTTTTTTTTTAATTATAGACTGGTTTGTATTTTCTAGAGTTTTATATAAATGGGATCATACCTCATACCTTATACACTTATTTTTTTTTTTTGCTCTGGCTTGCTTCTTTCATTCAGCATGATTATTTTGCATTTCATCCATGTTGTTGCATGTAACAATAGTTTGTTCCTTTTTGTTGATGGATAGCATGCCATTAACAGATATATTGTACCGCAATTTGTTTTTCCATTCACCTGCTGGTGGACATTTAGAATGTTTTTAGTTTTTGGCTGCTATAAATAAAGCTTCTTTGAACATTCATGTACAAGTCTTAGTATGAACATACACTTTCTTTTCTCTTGAGTAAATACCTAGGAGAAGAATGGCTAGATCATATGATAACTATATATTTAAATTTTAAGAAACTGCCAAACTGTTTTACCAAGTGGTTGTATCATTTTACACTACCACCAGCAGTGTGGTAGTGACTTCCAATTCCTCTATCTTCTTGTAGGAACTTGGAATAGTCAGTCTTTTTAATTTTCAGTATTCTAGAGGATGTGTAGCAGTATCTCATGGTTTTGTGTTCCCCTAATGACTGTTGATGTTGAACATCTCTTCAGGTGCTTATTTGCCTTCCAGATAGCTTTTCATAAAGTGCTTAGAATGTGTGTTCATTTTGCTTCTATCATTTCTTTATTGGTAATTTGTATCTTTTTTTTTCCTGATCAGTCAGGCTAGAAGTTTATCAGTTTTACTGATTGTCTTAACCAGTTTTTAGTTTCATTGAATTTCTTTACTGTTTCTGTTTTTTATTTACTTCCACTTTGATTTTTATTACTTCTTATATTTTGCTTACTTTGGATTTAATTTGTTCTTTTTCTGCTTTCTTCAGTTGTAAGCTGATATCATTGATTTGAGATCTTCTTTTCTAATATAAGTATTTAGTGTTATAAATTTCCTTGTAAGTAATGCTTTAGCAGCATCTCACAAATTCTGATATGTTGTGTTTATATTTTTATTCGGTTGAAAATACTTTTAAATTACTCTTTGATTTTGTTCTTGACACATGGGTTATTTACATGTATGCTAAATTAGTTTTAGTTAGTTTAATTAGTTAGTTTCCAAATAGTTGAGGATTTTTGCATATGTCTTTGGTAATTTCTAATTTAATTTCACTGTGGTCAGAGAACTTACTTTGTATGGCTTAAATCCCTTTATATTTATTGAAACTTGTTTTATGGCTCAGGATATCGTCTATTTGGTAAATGTTTTATATGCACTTGGAAAGAATGTGTATTCTGTTGTTGGGTGGAGTATTCTGTGAATGTTGATTAGGTCATATTAGTTGCTAGTGTTATTCAGGTCTTCCATATCCTTGCTGATTTTCTCTTTACTTATTCTATCAAGTATTGAGAGTGGGGTCTTGAAATCAGCAACTATAATTGTAGATTTGTCTGTTTCTCTGGAATTCTGTCAGTTTTTGCTTTATGTATTTTGTTGCTCTGTTATTAGGTGCATAAATATTTACGGATTCTTCTGTACTCTTGATGGATTGACTTCTTTTTCATATGAAATGACTTTCTTTGTCCCTGGCAATACTTTTTGCTCTGTATCTAATTTGATATTTAGTGAACCTCTTCAGCTTTCTTCTGCCTAGTGTTAAAACATGTTACATCTTTCTTCCGTCATTTTATGTTTAACATGTCTTTATAGTGCATTTCTTGTAATTGAGTTTTGCTTTTGTATCCATCTGATGATTTCTGCCTTTTAATTCAGGTGTTTAGATCATTTATGTATAGTGTGATATAATTAGGTTCAAATCTGGAATTTTCTGTTTGTTTTCTCTTTGTCTTATCTGTTTTTTATTCTTTTTCTTCTTCTTTTTAAAAAATATTTCCTTCCTCCCTCCCTCCCTCCCTCCCTTCCTTCCTCCCTCCCTCCCTCCCTCTCTCCCTCCCTTCCTTCCTTCCTTTGAGCTAGGTCTTTGTTGCCTCACATGGGATCTTCATTTGTGACATTCAGGATCTTTTAGTTGTGGCATGTGGACTTTTAGTTGCAGCATGCAGGATCTAGTTCCCTGACTAGGGATTGATCCCTGGTCCCCTTCATTGGGAGCGTGGAGTCTTAACTACTGGAACATCAGTGATGTCCCATTCTCTTTTTCTTCTTTATCTGACTTCTTTTGGATTGAGTATTTTTATGATTTCATTTCATTTCCTTAGTTGTATACTTTTCATTATTTTAATGATTTCTTTAGCTTTGACAGCATACATCTTTAATTTATCTACCTTCAAGTGATATTATGCCACTCCTGTATAAGAACTTTACAATAGTTTATTTACATTTCTCCCCATCCTGTCCTTTTTGTTAGTGTTGTCATACAGTTTACTTATACTTGTTATAAACCACTGTTGTTATTTTTGTTTAAATAGTTATCTTAAAGAGATTTAAGTAATAAGAAACAAGTATTAAATATTTACCCTTGTAGTCATCATTTCTGTTGCTCTTCCTTCCTTTGGGTTTATCCATATTTCAGTCTGGTATAATGTTTCTTCTGCCTGAAGGCTTTTCTTTAATATTCTTTCAGCTTTTTATGTCTGAAAAACTCTTCACTGCACTTTTTTTAAAAGATATTTTCACTTGATATAGAATTCTAGATTGGCATTTTAAAGTACTTTAAAGATATTGCTACTCTCTTCTTACATTTTTTCTGATGAGAAATCTGCTGTCATACTTTCCTTTGTTTCTATGTGCATAACTTTTTTTTCCTCCTATGGCTGCTCTGAAATGTTCTCTTTATCACTAGTTTCGAGCAATTTGATTTTGATGTGCCTTGCTGTGGTTTTTTTTCAGGTAGTTTTTTTGTCTTGTTTTTGTACTTGGGATTCTGTGAGCTTCTTGGATATGAAAATTGTTTAGTTTTCAACATATTTGGTAAATTTTGGCCTTTGTTTCTTCTGTCTCCCATTTCTTTCAGGGACTCCAGTGGCATGAATAATAGGGTATTTAAGTTTGTCCCATAGCTCTCGGTTGTTCTTTTCCTTTTTTTTTTTTTTTTTTTTTTTTTTGCGGTACGCGGGCCTCTCACTGTTGTGGCCTCTTCCGTTGCGGAGCACAGGCTCCAGACATGCAGGCTTAGCGGCCATGGCTCACGGGCCCAGCCACTCCGTGGCATGTGGGATCTTCCCGGACCGGGGCACGAACCTGTGTCCCCTGCATCGGCAGGCGGACTCTCAACCACTGCGCCACCAGGGAAGCCCTTCTTTTCCATTTTTAAAATTCTTTTTCTCTGTGTGTTTCATTTTGCATAGTTTCTAATGCTTCAAGTTAACCGATTTTTTCTTTTGCAGTCTAATCTTACATTAATCCTTTTCAGTGTATTTTTTTATCTCAGACATTGTAATTTTCACTTGTAGAAACTAAATTCTTATCTATTTTATATCTTAGTTGTCTCTAACTTTTTGAACATATGGAATAAATTTATAATAATAACTTTTAATGCCCTTGTCTGCTGTTTCTTACATCTGTGTCAGTTCCTGGTTTGATTGATAGCTTTTTCTCTTAATTATGGGTTTTACTTTTCTACATCTTTGCATGTCTGATAATCTTTAATTGGATACTAGATATTATGAATTTTATTTCCCACTAATGAAGCAAGACCCTTAATATTCTACCCAGTGCTTTCAGAATTATGAATTTTCCTAGTCTGACTTGTAGGACCAGGCACTATTACCAGGAGTGCTGAATACTCTTCCTTTAACCCTTTGGGATAGTTCTTTCCCTGACTCCAGGTAGTCTTGCTGAATACTCAACGGGAGCTCTCTGCACTTCTTTGGGATTCTTAAACTGTGTAGCTCTCCCCTCTCTAGCTGCCTTGGATTCTTAGCTATGTCTCTCTCATTAAGGAGTCCTTCATGCTCTGCCTGGGTTCACCCTCCCTGCACTGTAGTCTCAAATCTTTCTTAAGGCAGTAAGTTGGGACAACTTTGTATATTCCAGGAATCTGACCTTGGCTGGAAATTTATGTTTCCTTCTGTGAGGCTTCCATAGTATAGGTTTCACATGTGATATTAGTTGTAAATTAGTTTATGTTGTCTAATTCTGGGTTGACTTTGCAAGAGCACATGGTCACTGTTTTTATTCTTTAAATGCAGTTAAATGTAATTTCCTGATTATAGTTTCTTAGAGTATCAGTAATTTATCACACTGAATGAGAAGAGTTTCCCTAGCTGTGTAGAGTTATGGCCTGATTCTAGAGTTTTACTTTTTGTTTGTTTGTTTCTTTTTTAGAATGAGTATGGTAATATTAAGTAATGAAGAATAGCTGACTTATATTATTTTTCTCATTGCTACTGGATCTTTGGTCAGATATTATAACTGCCATAGGCCATCATGGCATTGTAACATAGAATCTTTAAGTACTGATTTATGGTGGAGCACTGAGGGTTATTTATTTATTTAATGTACTAGAATCATGATCTATTTGTGCTGAATGCTTTGTTAAGGTCAATTAAAGTAACATTTGAATATTGGTGATGTTACTTGCAACAACTTACTTGTTGTTAATATGTACCTGTATTTCATATGCTCTTAATCTGTCCTGTTCAAACAGGAGTAGTCCAGTGGATGACTCTATCCACATCTTGAGTGTTGATGAGAAGAACAAGTTGGGAGCCAAGATTATCAAGGCAGAGATGATGGGAAATATGGTAAGACTTACATGTTGTTCTTTTGGAGAATAATTGCTAAATATTTAACTTCTTACAAGTAATTTTGGAAGTTCCTTAGCTATGTGGATGTAGCACTCTGAAAATAACTGCTGCTTATTGATTCTTTGAAGAAATTCTTGAACACTTCTACGAACAGTACTGTCAACTTCTAAGTAAATTATGTAATTTGTCAAATTTCTGAAATTTAAGATTCTAGGGAACTAAATGCTTTTTAATTTGCTTTTTAACTTGGATATTTGCTTTATTATTGTATTTATAACTTATTGAACGTATTTGAGGGAGATAAAGATGTCACTGTCTTCTTTCCCTTTTTTAGTCATATTTTGTTAAGAATGTGTATTACTTTCTTAAATTCCCTTACTTAGGAACTTTAAAAATGAGCTAATAAAAAGGATGGTTAACTCATTTTTTCAAATCTTAAGGCAACATATTTGTGCCTGACAATGTGTTAAATGCTTTGTGTGGATTAGCTCACTTTATTCCCATAATAATGTTGTGATTTGAAACTTACTTAACTCACAATTGAATAGAAATCAGAATTATTTGGTAAGAGTGGCACCTATCTATTATATTGTCATATTTATATTATACAAATACTGTTACATTGCACATGGCAGAATAACAAAGTCAGGCAGCTTTCCATGTCATGACAAAATTGATTCCCTCATGGTCATATGTATGTACGCATCTCAAATCCAAATATAAGTGATCTTAAGTAGTGTTCTGTTTTGGTGTACCATCAGTATGACACTCTTTAATAGAACAGAAAGTAGCCAAACATGACAACTTCTGTTTTTATTAGTTTATATCTGTAATAAAAGTCATTTCTTGCATTTGCTGCAATCTGGTAACACTGAACTTAAGCTCAACCCAGAAATTAGTAAGCAAGACAGACCACCACCAACAACAACAGCAAGAAAATAACATATGAGTTTTGAAAGCACAATGAAATTAGTTAAAATAGTAAAAGATCACCAAGTTAAGAGGTTAACATATATTAAAAGAAGTGTTCTGTGTTCATGGAACCACTGCAGTGGAAAATGCTGTCTTTGCTTGTCATATAATTCTGTTTATTTAATTTATTTCATTGTGATTTATTGCTTTATATGTCAGTTTTATAATATAAATTTTTATAGATTTCCTAGAGTAAAAATGAAACACATTCAGAATTTTTATCTAAATTACTTAACAATAAAGAAGGTAATATTTTAAATCTTGTGATGGCTTTCTTTTTACAAATAACTGAAATTCTGAGTATTGGAAGTTTATAATATCTAAGGAATTATAAAAATGCCATTCTTAAGGTTATGTATTTCTTTCATTTCCCTATCTTCCCTAAAATATATGTCCTGGTAATTATTTACCTTCAAAGCATAAACAATTTCTACAGGTATTTGAGAATTTTGTTACCCAGATGAGTTCATTAAAAAGTAATATACTAGGCGTGAGTCGGTAACTAGATTTAGGTGAGAGCTACTTGGATGTTTGCTGTGCTGTTTTCCCTATTGTTACGTGAATTTGAAATATTCTACAAATGAAGAAACTATGTTATCACACCTATTTTTCTTGTCTTTCTATTTGAAGGAATTAGCTGAACAACTTAAAGCCCAGCTTGACAAGGCAAATAAATTCGAAGACCACATAACGCAGATATCATCAAACAAATCTGGGGTAGAGGTAAGTAATAAAAGTTTGTTTATAGGTAGCCAGTTACCTTGTATAATACTTCTACTTGGCAGTGGTAATATTTTAATGTTGAATGTGTCTACATCTGTGTCAGTGTGCTTGTATGTATTTATGCTTGTTTGCTTGTTTTTAAAATGTATTTGCATATGTATTCTCTTATGTTCCACCATTGTGTCCTGGTGGAAAAAAGTCTAGGCCTACATCTAGGCCTAGGGCCAAGGAGACCTGTTTTTTTCCTGGGATCTGACATTTACTGACTGACCTTGCACAAGTCAAGATCATTATCTCCTCCTCCAGAATGAGAGACTTGAATTTGGTATCCATTTCATGTAAAATATTTTGTTCTAGGATTCATTCACCTATCTGTTGGTCAGTAAAACAGATAAAAACACCTGTCTGCATGGAGTTTTATTTGGGTAGTAAGAGAGAGATAATAAATAGTAAAAATTTAAAAAATGTTATATATCTTAGGCAGGGTGGTAGGGATCTTGAGTGCCAGGTATGCTGTATGTTTATGTGTATGTGTATGTCTTGGAATGCACAGGCTAATTCTCATTGAAAAAGTGGCATTGATACAAGGACTTGAAGGAAGTTAAACAGTGATCTTTGTGGATCTGAGTGAAGAGCACTGTGGACATAAGGAACAGAGAATTTAAAGTTCCAAAGATTGGACATGTGTCCAATGTGTAGGAAGAACAGCAAGGAGACCAGTGTTGTTGGAGTGGAATGAATGAAAGAGAAGAAAGTAGAAGATCCAGATTAGAGAGATTGTGGGAGGCCAGATCATGTTAAGCTTAAAAGTCATAGTAAGGAAGTATTGGGTTGGCCAAGAAGTTCGTTTGGGTTTTTGTACCATCTTATGGAAAAATCCGAATGAACTCTTTGACCAACCCAATAGGTTTTTATTCTGGGTGAAAGGTAAAGCTATTTAAGATTTTTGAGCAGAAAATGTATTTTGATAGGACCATTCTGGCTTCTTTGTTAAGAGTAGATTGGGGGAGAATAAGGTCAGACACAGGGTCTAGTTAAGCTTTTGCCATAATACATACGAGAAACGATAGTGGACTTGACCAAGATAGTAGCTGAAGAGATGGTTAGAAGTGATTAAATTTTTATATGCGTAAATGTTTTCTGTGTATATTTTGAAGGAGGGCAGACAGGATTTTTATGATGGTTTAGATGGGAGGGGAATATGAATTAAAGAGAAGAGGAAAAATAGACTCCAGAGATTTTTGCTTGAGTAGCTAGAAGACTAGAATGGCCATTATTTGAGATGTGGGAGAAAGTAGTTTTGGAGCAAAGATTGGAAGGTCTGTTTTGGGTATATTGAGCTTGGATGTCTTTTAGATGTGAAACAAGTAGAGCTATCAAGTAGGCAGATGAATATAGTTGGGAGTTGAGAAAAACCTGAACTGGAAATAGACATTGGGGCGTTATTAACATATAAGTGGTGTTTAAATTCACAGTACTGCACGAAATCACCACAGGAGTAAATGTAGATAGAAAAAGGCAAAGAATTGGTTTGGTTGCATTACAGTGTTGAGAGGTTTATAGAGTGGTTTGTAACTGATTTTAAAGGACTATTCTCAGATTAATTTATATAATTTGATGGTAGTGTGAGAAGAGGTGAGAATCTATGGAATCAGGTTTCATAGAATTTTTTCAAGCTTCAATTATTAATGACTTAGATAATAGTACAGAGAATATATTTATGAAATAGGCTGTTTTTACTAAGTTGTGCTAGTCATGTTTTTATAAAGTGGATAATTTGGAGTTTCTTATATAGATTAAGGAATTAAGAATGGGAAACTATAAGTAGGATTAAAAAGTAGGGATAAAAGAGTATAGCTAAAACTAGTTATACTGTGTACACTTTTGCCAGATTTATTTTTTCAAGTGTCTTTGTGGTCATAATACTTTTGTACTCTGAAACTTTTATGTGGTTTCTTAGTGCTAACTATATTAAGTACTAGATCTTCCTGCAGTATATCCTTCCAAAGTATAACCCCATTTTCCAGCCTTACCTCCAAAGCTTTTTTATACGTAACCTACATGTTTCTTTGGCATTTACATATGCTATTAATTATCTGTGCCGGATATCACCCTCTTGAGGCTATCCACTTTTCATTTTGTCTTTATTCCATTATGAAGTCTTTTTTCTCATCCTTTGAACAGCTGTAACCTTTTCTTCTTTTGAAACTTAAAGACTTTAAAAATATTCACTATGGAATTTGTCTTTTCAAATTATATATATTTGTATTATTGTTATACCTATCTCTTTTGATACTTGTCACTTTATATGAGAAGGTTCTAAAACTGTGGCTGAATTTCAGGGGATTCTTGAAATTGAAAGCAGTTCATCTGAAAAAATTGAAGCAGATCTTCTATTAAATAACATTTCTTCTACTGTTCTAAGAATATCGTAGAGTACTGACAGACTATATCTCATCCCTTGAGCATATATCTCTATACCACTGCTGATTTCTTTATGTTTTTCAGCTCCTCCTAGCTTTTGAGCATTGTATCTCATAACTCAGGGAAGTAGAATTCAAAGTTGTATTCAAAGTAGAATTTCTATTTGTGAGTCTCTTTTGGAAATTGTATAGCCCTTTGAAGCTTCAAATAGAAAGGTTTTTATTCTATGGATTCTTTTTTTTTAACATTTTTTCCTAGTTTTATTGAGAAATAATTGAGATACGTCACTGCTTACAGTGTAGAGCATGGTGATTTGATTTACATATGTAGTGAAATGATTATCACAACAGGTTTAGTTAACATCCATCATCTCATATAGATATAATAAAAAGAAAAGAAAAAATCATTGTGATGAGAACTCTTAGGATCTACTTTCTTAACAGTTTTCCCATATATCATACAGCGTGTTAACTATAGTCAGCATGTTGTGCATTACATGTCTAGTACTTATTTGTCTTGTAACTGGAAGTTTGTACATTTTGACCACCTTCCTCCAATTCCCCCACCCCTAGGATGTTCACAGTTTAACTGTGAAAAAGCACCTATTAAATTCATACAAACGAATGGAGTGATAATTATAGGAATTTCAGGTATCAGCAGTGTTTTTCTTTTGGGGATGGTGGTGTGTGGATGTAACGTGGGAGAGACAGCTATACAGGGTGGCCAGGGAAGGGGATCTTTCTGCAATTTCTGAAACTATACCTGTAGGTTGTCACTTTTTATGTATTTATTTATTTATTTGGTTACAAGTATTATTTATTTATTTATTTATTTGGAATATAGTTGATTTACAATGTTGTGTTAGTTTCAGGTGTACAGCAGTGTGAATCAGTTATACATATACATATAATCACTCTTTTTTTTTTTAGATTCTTTTCCCATATGGGCCATTACAGAATACTGAGTAGAGTTCCCTGTGCTATACAGCAGGTTCTTATCTCCTAAGGATTCTTTGACCAGAAAAGAAAATTTAATTCTTCTCTGCAGAGATAGGGCACTTGCACATTTAGTTAGAGCTTTACTAGGCATATATGTAAAACAAACCTTTGCCAACAATTCTGAAAGAATTCTCTTTCAGAGAATTCAAAGAATGCCATTAAAGTCATTTATTCTATCAGGGTCAGCAACTTGGTTTATCTACCTTTCAAAGTAGTTTGTTAATAAATGAAAGTACAAAATTGTTTACTACAACAAAGAAATGTGCAGATATTTTAGAGGAAAATCCTGAAATACTTCTGATAGAAATTTTGCCCTTTCAGAGGAAAGAAAATCCCACTCATAGAACATTGAACATTGTTCTTTCATTACTTAGCTTATTTGTTAGAAATGTTAGATTGTACAAATAGGGTAAATCTCCTGAATCAGTGATCTATGAACGTCTTTTGGGCTTTAGTGAAAAACCATCAGCACTTGTAATTGTTGGTTTGCTTATTTCTCTTACCCTTTAGAAGTTGAACTTTTTAGTGTTTAGGACAAGGGCTATTTCAGTTCATATATATAGTGTCTAGGGTAATGCTTGGCATATTGTAAGCAATCAGAAAATAATTGAAATGTTTGTTTTATGAATGTCCTTGATTTATTTTGTTCCCCACAGTTTTCTTTTTTTTTCTTTTTCATATTATTTTCCATTACGGTTTATTATAGGATATTGAATATAGGTCCCTGTGTTGTACAGGAGGAACTTGTTGTTTATCCATTTTATATATAATAGTATGGAGCTCCTAATCCCAAATTCCCGATCTATCCCTCCCCAATACCCCCTCCCCCTTGGCAATGACAAGTCTGTTCTCCATGTCTAGGAGTCTCTTTCTGTTTCATAAATAAGTTCATTTGTGTCATATTTTAGATCCCACATATAAGTGATATCATATGGTGTTTGTCCTTCTCATTTTGACTTGCTTCACTTAGTATGATAATTTCTGGGTGCATCCATGTTGCTGCAAATGGCTTTATTTCATTCTTTCATGGCTAAGTAGTATTCCATTGTATAAATATACTACATATTCTTTATCCATTCATCTGTCAATGGACAGTTAGGTTGTTTCCGTGTCTTGGCTATTGTAAATAATGCTGCTATGAAAATAGGGGTGCATGTATCATTTCAAATTACAGTTTTGTCCAGATACATGCCCAGGACTGGGATTGCTGGATAATATCGCAACTCTATTTTCAGTTTTGTGAGGAACCTCCATACTCTTTTCTGTAGTGGCTGCACCAACTTACATTCTCATTAACAGTGTAGGAGGGTTCCCATTTCTCCACACCCTGTCCAGCAATTTTTATTTGTAGATTTTTCAGTGATGACCATTATGACGGGTGTGAGGTGGTACCTCATTGTACTCTTGATTTGCATTTCTCTAATAATTAGCAACATTGAGTATCTTTTCCTGTGCCTATTGGCCATCTGTATGTCTTCCTTTTTTTTTTCTTATTTCTGAGATACACATTTTAAAGTAATAATTAGAATTATGACTTATAACATTATACCAGAACATATAAGATTTTTAGAAATTTCATGTAATGTCTGAAACATTTATGTTAACATATTTCCATACAAATAACCCAAAGAAAGTTTAGTATTAGTTGCTTTTTTGTTTGTTTGTTTGTTTATACTGCAGTTTCTTATTAGTCATCAGTTTTATACACATCAGTGTATACATGTCAATCCCAATCGCCCAATTCAGCACACCACCATCCCCACCCCACCGCAGTTTTCCCCCCTTGGTGTCCATACGTTTGTTCTCTACATCTCTGTCTCAACTTCTGCCCTGAAAACTGGTTCATCTGTACCATTTTTCTAGATTCCACATACATGTGTTAATATACGATATTTTTTTTCTCTATCTGACTTACTTCACTCTGTATGACAGTCTCTAGATCCATCCACGTCTCAACAAATTACTCAATTTCGTTCCTTTTTATGGCTGAGTAATATTCCACTGTATATATGTACCACAACTTCTTGATCCATTCGTCTGTCGTTGGGCATTTAGGTTGCTTCCGTGACCTGGATATTGTAAATAGTGCTGCAATGAACATTGGGGTGCATGTGTCTTTTTGAATTATGGTTTTATCTGGGAATATGCCCAGTAGTGGGATTGCTGGATCATATGGTAATTCTATTTATAGTTTTTTAAGGAACCCCCCATACTCTTCTCCATAGTGTCTGTATCCATTTACATTCCCACCAACAGTGCAAGAGGGTTCCCTTTTCTCCACACTCCCTCCAGCATCTGTTGTTTGTAGATTTTCTGATGATGCCCATACTAACTTGTGTGAGGTGATGCCTCATTGTAGTTTTGACTGGCATTTCTCTAATAATTAGTGATGTTGAGCAGGTTTTCATGTGCTTCTTGGCCATCTGTATCTCTTCTTTGGAGAAATGTCTACTTAGGTCTTCTGCCCATTTTTGGATTGGGTTGTTTGTTTCTTTAATATTGAGTTGCATGAGCTGTTTATACATTTTGGAGATTAATCCTTTGTCCGTTGATTCGTTTGCAAATATTTTCCCCCAATCTGAGGGTTGTCTTTTTGTCTTGCTGATGGTTTCCTTTTCTGTGCAAAAGCTTTTAAGGTTCATTAGGTCCCATTTCTTTATCTTTGTTTTTATTTCCATTGCTCTAGGAGTTGGATCAAAAACGATCTTGCTCTGATTCATGTCAAAGAGTGTTCTTCCTATGTTTTCCTCTAAGAGTTTTATAGTGTCCAGTCTTAACATTTATGTTTCGAATCCATTTTGAGTTTATTTTTGTGCAAGGTGTTAGGGAGTGTTCTAATTTCATTCTTTTACATGTAGCTGTCCAGTTTTCCCAGCACCACTTATTGAAGAGACTGTCTTTTCTCCACTGTATATCCTTGCCTCCTTTGTCGTAGATTAGTTGACCATACGTGCGTGGGTTTATCTCTGGGCTTTCTATCTTGTTCCATTGATCTATGTTTCTGTTTTTGTGCCAGTACCATATTGTCTTGATTACTGTAGCCTTGTAGTATAGTCTGAAGTCAGGGAGTCTGATTCCTCCAGCTCTGTTTTTTTCCCTCAAGACTGCTTTGGCTATTCGGTGTCCCTTGTGTCTCCATACAAATTTTAAGATGATTTGTTCTAGTTTCGTAAAAAATGCCATTGGTAATTTGATAGGGATTGCATTGAATCTGTAGATTTCTTTGGGTAATATAGTCATTTTGACAATATTGATTCTTCCAATCCAAGAACATGGTATATCTCTCCATCTGTTTGGTATCATCTTTAATTTCTTTCATCAGTGTCTTATAGTTTTCTGCATACAGGTCTTTTGTCTCCCTAGGTAGGTTTATTCCTAGGTATTTTATTCTTTTTGTTGCAATGGTAAATGGGAGTGTTTTCATAATTTCTCTTTCAGATTTTTCATCGTTAGTGTATAGGAATGCAAGAGATTTCTGTGTATTAATTTTGAATCCTGCAACTTTATCAAAATCTTTGATTAGCTCTAGTAGTTTCCTGGTGGCATTTTTTAGGATTCTCTATGTATAGTATCATGTCATCTGTAAACAGTGACAGTTTTGCTTCTTCTTTTCCAATTGTATTCCTTTTATTTCTTTTTCTTGTGTGATTGCCATGGCTAGGACTTCCAAAACTATGTTGAATAATAGTGGCGAGAGTGGACATCCTTGTCTTGTTCCTGATCTTAGAGGAAATGCTTTCAGTTTTTCACCAATGAGACTGATGTTTGCTGTGCATTTGTTGTATTTGGCCTTTATTATGTTGAGGTAGGTTCCCTCTGTGCCCACCCTCTCGAGTGTTTTTATCATAAATGGGTGTTGAATTTTGTCAAGAGCTTTTTCTGCATCTATTGAGATGATCATATGGTTTTTATCCTTCAATTTGTTAATATATTGTATCACATTGATTGATTTGTATATATTGAACAGTCCTTGCATCCCTGGGATAAATCCCACTTGATTGTGGTGTATGATCCTTTTAATGTGTTGTTGGATTCTGATTGCTAGTATTTTGTTGAGGATTTTTCATATATATTCATGAGTGATATTCGTGTGTAATTTTCTTTTTTTGTATTATCTTTGTCTGGTTTTGGTATCAGGGTGATGGTGCCCTCGTACAATGCATTTTGGAGTGTTCCTTCCTCTGCAGTTTTTTGGAAGAGTTTGAGAAGGATGGGTGTTAGCTCTTCTCTAAATGTTTGATAGAATTCACATGTGAAGCCATCTGGTCCTGGACTTTTGTTTGCTAGAAGACTTTTAATCACAGTTTCAATTTCACTACTTGTGATTGGTCTGTTCATATTTTCTGTTTCTTCCTTGTTCAGTCTTGGAAGGTTATATCTTTCTAGGAATGTGTCCATTTCTTCCAGGTTGTCCATTTTATTGGTGGAGAGTGGCTTGTAGTAGTATCTTATGATGCTTTGTATTTCTGCGGTGTCTGTTGTAACTTCTCCTTTTTCATTTCTAATTTTATTGATTTGAGTCCTCTCCCTCTTTTGCTTGATGAGTCTGGCTAATGGTTTATCAATTTTGTTTATCTTCTCAAAGAACCAGCTTTTAGTTTTATTGATCTTTGCTATTGTTTTCTTTGTTTCTATTTCATTTATTTATGCTCTGGTCTTTATGATTTCTTTCCTTTTGCTAACTTCGGGTTTTGTTTGTTCTTCTTTCTCTAGTTCCTTTAGGTGTAAGGTTAGATTGTTTACTTGAGATTTTTCTTGTTTCTTGAGGTAGGCTTGTATAGCTATAAACTTCCCTCTTAGAACTGCTTTTGCTGCATCCCATAGGTTTTGCACCATCGTGTTTTCATTGTCATTTGTCTCTAGGTGTTTTTTGATTTCCTCTTTGATTTCTTCAGTGATCTCTTGGTTATTTTAGTAACGTATTGTTTAGGCTCCATGTGTTTGTGTTTTGTACGTTTTTTTCCCTGTAATTCATTTCTAATCTCATAGCGTTGTGGTCAGAAAAAAATGCTTGATATGATTTCAATTTTCTTAAATTTACTGAGGCTTGATTTGTGACCGAAAATGTGATCTATCCTGGAGAATGTTCTGTGTGCACTTGAGAAGAAAGTGTAATCTGCTGTTTTTGGATGGCATGTCCTATAAATATCAATTAAATCTATCTGGTCTATTGTGTCATTTAAAGCTTCTGTTTCCTTATTTATTCTCATGTTGGATGATCTGTCCATTGGTGTAAGTGAGATGTTAAAGTCCCCCACTATTATTGTGTTACTGTTGATTTCCTCTTTTATAGCTGTTAGCTGTTGCCTCATGTATTCAAGTGCTCCTATGTTGGGTACATATATATTTATAATTGTTATATCTTCTTCTTGGATTGATCCCTTGATCATTATGTAGTGTCCTTCCTTGTCTCTTGTATCATTCTTTATGTTAAAGTGTATTTTTTCTGATATAAGTATAGCTACTCCAGCTTTCTTTTTTTTGTTTGTTTCATTTCATTTTTTATTTTATTTTATTAGTTTCTGCTTTATAACAAAGTGAATCAGTCATACATATACATCTGTTCCTACATCCCTTCCCTCATGCATCTCCCTCCCTCCCACCCTCCCCATCCCACACCTCCAGGCGGTCACAAAGCACCGAGCTGATCTCCCTGTGCTCTGCGGCTGCTTCCCACTATCTATCTACCTTACGTTTGGTAGTGTATATATGTCCATGCCTCTCTTTCGCTTTGTCACAGCTTACCCTTCCCCCTCCCCATATCCTCAAGTCCATTCTCAAGTAGGTCTGTGTCTTTATTCCCGTTTTACCCCTAGGTTCTTCATGACATTTTATTTTAATTCCATATATATGTGTTAGCATACGGTATTTGTCTTTCTCTTTCTGACTTACTTCACTCTCTATAACAGACTCTAGGTCTATCCACCTCATTACAAATAGCTCCGTTTCGTTTCTTTTTATGGCTGAGTAATATTCCATTGTATATATGTGCCACATCTTCTTTATCCATTCATCCAATGATGGACACTTAGGTTGTTTCCAGCTCCGGGCTATTGTGAATAGAGCTGCAATGAACATTTTGGTCCATGTCTCTTTTTGAATTATGGTTTTCTCAGGGTATATGCCTAGTAGTGGGATTGCTGGGTCATATGGTAGTTCTATTCCAGCTTTCTTTTGATTTCCATTTGCATGGAGTATCTTTTTCCATCCCCTTACTTTCAGTCTGTACGTGTCCCTAGGTTTGAAATGGGTCTCTTGTAGACAGCATATATATAGGTGTTGTTTTTGTATCCATTCAGCAAGCCTGTGTCTTTTGGTTGGAGCATTTAATCCATTCACGTTTAAGGTAATTATCGATATGTATGTTCCTATGACCATTTTCTTAATTGTTTTAGGTTTGTTATTTTAGGTCCTTTTCTTCTCTGTGTTTCCCACTTAGAGAAGTTCCTTTAGCATTTGTTGTAGAGCTGCTCTGGTGGTGCTGAATTCTCTTAACTTTTGCTTGTCTGTAAAGCTTTTGTTTCTCCATGGAATCTGAATGAGATCCTTGCTGGGTAGAGTAATCTTGGTTGTAGGTTCTTCCCTTTTGTCACTTTAAGTATATCATGCCACTCCCTTCTGGCTTGTGGAGTTTCTGTTGAGAAATCAGCTGTTAACCTTATGGGAGTTCCCTTGTATGTTATTTGTCATTTTTGCATTGCTGCTGTCAATAATTTTTCTTTGTTTTTAATTTTTGCCAGTTTGATTACTGTGTGTCTCGGCGTGTTTCTCCTTGAGTTTATCCTGTGTGGGACTCGCTGTGCTTCCTGGACTTCGGTGGCTATTTCCTTTCCCATGTTAGCGAAGTTTTCAACTATAATCTCTTCAAATATTTTCTCGGGTCCTTTCTCTCTCTCTTCACCTTCTGGGACCCCTATAATGTGAATGTTGTTGCATTTAATGTTGTCCCCGAGGTCTCTTAGGCTGTCTTAATTTCTTTTCATTCTTTTTTTTTTTTTTTTTTTTTTTTTTTTTTTTTGCGGTATGCGGGCCTCTCACTGTTGTGGCCTCTCCCATTGCAGAGCACAGGCTCCGGATGTGCAGGCTCAGCGGCCATGGCTCACGGGCCAAGCCGCTCTGTGGAATGTGGGATCTTCCCGGACCAATGCAAGAACCTGTGTCCCCTACATCGGCAGATGGACTCTCAACCACTGCGCCACCAGCGAAGCCTCATTCTTTTTTCTTTAGTCTGTTCTGTAGTAGTGAATTACACCATTCTGTCTTCCAGGTCACTTATCCATTCTTCTGCCTCAGTTATTGTGCTGTTTATTCCTTCTAGTGTAGTTTTCATTTCAGTTATAGTTTTCATTTCAGTTATTGTATTGTTCATCTCTGTTCTTTAAATTTTTCTAAGTCATTGTTAAACATTTCTTGCATCTTCTCGATCTTTGCCTCCATTGTTTTTCCAAGGTCCTGGATCATCTTCACTGTCATTATTCTGAATTCTTTTTCTGGAATGTTGCCTATCTCCACTTCACTTAGTTGTTTTTCTGGGGTTTTATCTTGTTCCTTCATCTGGTATATAGCCGTTTGCCTTTTTCATCTTGTCTATCTTTCTGTGAATGTGGTTTTTGTTCCACAGGCTGCAGGATTGTAGTTCTTCTTACTTCTGCTGTCTGCCCTCTGGTGGATGAGGCTATCTAAGAGGCTCGATGGGGTGTATGTCTTCTTTTGAGAAATGTCTGTTTAGGTCTTCTCTCCACTTTTTGATTGGGCTGTTTGTTTTTTGTTGTTGTTGTTGTTATTGAGTTGTATGAGTTATTTGTGTATTTTGGAAATTAAGCCCTTGTCTGTTGCATCATTTGCAAATATTTTCTCCCATTATGTAGGTTGTCTTTTCATTTTGTTTATGGTTTCCTTTGCTGCGCAAAGGCTTGTAAGTATGATTAGGTCCCATTTGTTTATTTTTGCTTTTATTTCTATTGCCTTGGATGACTGACCTAAGAAAACATTGGTATGATATATTTCAGAGAATGTTTTGCCTATGTTTTCTTCTAGGAGTTTTATGCTGTCATGTCATATATTTAAGTCTTTGAGCCATTTTGAGTTTATTTTTGTGTATGGTGTGAAAGTGTGTTCTACCTTTGTTGACTTACATGCAGCTGTCCAGCTTTCCCAATGCCACTTGCTGAAGAGACTGTCTTTTCTCCACTGTATATTCTTGCCTCCTTTGTTGAGGATTAATTGGCTGTAGGTGTATGGGTTTATTTCTGGGCTCTCTATTCTGTTCCATTGATCCATATTTCTGTTTTTGTGCCCATACAACGCTGTTCTGATTACTGTAGCTTTGTAGTATTTTCTGAAGTCTGGGAGGGTTATGCGTCTTGTTTTGTTCTTTCTCCTCAGGAATACTTTGACAGTTCTGGGGCTTTTATGGGTCCATATCAATTTTAGGATTATTTGTTCTCATTCTCTGAAAACTTTCATGGGTAATTTGATAGGGATCACATTAAATATGTAGATTGCTTTGGGTAGTGTGGCCATTTACTAGTATTAATTCTTCCAATACAAGAGTTTGGGATATCTTTCCACTTCTTTGAATCATCTTCAATTTCCTTTAGTAATTTTTAAAGTTCTTAACATATATATCTTTTCACATTCTTGATCAGGTTTATTCCTAAGTCTTTTGTTTTGTTTTGATGTGATTTTAAGAGGAATTTTTTTTTACTTTCCCTTTATTTTATTGTTAGTGTAATGAAATACAACAGATTTCTGCATATTAATTTTGTATCCTGCTACCTTGTTGAATTCATTTATCAGTTCTAGCAGTGTTTGTGTGGAGTCTTTTGAGTTTTCTATATATAGTACCATCTTCATATAATGACAGTTTTATCTCTTCCCTTCCAATTTGGATGCCTTTCATTTCTTTTTCTTGTCTGATAGCTGTGGCTAGGACTTCCAATACTATGTTGTATAGAAATGGTGAGAGTGGGCATCCTTGTCTTGTTCCAGATTTTAGTGGCAGCGCTTTCAGCTTTTCACCTTTTTGAGTATTATTGGTGGTGAGTTTTTCATAAATAGCTTTTATTATGTTGAGATATGTTCCCTCTATACCCAATTTGGTAAGAGTTTTTGTCATGAATGGATGTTGAATTTTATCAGATGCTTCTTTTGCATCTATTAAGATGATTATGTGGTTTTTGTCTTCTTTTGTTGTGGTGTGTCACATTGATTTGTGTATGTTGAACCATTCTTATTACCCTGGGGTGAATCCAGGTTGGTTGTGGTGTATGATCTTTTTTATGTGTTGTTGGATTTGGTTTGCTAGTATTTTGTTGAGAATTTTTGCCTCTGTATTCATCAAAGATATCAGCCTGTAATTTTCTTTTTTGATAGTATCTTTGTCTGGTTTTGGTTATTAGGGTGATAGTGGCTTCATAGAATGACTTTGGGAGTGTTTCTTCCCTTCAGTCTTTTGGAAGAATTTGAGAAGAATCAGTATATAAATTCTTATTTGTATATCTGGTAGAATTCCATCAGTCTGTTCAAATTATCTATTTCTTCTTGATTCAGTTTTGTTGGGCCCCTTGTTTCTAGAAACTTGTCCATTTCTTCTAGGTTGTCCAATTTGTTGGCATATAATTGTTCATAGTATTTCCTTATTTTTTTTTTATTTCTGCAATATCAGTTGTTATTTCTCTTCTTTTATTTATTTATTTTTTTGCTTTTTTGTGTCCTCTCTCTTTTCTTAAAGATCATGGCCAGAGATTTGTTGATTTTGTTTATCCTTTCAAAGAACCAGCTCTTGGTTTTATTGATTTTTTCCTACTTTTTACAAAAATCTCTATTTTATTTATTTCCTCTCTGACCTTTATTATTTCCTTCCTTCTGCTGACTTTGGGTATTGTTTGTTTGTTGTCTAATTCTTCTAGGTCATAAGTTAGGTTGTTTATTTGAGATTTTTATTGTTTTTTGAGGAAGGCTTTTATTGCTGTGAACTTTTCTCTAAGAAATGCTTTTGCTGCATCTATTTGATTTTCTATGGTTGTATTTTTATTGTCATTTATCTCAAGGTGTTTTTTAATTTCCTCTTGATTTTGTCATTGACCCATTGGTTTTTAAGTAGTATGTTGTTTAGTCTCCATGTAATTCTTCTTTTCCCGTTTCTCATTCTGTGTTTGATTTCTAGTTTCATGCCATTGTGGTCAGAAAAGGTGCTTGAAATAATTTCTGTCCTCTTAAATTTGTTGAGGCTTATTTTGTGACCTAGTTGATGGTCAATTCTAGAGAATGTTCCATGCACACTTGAAAATAATTATTTTGTTTTTTTTGGATATAATGCCTTGAAAATATAAATTAGGTTTAGCTGTTCTGTTGTATCATTTAGGATCTCTGTTGCCTTATTGAATTTCTATCTGGAAGATCTGTCCAGTGATTTGAGTTGTGTATTAAATTCTAATGCTATTTTTGTATTCCTGTCTGTTTCTCCCTTTATATCTGTTAGTATTTATGTCTTTGGGTGCTCCTGTATTGGGTGCGTATATATTAACGAGTGTAATGTCCTTTTCTTGTACTGATCCTTTTATCATTATGTAGTGTCCTTCTTTATCTTTCTTTATGGCCATTGTTTTAAAGTTGATTTTGTCTGATAAGAGTATTGCTACCTCTGCTTTCCTGACATTATGTTTGCATGAAATATCTGTCTCCACCCCATCACATTCAGTCTATGTGTGTCCTTTGCCCTAAAGTTGGTTTCTTGTAGGCAGTTTATTGTAGGCTCTTGTTTCATTATCCAGTCAGCCACTCTCTGTCTTTTGATTGGAGCATTTAGTCCATGGACATTTAAGATAATTATTGATAGGTATGTATTTATTTCTCTTTTAAACCTTGTTTTCCTGTTGCTTTTATATTTTTTCTTTGTCCCTTTATCTTTTGGGGTTTTTTTCTGATTTAATGGTTTCCTTTTATATTGTACTTAAGTGCTTTTCTTTTTGGTTTTGGTGAATCTATTATGTTTTTGATTTGTGGCTGCCCTGTTTTTCAAGTATGTTAACCAATTCCTATATCTACTTGCTTTAGACTGGTAGTCATATAGGCTGAAACATATTCTAAAAAAAACCCCCAAAAACTATATTTTCTTACTCTCCTCTCACACAGTTTATGATTTTAATGTCCTCTTTTATGTCTTCACGATTATCCTTTCGCTGTTCATTGTAGTTACTTCTTTTACAAAAATTTTTGATTTTTTAAAAAAATCTGTGTCCTGGCTTATTTAAGTGATTTACTTTCTAATTATCATTTTTCTCTTTCCTGTAGATTCTAGCTTTTTTGTAGTTAGAGAAGACCTTTCAATATTTCTTTTTCTTACAATAGGTTTAGTATTGCTATTCTTTTAGTTTGGGTTTGCCTGAGAATTTTTTTTTAATTTATTTTGTTGTGCCAGGTCTTAGTTGTGGTGGGTGGGCTCCTTAGTTGTGGTCTGTGGGCTGCTTAGTTGTGGCTCACTGGCTCCTTAGTTGCAGCATGTGGGCTCCTTTAGTTGCGGCAGGCAGGCTCCTTAATTGTAGCTCATGGGCTCCTTAGTTGCGGCTCACTGTCTTCTCTGTGGCATGCAGGCTCCTTAGTTGTGACATGCAAACTCTTGGTTGTGACATGCATGTGGGATCTAGTTCCCTGGCCAGAGACTGAACCCGGGCCCCCTGCGTTGGGAGCACGGAGTATTAACCACTGTGCCACCAGGGAAGTCTCTGAGAAATTCTTTATCTCTCCTTCTAATCTAAATGACAGTCTTGCTGGGTAGAGTATCCTAAGTTGCAGGTGTTTCCGTTTCAGGACTTTGAATATATCTTGCCACACCCTTCTGGCCTGCAACATTTCTGTAGAGAAATCAGCTGATAGCCTTATGGGGGTTCCCTTGTAATTAACTCTTTGTTTTTCTCTTGCTACCTTTAGAATTCTCTCTTTATCTTTTGCCATTTTAATTATAAAATATGTCTTGTTGTAGGTCTGTTTGGGTTCCTCTTATTTGGGACCCTCTGTGCTTCTCTACCTGGATATCTGTTTCCTTATTTAGGTTTGGGACGTTTTCAGCCATAATTTCTTCAGATGCATTTTTGATCCTCTTTTCTCTTTCTTCTCCTTCTGGGATCCCTATTGTGTGAAGGTTGGAACACTTTGTATTATCCCATAGGTCTCATATATTGCTTTCATTTTTTTTTCAGTGTCTTTCTATCTGCTGTTCTGATTGGGTGATTTCCATTATTCCATCTTCCAGATCCCTTATTTGTTCTTCTGCATCATTCAATTTGCTCTTTATTGCCTTTAGTTCAGCTTTCATCTTGGCAAATGAATTTTCTAATTTTTTTTGGTTCCTCTTTATAGTTGCTAGTTCCTTTTTACAGTAACCTGCATTTCTATTGATGGCTTTTCTTAATTCTTTCAGTATTTTTATTACCTCCTTTTTGAACTCAGAGTCTGTTATATTTGAGTGCTATGTTTCATTGTGTTCTTCTTTCAGGGGAATTCTCTTGATCTTTTAATTAGGATTGGTTCTCCTGCTTCTTCATTTTACTTATATTTCTCTTACTCTATGAGTTTAGGAAAAACAGTTATGTAGTGTGGTCTTCGAGGACTATTTTTATGTGGTAACATTGCTCTGTAGGCTGTGTGAGTTTAATATTTTTGGTGCAAGGTCTGTTTTTAGTATGGATGCTTGTCACTTATTTCCTCAGTGTGTGCTGGCCATTCGCCCCTTGTTAGGGGTTGTGACTGCTGTTGTGGTGATCAGAGAGCCTGCAGTAGATATTTTCAGGGCCTCCTCTTTCCTCTGTGGTTGTCACAGCCATGTCAGGAGCAGGGTCTTTGCTCTCCAAATGTTGGAGTGGAAGCCCCCAGGTCCATTTCTCAACTGCACTGTGAGGTAGGCAGGACTGGAGCATTCCTTCTGGGAAAGTAACCACTGAGTATTCCTTCGCCGGACCTGTCCACTCAGGAGTGGGCTCTGTCATCCATTATGTGGGCTCACAAAGCACACTGTTGTTGGCACTGCCCTTGTCCCTGCCTCAGCTGTAGGAATGCATGCAATCAGCCCTGGTGTCCCTCAGGTGCTGTGTTCACAAAGCCAACAGCTCAGATCTGTAGGCACAGATCTACTGAAGTCAGGTACTAGAACTGCAGTAGCGGTGCACCTGGACCTGCTGTGGGAGCTGTGGAAGCAGCCCAGACCCCAGTCCTGCCTCCTTGTGCATTTACCTGCAAAACACACGGCTGCTAACACCAGGCATGCACACCCGTAGTCCACTCGGATGTCTGGCAGGCACTGAGTTCACAGAGGGCCCGGTGGCTGCATTGAAAATCTGCAGGTCACACAGCAGCGAGGAGAGGACTCAGATTTCAGCCCTGTTTCCTAAGTCGTGTGGACCCTGGGTATGGTCTCTGATTTCAGCCCTGCCTCTGCATGTAGGCATCCTGCTGGAGCTTGTGCATTCCCAGAGCTTCTAGAGGAGGTGCCAGGCCTGCTTTGAGTATGCCAAGAAAGAGGCTTCTATGGTAGCCCCTACCCCTCTCGTCACAAATCCATTAACAGTGGCACTTTGCTTCTATGGTGGGCCCAGGCTTCTTCCACATGTAGCCCCTCAGTTGAAGCCCATACCACTCTTCAGTCCCTTTAGGCTGTCTTTGCTCAGCCAACCCTAGTCCTCTCCCCTGGTGTGTCCTCTGAAGCCTGAGTTTCAGCACCCTGCCCCTACGTGCACTAGCAAAGGCATGACTCAGGCTGGGCAATGCAGTGAGGTGGCATGGACCATCTGTGCTGGTTCATCTCTCTCTGTTCTGCCTTCCACAGACCAGCTGCTTCACTCTCCTCCAAGCCTCTGAAACTCCCTTTCTGTCCTGGCTGATCGCCCTACCTGTGAAGGGGCTTTCCAGGGTGCAGAAACCTTTCCTGTTTCATAGCTCCCTCCTGGGGCACAGGTCCCCTCCAGATTCCTTTTCTTATTTCTTTCATCCTACTTAGCTATGTGATAATCTTTCTTGCAATTTTGGATGTCTGAGATCTGCCAGCTTTCAGCAGGTACACTGCATGAATTGTTCCACATGTGGATGTATTTTTGATGTATTAGTCGGAGTAGATGAGCTCCATGTCCTTTATTCCACCATCTTGATTGGAGCCCTCCCCATAGTTTTCTATTGTAAATCTTAAAAATGGCCCATGAACTTTGAAATCCTCTAGACTGGCCTTTCCAAGTACTGTAGATTCCTTATTTAAACAATAACTCAGCTATATTGTATTTCCATCTAACTTGTGCATGGACTATGAGTGATGAGAGCCATTGAGTTTTGGAAGATTGCAGTTCTATATCAGGACAAATCTAGTCCTAATTCTTTAATGTATTAGATCCTGATCTGCCCTTCTAAAATTTCTACCTTGTTAATAATCTTTCAATGGAGTTACATCATGGGTCATTAAACCTAATGGAATTCAGCCCTATAATTTTTTCTTTTTAATAGTGCAGGAAGTTCAGCTCATTTGCAGTAAACAATTAAATAACTACTCTATAATGATGCAGTATCTTTTAAGTTTTGTTTGCATTGCTGGCAAAGAAGAGAAGTACATTATTATACTCCCTGGGCACTTGAGTGGGGAGGGTTGCATAGTCATTCTCTGGAAAGAAATTGAGGAAGTAACTGAGGGCCTTAGAAGGCCATAGAGAAACATTAACTAATAGTTAATTAGTTAATGGCATTTTATACATAAAGCCAGGTACTTGACTGGTGATTTACAGTATTTCAAATAGCATTTTCACTATTATTGATTATTGGCTTTTAACACTGTCAATCTGATTCTTATTGTGAGTTCACTATTATGTAATGTGGTAATTGTCAGACTATGTGTATGCCAGACTGTTTTTTTTTCTTTTTTTATTGGAGTATAGTTGATTTGCAATGTTGTGTTAGTTTCAGGTGTACAGCAAAGTGATTCAGTTATACATACACATATATCCACTTTTTTTTATTTTTAGATTCCTTTCCTCTATTGGCCATTACACAGTATTGAATATAGTTCCCTGTGCTATACAGCAGGTTCTTATGAGTTATCTATTTTATATATAATACTGTGTATATGTTAATTCCAACCTGCTAATTTATTCCTCCCTCCCCACCTTTCCCCTTCGGTAATCATAGGTTTGTTTTCTACATACCTGACTCTACTTCTGTTTTATAAATAAGTTCATTTGTACTTTTTTTTTTTTTTTAGATTTCACAAATAAGTGATATCATATGGTTCTGTCTGACTTCACTCAGTGTGACAATCTCTAGGTCCATCCATTTTGCTGCAAATGGCATTATTTTGTTCTTTTTTATTGCTGAGTAATACTCCATTGTATATATGTACCACATGTTCTTTATCCATTCCTCTGTTGATGGACATTTAGGTTGCTTCCATGTCTTGGCAACTGTAAATACTGCTGCAGTGAACATTAGGGTGCATGTATCTTTTTGAATTATGGTTTTCTTTGGGTATATGCCCAGGAGTGGGATTGCTGGGTCATATGGTAGTTCTATTTTTAGTTTTTTAAGGAACCTCCATACTGTTTTCCATAGTGGCTGCACCAGTTTAACATTCTCACCAACAGTGTAGGAGGATTCCCTTTTCTCCACAGCCTCTGCAGCATTTATTGTTTGTAGATTTTTTGATGATGGCCATCTGACCAGTATGAGGTGATACCTCATTGGAGTTTTGATTTGCATTTCTCGAATAATAGTGATGTTGAGCATCTTTTCATGTGCTTTTTGGCCATCTGTATGTCTTCTTTGGGGAAATGTCTATTTAGATACTCCACCCATTTTTTGATTGGGTTATTTGTTTTTCTGATATTGAGCTGCATGAGCTATTTGTATATTTTGGAGATTAATCGTTGTTTGCAAATATTTTGTCTCATTCTGAGGGTTATCTTTTCGTCTTGCTTATGGTTTCTTCTGCTGTGCAAAGGCTTTCAAGTTTAATTAGATCCCAGTTGTTTAATTTAGTTTTTATTGCATTAGTCTAGGAGGTGGGTCAAAAAAAATATTACTGTGATTTATGTCAAAGAGTGTTTTTCCTATGTTTTCCTCAAAGAGTTTTATAGTGTCTGGCCTTACATTTATGTCTTTAATCCATTTTGAGTTTATTCTTGTGTATGGTGGTAGAGAATGTTGTAATTTCATTCTTTTACATGTAATTGTCCAGTTTTCCCAGCACCACTTACTGAAGAGACTGTCTTTTTTCCATTGTGTATTGTTGCCTCCTTTGTCATAGTTTAGGTGTCCATAGGTGTGTGGGTTTATCTCTGGGCTTTCTATCCTGTTCCACTGAACTGTATTTCTCTTTTTGTGCCAGTGCTATACTGTCTTGATTAATGTGCCTTTGTATGATAGTCTGAAGTCAGGGAGCCTGATTCCTCCAGCTCCATTTTTCTTTGTCAAGATTGCTTTGGCTATTGGGGGCCTTTTGTGTTTCCATACAAATTGTAAAATTTTTTGTTCTAATTCTGTGAAAAATGCTATTGGTAATTTGATAGGGATTGCATTGAGTGTGTAGATTACTTTGGGCCATACAGTCATTTTGACAATATTGATTCTTCCAATCCAAGAACGTGGTATATCTCTCCATCTGTTTGTGTCATCTTTGATTTCTTTCATCAGTATCTTATAGTTTTATGAGTACAGGTCTTTTGCCTCCTTAGGTAGCTTTATTTCTAGGTATTTTATTCATTTTGATGCAATGGGATATGGGATTGTTTCTTTAATTTCTCTTTCTGATCTTTCATTGTTAGTGTATAGGAATGCAAGAGATTTCTGTGTATTATTTTGTATTCTGCAACTTTACCAGATTCATTAATGAGCTCCAGTAGTTTTCTGGTAGCATCTTTAGGATTTTGTATGTAGAGTACCATGTCATTTGCAAACAGTGACAGCTTCTTCTTTTCCGATTTAGATTCCTTTTATTTCTTTAACTTCTCTGATTGCCATGGCTAGTACTTCCAAAACTATGTTGAATAAAAGTGGCAAGAGTTGACATCCTTGTCCTTTTCCTAATCTTAGAGGAAATGCTTTTAGTTTTTCATCATTGAGAATGATGTTTGCTGTCGGTTTGTTGTATATGGCCTTTATTATGTTGAGGTAGGTTCCCTCTATGCCCAGTTTCTGGATAGTTTTTATAAATGGATATTGGATTTTGTCAAAAGCTATTCCTGCATCTATTGAGATAATAACATGGCTTTTATTCTTCAATTTGTTAATATGGTGGATCACATTAATTGATTTGCATATACTGAAGAATCCTTGCATCCTTGGGACAAATCCTACTTGATTTGTGTATGATCCTTTTAATGTGTTGTTGGATTCTGTTTGGTAGTATTTTGTTGAGTATTTTTGTGTCTATATTCATCAGTGATATTGGTCTTTAATTTGCTTATTTTGTGATATCTTTATTTGATTTTGGTATCAGGGTGATGGTAGCCTCTTAGAATGAGTTTTGGAGTGTTCCTTCCTCTGAAGTTTTTTGGAAGAGTTTGAGAAGGATAGGTGTCAGCTCTTCTCCAAATATTTGGTAGAATTAGCCTGTGAAGACATTCGGTCCTGGACTTCTGTTGGAAGATTTTTAATCACAGTTTCAATTCCATCATTTGTCATTGGTCTGTTTCTATTTTCTGTTTCTTCCTGGTTTAGTCTGTAAAGTTGTGCTTTCTAAGAATTTGTCCATTTATTCCAGGTCCATTTTATTTTATTGGCATTGTAGTAGTTGCTTGTAGTTGCTTGTTGTAGTGTCTTACCATCCTTTGCATTTCTGTGGTGTCAGTGTTACTTCTCCTTTTTCATTTCTAATTTTATTGATTTGAGTCCTCTCCTGTTCTTTATTGAAGAGACTGCTTAAAGGTTTGTCAATTTTTTTTTATCTTCTCAAAGAACCAGCTTTTAGTTTTATTGATCTTTGGTATTGTTTTCTTTGTTTCTATTTCATTTATTTCTGCTCTGATTTTATAGCTTCTTTCCTTCTACTAACTTCATGTTTTGTTTTTCTCTAGTTGCTTTAGATATAAGGTTCAGTTGTTTATTTGAGATTTTTCTTGTTTCTTGAGGTAAGATTGTATTGCTATAAGCTTCCCTGTTAACACTGCTTTTGCTGTATCCCATAGGTTTTGGGGCATTGTGTTTTCATTGTCATATGTTTCTAGGTATTTTTTGATTTCCTCTTTGATTTCCGCAGTGATTCATTGGTTACTTAGTAGCATACTGTTTAGCCTCCATGTGTTTGTGCATTTTCCAGTTTTTTCATGTAATTGATTTCTTATCTCATAGTGTTATGGGAGGAAAACGTGCTTGATATGATCTCAATTTTCTTAAATTTACTATGGCTTAATTTGTGACCCAAGATGTGATCTATCCTGAATTATGTTCCAAGTGCACTTGAGAAGAAAGTATATTCTGCTGCTTTCAAATGGGATGTCCTATAAGTATCAATTAAATTTATCTGGTCTAATGTGTCATTTAAAGGTTGTGTTTCCTTATTAGTTTTCTGTCTGGATGATCTCTCCATTGGTGTCAGTGGAGCACTAGAGGCCCCCACTATTATTGTTACTGTTGATTTTCCCTTTTATGGCCATTAACATTTTGCTTATGTATTGAGGTGCTCCTGTGTTGGGTGCATAAATATTTACAATTGTTATATCTTCTTCTTGGATTGATCCCTTGATCATTATGTAGTGTCCTTCTTTGTCTCTTCTAATAGTCTTTATTTTAAAGTCTATTTTATGTGATGCGAGTATTGCTACTCCAGCTTTCTTTTGATTTCCATTTGCATGGAATATCTTTTTTCATCCCCTCACTTTCACTCTGAATGTGTCTCTAGGGCTGAAGTGGGTCTCTTGTAGACAGCATATATAAGGGTCTTGTTTTTGTATCCATTCAGCCAGTCTGTGTCTTTTAGTTGGAGCATTTAATACATTTACATTTCAGATAATTATCAATATTTATGTTATTATTGCCATTTTGTTAATTGTTTTGGGTTTGTTTTTGTAGATCTTTTTTTCCCTTCCTCTTTTTTTCTCTTCCCTTTTGTTTCTTGCCTAGAGTAGCATTTGTTGTTCCTTTAACACGTGTTGTAAAGCTGGTTTGGTGGTGATGAATTCTCTTAGTTTTTGCTTGTCTGTAAAGCTTTTGATTTCTCCATCAAATCTGAATGAGAGCCTCACTGTGTAGAGTAGTCTTTGTTGTTCCCTTTCGTCATTTTCAATATATCCTGCTACTCCCTTGTGTCCTGCAGAGTTTCTGCTGAAAAATAAGCTGATAACCTTATGGGCAATTCCTCTATGTGTTATTTGTTGCTTTTTCATTGCAGCTTTTAATATTTTTTCTTTGTATTTAATTTTGTTAGTTTGGTTAATATTAGTCTCAGCCTGTTCCTCCTTTGGTTTATCCTGTATGGGACTCTGCGTTTCCTGGACTTGAATGAGTGTTTCCTGGACTTGGATGATTATTTCCTTTCCCATGGAGGGAAGTTTTTGACTATGATCTCTTCAAATATTTTCTCAGGTCCTTTCTGTTTTTCTTCTTCTTTTGGAATCCTTATAATTTGAATGTTGTTGCATTTAATGTTGTTGCAGAAGTCTCTGAGACTGACCTCATTTCATTTGTTCTTTTTTATTCTCTTCTAAGGCAGTGATTTCCACCATTTTGTCTTCCAGGTCACTTATCCTTTCTTTCCCTCAGTTATTTGGCTTTTGATTCCTTCAAATGTATATTTCATTTCAGTTATTGTCTTTTTCATCTGTTTGTTCTTTATTTCTTGTAGTTTTTTTTAGACTTTTCTTGTATCTTCTCAACCCATGTCTCTATTCTTTTTCTGAGATCTTGAGTCATCTTTAGTATCATTACTCAGAAATCTGTTTCAGGTGGATTGCTTACCTTCTTTTAATTTAGTTGTTCTTGTAGTTTTTTGTCTTGCTCCTTCATCTGCAATATAAGAGAATAAGTAGATACCCTTTAAAATATGACTTTATTAATTAATGCTAATTGATTAATTGAAAAAGAAAAGTACTGATAATATTCACTTAGTATTGTGTGTGAATGTAAGATCAGTAATTTGTATGTATTTTTTAATTTCATTTCAACAGAGGAACTAAACCTCTATTAAATGAAATTGAAATGCATTTTAAATAATTAATTCTTATTGGAGAAGTAACCTGAAATGTGAATAATTTTCTTGCTCTTGTTTCAGATCGATTTTTAATAAAGTAGTTATCTAATATTCTTTATGTGATTCTTTATTAAAATGTTTTCAATAAAATTGTTTTTAATTATAGAATACAGTTTTCTTTTTTCTATATGATACCAGTTGTCTATTTGACTAAAAGTTCATATGAAAAAGATTATGTATTGAAAGTAAGTGGGATATAACTTCTTCTTCTGAAGAGTCAGAAAAGTGAAAAGCATTTGAGGGCTCTTAATGGAACAAATAGAAGTTGTGTGGAATATCATTGTAGTAGCTAATTTAGCAAGTTCATTTTGTTATCTAATTGATTTCAAGTTTAGTAGGATATTTATTTTTTTTACACTTTAACCATATACAATTTTATATATCAGCATATATCACTAAAGGTATGAAGGCGACAGAATGTGGAATCTCAGCCCCTTCCTCCTAAGTCAGAATTGGCATTATTTATTTTTTTTATTTTTAATTTTTATTGCAGCATAGTTAATTAAAAATGTTGTGTTAGTTTCATGTGTACAGCAAAGTGATTCAGTTATACATATACATGTATCTCTTCTTTTTCAAATTCATTTCCCTATTAGGTTATTACATTATATTTAGAAGAGTTCCATGTGCTATACAGTAGGTTCTTGGTGGTTATCTGTTTTAAATATAGTAGTGTGTACATGTCAATATAGTAGTGTGTACATGTCAATCACAAACTCCCAATCTATCCCCACCCATCCCCTCTGGTAAGCATAAGTTTGTTCTCTAAGTCTGTGAGTCTGTTTCTGTTTTGTAAGTAAGTTCATTTGTATCATTTTTTATTATAGATTCCACATACAAATGATATCATATGATATTTGTCTTTCTCTGTCTCAGTTACTTCACTTAAGTATGATAGTCTCCAGGTCCATCCATGTTGCTGCAAATGGCATTATTTCATTCTTTTTAATGGTTGAGTAATATTCCAATATATATATATGTACCACATCTTCTTTATCCATTCCTCTGTCGATGGACATTTAGGTTGCTTCTATGTGTTGGCTACCATAAATAGTGCTTCAGTGAACATTGGGGTGCATGTATCTTTTTGAATTATGGATTTCTTTGGGTATATGTCCAGGAGTGGGATTGCTGGATCATATGGTAGCTCTAATTTTAGTTATTTAAGGAACCTGCTTACTGTTTTCCGTAGTGGCTGCACCAATTTACATTCCCACCAACAGTGTAGGAGGGTTCCTTTTTCTTCACATCCTCTCCAGCATTTCTTGTTTGTAGATTTTTTGATGATGGCTATTCTGACTGGTATGAGGTTATTTCTCATTGTAGTTTTGATTTGCATTTCTCTAATAATTAGTGATGTTGAGCATCTTTTCATGTGCCTCTCAGCCCTCTATATGTCTTTTTTGGAGGAATGTCTATTTAGGTCTCCTGTCCATTTTTTGATTGGGTTGTTTGTCTTTTTGATATTGAACCACATGGTTGTTTGTAAATTTTGGAGACTATTCCCTTGTTGGTCTCAACTGATTGCAAATATTTTCTCCCATTCTGTGAGTTGTCTTTTCGTTTTGTTTATGGTTTCCTTTGCTGCTGTTAAAAAGCTTTTAAGTTTAATTTGATCTCATCTGTTTATTTTTGTTTGTATTTCCATTACTCTAGGAAACAGCCTTGGAAAGATAGTACCTTGATTTATGTCAAAGAATGTTCTGCCTGTGTTTTCCTCTAAAAGTTTTATAGTATCTGGTTTTATATGTATGTCTTTAAAGCATTTTGATTTTTTTTCAATAGTAGCTGTCCAGTTTTTTCAGCAACATTTATTGAAGAGATTGTCTTTCCTCCATTGCATAGTAATGCTCCTTTGTCAGATTAATTGACCATAGATATGTGGGTTTATTCTGGGCTTTCTATCCTCTTCCATTGATCTATATTTCTGTTTTTTGTGTCAATACCATATTGTTTTATGACTATAGCTTTGTAGTGTAGTCTGAAATCAGGGAGCTTGATTCTGCCAGCTCTGGTTTTTCCTTCTTAAGATTGCTTTGGCTATTCAGGGTCATTTTTGTCTCTATCCAAATTAAAGATTTTTTTTTTAGTTCTAAAAACAAGCCATTGGTAATTTGATAGGCATTGCATTGAATCTGTAGATGGCCTTGGGTAGTATTGTCATTTTGACCATATTGATTCTTACAATCCAGGAACATGGTATATCTTTCCATCTGTTTGTGTCATCTTCGATTTTTTATCATCGTCTTATAGTTTTCAAAGTACTGGTCTTTTTTGTCATTAGGTAGGTTTATTTTTAGGTATTTTATTCTTTTTGATATGATGGTAAATGGCATTGATTCTTTAATTTGTTTTTCTGATCTTTCATTGTTAGTATATAGACGTACAAAAATTTCTGTGTATTCTTTTTTTATCCAGCAACTTTGCTGAATTCATTGATGAGCTCTAGTAGTTTTCTGTTATTATCTGTTGGATTTCCTATCTGTAGTATCATGTCATCTGCAAACAGTGACAGTTTTACTTCATCTTTTCCAATTTATATTCCCTTAATTTATTTTTCTTCTCAGAATGCCGTGGCTAGGATTTCCAAAGCTATTTTGAATAAAATGGGTGAAAGTGGACATCCTTGTCTTGTTCCTGATCTTAGAGGAAATGCTTTCAGCTTTTCAATCTTCAGTATGATGTTGGCTGTAGGTTTGTCATAAATTGCTTTTATTATGTTGAGGTATGTTACCTCTGTAACCACTTTCTGGAGAATTGTTATCATAAATGGGTGTTGAATTTTGCCAAAACCTTTTCCTGCATCTATTGAGATGATCATATGTTTTTTATTCTTTAATTTGCCAATGTGAGGTATCACACTGTTTGATTTGCAAATATTGAAAAATTCTTACAACACTGATCATGGTATATGATCCTTTTACTGCATTATTGGATTTGGTTTGCTATTATTTTGTTTGAGGATTTTTGTGCCTTTGTTCATCAGTGATATTGGCCTAAAATTTTCTTATTTGTTGTATCTTGGTCTCCTCTTGGTATCAGGGTTATGGTGGCCTCATAGAATTAGTTTGGGACTATTTCTTGTGCAATTTTTTTGAATAGTTCGAGAAGGATAGATGTTAACTCTTCTCTAAATATTTGATAGAATTCTCCTGTGAAGTGGTCCTGGACATTTTTGGAAGGTTTTTTCATCATAATTTAAATTTCAGTACTTGTGATTGGTCTGTTCGTATTTCCTGTTTCTTCCTGGTTCAGACTTGAGAGATTGTAACTTTCTAAGAATTTGTCTGTTTCTTCTAGGTTGTCCATTTTATTGGCAGATATTTGCTTGAGGTAGTCTCTTATGATACTTTGTATTTCTTTGTGCTGTTGTAACTTCTCCTTTTTCATTTCGAATTTTATTGATTTGAGCCCTCTGCCTTTTTTTCTTGATGAGTCTGACTAAAGGTTTATCAATTTTGTTTATCCTTTCAAAGAACCAGCTTTTATTTTCATTGATATTTTCTATTGTTTTCTTCATTTCTATTTCATTTATTTCTCCTCTGATCTTTACAATTTCTTTTTTTCTACTAACTTTGTGTTTTGTTTGTTCTTCTTTTCTAGTTGCTTTAGGTATAAGGTTAGGTTGTTTGTGAGTTTTCTTGTTTCCTGAGGTAACATTGTATTGCTATAAACCTCCCTGTTAGAACTTGTTTTGCTGAATCCCATAGATTTTGGATAGTTGTGCTTTCGTTTTCATTTATCTCTAGGTATTTTTTGGTTTCCTCTTTGATTTCTTCAGTGATCCATTGGTTGTTTAATAGCATATTGTCTAGCCTCCATGTGTTTGTGCTTTTTACAGTATTTTTTTTGTAGTTGATTTCTAATCTCATAGCACTGTAGTCAGAAAAGATGCTTGATATGATTTCAGGTTTCATAAATTTACCAAGGCTCACTTTGTGATCTAGCATATTGTCAATCCTGGAGAATGCTTCATGTGCTCTTGAGAAGAAAGTGTGTTCTGCTGCTTTTGGATGGAATGCTCTCTAAATATCAATTAAGTGTATCTAGTCTAATGTGTCATGTAAGGCTTGTGTTTCTTTATTGATCTGCTGTCTGGATGATCTGTTCATTTATGTAAGTGGGGTGTTAAAGTCTCCCACTGTTGTTGAGTTAATGTCAGTTTTTCCTTTTATGGTTGCAAGTATTTGCCTTATATATTGGGGTGCTCCTGTGTTAGGTGCACATATACTTACAGTTGTTATATCTTCCTGGAATGATCCCTTGATCATTATGTAGTGTTTTTTGTCTCCTTTAACAGTCTTTATTTTAGTCTATTTTGTCTGATATGAGTATTGCTACTCCAACTTTATTTTGTTTTCCATTTGCATGGAATACCTTTTTCCATCCTATTAGTTTCAATCTGTATATGTCCCTAGATCTGAAGTGGGTCTCTTGTAGGCAGCAGACATATGGGTCTTGTTTTTGTATCCATTCAGCCAGTCTGTGGTTTTTGGCTGGAGCATTTAATCCATAAACATTTAAGGTAATCATTGATGTGTGTGTTCCTATTGCCATTTTCTTAATTGATTTGGATTTGTTTTTTGCAGGTCTTTTTTTTTTTTAACCATTCCTCTTTTGTTTTCTTCTCTTGTCATTTACTGAGTAACTTTATTGTTGTTTTTGGATTCCTTTTTCTTTTTTGTGAGTATATCTATTGTAGATTTTCATTTTGCAGTCACCATGAGGATCTGATATAGCAGTCTGTATATAACAAGATTGTTTTATGTTGCTGGTCTTTTAATTTCAAATGCATTTCCAGTATCCTGCATTTGTGCTGTCCTCTTCTCACAGTTGCTGGTTTTGATATCATATTTGTGTGCAGATGATTTCCTACCTTTATGTTTGCCTTTACTGGTGAGCTTTCTCATTCATAATTTTCTTGTTTCTATTAGTGGTCTTTTCTGCTTAGAGAATTTCCTTTAGCATTTGTTCAAAGGTATTCTGGTGGTGCTGAATTCTCTTAGCTTTTCCTTGTCTGTAATGCTTTTGATTTTTTTGCTGAAGCTGAAAGAGAGCCTTGCTGGGTAGCGTATTTTTGTTTGTAGGTTCTTCTCTTTCATCGCTTTAAATATATAGTGCCAGTCTCCTCTGGCCTGCAGAGTTTCTGCTGAGAAACCAGCTGATAACCTTTTGGGCATTCCTTTGTATGTTAATTATTGCTTTTCCCTTGTTGCTTTTAATATTTTTTCCTTTGTATTTAATTTTTGTTAGTGTGATTATTATGTGTCTCAGCATGTTCCTCCTTGGCTTTATCTTGTCTGGGACTCTCTACATCTCCTGGACTTGGGTTACTGTTTCCTGTCCCCTGTTAGGGAAGTTTTCATCTATCATATCTTCAAATATTTTTTCAGGTCCTATCTCCCTGTCTTCTACTTCTGGGACCCCTATAATAAGAATATTTCTGCATCTAATGTTACCCTAGAGGTCTCTCAGACTGTCCATTTCTTTTATTTATTTATTTTTTTAATTCTGTTCCCTGGCAGTGATTTCCACCATTCTGTCTTCCAGGTCACTTGTTTTTCTACCTCATTTATTCTGTTGTTGATTCCTTTTAGTGTATTCTTCATTTCTGTTATTATATTGTTCATCTCTGTTTGCTTTTTAGTTTTTCCAGGCCTTTTAAAAAAATTTCTTGTATTTTCTCACTCTGTGCCTTCATTGGTTTTCTGAGATCTTGGAGCATCTTCGGTATCATTTCTCTGAATTATTTTTCCAGTAGATTGCCTGTCTCCCTTCACTTAGCTTTTCTTCTGGGGTTTTATCTTATTCCTTCATCTGCGACATATTCTTCTGTTGTCTCATCTTGTCTAACTTTCTGTGTTCGTGGTTCCCATTCTACAGGCTGTAGCACTGTAATTCTTCTTGCTTCTGCTGTCTGACCTCTGCTGGATGAGTTTGTCTTAGAGGCTTGTATACACCTCCTGCTAGGAGTGCCTTTTTCCTACCTGATGGTGGGTAGAGCTGGGTCTTGTCCATCTGCTGTGCTGGGTCATGCTCAGGAAGACTTCAAGCAGCCTGTCTTCTGATGCATGGGGCTGTGTTTCCGCCCAGCTGGTTGTTTGGCCTGAGGCGTCCCAGCACAGGATCATACAGGCATTTAGATGGGGTTATGTCTGCAGGGGTGGGGGGGATGACATGGCAGCCTCCATGGGGGCTCACACTAACGAGTACTTGACAGAGCTGCCCCTGCCAGTGTCTCTGTCCCCTCAGTGTGCCAGAGCCATGCCCTGCCTTCTCAGGAGACCCTCCAATACTAACAGGTAAGTCTGACCCAATCTCTATGAGCTCGCTGTATTTTTACCTGGGTTGCGTTGCACATGAGACCCTGTCTGTGCCCTTTAAGAGTGGAGTTTCTATTTCCCCCAGTACTGTGGAAGTCCTCTGATCAAACCCCTCGGGCCTTCAAAGCCAGGTTCTCTGGGAGCTCCTCCTCCTGTTGCCAGATCTGCAGGCTGGGAAGCCTGATGTGTGGCTAAGGACTTTCACTCCTGTGGGAGAACTTTTGTGGTATAATTATTTTCCAGCTTGTGGGTTGCCCACCTGGCAGTTATGGGATTTGATTTTATCACGATTACGCACCTCCTACCATCTCTTTGTGGCTTCTTTTTTGGTAGGTTTCAGCAGTGGTTTTGTCGATGGTTGTTCAGTTACTTGTGATTTTGGTATTTCTGTAACAAGGGTTGAGCCTACGTCCTTCTACTCCGCCATCTTGCAGGCAAGCCAGGATATTTAAATTGAAGACACATTTATTAAATATGACATCTGCTTCATACGTGATGGGCATTCTCATACAATGCCTGTTTGAATATTGGTGCTTTGTCATCTTTTAATATTGTCTAGAGGAAAACTATATTTGAAGTTTGCTTCTGTAATTGTTTTAAAAAATTAAGTAAGCTTTAGATATTTTTCTTCACCTTTTCATGAAAAGATTATGGTCACTTTACATTATAGTGGATAATGAAAGTCCGTGAGGCTTAAGATAATCCATAATATTATGTGAAAACTAGAATCATTTTTATGCTCTTTTGGCTATTAAACATAAGGTTTCAAGACTCTTCTCAATAAGTACAATTGTTATCTCTAAATCTTTCCACAGAATGAAGATCAGGAAGAAGTGATCCTTGTCAGAACAGATCATTCTGGAAGAGTCTGGCCTGTGAACACACCACGGAAACATCTGGAATCTAAAGGAGGGAGAAGGAAGAGACTGATTGTATGTTTAACATATGTCTTTTGTTTATTAATTCAGAATTCATTTTTTCCCTTTGTATCAGACTACAGTTGACCCTTTAACAACATGGGTTTGAACTGCAAAGGTCTACTTATACACAGAACGTTTTCAATAAATTACATACTGTAGTACTGCACAGTCTGTGGTGACTTGAATCCGTGAGTATGGAACTATAGATATTGAGGACCGACTCTAAAGTTATAGTCAGATTTTCAACTCCATGGGCATCACTGCCCCTAACCTTCTCATTGTTCAAGGGTCAACTCTATTTCAAAATATTTTCTGAAATGTTGCTTAATAATGCAAACATTAGAAGGAGTAAATCACATTCTTACTTTTATTTTGGTTATGATCCTCTGCCTTTTACAAAGTGAATTCTAATTCAACAATAGTTTTCAAATAATTGTGAACATTGAATTTTTAAGGCAGTTTTAATTTTAGTGTATATTTCTTTGACATTATTTCTAGCTTCTTTTTACATACTTATCATAACGCTTAGGGAAAACCTTGGTGCTATAGACCTGTGTTAGATCCTTTGTAAACCTTAATTTTCTTTTCCATCTTCTAGCTGCAGCAGTTAATGTTTAGCACTACCTTGAGGCTCTTAAAATGGCGAAAACAACATATTCCGTTTCCCAAGTAGATTTTTTGTTTTAAATTTGAAAGATCTTATAAGTGGTAATTGGGTCCACAGAAGATTTGTTCATTTAGAATTCCTCTGTCAAATGTTTACTATCTGCCTGTTGAGTGCCTGTGCTGCTAGAGCTAGTAATTGATTTGTTCAGCAAATAGAAATGGGATGGATATCTCTCCTAAAGAAATGGGATGTATTAGGGGTTTGAAAGGGAGATGTGGGAGAAGAATAGTAAAGGTTTGAATTGTATGAAATGACAGAACTGGCTAGGGATTCATAGATGCATTGCCAGATGGCATTGAATACATTTTTTTTTTTTTTTTTTTTTTTTGCGGTACACGGGCCTCTCACTGTTGTGGCCTCTCCCGCCGTGGAGCACAGGCCCCAGACGCTCAGGCCCAGCAGCCATGGCTTACGGGCCCAGCCGCCCCGTGGCATGTGGGATCCTCCTGGACCGGTGCATGAACCCGCGTCCCCTGCATCGGCAGGCGGATTCCCAACCACTGCACCACCAGGGAAGCCCTGAATACTCTTTTGAATTGCTTACTACTGAGTAGTCTAGGTATAGGAGTTAAGAGTATACACACATTCATTCAGGATTGAGGTTTGTTTTCTGAGTATAGTGAAAGGATAAGAGGACCAGAAAGGGGTTTGGATCCAGAGAGTGATTGAAGTCATGGAATGTGAGATTTAAGCTTGTGAAGACAGGAGTAGTAATGTGGGGAAAAAATATTGGGAACATGGTTGTAAAGAAGTTGAAGACCAGGTTTTATTTGGATAAGGGAATGTGAGAACAGTGTTGAAGAGATTTGATTTGGTAGACAGTACATAGCACTTTTCTTTTCCACGTGTAGGTATGGAATCAACTGACAGGAAAACCCAGAATTGATTTAGATGAGAATCAGAATATCAGCTTTTTTTCTGATAGAGCTGTTTAAAGTAGGTTTGCTAATACTTCACTTTTGTTCTTGATATGCTTACTTGATCCCTGGGTAACTGCTGACTTCCCTTCACAGTGGTAGAGAGTATTTACTACAAGGAGGGGAAGAGCATAGAGGAGAGAAGAAAGCATAAAACAATTCTCTCCTTTCCTTAAAACTCAGAAATCAGATACTATCATGCTTCCATCCTTGGGGAAGAGGAAAAAGTAAAGGGACAGAAGAGGTAGGGAGTGTTATTCTAATGGAAACTTTTCCACGTGGAGGCAGACAGAATAGGGATATACTGGAAAGAAAGATTATGATACACAGTGGGATTTTTACTTTTAATATCAGATTTATAGATAATTCATTAAAATACTTCAGAGACTTGTGTTTTCACTAAACTAATAATGTTCATTTTGTCATAGGCTTCTACCTATGAGGAAAAAGAAAGGGTCAGATACTTTCATGATGATGATACTCTAAGCCTAAATGATTTAGTCAAGAACGAAAAGATGGGAACAGCAGAAAATCAAAACAAACATTTTATGAAAATGACATCTAAGGTAAGATATATTCCTAGGATACCTTTGAATTTTGAGAAGCTGGTTACTCAGTCTACAATGATCTACTTTTCAAGACAGCTAGTTCTTTATAATCGTGATTTGTTTTATTAAATTAAATCCTTTGTAAGACATATTGGAAATGTGCATTTTAGAATTGACTTGATTGGGGAGTATACTTTTGGTATTCAGTTGTTTTTTTTTTAAATAAGAATTCTGGGTTAACTTTTTAATGTATTCCATGAAAATGTTAACTATATATTTGATCTACCATTTAAGGGAATGTTTGGGGCCAGACTTTAATGTCAACAGTGTGCTGCTAGTTAGGTGACCAGTCTGTTTTATCTTGATGCTACACTAGTTCTTCATAATTATGCCACAAGGTATATATATTTGGAGTAATATATATCATAAAGAAGGCATCTTGGAATAATCTTAAGTCTGTTTATATGAAAATTTTGTATGTTTTTAAATGTATGTCAATGTTTCATGGGTAGTAGGATGAATTTTTTTATTTCAAAATAGCATTCTTTGTTGAAAACCCTTCCATTGCAGTCCCTTCAAACATTACCATTAACACTTTTTATCAAAGAGACATATGTAAAGTTAGGGTTTGACCACACTGGAAGGATTCAGCTCACTGCCTATATTTACAAATGAAGTTTTATTGGAATACAGCTATTCACTTTTGTTTACATGTAGTCTAAGGCTGTTTTCGCTTTATAACAGCTGAGCTGAATAGTTGAGACAGAGACTGTACAGCCCACAGAACTGAAAATATTTACTGTCTGGCACTTGACAGAACAAATTACCCTTCCTTGCTTATGACAGCACTGGTGATGGGAATTTGAACCTAGGGATCTGAGGGACAGGAGGGAGCCTTTTTACTGTATACCTTATTAGACTTTTTCTTTTAACTATATGAATATATTACCTGATGAAAAAAATTAACTTAATGAAAACTAGAATACAGGTAACGCAAGGTATCAAGTGGGTGTATGTGTATATCACAGAGAGTAAAACAAACTTGGGTTAAACAGAAATGATTAAAAAATTTTATGGGATCTTAACTTTAGCCCATTAGGATAATTTTACTTTTCTTTATTTTGGGGGAAATACTAGAAATATTCTAGGGTCTGGAAGTTCACTGCAGAAAGAAGGGCATATTTTTATGAAAATTTCCTTCTCAGAAATGGGGCAGTGGGACCTAATGAAACTTAAAAGCTTTTGCACAGCAAGGGAAACCATAAACAAGACGAAAAGACAACCCTCAGAATGGGAGAAAATATTTGCAAATGAAGCAACTGACAAAGGATTAATCTCCAAAATTTACAAGCAGCTCATTCAGCTCAATATCAAAAAAAACAAACAACCCAATCCAAAAATGGGCAGAATACCTAAATAGACATTTCTTCAAAGAATACATACAGATTGCCAACAAACACACGAAAGGATGCTCAACATCACTAATCATTAGAGAAATGCAAATCAAAACTACAATGAGGTATCACGTCACAGCGGTCAGAATGTCCATCATCAAAAAATCTACAAACAATAAATGCGGGAGAAAAGGGAACCCTCTTGCACTGTTGGTGGGAATCTAAATTGATACAGCCACTATGGAGAACAGTATGGAGATTCCTTAAAAAACTAAAAATAGACCTACCATATAACCCAGCAATCCCACTACTGGGCAAATACCCTGAGAAAACCATAATTCACAAAGAGTCACGTACCACAATGTTCATTGCAGCTCTATTTACAATAGGCAGGACATGGAAGCAACCTAAGTGTCCATCAACAGATGAATGGATAAAGAAGATGTGGCACATATATACAATGGAATGTTACTCAGCCATAAAAAGAAACGAAATTGAGCTATTTGTAGTGATGTGGATGGATCTAGAGAGTGTCTTACAGAGTGAAGTAAGTCAGAAAGAGAAAAACAAATACCATATGCTAACACATATATATGGTATCTAAAAAAAAAATGATTCTGAAGAGAAACGGGCAGGATAGGAATAAAGATGCAGATGTAGAGAATGGACTTGAGGACACGAGGAGGAATTGTAAGCTGGGACAAAGTGAGAGAGTGGCATGGACATATATACACTACCAAATGTAAAATAGATAGCTAGTGGGAAGCAGCCACATAGCACAGGGAGATCAGTTCGGTGCTTTGTGACCACCTAGAGGGGTGGGATAGGGAGGGTGGGAGGGAGACGCAAGAGGGAGGGGATATGGGGATATATGTATACGTATAGCTGACTCACTTTGTTACACAGCAGAAACTAACACACCATTGTAAAGCAATTATACCCCAATAAAGATATTGGAAAAAACATGAAACGGGGAAGATCATTTTATTTGGAAGTCTGAATTAAATATAGTTTTAATAATTTTATCATAATCCATTCATGTTTATACACAAGATTTAAAAACCTCATTAAAAACTTACTATTTTTTAAATTAATATAAACATAAATAAATCATTGCCAAATTCAATGTCATGAAGCTTGTCCCCTATGATTTCTTCTAAGAGTTTTAAAGTTTTAGCTTTTAAGTTAGGTCTGTGATGCATTTTGAGTTAATTTTTTTACATGGTGTGAGGTAAGGGTCCAACTTCATCTTTTTTTGCATGTGAATATCCAGTTTTCCCAACACCATTTGTTTAAAAGACTGTCATTTCCCTGTTCAGTGGTCTTGGCACCCTTACTGAAAATCATTTAACCATATATGAGTTTGTTTATTTCTGGGATCTCCATTCTATTCCATTGGTCTATATATCTTTCTTTATGCCAGTATCACATTATTATGATTTTTTTTTTTATGTTGGGGGTAGGAGTTTATTTATTTATTTCTTTATTTTTGCTGTGTTGGGTCTTCGTTTCTGTGTGAAGGCTTCCCCTAGTTGTGGCAAGCGGGGACCACTTTTCATCGCGATGCGCGGGCCCCTCACTATTGTGGCCTCTCTTGTTGCTGAGCACAAGCTCCAGACGCACAGGCTCAGTAGCTGCAGCCCACGGGCCCAGTCGCTCTGCGGCATGTGGGATCCTCCCAGACCAGGGCCCGAACCCGTGTCCCCTGCACCGGCAGGCAGACTCTCAACCACTGCACCACCAGGGAAGCCCAGTATCACATTATTTTGATTATTGTAGCTTTGTAGTACGTTTTAAAATCAGGATGTGTGAGACCTCCAACTTTGTTCTTTTTAAAGATAGTTTGTTTATTTGTAGTCCCTTGAGATTCCATATGACTTTTAAGATGGAATTTTCTATTTCTGCAAAAAGCATCATTGAGATTTTGATAGATGTTGCATGCATTGTAGATCACTTTGGGTAGTATTGACATCTACTCTCCTTTCTTTTATCTTATTCGTTTTAATGTTATAACTATTTTATCACATTTTTCTTATTTATTTGGAAAAGAGATTCTCATAGTTCTAAAATTTATGATATACTATCTTGATCTTGTACCATCTAATCAATTTTCTTTAGGACTCTATCTAAATGAAAAAGAGGCATATTTTCATGCCCCTCTTGTTTTCTTCACCTCGTTTCCTCCAGCAAATATTTTCACTTTTCCCCTTCTTGGTCTTATATTCTCCACTATCTAACAACAGTCTGTCCATTAAATATTTTTGGTTTGGTGTAAGGTCATAGATGTGTACGTGACTGATAAAGGTAAAAACATGTTGTGTCAAACCCCAAAGAGAAGACAATGGGAAAATGCAAATAATTAGAGGATGTAGGAGGAGGAAATTATTGTTCTGGGATAGATGAGTATCATATTTCAGTTGTGCTGAAGAATCATTCAGACTTAATTTGCAAGACTGTCCCCTATTTAAGTCAAAAACTATGAATAGATCAGAGAAGTTCAGCAGCATTCATGGAACATAGATTTAAAAAATAGAAATACTGTCTTCTGTTTTCAACTGATTTTATTTAAATTGAATATATTCCCTGACAAGTTATGAACTGATTTTTAATAACAATATTTTAACACTATATCATATGAAAGTAAAGTTACATGTTAGAAGTACATGTTTTGCTCACTGGTGTGTTTTAGAAAAGATCAGATATCTGTGTTCTCTTTTAATAAGTACCTTAACTTGATTGGGTATGTTTATTCTGGATGAAATTTAAGGTTTCTTCTAATTCTTTGTTCTGCTTCATAGACTATATTCACAATATTCCCTTTCTATGTTTTAAAGATGGGTTTTTTAAGTGAGAGAGGCTCACTATATGCCGGGCACTCTCAGTTTTACAATCAAACTGTGTTTGATTCCTGGCTCTGTCTCTTAATAATTATGTGATTTTGATTAAGCTGTTTAGTCTCTCTTAGCCTCAGTTTTTTAATGTCAAGTGAGAATGACAGTTACTATGTTGTAGAGGTATTTGGCTGAGAAAATACTTAAAGTTTCTATTAAAATCTAGCATATAGTTAGTCACTATTTTCATGAAAATTTTAGTGACCAGTTTGGACATTTTTCAAAATTTGATATATTATGGTTGAGATAAAGGTCTGAAGTTAAAATAATAATTTGTAAGTCAGGAGACTACATATAAATAGACAAACCTGAAAGAATAGAGAGATCATCAAGGATTAATAAAGAGAAAAAGTAGAAGATAAAAATTAATTTCTGAAGCTAATGTGCTCTGAGGAATACCTTACTGATAATAATCTTTTTACCTGATTCTATCAATAATGACATTTTAGAAATTTTCTTCTGTTTACATTTAGTTTTACTTCTCTTTTCTAGTTTTTTAAGTTGGAAGATGACATCATTGATTTAAGGCCTCTCTTGTTTTCAAATATAAGTGGTTAGTTCTGTAATTGTCCTTCTAGGTACTGCTTTCACAGTACACCACAAATTCTCACATGTCCTGTTTTTGTTTTATTGTAGTTCAAAAAACTTTCTAATTTTATTTTTTATTTTTTTGATGATCCGTGGGTTATTTGGAAGTACACTATTTAATTTTCTCATACTTGACTATTTTCCATATAGCTTTCTGTTGGAATTTCTAGTCTAATTCCATTGTTTTCAGTGCACATACTCTATGTTACTTGAATCCTTTTAAATTTATTGAGAGTTTGTTTTAAATCTGAGAATGCCGTCTGTCTTGGTAAATGTTCTCTGTGCACTTGAGAAGAATGTTTATTCTGCTGTTGTCGGATACAATTTCTGTCAACGTTGGTTACGTCAGATTGGTTGATAGTTTGTTCAAGTCTTCTATGTGCCTATTGATTTTCTATTTGTTTTATCAATTATAAAGAGAGTGGCATTTAAATTTCTGACTACAGTTGTGGGTTTGTCTATTTCTCCTACAGTTCTGTCAAGTTTTTGCTTCATATATTTTGAAACTATTATTAGGTGCATAAACTTTAGGATTGTTTTGTCCTCTTGATGGTATAAGTCTTTTATTATTATGAAATGACCTTCTTTGTCCTTCATAATATTCTTTGCTTTGAAATCTACTTTCTCTGACAGGAGTACAGGCACTCTGGCTTTCTCCATATCTATTTAAATATCTGGTAAGATCAAAACAGTCATTTTCTTTTTGGTATTTAGTAGACTAAGTAAAAGTTAGTCTAATGGAAGAAAAACATAAGTTAATGAGCTGTTTTGATACAGTGTGGTCCTCATGAAACTGATGTCAGTATAGTACTGAAGGAGCTTGGACGATCTAGAAAAGTTCTTTCATACAGGTGACAACTAAATCTAAACCTCAGATTAAAAAATGAGTAGGGGTAGGAATGGCAAAATTGAGGCCAGAATTGGTCGGAGAGCAATATGTGCAAAGCCTGAAGGTAACAGTACTTTTGGGGGCTAAAGTAGGGTGGCAAAGTGTGGAGTTTGAGTAGGGATGTGATCACATGTGACTGAGATGACTCACATTTATGAGTCCTTATTGTGTGCCAGGCATGTGTTGTAAGGATGAAGAACGATAACCCTATTAGATGGATAATATTGTTATAGCCATTGTAAAATGAGGAAATAAAACAGAGAGAGAGCACAGAGAGATTAAATAACTGCCCAAGATTATATAGACAGGAGATAGAATTTTACCATGGTTATTCTGACTATAGAACCCAAGCTCTTAACCATTATACCGTTCTATGACTTAGTAGGCCAAACAACAGTTTGAACTTGATCCTGTTCACAATGTAGAGCTCTTTGAGGATTTTAAGTAGGGACATAAATAAAATAAGTAAATAAATTTTTTGTTTTAAAAACATCACCCTGGCTAAAGTTTATGTTGGGGGAGGTATAGAGAAGGTGCCTTGAGATACAGTTGAAAAATGTTTTATGTTCTATGTGGAGTGTATGCTAATTTTTTTTCATAGATGAGGTTCTGGGATTTATTTTTTAATAAAAATAAACTTTTAATTCCTAATTTAAATAAATTAGGAGTTTGGGTTTAACAGATGCACACTACTGTATACAAAACAGACAAACAAGGACCTACTGATAAGCACAGGGAACTACACTCAACATCCTGCAATAACCTATAATGGAAAAGAATCTGAGAAAGAACACACACACACATACACATACACATACATATACATATTTATTTACACATATATATATAACTGAATCACCCTGCTGCACACCCAAAACCAACACAACATTGCAAACCAACCACACCTCAATAAGATAAATAAATAAATAAACTTTTAGCAGAAGTTTTTAGCATTATCACAACACCATTTTCACACACACCCAAATTAACAATAGTTCTTGATACTGTCAGTGGCTGTTAGCCAAAGACCACCAGGGGCACACAGAGTTAAATAACTTGGGTTTATTACTTATTGGAGCAAGGCAGAATGCACACCGTGTTGAATTGCTCAGTATCTCAGTAAGAGGGTGTTAGAAAAGACTTATTAAAGAATTTGGTTTTGTACACATGAAACTTACATAGTTTTATAAATTGTTGTTACCTCAATAAAAACAAATGAAAAACAAAATTATTTTTAAAAGAGAAAGGGGAACATTGCTCTCAACGCTCTCAATATACATATTAGCAAATTCGCTGGTAAGTTTAATAGAGCGTATGCTAATTTTAAGGTGAAGGTTGTTCTTAACCTCTCTGTGGTTCAAGTTCCTCATCTATTAAATAGAAATGATAATGGTTCCCTTATCATAGGAGTATAAAACAATCAAACTGCATAGAACTGTACATAGTAAATACTCAGTAAACTTTAGCTGTGATGATGATAATAAATTGATCCTTGCAGGTCAAGCTTAAATTTTAATCATGTTTTCTTTTTTCTTTTAATGTAAGAGTCTTATTACAGGACTTACAGATATGACTTCAGTATGCCACAGTACAATAGACTGAATTGACTACTACCTTCTCCCCACTACTATTATTTTGTTTTTTCAGTTTATGGGAAAAACAGATGGAGACTATTACACTCTGGATGACATGTTTGTCTCCAGAGCAGCTGAGAGAGAATGTTTTGGTGAAGAGGAAGAGAATCAGAAGAAAAAAGCTATTGCTGAGCACCGGAGTCTTGCTGCACTAATGGAAAAATGTCTGTATTGTTTTGACAGCTCTCAATTTCCCAAGCACCTTATTGTTGCAATAGGTGTTAAGGTAAGATATATAACGTTTATTGCCCTAAGGAAACGATTCAGTGGTATATGTAAATTTGCCTCTTTCCTCATATTCTTATAAGATTCTAAGAAATCTGTTTTGTCTCATTCTGTTTCAAATATTTTCTTTTCTAAGTTCCCATGATTATTAGAATCTTCTTTAGAGTGAGTATAAATATCTAAATGATATGAAGCTCCCATTTTGTGTAATTCTTCTCTATAGAGAGGCAGAATTGAGTAGTGCTCAGGCCCTAGACTTTGGAACCATACCACCTGGATTCAAATTCTTGCTCTGCCATTTACCATCTATGTGATCTTATTTTCATGATTGGCACTTGATTCTCAGTATTAAAATCACTTCAGAGCTACTTAGTCTAAAGTAACTTCTGCTTCCCTTACTTTCTCATAGAACCTTTTTGTTTCTTTATAGAATATCTCATAATTTGAAGAAGTTTATTGTACAGTTGTTGCTTGGTATCCATGGGGGATTGGTTCCAGCAGTCTCTCTATACCAAAATACACAGATGCTCAAGTCCCATAGTCACTCCTCCATCTGCACTTCCACATCTGTGGATTCAGTCAACCCTGGATCATATAGTACCACAGTATTTATTGAAAAAGAGTCCATGTATAATTGGACCCATGCAGTTCAAACCCATGTTGTTCAAGGGTCAAATGTATTTTGTTTTACTTGTTGAGTGTCTCCCCCAGTAGGCTGTAAGTGCTCTAAGGGCATAGATAACTTTTACTCATCATTGTATACCACACATGTATCCCATTATATACCAAGCATGTATGTTTATAGTCACTTCTTTCAATAAATGTTAATAATCACTTATTTAATAGTCACTAATAATAGTCACTTATTTCAGTATTTGGCAGTTTAATTCTTTTTTTTAACATCTTTATTGGAGTATAATTGCTTTACAATGTTGCGTTACTTTCAGCTTTATAACAAAGTGAATCAGTTATACATATGTTCCCATGTCTCTTCCCTCTTGTGTCTCCCTCCCTCCCACCCTCCCTATCCCACCCCTCTAGGTGGTCACAAACCACCTAGCTGATCTCCCTGTGCTATGCGGCTGCTTCCCACTAGCTATCTGTTTTACATTTGGTAACGTATATGTGTCCATGCCACTCTCTCACTGTGTCCCAGCTTACCCTTCCCCCTCCCCATATCCTCAAGTCCATGCTCTAGTAGGTCTCTGTCTTACTCCCGTCTTACCCTTAGGTTCTTCATGACCTCTTTTTTTTTCTTAGATTCCATATATATGTGTTAGCATACGGTATTTGTTTTTCATTTTCTGACTTACTTCACTCTGTATGACAGACTCTGGGTCCATCCACCTCACTACAAATAACTCAATTTTGTTTCTTTTTATGGCTGAGTAATATTCCATTGTATATATGTGCCACATCTTCTTTATCCATTCATCTGCTGATGGACACTTAGGTTGCTTCCATGTCCTGCCTATTGTAAATAGAGCTGCAATGAACATTTTGGTACATGACTCTTTTTGAATTATGGTTTTCTCAGGGTATATGCCCAGTAGTGGGATTGCTGGGTCGTATGGTAGTTCTGTTTGTAGTTTTTAAGGAACCTCCATACTGTTCTCCATAGTGGCTGTATCAATTAACATTCCCACCAACAGTGCAAGAGTATTCCCTTTTCTCCACACCCTCTCCAGCATATATTGTTTCTAGATTTTTTGATGATGGCCATTCTGACCGGTGTGAGATGATATCTCATTGTAGTTTTGATTTGCATTTCTCTAATGACTAATGGTGTTGAGCATTCTTTCATGTGTTTGTTGGCAATCTGTATATCTTCTTTAGGGAAATGTCTATTTAGGTCTTCTGCCCATTTTTGGATTGGGTTGTTTTTTGTTATTGAGCTTCATGAGCTGCTTGTAAATTTTGGAGATTAATCCTTTGTCAGTTGCTTCATTTCCAAATATTTTCTCCCATTCTGAGGGTTTTTTTTTTTTTTGGTCTTGTTTATGGTTTCCTTTGCTGTGCAAAAGCTTTGATGTTTCATTAGGTCCCACTTGTTTATTTTTGTTTTTATTTCCATTTGTCTAGGAGGTGGGTCAAAAAGGATCTTGCTGTGATTTATGTCATAGAGTGTTCTGCCTGTTTTTCTCTAAGAGTTTGATAGTGTCTGGCCTTACATTTAGGTCTTTAATCCATTTTGAGTTTATTTTTGTGTATGGTGTTAGGGAGTGTTCTAATTTCATACTTTTACATGTAGCTGTCCAGTTTTCCCAGCACCACTTATTGAAGAGGCTGTCTTTTCTCCACTGTATATTATTGCCTCCTTTATCAAAGATAAGGTGACCATATGTTCGTGGGTTTATCTCTGGGCTTTCTATCCTGTTCCATTGATCTATATTTCTGTTTTTGTTCCAGTACCATACTGTCTTGTTTACTGTAGCTTTGTAGTATAGTCTGAAGTCATGGAGCCTGATTCCTCCTGCTCCATTTTTCGTTCTCAAGATTGCTTTAGCTATTCGGGGTCTTTTATGTTTCCATACAAATTGTGCCACTCTTATTCAACATAGTTTTGGAAGTTCTAGCCACAGCAATCAGAGAAGAAAAAGAAATAAAAGGAAGCCAAATTGGAAAAGAAGAAGTGAAGCTGTCACTGTTTTCAGATGACATGATACTATACATAGAGAATCCTAAAGATGCTACCAGAAAACTGCTAGAGCTAATCAATGAATTTGGTAAAGTAGCAGGATACAAAATTAATGCACAGAAATCCCTTGCATTTCTGTACACTAATGATGGAAAATCTGAAAATGAAATTAAGTAAACATTCCCATTTACCATTGCAACAAAAAGAATAAAATATCTAGGAATAAACCTACCTAGGGAGACAAAAGACCTGTATGCAGAAAATTATAAGACACTGATGAAAGAAATTAAAGATGATACAAATAGATGGAGAGATATACCATGTTCTTGGATTGGAAGAATCAACATTGTGAAAATGACTCTACTACCCAAAGCAATCTACAGATTCAATGCAATCCCTAATTCTTATATGAAGTAAATAATTATTGTGTACCTGATGTATACCAGAACCTAAGTAGTCACTGGGGATAAGTAGAAAATCAGATATACTTGTGGAGCTTGTATTCTAGTGAAATGGAGCAGAGAATAAAAAATGCAATTGTTTGCCCTGATTTAAGAAAGTGTTGTTATGAAGCAGATATAGAGAGGAAATGTAATAAAATAATGAGAGAGTATTTTTTGCAAAGGTGGTCTAGAATGCTTCTCTGAGGTATTTTAGTAAAGGTATGAAAGATGAGAAGAAGCAAGCAACATGAAGATATGAATGAATAATATTTCAGAAAGAGGTATCAGTGAATGAAAAGCCTTGAGGAGGAAATAAGGCAGGCATTTATGGAACAGAAAAAAGATCAGTGTAGCTGGAGTGAAGTGAGTGAGAAAAATTGGTAGGAGCGGAAGTTGAATGAATGCTAGTTTCAGGAACTAATAGTTTGGGGAATATACATATACATATTAATTAATTTGTTTGTTGTGTATACATACTTACACACACACACACACAAGCACCTGTGTAGCCAAAGAACTGGCATTGACTTTTCCATTCCAATTATAGTCTTTAATATCTTTAGGTCATTAAGACAGTCAGTTTATCAGTTTGGATTTTGGTTTCTTTATTTCCTTACCCTTTCTTTTTCTTTCTTTTCCTCTAAACTTTATCAAAAATAAAAGTAAAAAATTTCATTCAAAATTTAATGAATCAAAAACCCCACCTTAATCACTTACTTGTATTAATTTTTCCATGTTCTTTTCTAGATTGTTACATAAACATTTGCATTTTCATAATTGTGACATTATATATAAATATTTCATTCCCCTTTAGTCTAGTCCCTACCTTTAAAAAATGTAAGAATAAAGTAAACATAAAGTAACACAAAGTTTTCAATAATTCTTTTCAAGAAGTTTGGGTTTTTCTCAATGACTTCATTTTCCCTAATGCACTGAAGACAGGCCAGGTCCAGGGGAGGCCAAGAAGTGTGAAGTGTACAAACCTTTTTTTAGCCTTCTGCTTTATAGGCCGTGTCCCAAAGTAGGCATTTCTCAATTAACTAGTTAAAGGAAACTGTTGGCCAGTAAAGAGACATTTTCTATTTCTTCAACTCCTATATTATTTCATACATTCCTTTTCCTATTCTTCTCAGTTTTCCTCTTCTGCTGTGAGGTATCCATATTTTCCAATTAGAGATTTCTAAAGGTATTAAATCTTTTGCCTTTAACTTACTGAGCATTGGCTGATCTGTTTCTTCCCTCTCAGACTAGTTGTTTCATTCTGGTTTCATTTAATACCATTTGAATCTCTTTTCTTGGTCTATGCTTTATTATGCTATCTTAGCTTTAAAAACTGCTACCTAGCTTCAGCCTTTCATCCGTGAATATTTTAATATAGAAATGTTTGAAATATTGGTTCGAAGGAATTTCATCTATTTGCTACAATATCTGACTGCTTATCCCATCTATTGTAGCTAATAGGTTATTTTATTAATCTGAATAAACAGTAAGAAATTATTCCTTTTAGTTGTTACCTAAGTTAATTATATATGATTATGAGTTTCTAAGGAATTACTTTGTGTTAGGTAGTAATAATTAACAGTATTCTAAAGCAGTTCAGCAATTCTCAGCTTAAATTTCTAATACTTAAAGTTAATGTCGTAAATCCAAATGTATTAATGAAGCTATGTGAGTACTCATTAGAGTCAGACAGTTATGTAAGTTTCTGATCATAAATTGTCCCTGCCTTCTCCCTCTTTCTTAAAAATAAAAGTTATCTCTCCCCTTCTTGTCTTAACACTATCCTTTACTTAAAAAAAAAAAAACGTACTTTGATTTTTAGAGCAGTTTTAGATTTACAGAAAAATTGTAAGGCAGTACAGAGTTCCATATACCCTGTGCCCAGTTTCCTCTATTATTTCCATCTTAACATTAGTATAGTAAAATTGTTACATCTAATGAATCAGTACTGTTTTTTGTTTGTTTTACTTAATATAGTTGATATACAATATTATGTTAATTTCAGGTGTACTATGTAATGATTTGACATTTGCATACATTATGAAATGATCACTATGAGAAGTCTAGTAACCATCAGCCCCATACAAAGTTATTACAATATTACTGACCATATTCCTTATGCTGTATATTACACCCCCATGACTTATTTATTTTGTAACTGGAGTTTTAATACCTTTTCATCCCCTTCACCTATTTCGCACCTCCATCCCCAAACACTCCCCTCTGCCAACCACCCATTTGTTCTCTGTATCTATGAGTGTGTTTTTGTTTCATTATGTTTGTTCATTTGTTTTGTTTTTTTGATTTCACATATATGTGAGATGATATGGTATTTATCTTTTTCTGTCTAACTTATTTCACTTAGCATTTCAATCCATAGTGTTGCAAATGCCAAGATTTCGTTTTCATTATGGCTTATACTTCATTGTATATATGGTACATATATATACACACACACACACACACACACATATATATATATACACACATACATATATACCATATCTCCTTTATCCATTCGTCTATTGAAGAACACTTAGGTTTCTTCTATATCTTGGCTATTGTAAATAATGCTGCAGTGAACATTGATATGTATATATCTTTTTTAATTAGTGGGGTTTTTTTTAGGTAAATACTCAGAAGTGAAATTGCTGGATCATATGGCAGTTTTATTTTTAATTTTTTGAGGAAGCTCCACACTGTGTTCCATAGTGCCTGCACCAATTTATATTCCCACCAACAGTGTAGCAGGGTCACCTCTTGTCCACATCCTCACCAACACTTGTTATTTGTTTTTTTGATGATAGCCATTCTGACAGGTATGAGGTGGCATCTCATTGTGGTTTTGATTTGCACTTCCCTCATTGTTAGTGATATTGAGCATCTTTTCATGTGTCTGTTGGCCATCTGTATATATTCTTTGGAAAAATTTCTGTTTGGTCCTCTGCCCATTTTTTAATCATTTGTTTTTTTGGTCTTGAGTTATATGACTTCTTTTGTATATTTTGGATATTAACCCCTTATCTATCATTTGCAAGTATTTTCTCCCATTCAGTAGGCTGCCTTTTCATTTTGTTGATGATTTTTTTCACTATGTAAAAGCTTTTTAGTTTGACATAATCCCATTTACTTATTTTTGCTTCTGTTTCCCTTACTTGAGGAGACATATGCAAAAAAATGTTTCTAAGATCAATTTCAAAGAGTGTACTACCTATAGTTTTCTCTAGAAGTTTTCTGGTTTCCAGTCTTACATTTAAATCTTTAATCCATTTTGAATTTTTTTTTAATATGGTGTGAGAAAATAGTCTAGATTGATTCTTTTGCATGTACCTGTCCAGTTTTCCCAACACCATTTATTGAAGAGGCTATCTTTTCCCTTTTGTATATTCTTCTTTTGGTGTAGATTAATTGAACATGTAAGCACGGGTTTATTTCTGGGCTCTCTATTCTGTTTCATTGATCTATGTGTCTGTTTTTAATGCCAGTACCATTCTATTTTGATTACTATAGCTTTGTAGTATAATTTGAAATCAGGAAGTGTGATACCTCCAACTTTGTTCATCTTTCTCAAGATTGTTTTGGCTGTTCAGGATCTTTTGTATTTTTATACAAATTTTAGAATTATTTGTTCTAGTTCTGTGAAATATGCCATTGGTATTTTGATAGGGATTGCATTGAATCTCCAGGTTGCCTTAGGTAGTATGGTCATTTTAAACAGTATTACTTCTTCCAGTCTATGAACACAGAATTTCTTTCCATTTATTTTTGTCATCTTCATTTTCTTTCATTGATGTCTTATAATTTTCAGAGTATAACTTGTTTACCTCCTTGGTAAGATTTATTTATAGGTATTTTGTTATTTTTGATGCAACTGTAAATGAGACTGTTTTCTTAATTTTTTCTTTCTGATTGTTTGTTATTAGTGTATAAAAATGCCACAGATTTCTGTGTATTAATTTTGTGTCCTGCAACTTTACTGAATTCATTTATTAGTTCTAATAGTATTTTTGGTAGCATCTTGAGGACTTTCTATATATAGTGTCATGTCATCTGCAAACAGTGAGTTTTCTTCCTTTCCAGTTTAGATTCCTTTTATTTCTTTTACTTATCTGATTGCTGTGGCTAAATACAAATGGCAAGAGTTTGCTTCCTTTTCTTTTTATTTTATTTATTTGTTATTTTTTAATTGAAATATAGTTGATTTACAATATTGTGTTAGTTCCAGGTTTATAACATAGTGATTCAGTATTTATATAGATTATACTCCATTTAAAGTTATTACAAAATAATGGCTATATGTCCCTGTGCTGTACAATACAGCCTTGTTGCTTATTTATTTTATACATAGAATTTTGTATCTCTTAAACCCCGATCCCTATTTTCCCCTCCCCCACCCCTCTCTCCACTGGTAACCACTAGCTTGTTCTCTGTATTTGTTTTATTTTATTCATTTGCTTATTTTATTTTCTTTAGATTCCACATATAAGTGATAACATACAGTATTTGTATTTCTTTGTCTGACTTATTTCAGTCAGCATTATACCTCTTAGATCCATCCACATTGTTACAATTGGCAGAATTCATTCTTTTACTATGGCTGAGTAATATTCCATTGTGTGTGTGTGTGTGTGTGTGTGTATATATATTACATCTTATCTATTCATCTGTTGATGGACACTTAGGTTGCTTCCATATCATGGCTATTGTAAATAATACTGTTGTGAACATTGGGGTGATGTGTCTTTTCAATTATTGTTTTCATTTTCTTCAGATGTATACCTGGGAGGGGTACTGCTGGATTGTATGATAGTTCTATATTTAGTTTTTTGAGGAACCTCCATACTGTCTTCTGTAGTGACTTCCAATTTACATTCCCAACAACAGTGTACAGGGTTTCCTTTTCTCCACATCCTTGTCAACATTTGTCATTTATAGACTTTTTGATGATAGCCATTCTCACAGATGTGAGGTGATATCTTTATGGCTTTGATTTGCATTTCTCTGTTGATTAGAAATGTTGAGCAACTTTTCATGTGCCTATTAGCCATCTGTATATCTTCCTTGGAAAAATGTCTATTCTAGTTTTCTGCCCATTTTTCAATTGGGTTGTTTTTTTTTTGATACTGAATTTTATGAACTGTTTATATATTTTGGATGTTAACCCCTTATTAGTCATATAATTTGCAAATATTTTCTCCCATTCAGTAGGTTGTCTTTTCATTTTGTGGATGGTGTCTTTTGCTGTGCAAAAGCTTTTAAGTTTAATTAGGTCCCATTTGTTTATTTTTTCTTTTGTTTCTTTTGCCTTAGGAGACTGATCCAAAAACATAAACCATGATTTTTGTCACAGAGTGTTCTGCCTATAGTGTTCTTCTAGGAGTTTTATGAGTTAATTTTTGCATATGGTGTGAGAAATTGTTCTAATTTCATTCTTTTACATGTAGCTGTTCAGTTTTCCCAGCACCCCTTATTGAGGAGACTGTCTTTTCCTTTGTATATTCTTGCCTCCTCTGCCATAGATTAATTGACCATAGGTTCATGGGTTTATTCCTGGGCTTTCTATTCTACTTCATTGATCTCTGTGTCTGTTTTTGTGCCAGTACCATACTGTTATGATTTTACTGTAGCTTTGTAGTATCAACTGAACTCAGGGAGCGTGATACCTATGGTTTGTTCTTTTTTTCTCAAGGTTGCTTTAGCTATTCAGGGTCTTTTATTCTGTGAAAAATATCATGGTTATTTTAATATGGGTTGTATTAAACTTGTAGATTGCTTTGAATAATATGGACATTTTAACCGTGTTATTTCTTCCAATCCATGAACACAGGATATCTCTCCATTTCTTTGTATCATCAGTTCCCTTCATTAGTGTCTTACAGTTTTCAGAGTATAGGTCTTTCACATGATTAGTTAAGTTTATTTCTAGGTACTTTCTTCTTTTTGATGCAGTTTTGTATGGGATTTGATTTCTTGCTTTCTTTTTCTGATAATTTATTATTAATGTATAGAAAAATAATAGATTTCTGTATATTAATCTTTTTTATCCTGCAACTTTACTGAATTCATTTATTTGTTATAGTAGTTTTTTGTAGCATCTTTAGGATTTGATATGTATAGTATTGTGTCATCTGCAAACAGTGACAGTTTTACTTCTTTTTAATTTGCAGTCTTTTTTTGTCCTTTTCTTCTCTGTTTGCTGTGGCTAAACACAGATGGTGAGAGTGGGCATCCTTTTTATTCCTGATCTTAGAGGAAATGCTTTCAGCTTTTCACTGTTGAGTATAATGTTGGCTGTGAGTTTTTCATGTATGGCTGTATTATATTGGTGTATGTTCTCTGTATACCCACTTTGTTGAGTTTTTGTTATAAATGGGTCTTGAATTTTGTCTAAAGCTTTTTCTGCATTTATGGAGATGATCATATGATTTATACTCTTCAGTTTTTTTTATGTGGTATATCATGTTGCATCAAATACAATCTTTTGTTTTCTCACTTTCAGTGTGTATGTCTTTAGATCTGAAATGAATCTCTTGGAAGCAGCATATGTATCATTCTTGTTTTTTTTACCAAATTAGTTGCTCTGTGTCTTTGTTGCTATTTTGTTCATTGTTTTCCTGTTGTTTTTTATAGTTCTTCATTCCTTTCTTCTCCTTTTGCTCTCTTTCCTTGTGATTTGATGACTGTCTTTAGTGTTACATTTGGATTTCTTTTTCTTTTTTGTGTATCTATTACTGGTTTTTGATTTTTTAGTTACCATGATGTTCATATGTAACAACATATATATTTACATATATATATATAAAATCTTCATTTTAAATTAATGATCTGTTAAGTTTATACTCATTCTAACCACACTACATTTTACTGCTCTCCCCCCAACATTTAATGTTTTTGTTGTCATATTTTACACCTTTCTGTTTTGTGTATCCCTTAACTACTTATCGCACGTATGGATAATTTTTTTACTTTTATCTCTTAACCTTCCTACTAGCTTTGTAAGTGGTTGATCTACTACCTTTAATGTATGTTTGCCTTTCTCAGTGAGACTCTTCTTTTCATAATTCTAGTTATGACCTTTTCTTTTCTCCTTAGAGAAGTCTTTTTATCATTTCTTGTAAAGCCAGTTTAGTAGTGCTGAACTCTTTCAGCTTTTGCTTATCTTTAAAACACTTTAACTCTCCTTCAAACCTGAATGGTGACATCGCCAATCAGAGTATTGTTGGTTGTAGGTTTTTTCTTTTCATCTCTTTAAAGATATCATGCCATTCCCTTCTGGCCTGCAATTTCTGCTGAAAAGTCAGCTGATAGCCTTATGGGAGTTACCTTATATGTAACTAGTTGCTTTTCTCTTGCTGCTCTTAAGATTCTCTCTTCATCTTTAATTTTTGCAATTTTAATTATAATGTGTCATGGTGTAGACACATTGGGTTCATCTTGTTTGGAAGTCTCCATAGCTTCCTATACCTATATCTGTTTCCTTCTTATGGTTAGGGAAGTTTTCAGCCATAATTTCTTTGAATACACTTTCTACCCCTTTTTCTTTCCCTGCTCCTTCTGGGACCCCTATAATGTGAATATTAGTATGCTTCATGTTGTCTCAGAGGTCTTTCTTAATTTATCCCCATTTTTAAAACCCTTTTTTTTGTTGTTGTTCAGCTTGAGTGATTTCCACTACTCTGTCTTCCAGATCTTCCAGATCTCTGATCAGTTCCTCTGTATGAGTTCCTCTAAATCAATCTACTGTTGATTCGTTCTAGTATATATTTTTCTTTTAGTTCTTGTATTCTTTAGTTCTCTTTGATTCTTCTTTGTATTTTCTAACTCTTTTTTGAAATTGTCACTGTGTTCATCCCTTCTTCTCCCAAGTTCAGTTAACATATTTATGATCATTATCTTGAACTCTTTATTGGGTCAATTGCCTTTGTTTAGTTGCTTTTCTTTTTTTCCTGAGGTTATGTCTTGTTCCTTCACTTGGGACATTTCCTTCATCTCCTCATTTTACCCAATTCTGTGTTTTTTTTACTTGGTGTTAAGTATGTCAGTTACTTCTCCCCATCTTCAGAAGCAGCTTTATATAAGAGACATTCTGTGGGACCTGGCAGCATGCACCCCTTTGGTCACCAGAACCCTATTCCTAGGTGTGCCCCCTATATGGGCTGCATGTACCCTTCTGTTGCAGTAGGGTCAACTTCCATTGGGGAGCTGGTATGTGGGGCTGAACCCCAGCTTAGTTGGCTGTGGTGCCTCTTGGCATGACTTGCAGGCCTGCTGGAGTGCAGGGTAGGCTTTTCTCATGGTTGTCTGTTTCAACCTATGGGATGTGGGGCTGCTGCTGTCTGCTGGTAGGTGGGGTAGGCTTCTCAAGTGGTTCATTGCATGCCCAGCAGGGCTCAGGGCTGATGCCAGTTTGCTGGAGGACAGGCCTGGTCCTTGGCACTGATAAGCTAGAGGGAGGATTCTGAAATGGTGCTTGCCAGTGCTGGTGTTACTGAGGTAGAATAAGCTGCCAAAAATGGCTGCTACCAGCTTTTCTGTCCCCAGGGGGAGTCCCAATTGCTTCCTGCCTGTTTCGGAGGCTCTCCAAGAACAGCAAGTGGGTCTGAAACAGGCTCCTTTCAAACTAGTGCCTCTGTGCCAGGCTAGGACTCAGAGCATATGAGATTTTGCAGACAACCTTTAAGAATCGAGTCCCTATTTCCTATTGCCCTTGGGATCTCTCACATATGCAAACCTTGCAGGCCTTCAAAGCCAGACATTCTGGGAGCTCATCTTCATGGTGCAAATCCCCTGCCTGGGAGCCCAGTGTGGGGTTCACACTCCTTGCTTCTTGCGGAGGACCTCTATAATTGTAGTATTCCTCTGGTCTGTGGGTTGCTGACCTGGGGGTGTAGGTCCTGACTAAAGTGCATCTCCAGCCCTGTTGCCTGTCTCATTGTGGTTCCTTCTTTATGTCTTTAGTTGTGGAGTATCTTTTCTGCTGGTCTTCAGGTTGTTCTTACAGGTAGTTGCTCTGTAATTAGTTGTAATTTTGTTGTGCCTGTGGGAGGAGGTGAGCTCAGGGTCTTCCTAGTCCAGCGTCTTGGCCACCTCTTCAGTGCTTATTCCTGATATTGTTTTTAATTGTGGATATTTTGGGGATTTAACTGTAAATTTAAGTAGATAGCCATATCCACATACACTCCTAGTTTCTCCTCTTACAGTGAAGTTTTAAAAATTTACATAATTTTGTAAAGCAATTAATAAATAAATTTATTAATTCATTAATTAATTCTCTTACATAAAATTTTTCTAGCTAAAACCTAGCAAAAAATTATAGAAAATAGGATCAAGCCTCTTGAAGAATATTTATGGTTCTATGAACACCTTTTCCTCTCTACATATATACTAATTGACCTTTTTTATTTTTAGACAGTTTGTGTAAAATGAAAAAAATAGTACCAGCTTGTAGGTAATACATGTATGTAAATAAATAGAACTTAACCAGTTCTGTAAAGCCATACAGAGGTTATTTCTCTTTTCTCAGCCAATGAGAGAAGTAAGACCTGATTAATAGGCATCAGTTTAACTTCCGTATCATTACAAGGTCATGTATTTCTTTTATTTTTGCAAAATTTGTGCTGTTTCAAGGGCTTTGAAGGCATATAGCTTTCTCAGGTGAAGGATAAAGTGTCATTCATTCTACCCTTTGGTAAGCTTAATCTTTGAGGTATAGCAGTCAAAATTGAGACTTATGCAACAAATTTCTTGTTATTGAAAGACAGATTCATGGATTTTAAAATTTTAAATAGTGAACGTCTTTAAAATATTAAACTATAATATATTACTTATGAGCAGGTTTATTTTATTAACTGTTAGCCATGTTAACCTACGAGGGGCTCATATTTCAAAACTGAGAATAAACAGCAGTAACATTTCACCTTTGCATCTTTTTTTCCCATAGGTTTATTTATGTTTACCCAACTTTCGATCTCTTACTGAAGGGCACTGCTTGATAGTCCCTTTGCAGCACTATAGAGCAGCTACCTTATTGGATGAAGACATCTGGGAGGAAATTCAGGTCAGCATGATAATGCTCATGATCATTGTAATGATCAAGAGCAGTTTTTACACACTATTGTGATAAATTCTAACAAGTTTTATGCCTTCATTCAATGATTTTACTTTCTGAATTTAAACAAGTATACATTTCCATAGTTGTGTATATCTGTGGGTCATGATGTTTTCACCACTCACTACCTTTTTACTTTATTGAAAGCTTTAAATAAAAATATTTATTGAGGTATAATTGTCATATAATACAGTAGTTCCAGGTATACAACTGAAAGCTTTTGTCTACTAAATAAACTATGATCAAGTAATAATTATTTTTACTTTAAAAGAAATCAATGTAAGATTTCTAATATTTGTTTTCGTGGAACATGAAATAATCATTCTTACCACAGTAAGCTAATAAATTACAGCCAAAGGAAAGATGTTTTCAGATAATAAAAAATAATTTTTGGAACTTAGTGGTTTACATTTAGCAATTGTCCTATTTTCCTGTAATGGCATTGACCTTTTCTGCTGCTGTGTTTTTGTCATGATTTTGTTACCAGCTTTAATTTCCATACTTTTCCCTTATAGCCTTTTGGATTCAGGGATTGTGTGTGTGTGTGCATGTGTGTGTGTGTGTGTGTGTGTGAATGTCTGTGTCTGTGTCTGATCTTCAAGAAATTGAAAGGCACAACGTGGGTGAAATTGCTGCTGAATTGCAAGACCTTATAATGACCAAAAGAGAGAGAGAGAGAGAGAAAGGGAGGGAGGGGAGGAAGGAAGGAAGGGAGAAAGAGAGAGAGAGAGAGAGAAAGAGAGAGAGGAAGAGAGAAGGAAAGAAGGAAAGGAGGGAGGGAGGTCCTGTTTTTCTAATGACTGACAAGTGAATAGGGGTTATAGGAACCCCTAGTTAGAAAACACGAAAATTTTAAGACTTCTAAAGAGACTAATACTAGTCTTTGTATCATGCTGATAAAGATGCCAAGAGAGGAGATATTTTGACTGTATTTCATGAAATACCATCTTTTAACTCCCTGAAATCTTTAAGTTTATGCTGTGAAAGTTAAAGGGCAGACTGTTTTAATGCATCTATGGCCCAGCAAGGGTAAGAGTGTGGATAAGTGTATTTGATGTGAAAACAGTTTTTCTTTTTCTAATAGTGGATGCCAGTGCAATAAATAATTTCAAGTGGAAAGTGTTGCAGATTTAGTTTTCAGGATTATTTGGGGACTTTTCCAGAATGCTTTTTAAAAATGTATACATGCAAAACTGATTTAACTTAGAGCAAAAGTAAAGTGCCAAAAAGATTTTAAGTTATACAGGAATCTAGTCTGTATGTTATATGTTTCTATAAGAAATTAAGTTACTTGATGAAAAACACTGAGTTGGATAAAGAAGAAATTTATTCAGTTCAGGAGATACTGAGTGCATGAGTGTAAGATAATGCAGGTGTTGTAAGAAATGCAGAGATAAAATCACTCATTAATTCTGCCCAAAGGTGTGGTATATACTAGTATAGGTTACATTATGGTTTAGCAGGTTTTGTAAGCCAAATGCATTATAGAAAATTGAGTGAGGGAGGAAAAGCCAAATTTTTTATGTAAATAATGGCATTATAGCTCTCTTTTGTGATAAAAGAAGTTGTTAGAAGGTTTAAATTACTCTACGATAGTGAATGAAGAAAACATCTGAATTCTAGCTTATTTAAAGAAATGTACTTTTTTTCAATTTTTGTTTTTACTTTCAAATATATACAAAAACTCTAATTATGCCCTGGTTAATACCCTTATGGTCATTCACCTCTTTTAGAGAATATATGTTAAAAATGATTTGACTTAGCAAAAAATTATGTTTGCAAATTCAGGGTCCACTTCCTTCAAGTAATTTTTATCACCATTCTCTAGTAACATTTAAATTTAATTTTAGACCTTGTGTTTAGTAGAATATACAAAGATATTCAGCAGCGCATGTGGGAATAATCACAGATTTCTAATGATAATATCTAAATTTTTAGTTTTATTAAATATATAGTGAAACTTGTTCCCCTTTAAGTTTATTCTTATCAGTTTGACAAATGAGCTTGAACATATGTTATAGTCAGACACTGTAGGTCCATTTTTTAAATATCAAATTAGCAGTATGGTGGTGGGATTGTTAATGCTTATCTACAGTGGGCTTCACTGTGGGGCCATTTCAGTGGAAAACTTCCAGTGTTAGTACCATTAGGTCTTTTTCTTGGGGCTACTCAGACTCTCCAGAAAACACTCTTTCGATCTCTTGCTTAGAGCATCTATGTCTGCTTTCCAGTGTTCTGGGAGCTGAGTTGGGAAAGAAGGCTGGTGTGGCAGAATGTCAGACATTTAAGAACACTAAGTAACATTTTTTTATGATGCCCCTGTTTTCAGACTGTATACTCTCAACTGTGGCTGGTTTTCCTAGCCCAGCAACTTTGTTGTTTGCCTTCTCCAGAAGGTTATCCTATAGTGTTCTGCTGGTGTGGAGGAGGGGATCTGGTGTGTTATTTTTTTTCAAAAGACTTTCATCTGTGCCATCTGTTTTTCATTACACCTTCACCTCTAGTTCCATAATTCATTGGTGCTGCCAATTCCTGAGCCTTTTGAGGATTCTGCAGTGCAGCATGAGTTTCTTCTTTACCATCCCTGCTAAACCCCCTCCTCCTATATCACCCAACTGTGAACCAGCTTTCCAGTGTTTAAGTCAGATATTATGGGGTTATCTGATTTTTAGTGTATTTTCTCTCATTTTCTTTGTTCTAATAGCTTTATGCTGTTTTGAAAATTATCTTAATGTCATTTTTGAGGGGTCACTTCATGAAGGGTGTAGAATTAAATGTGTATGTTCTGTACTATCGCATAACATTTATCTTTGGATAATCTTATCTTTAGACATGTTCTATTTAGAAAATTTGAATAAATTATAGTATTAATATTATATCATCAGCCCTAAATAGCTTTGGTATCTTTAATGAAAATACTTTAATATTTATTTTAAATTCCTTTACTCGTGTTTCTCTGAGTTTTTTTGTAATGTGATTTGTAATGTGTAAGAATTGTAACACTCGAGTATAGACTAATTAAATATATTGTAAGGAATATAAGTCCAGATGTGTTAACTAAATGAGGAATTGCAATTAGGTGAGTAATCATAGTTTAGAAACATGGAAAATAGTGATTACCTGAAGGATGAAGTGTTTTCTACTAGTAACACGGGAATTTTATTTCGCCCCTGTAACATGAGATCTCTACATCTCTGTGAAGCATAAAATAGTTTTGTATCTTATGATAATGAACTAAAACACTTTCTTCATTGTTTAGTTTTCATATAAATTTTAAAGAATGCATATTATTTAACTATGTATAGTGTACTTGTTGTATTGAACTTGGGGAAATCCTGCTTTAATGGAGGTGATAACCTCAAATTATACCATTAAACTCACATTTTTAAATTAAAGTATTATATATATATATATATATATATATATGAATTACTTAAAAGTGTGTATTGTCCTCCTTGAGGCTATAAGTATGATGTTTATATATTTTATAATATTTAACTATTCTTGCATCACTACTACTTTAGTACTTTTGAGTTTTCATTTATAATCCATGACATCTTCAGTCTGTCTTCTTCGCTATTGTCCAGATAGACTCTAGAACAGTCATCCAACAGTTAGACCTAAATTTTACCACCTAAATGTGATTTTATCTCTTTTCTTATTTTAGTTTACTGGAACTGTTTCCAATATGTACATAATACTGAGCAGAGTGAGTTTCAGTTAAAAATATGTTGCTTAACTATGTGAAATTATGTGGTAGATTTAGAAAGTAAAGTAACTATAAGGTAACATTGTAGAGTTTAAACATTGTTTACTATTTTTTTTATCTTAAAAAATGCTGAGCTTGGGGCTTCCCTGGTGGCGCAGTGGTTGAGAGTCTGCCTGCCGATGCAGGGGACACGGGTTCGTGCCCCGGTCCGGGAAGATCCCACATGCTGCGGAGCAGCTGGGCCCATGAGCTGTGGCCGCTGAGCCTGCGCGTCCGGAGCCTGTGCTCCCCAACGGGAGAGGCCACAACGGTGGGAGGCCCGCGTACCGCAAAAAAAAAAAAAAAAAATGCTGAGCTTATATATACAGCTGTGGTTAGAAATGTAGAGCGAATCCTGTATCTGTTGCTTACTAGGTACCTTTTTAGTTTACCTCAAATTATAATTATTTGATTTTTTTTCCTACTTGTTCTTATTTTATAAAATGAGTGGAAAATAGAATAGTGATGAGTGATCAATAATAAGTGATCAGAGGAGACCTGGTTGGAACCCAGAACTCCCAACCCCTACCCAGCAGTAATTTGTAGCCTTTCTTCTTTTTGGGTGTCAACAAAGGCTTGAATGGAAAACCTGAACTTCTATCTCCACATGGCCATAACTAGGCAGGGTCTCAACAGCAATCTGGTTGAATCTCTAGGGAATTATGCTGAGTGAAACTTTGCAAGTGAAGGATCAGAAGACATATGAAGGGAACCAGCAAATGAAGTTACTTTGAGGATAGAAAAACAATTGGAAGTGAATTCTGCATGACTGTTACTGAATTTAAGGATGCCTACATGCTCAGAGTACCTTTTTTGGTTTTTGAATGTTTTCCTATGATTTTACTGTCAGTTCTATGTATTTTACCACCTAAATTTGATTTTTCTCTCCTCCTTTTCTTATTTTAGTTTACTGGCACTGTTTCCAATATATACATAATACTGAGCAGAGTGCGTTTCAGTTAAAGAAATATGTTGCTTGCTTAACTATGTGAAATTATGTGGTAGATTTAGAAAGTAAAGTAACTATAAGGTAACATTGTAGAGTTCAAACATTGTTTACTATTTTTTTATTTTAAAAGAATTTATTATACTTTTTATTGTTTTCATATTTTGAATCTCTTCTCAGTGAGTTATTTACCTAGCCATTTGCCTCTCTTCAGATGTTTAGAAAATCATTGGTAAAGATGTTTGAAGATAAAGGATTGGACTGTATCTTTTTAGAAACGAACATGAGCTTGAAGAAACAGTATCATATGGTTTATGAATGCATTCCTCTCCCAAAGGAAGTGGGTGATATGGCTCCCATCTATTTTAAGGTATTTATGGATAGTCTTTACAGGCATACTTATTTTTTGCTATATTATGGTTTTATGAATAGTTATCTTTATTCTGATATTTTTCTCCTATGTACTTATCAAATTTTATATCATACAAAGAAATGAAGTAAAGCACAAAAAATTCTACTATATAAATTTCTGTAGAAGAAATTTGGGATTTTGACCTTTAAAAAGCATGCTTATTTGTAAGTATGAATATACTATCAAATGGTAATTTATAATTTCTATTTTAATTTCTCATTTCTCAAATGAAAAATCAAGTTCTACCTGGAAGTACTTTCAAGTCAAAATTGTGGTCATAACTCTAGAAAACTTATAATTTAAATTCCTTAGAGCCAAACATAGTTACATGCAAACAGTACAAATTACAATGGCTAAAAAAAAAAAAAAATTACAATTGCAGAGACAAGTTATTGCTGCAAGTTTTAGTATTTAATACCTCATCATGCTTTTTGTAAAAAGAAACTAAAATCTAACCTTGACATACATCTTTGGACATTGTAATAAATGATTAGAGTTCTTAAGCAATTGTGTCATTATAATATTCAAGCAGGTTTAACTAAATAGCATTTGTTTGATACTGACCTGAGTGCAGTGTAATTTATAGACTAATATAAATTTGTAAATGTAGAACCATATATGAAATAGTAACGTGTACAATTAAAGAAGAAGATAATGTTTTGTGAGGTGGTATAGAAACTTGCAGAGGCAACATTTAGACAATATAGGATGGTAAATTTTAATTAATATGGACTGTAAATCCCAATAAAAAGAATTATTTTAAAAAAGGATTATTAAACCTGTTAAGGTTGATGAGGTGGTGAAAATCAACTTTTCCTATAGAAATTTTTAAAAACAATCTGATTATTTGCTTTGAAGTCATGCTATTAAAGTATAGGAAAACAAGCCAGATAATTCCCAAATCCATGTCAGTCCTGTATTAAAGAGAATCAATTGAGAAAGAGATTATTATGCTTTCTTTCAATTTTTTTTTTCTCTTGTACTTCCTCAGTGAGCCCTAGGAGATTGTGACTATAGGTATTGAAGTACATAGGGCACAACATAGAGCAGCTACTGTTGCTCATGGTGAGTGACAGAAATGTCATCTCTTAGCAGAATGGTATGCCACTTTTATTTTGTATCTTTTATATGATCGTTAAAGATGTACTTATTTGATTTAGCTTCAATTTTATATTGAATGTGCTACATTATAGTGTCAACACAAGCAATCCATGTCTTTTAAATAGGGAGCAGCAGTATACCTGATGTATTTAAACTATGCTTATTTGAATGTTAATTTCACCTTTAGAATTTGCTTCATTAGTAATGATGTATAAAATGACATTATTTTATAATTATCACCATGGATTTTCTTTCTATTAAATATTTATTTACCATAAACACTAGTCATATTGATTAGCTTAGAAAGTCTTATAATTCCATGTCTATGTATTTTTTTCCATGCATTTTTACTCCTTTTTTCTATGGCCAGAAATAGTTCAAGTATTTGGTTGCCAGAAAGCACATAAATTACTGTTCTTATATATGGAAGAAGAACAATAAAACAAAATGAATTTATTTGAGTAGATGTCTATGAATGGCGTAAGGAATTTGTGAACTTTATGTTCATAAATTACGTTCAATATTAAATTGCTTGGTCTTACTAAGGATTGTTTTTGTCATGTAAAGGTGAGCTAAAGTTAGTACAAGAGTTGAGAATGAGTAAAATACTATTATTTTGGCTAAAGATAAGACTTGTATGAAATCAAGAAATTCCAATTTCAAATAACAGAAATTAAAGGCTTAATTCGTTCAAAATAATAACCTAACATGTACATTATACCTTACAATTAATTCACCATATTACTTCACTATTAAACTCTTTGTATTTACTTGTGTATTACTTTTTAATTGACAAATGGCTATTTCTTAGAAAGCCATAATGGAAACTGATGAAGAATGGTCTATGAACAAGAAATTAATTGATCTCTCTTCAAAAGATATCAGAAAGTCTGTAAGTATTATTTTTTTAAAATATAAGAAATAACCCTACTGGTTAGGATCTTTGTAATTTCCATATCTTATTTGAGAAAGAGACCATTTGGCTGAGTGATCAAAGGTGAAGTAAATATAATTCCATAAATAAATAAATTATTTTCATCCTACATGGTCTAGCAAATCCTTATTTCTTTAATTGCTTATTTGAATGTTTATTCCTGATCTTTTGGTGCTCTGCCACTGTAGTCCCTATGATTGTTCATGATAACCATAAGACTCTGCCATGAAAGTTCCTCTTAACGGGATTCTCAGCCTCTTGGACAAGTGAGGAGAGATGCCTTCTTGTTACTGAAATTATAATGAGGAAAACATTTTCCTAAAGGCTCTATTTTGAACATGGAACTCTCTCTCTCTCTTTTTTTTTTTTTTTTTTTTTACTTATACAAAGGTTCACTGTTATGGTCCTTTAAAACAGTAGTTGAGTTAGATGATGGGTACATTATTCTTTTAGAGACTTTACTAACCATGCTTCATAGTTTAATCTTGATTTGAAGATCAGATTTTAGATACAAGTTACCCTTAAGTTGAGTACTTCTGTAATGACCTCCCTCTTTTCTAGAAATACACATTAAATGGAATAGATATATAATAGAACTGTGGATTGCTTTTTCTATTTCAAGAGTATTATATGAATGTTTATTGAGTGCCTGCTATTTACCAGGCACTGTTCTAGATGCTTTTTATACATAATGGAACAAAACAAAGGCTTTGTGTAGCTTATATTCTAGTGCAGGAGTTGGGAACTGCACTCTGTGTGCTAAATCCAGCCTGCTGCCCGTTTGTGTAAATGAAGTTCTATAGTAATGCAGCTAAATCCCTTTTTTTTTCTTAACATCTTTATTGGAGTATAATTGCTTTACAATAGTGTGTTAGTTTCTGCTTTATAACAGAGTGAATTAGCTATACATATACATATATCCCCATATCTCCTCCCGCTTGCCTCTCCCTCCCAACCTCCCTATCCCACTTCTCTAGGTGGTCAGAAAACACTGAGCTGATCTCCCTGTGCTATGTGGCTGCTTCCCACTAGCTATCTATTTTACATTTGGTGGTATATATAAGTCCATGCCACTCTCTCACTTCTTCCCGGCTTACCCTCCCCCACCCCGTGTCCTCAAGTCCATTCTACGTCTATGTCTTTATTCCTGTCTTGCTGCTACGTCTTCATAACCTTTTTTTTATTTTAGATTACATACATATGTGTTAGCATACGGTATTTGTTTTTCTCTTTCTGACTTATTTCACCCCGTATGACAGACTGTAGGTCCATCCACCTCACTACAAATAACTCAATTTCGTTTTTTTTTTGTGGCTGAGTAATACTCCATTGTATATATGTGCCACATCTTCTTTATCCATTCATCAGTCGATGGACACTTAGGTTGCTTCCATGTCCTGCCTATTGTAAATAGAGCTGCAATGAACATTGTGTCACATGACTCTTTTCTTTTTTTTTTGGCCGTACGCGGGCTCTCACTGTTGTGGCTTCTCCCGTTGCGGAGCACAGGCTCTGGATGTGCAGGCTCAGCCACTGTGGCTCATGGGCCTAGCCGCTCCGCATGTGGGATCTTCCCGGACCGGGGCACAAACCCGTGTCCCCTGCATCTGCAGGCGGGCTCTCAACCACTGTGCCACCAGGGAAGCCCTGTTTTCTTTTTAACAGAAGCCGTTCTGAAGGTGTGAGGTGATATTTCATTGCAGTTTTGGTTTTGATTTGCATTTCCCTGATGATTAGCAATGTTGAGCATCTTTTCGTATGCCTGTTGGCCATCTTCATTTCCTTTTTGGAAAAATATCTATTCAGTTCTTCTGTCCTTGTTTTAATCGAGTTTTTTGGTTTTTTGATATTGAGTTGTATGAGCTGTTTATATATGTTGGATTTTAATCCCTTATTGGTCATATCCTTTGCAAAAATTTCTCTCATTTAGGAGTTTGTCTTTTCATTTTGTTGATGATTTCCTTTGCTGTGCAAAAGCTGTTAAATTTACTTAGGTCCTATTTGTTTATTTTTGCTTTTATTTCATTTACTCTAGGAAACTGATCCAAAAAAATATTCCTGTGATTCATGTCAATCAGTGTTCTGCCTGTATTTTCGTCTAGGAGTTTTATAGTATCAAGTCTTAAATTTAGGTTTTAATCCATTTTGAATTTTGTTTTTGTATGGTATTAGAGAATGTTCTAATTTCATTCTTTAACATGTAGCTATCCAGTTTTTCCAGCACTACTTATTGAAAAGACTGTCTTTTCTTCATTGTATATTCTTGTCTCCTTTGTCATAGATTAATTCACCATTAAGTGTGTAGGTTTATTTCTGGGCTGTCTATTCTATTCCATTGATCTATGTGTCTGTTTTTATGCCAGTATCATACTGTTTTAATGACTGTAGCTTTGTAGTATAATCTGAAGTCAGGGAGCATGATTCCTCCAGGTTTGTTTTTCTTTCTCAAGATTGTTTTGGCTATTCAGAGTGTTTCAAAGGTACAATCTCCCAAGACTGAACTAAGAATATAAAAGATGAACAGACCAATTACCAGTAATGAAATTGAGTCACTAATTTTAAAATTCCCAACAAACAAAAGTCTAGAACCAGATGGCTTCACAGGTGAATTCTACCATTTATCCTTCTGAAACTATTCCAAAAAATTGCAGAGGAAGGAACACTTCCAAACTCATTTTCTGAGGCCAACATCACCCTGATAACAAAACCAAAGATATCACAAAAAAGAAAATTACAAGTCATTATCACTGATGAACATAGATGCAAAAGTCCCCAACAGATACTATCAAAATGAATCCAACAATACATTAAAAAGATCATTCACCATGATCACGTGAGATTTAACCCAGGGATGCAAGGATTTTTCAGTATTCACAATTCACTGTGACACACCACATTAACAAATTGATGAATAAAAACCATATGATGCAGAAAAAGCTTTTGATAAAATCCAACGTCCATTTATGATAAAAACTCTCCACAAAGCTGGCATAGAGGGAACATACCTCAACATAATAAAGGCCGTATATGGCAAACCCACAGCTGACATCATACTCAATGGGGAAAAGCTGAAAGTGTTTCCTCTAAGATAAGGAATAAGAAGAATGTCCAGAGTCACCACTTTTATTCAACATAGTTTTGGAAATCCAAGCCATAACAGAGAAGAAAAAGAAATTAAAAGAATCCAGGGGCTTCCCTGGTGGCGCAGTGGTTGAGAGTCTGCCTGCCGGTGCAGGGGACGCGGGTTCGTGCCCCGGTCCTGTAGGATCCCACATGCCGCAGAGCGGCTGGGCCCGTGATCCATGGCCGCTGGGCTTGCGTGTCCGGAGCCTGTGCTCTGCAGTGGGAGAGGCCACAGCAGTGAGAGGTCCGCGTACCTCAAAAAAAAAAAAAAAAAGAATCCAAATTGGAAAGGAAGACGTAAAACTGTCACTGTTTGCAGATGACATGATACTATACATAGAAAAATCCAAAACACACCACCAGAAAACTACTAGATATCATCAATGAATTCAGCAAAGTTGCAGAATACAAAATTAATGTACAGAAGTCTGTTGCATTTCTATACACTAACAATGATCTATCAGAAAGAGAAATTATGGAAACAATCCCATTTACCATCACATCAAAAAGAATAAAATACCTAGGAATAAATCTAACTAAGGTGGCAAAAGAGCTCTATTCTGAAAGCTATAAGGCACTGATGAAAGAAATTGAAGATAAAACAAAAAGATGGAAAGATATACTATGTTCTTAGACTGGGAGAGTCAATTTTGTTAAAATGACCCTACCACCCAAGGCAATCTATAGATTCAGTGCAATCCCTATCAAAATACCAAGGGCATTTTTCACAGAACTAGACAAATAATTTTACAATTTGCCTGTAGTCTTTTTCTTTTCCCTTGCTGGTGAATTGGGACGGACAGTGTATTGAAAAACAAAACAACACCCCACAAATGTCCAATTCATGATCTTATAGAAAAAGGTATCTAATGTACATACATCTTTTGTGCTTAAGTTTTTCACTTCTCATATCATAATTTCCAATGCCATTGAATATTTTTTTAGAACATGATTTTAATGGCAGTTGAAAATATTTTAGGGGAGGGGTGGAATCAAAATGGTGGAGTAGCACGACGCTGAGCCCACCTCCCCTCACAAACACATCAAGACTACAACTACATATAAAACAAGTCTCACTAAAGGTGACTTAAAGACTAGCAGAACAGCTCTTCTGCAACCTAGACTGTAAAGAAAGAACCACAGAGTCTGATAAGAGGGGGGGAGAAGCGATCTAGTTGGGACTGACTCCCCTAGAGAGTGACCTAGAGAGGAGAGAGATATCACATGTTTAGGATCTTCCTTGGGGAGCAGAGCATTCAATCCACACATTAGGCATTCCATCTCTGTGGTCCAGCAAGAGGAAGATGAGCCTGTCTGGGTTAGAAGAACAGTGGGGCTTACCTGAGTGCTGTAATAAATGGAAACTCTGCTCTTGAGGAGCTTGCACACAGACTTGCTTGCTCACAGTCCCAGGATGGAGGCAGCAGATTGAAAACTTGATGATGCTCTGGCCGGCTTGCCAGGACCACCCCAGTGTTCCCCCAAGTTTGCACTGGACTCCTACTCTAGCCCCTGCTGCTCTGCTGTTGCTCCCTGCTAAGGTCAAGGCTGCAGTTGCCAACAAGAGTGCACACACTCGTAGGGAACAGGACTTGGTTGGACCCTGGCCCTGCCTCTGACTAGGATGGGAGCAACACACTTGGGAAGGAGTGGAGGCAGCTCAGTAGTGTGGCTCCAACTCCTCCAACCCTGATCTAGCCTCTTACCAAAGTACGTGCATCAAGGAAAAAGTGGAACCACTTCAAAGTGCAGCCCCAAGCCCTCAGTCCCTGACCATGCTCACAATTAAGGTGGAGACTGCCATCACACCTGGGAGAAGTGCAGGTTCCTCACGGCTCCTGCTTCAGCTCTTGGGCCTGGATCCCACCCCCAGTAGGGCAGTGACTGCCATTGAGCATAGGAGAAGGCCCAGCTCAAACATGGCTCTGGCTCTACCTCCCACCAAGGCAGTGGCTGTCAGGGCACCCTGGGCTTACTTCAGATCGAGCTCTCACTGAAACCACTGTGCACACACAAACTGCATTGGGATGCTCCCACACAAGGACATATCTTCAAGACAAGTATAGGTAACTCTTTGACCTACTGTCATGCAGACAGAGGAATATGTTTCAAATGAATAAAACCCTACTGAAACAGAGATAAATAATTTACCTGATAAGGAGTTCAGAGCAATAGTAATAAGAAAGCTAACTCAACTTGGGGAAAAAAAATAAATGAACAGAGTGGGAATTTTAACAAAGAATTAGAAAATATAAAAAAGTACCAATCAGAGCTGAAGAATGTAATAACTGAAGTGAAAAATACACTAGAAGGAATTAACCAGAGATTAGGTGATATAGAAGAATGCATAAGCAACCTGGAATACAGAATAGTGAAAATCACCCAATCAGAACAGGAAAAATAAAAAAAAAATTTAAATGAGCCTAGCTTAAGGGACCTCTGGGACAACATCAGACATTCTAAATTTGCATTGTAGGGGTCACAGAAAGAGAAGAGAGAGAGAAAGGGATAGAAAATGTATTTGATGGAATTTTGGCTGAAAACTTCCTGAACCTGAAGAAGGAAATATATATCCATGTATAGGAAGCACAGAGAGTCCCAAAGAAGATGAACCCAAAGAGAACCACACCAAGACATATAATAACTAAAATGGGAAAAAATAAAGGTAAAGAGAGAATTTTAAAGTCAACCAGAAAAAACATTTATGACAAGGGAATTTCCATAAGGCTATCTGCTGGTTTTTCAGCAGAAACTTTGCAGGCCAAAAGGGAGTGGCATGATATATTTAAAGTGCTAAAAGGAAAAAACTAAAGAGTTCATCCGTACTAAAGTGACCTCACAAAAAATGTTAAGGGGTCTTCTTCAAGTGAAAAAGAAAGGACCACAACAAGAAATAAGAAAATACAGGAAGGGAAAAACCTCACTGTTAAAGGCAAGTAAAGGCAGTGGATCAACCACTTAAATGAACAATTAGAAAGGTTAAAAGACAAAGATTTTAAAATTAAATATAACTACAATGAACAGGTAAGGGATAGGCATAAATAGGTAAAATATGACATCAAAAATAGAAAACATGAAGGGGGAATAAAAAAATATGGATCTTTTAGAATGTGTTTGAACTTAAATGACTTATCAGTTTAAAACGATAGATATAGATATACATCAACATATATGAACTCCATGATAACCACTATATATGCAGTATTTTTACTGGTAAGCCATCTAGTACCTATTGTAAGGTTGTTTTTTAAAACCTGGATATATACCTAAAATAAGTACCTAGAGGATTTTAATATTTTAAAATAACCAATATAGACAGTAAGAAACATACAGATTCTTGGAATGGTTGTTGTATATTCAACTTTGAAGTGTTTTCTTTTCTAAATCACCACATAGCGTTTTATCTGAGACTATTTGAGAGTAGCTGGGGAATGAACCAGATGACCTCTTGAGGTCACTCTTATCTTAGGATTTGATAATTATGTGGATGGAGTTGTGAAGAGAACTTGAGTATAAGAATAATTTCAAAGCAGGTCACTTTTTACAAGGTTAACAAACTTTCCAGTGTCTTTTTAAAATGATAATTATGTTTCTGAGCATGAAGTGAGCAATCTTGATTTATTTTAACATTATTTTTATTCAGAAGAAACCCCATTATCCTTCTTTTAAAAAACTCTATATCCTTAGTAGTTTCATAAAGTATTTTATGTGTGTGTTGTGGATGTGGTGATTTTTTCTTCCATAGTGGATTCTTGGCTGTTAGTAGAGATTCACATATTTGTAATTCATTCTGATTCTCTGTTGATTTATGCTTTTATTCGTGTGAGTATAAGCTTCTCTTTTTTATGTCTATTTTCTTTATTTTCTCTGGGGCTTTTGATTTCTTTGCAGTGTAGTGTGGAGTTCATGGAAATATACAAGAAAAACACATCTGAATGTTCATTGCAGAGGAGTTGCATAATATTCAGTAACTTGTCAAGAAAGTGGTCTTTTTTCACAAGACAATTTTATTGAGATTTCACATGAATTCTTCCTCAACTTTTTAATATAATTTTTAAATGAAATTTTGTGATTACTATAGCATCTAAGACATCTCGGGTTTGACTTTCAGAACTAAGCAAAGTCCACCTCAAGGAAAATTTGGGTTTACCCTAAGACTGTCAAATATGAGGACAATTATAGGAAGTCAGGATTAAAATCTGGAATATTAAAAGGGGAAAGCTCAAATACTACTGTTTTCCTATCATCAATAAAATTTTTTGCTGTAATTCAGTCAGCACTCTTCATGGGTGGTACCAAAGTTCCAACTTCTATCCCTCTGGCTGGTCAAGGCAGGAAAAGGAAAGTGCTAAATGTACATATACTTTGATACTGGATCCTTTGCAATGCCTACTGACTCACAACTCTTCAGGCAAGACATTAGGTTGTACCTTTTGCAGCCTGCAGTGAGAGAAGAGTTGCTTGTGGCAGCAACTGTTCTTTGTTTAGAAATAATGTGTTCATTTTGCCATCTTGGCAATTATGCCATATGTTGTTGAGCTCTGGTATGTATTGATATATACAAATTACCACAAACTTAGTGCTTTATAAACAACACATTTGTTATCTCATAGTTCAGAAAGTCACAAATATGAACTGGGTTTCACTAGGCTAAATCAAGGTGATAGCAGGCCTACTTTTTTTTTTTTTTTTTTTGGAGGCTCTCAGGGAGAATCCATTCCCTTGCCTTTTTCAGTTTCTAGAAACCACCTGGATTCTATGGCTTGTGGTCCTTTCCTTTGTGTTCAAAGTCAACCAGTATAGGATCTTCCACTCTTTCTCTGACTCTGACCCTCCTATCCTATGCTATATAACCCAGGATAATCTCCCCATTTCAAGATCCCTAACTTAATTGTATCTGCAAGGTCCTTTTTGCCATATAATGTAACATATTCATGGCAAATATGGGATAGGAACATTGACATATTTAGGAAGCCATTTTTTCTGCCAAACACAGTGTAATACAAACAAAAAACATGGGCAGTGTCGCCATAAATTGCTTTCTGAAGTTATCTCTTCCTCGAAGTACTGTTCTTTAATTAATGTAGTCTACAACATGATTTTAGCCATTCAAATTCATGTCTCACACATGTTGATCTACTTCAGATAGCAAAAATATTTTAATGATAATAAAGGCCATATATGACAAACCCACAGCCAACATCATCCTCAATGGTGAAAAACTGAAACCATTTCCACTAAGATCAGGAACAAGACAAGGTTGCCCACTCTCACCACTATTATGCAACATTGTTTTGGAAGTTTTAGCCACAGCAATCAGAGAAGCAAAAGAAATAAAAGAAATCCAAATCAGAAAAGAAGCCTCTTCATAAGTGATGCTAGGAAAACTGGACAGCTACATGTAAAAAAATGAAATTAGAACACTCCCTAACACCATACACAAAAATAAACTCAAAATGGATTAAAGACCTAAATGTAAGGCCAGACACTATCAAACTCTTAGAGGAAAACATAGGCAGAACACTCTATGACATAAATCACAGAAAGATCCTTTTTGACCCATCTCCTAAAGAAATGCAAATAAAAACAAAAATAAACAAATGGGACCTAATGAAACTCAAAACTTTTGCACAGCAAAGGAAACCATAAACAGGATGAAAAGACAGCTCTCAGAATGGGAGAAAATGTTTGCAAATGAAGCAACTGACAAAGGATTAATCTCCAAAATTTACAAGCAGCTCATGCAGCTCAATATCAAAAAAACAAGCAACCCAATCCAAAATGGGCAGAAGACCTAAATAGACATTTCTCCAAAGAAGATATACAGATTGCCAACAAACACATGAAAGAATGCTCAACATCACTAATCATTAGAGAAATGCAAATCAAAACTACAATGAGGTATCACCTCACACCTGTCAGAATGGCCATCATCAAAAAATCTACAAACAGTAAATGCTGGAGAGGGTGTGGAGAAAAGGGAACCCTCTTGCACTTTTGGTGGGAATGGAAATTTATACAACCACTATGGAGAACAGTATGGAGGTTCCTTAAAAAACTAAAACTTGAACTACCATATGACCCAGCAATCCCACTTCTTGGTATATACCCTGAGAAAACCATAATTCAAAAAGTCATGTACTGCAATGTTCATTGCAGCTCTATTTACAGTAACCAGGACATGGAAGCAACCTAAGTGTCCATCGACTGATGAATTGATAAAGAAGATGTGGCACATATATACAATAGAATATTACTCAGCCATAAAAAGAAATGAAATTGAGTTATTTGTAGTGAGGTGGATGGACCTAGAGCCTGTCATACAGAGTGAAGTAAGTCAGAAAAAGAAAAAGAAAAACAAATAGCGTATGCTAACACATGTATGGCATCTAAAAAAAGAAAAATGATCATGAAGAACCTAGGTGCAGGATGGGAATAAAGACACAGACCTACTAGAGAATGGACTTGAGGACACAGGGCGAGGGAAGGGTAAACTGGGACAAAGTGAGAGAGTGGCATGAACATATATACACTACCAAATGTAAAACTGATAGCTAGTGGGAAGCAGCTGCATAGCACAGGGAGAACAGCTTGGTGCTTTGTGACCACCTAGAGGGGTGGAGTAGGGAGGATGGGGGCGAGGGAGGTGCAAGAGGGAAGAGATATGGGGACATATGTATATGTGTAGCTGATTAATTTTGTTATAAAACAAACTAACCATTGTAAAGCAATTATAGTCCAATAAAGATGTTAAATATATATATATATATTTTTTAATGGAGTCTTCCATTCCTTTTTCTTTGACTACCAGATTTGCACAAAGCACTATTAATAGATGGAAATGAAAGTCATATTTGAATAATATTCTCTGTGCCAAGCATTTATATGCATTTTTCTATTTGATCTTCATAGCAAACTTCTGAGCTCTTCATATTTCTCATGAGACTCACAGATGTTAAATAACTTGCCTGAAGTTACATAGTTATAAGTATCAGAGCTGTGATTATAGCCTTGTCTGTCTCTTTATTTTTTTCCTAATTGTCTATGTCATACATGTTTTCACATTTTATTTTAAAATGTGAAAATATTTTTAAAAAGCACAAAGTAGTAACCCATTTCTCTGCATTTTACATATTGTACTATTTTGTAAACTGATTACTTTTTCATTATGCTTTTCCTATAACCTGAACAACTCTTTATAAGCCCCAACTTTAATTGCTTTATACTATTTCAAGATGACCACTCTTCTTCCACCATACCATACTATCTCTTTCCAAGTCATGCCTTCCTGAGGACACAATACAAAATATATATAGTTAAGTAGAAATATGTAATTCACTGCCAAAATTAGTAAATGCTGACTGTATAAGGGGATTAGAGGGGAGAGATATTACTTTAAATTGACCAGTTTGAATACTTTCTAGTGACAGAATAAGGGCTTGGAGGAAAAACTTGCAAGGACACAAGATCTACTTAATTTTTAAAGCTAGAAATTATGGCCTTTTCCAATCAAGACAGAGTTTAAAATACTTCATGCATGCACACGTGTGTGTGTTTGTGTGTGTGTGTGTGTCCGTGCTTGAGTGTGTATAGAAAGAGGGAGGGAAAAAAGAGAGGGAAAGATAATAGTTAATCATGGAAATATTTTGAAACAAGGTTGGTAAACTAAAAATTTCTATACCCACCCCACCAGTTAATAAAAACTATGATTGTTCATGTTTAATTTATCTTTGATCAATAAATAGTAGTAAAATCTCAGGGATGTTATACCTCTGCATTGTGAGGAAAATATAAGAAAGCATATCCTTAATCTCTATTTGCATAGTCTAAGGAAAATTACTCGGTTGTTATATATTTTAAAAATGCCTTTTCTTTCCTGTTTCCCCAAAAGACAGAAAAATAATTGGTTCTGATTATAATTGCTGGATATTATAAAGCACTATCTAGCTGAAAGACTACCAAATGAAATGTTTTATTTAAGAAGTTAAGTTATTGTTTAAATACCTATAGAACTGGAAATTCAGTGTGTACGTTTGTCTTGAGGGATGCTTAAGTAGGAAGAGGGATTAAGCATAACTTTCTGATTTCATGCTGTATTCATGTGTGATTTATCTGTTTATTTAGGTACCCAGAGGCTTTCCTTACTTCTCTGTGAATTTTGGCCTCCAGGGAGGGTTTGCCCATGTCATTGAAGATCAACACAAATTCCCTCATTACTTTGGAAAGGTATGCTCACAAATTTAGTAAAATACCAGAGTTCAGCAATTTTGTAACACTTTTCTTTTGAAGGGAATTCAAAACTTTGGGCACAATATATAGTGAAGTTGGTTATTACTGTTCCACCCAAGTTTTAGAGGGAGTACCCAGAAACTGTTAATAAGTATATCCCAGAATATTTATAACAGGAATATTACTTTGTAACCAAACATTTGTTGACAGTGTCAATGTTGACTATAATGCTTTCCTGTGGAGTCAGCCAGGCTTGTGCTGAGAGTGATGATAACTGATAATGATGATAACCCACTCATTGAGGATTTACAATGAGCCTGGTGCTGTTCTGAGCACTCATTTAATGCTCACAATAACTCTATTATTATGTAGATATTTTTATACTTTCATTTTATAGATGATGAAACTGAGCTACAGAGAGGCTATATAACTTCCCCATGGTCATGTGCTAATAAGTGACAGAAACAAGGGGTGCATAAGCTCATGGTTGAACTAGAGAACAAATGATCTCACATCTTCATTTATAATTAAGAACGATATAGTCCGAGAAGAATGTGTCACTCATTTCACACAGATAGTTTCTGGACAGGTACTAGAGTGTAGATCTTTCATTTTTTGCTAATGGGTTCTTTCCGTTACTACAGATTGCCTTCTAGGGGTATAGTCCTAAAATTTAAGGTCTACTGAGTATTTGGGAAGTATGTAAGTTAGTATCAGGGACTAGAATGAAATTAGTGAAGCCATTGGAGCAATCAAAAGAAGTCTAGGCAATAACAGCTCTAGAAGTGACCTTTCAATCTAGTGTAACTCAGGCCTTTCTCTCTAAATTAGAGGAGCCTAGATGAACTCTGTCCATGGTTCCCTGTTCTTCCTCCCCACTTTCATCTCCTGTGTAAGATCATTTTCTAAAAAGAATAGTGACATGTAAGAGGTTTGGACTCAAAACTTTTTATGCTGTTATCCTTAAAGGTTAACTAGAGGCCTAAAATCACATTCATCTATGAACTGTTGAGATATGTTACAGAAACTTGTCTGAGAATTTTTCAGAATATCTTTTCCCACAGTTAACTAGAAAGAAATTTGTTTTCATTGCTCTGAAAAATTCTGTTTTGTTATACAATAGAGCTTTATAACTCAAAGCTTTATGACTCTGCATTTATTTCTTTCAAAAAAAGAATACTTAATTCTAGTGAAAATGAAGTAAAATATCAATTTTTTAACTTGCATAAATTTAATAGGGAGATCGCCCCCCCAAAATATTATGCATGTACTATGGTTTTTATGAGACTGTTTTAATGTTAAAAGGAAAGCTTCTTTAGTTAGCATTACATCATTGATCCGTTTTCCCCAAAATCTGCTTTCCAAGAAACAGCCTATGAGACCAAAACTCCCTTCAGCCTGCAGTTGTTTAGAGAGCAAGAAGGGTTGGTCTCTTTCCATTAACATCTGCTTCAGTAACAGAACAAGAATCAGTCCTTATATGGTACACATGAGACAAAACTTGATGCTTTGTAGACAGTTTTAGATCAATTTATAAGCTAGGCTTTCTTAAACTACATTGCTAGTGATTGGCTGGTGCCAAGAAACTCTTGCATTAAATCTAAATGTGCCCTCTTTTTAAACTATGTCTCTCTTAACCCCTTTATTTCCCTTTCCCACTGAAAAGAGGTTTCCTTTTCCATGAAGCTTTTCCTGATTTATCCAACAATTAGAATCTTCTTTCTTTTAGAGTTTCCATGTAGTCTGCTTTCACATTTGCCTTATTCTGCTTTATAACTCCCACCACAGCTCCACATTCTGTTATGAGCTTTCTGAAGACAGAGAAATGTATTTTAGTTATCTCCATATCCCCTACAATATTTGGCACTTGCTTGTACATAGTAGGTCCCTTTAGTATATTTGTTAAGATGAAGAACCTATGTCTTAGAATGATTATGTCCAAGGTCTTACCACACAATCCTGTAGACCTAGACTGAATATACAGAACTCAACCCTTAGCCCAAGATTTTCTGTATTACCGTACTTCCCTTCCTCGAAGCATTATAAATCTCCCCCATGTCTTTCTGTACGTGGATACTCACTATCATAAATTTGATTAATTTCTGTAGCTGATAGCACAGGAAGAGGATCATGAAGGAAATGATCTACAATAATAAGCAGACAGTCAGAAATCCATTCCTTTCAGGGCTTGGGAATGTGACTTTTTAAATGAAGGTGATTTATAATTTTTAATTCTTGGTTTGCTTAGATTAGTACTAAAATATGATTTTGTTTCCTGAAAAAAGATCTACAGCTAATAGTACAAGAAACTGGCTTTTAACTATACTGGGTAGTAGAGAGAACATTAGCCTGAGATTCAACTGTAGTTGAACAACCAAGTTAATAATTGCTATGTGTTGATCAACTTTTTCTTCAAACTTTTACCAGAGCAGCTAATAAGGACCAAATTAGTTAAATTTCATTTTCTCTTCCTCCCCTTTGCTGCTGTCTGATAGATGTGCTAACAAGCAGCAAAATAGACAAATTGTTTGACAGGAGACACAGCTAGGACCCCTAGAATCACAGGGTTTGCATAGTTAGAACTAAATGAAAAGAAGGTTTATTTTTAACTTGAAACTAATACCTATGTAAAATTTGAGCATCCTCACGGAGAACTACTTAATGTTATATTTAGTAACAGAATAAATAGAAATAGTTTCATTCCTGTTTTTAGTATTTATACATGCACGTGTTTATATTTTTCTCATTCTTTGAAAGGAAATCATTGGTGGAATGCTGGATGTAGAACCAAGACTTTGGAGGAAAGGGATCCGAGAAAGCTTTGAGGATCAGAGGAAGAAAGTACTGCAGTTTGCTCAGTGGTGGAAACCATTTGACTTCACCAAAAGTAAAAAATGTTGAGACATACCTTTCATTTTTTTATTTCCTCTTCAGATTTCTTTCAGTTTTATTTCCATTGCATCTAACTAAACAACTGATCATCAGGTAATAGGAAGAGAGTCATGATCTGGGTTTATGACAACTGCATCACTGGATTGTGTTGGTTTCCTTCCCCACCTGCTCCTGTGGACTTCATTGTAGTAACTGTGGAGCAAGACCAGTTATGTTGTGTGACCTGTTCATGTCCTGTTCTGTACCTATGTCTTGGTATTCTGAACTATTAACACATAGAAAGACTTTTCTGAAGGATTATCTAGGAAGTACAGCAAATCATTGCTTCAGAGGGAAGCGGGTCTGCTTCAAGTTTAAGTCTGCTGACTAGCTTCTTTTGCATTTTTTAAACTAAGGGTTGGCATATTTAGTAATAATGGAAATTTCTTTTCACAGCATTTTATAGAAGCTCTTAATTTTCTACCAATAGCATATACATTACTACTGTTCTTTTAATTAAAGGAAAAAAGAATGTCCCAAAAGTAATTAAGAATTAAATAAGGTATATAACGTATTCATGATTTGTTTTTATTTCTGCATTTTTAAATAATGTCTTTGAATTTTGGTGATTTTAAAAGTAATTGTTCGAAAAATTACAGTTTACATTTGTTTGGGGTTTGTATGAAAGTTAAAAATTTTAGCCAAATCATCATTTTGGGGTTGTATTGATTATTACAAAATCTTAAGTAATGTAAGTATTTTTAGTGTCAGGAACACATTCTGTTGTCCCATTTGATCTGAGGTTCTTCATTTTCCTTTATTCTTACACTTGGTGTGAAGAGAAAAACCCTATACATATAAAATATGGCCATGGTCTCTAAGAGTGTTCCTACTTTATTTTTTATATGGAAGATATTTTTGTAGTAACCCTTTTTCAAAGATGTTGATTTTTTTGGAGCAGAACCTTGACATTTTGTCATGAAATGTTGAATACTTAGAATCAATGTGACATGTACTCTAGAGTACCTCCTAACTCGACGTAGTTATTTTTAATATTGACATCTCATTTCTTTAGTATCTTGAAAAAAGAGAAATGTTTATGTTCTATCTGCAGTTTTAAAATTTTAATAAAAGTTGGAAGTTTAATGGTTTCAGATTCTCAATATTTGAAAATTGGATTTAAGTTATTATCACATTGATACTTGATAGTATTTTATTTATTGCTGTTTTCAGACTCTTTTGGCCTTGCTGCAAAGTCGCAGAGGAATCTTTAACATTCATTTATTCAATCAGTGAGTTAACAAACATTTGTTTGCAGGGCATTTTGTTGCATACTGGTAGTACAAAAATAAAAAAATACTTCCTATACCTTAAATTATTTCATAGTTTAGTGGTGCAAGAGACATGTTCAAAAATAATTGCAGCACAATATAAGTTCTAATGCAAGATATGTGCCAAGTGTATTCAAGTACAGTGCTAAAGGACTATTTACACCTCCTCTGTCTTCATTCTTAGCTGATGAATCTTGCTTCCTATTTTACTGAGAAAATAGAACTAAATAGAAGGGAGTTTCTACCACATCTAATTAATATACCTGCATCTGTACGCATGTACTCTGCTTCTCCTCTTGATAACTGTAGGTAAATTATTTTGTTGTCCTTACATAGAGCTGGTCAACTCATTTATATACTACTAGATTTCATCCTTTTTCACCTACTCAAATACCTCTACCCTCTGAATTATTAGATTTTTTCCTCTCTATAAGATTATTTCAGTTAGCATACAAAACCTTTTATAATATATCAACAACAAGCCCTGGCATCATACTGCCACCCCTAGCCATTTCTCTTCTCCAGTTGAGCAAAATTCATTTTAAAAAAGTCTGTTTCCTTTCCTTCCATCTTCTTCCTGTTCTCAGTAGTTAGACTTCATTCTCACCATTCTACTAGTTTTAGTTTTGTTTATGGTAAGGTCCTCAGTTCCTTCCACATTGCCAAATCAAATAATTTATTGTCAGTGCTCATCTTACTCTACCAGCTTCATTGGCATACTTGATCACCTCCCCTTCTTGAAACACTATTTTTACTTTGCTTCTAGAACACTGTCTCTTATTTATCCTCTTTCCTTACTGGCTGCATCCTCTCAATCTCCTTTGCTGGTTTCTCCTCTTGTCAACTTCTAAGTGTTGAAATGCCTATTCTCAAACCATAACTACTGTATTCACTCTCTCCCAAGGTAATTTTCTCAATAAAATGGTCTTAAATACTATTTTTAAGTTGGTTCATTTACTCAGCAAATATTTGAGTGTCTTCTATATGCCACTCACCGGTCTGTGTGCAGAGGTTACATTAGTGAAGAAAACAAAAATCCCTGTCTTTGAGGAGTTTACATTGTATCAGAGAAGACAGATAGTACACATTAGACAATAAATAAATTGTCTAGGAGATGTCAGAGGTGATAAGTACTATGAATAAAGGAAAATAGAACAAAATAAGGAGGTTGTTTTCCAAATTTTTATTCACTTTGGACATCTTCACTGAATTCCAGAATCACATATCCAAATACCAACTTGACATCTGTTCTGTAACTGTATCGGTAGTAAGCATATATAAAATGAACTCCTGATTTTCCTCCTGTTCTAGTTATTTATAATAATAACCATTTCATTATATCTCATGGTTTTATAGGGGAGACTTTTGGTCAGGGTTCAGCTGGATGATTTGCCTCTGCTTCAAGATGTCCGGGGCCTCAGCTGGGATAGCTCAAATGTCTGGAGATGACCGGGGTCATATGTCTGGATACTCTGTTCTTCATACAGTGTACGCTGAAGCTGGAATAGTGGAAATGGTTCCTTTACTCACATGTGTGTTGCCTATAGTGGAATGAATGGAACAGCTGGGGACATGCTGATAATACTCTTTTCTCCTATGGTAATTTCAGGGTAGTTGGACCTGCTATATGGCTTCTGGATTCCTCCAGAGCAATCATTCCAAAAGACAGTTCCGAGAGATAAGAGGTAGAAGGTGCCAATCTTCTAGAGTCTGGTACAGCTTAACTTTTGCTGTGTTCTTTTTATGATTAAGTTGTCACAGAGCCCACCTACATTCAAGAAGAGGGGTCATAACCCTATCTCTCAGTGGTAGTAGTGTCAAATAATTTGTGGTCATCTTTAATCTACCACAGTCCATCCTCTAGCCACAAACTTATACTCCTCCTATGTGAAAAACATATTCAAATCCACCCAGGAAAGTCCCATTCCAGCAGGGCATTAGGCTTAGGCTCAAAATTCAGGATCCCATCTAAATCAGGCCCAGATGGAGATGAGGTTACTCAGGTGCTTCAATCTGAAGACCTGTGAACTTAGACAAATTATCTGTACCCCTTACACACACACACACACACACACACACACACACTATCAAACATGCAGTAGTAAGAGAAGTATATAGTTACTGCAGTAGAAACATTCATTGAAAAAGATGGAAAACTTGATGCACATTTTAGTCACTGTTCGCTAGTAATTCTAAAATTAAGTCAAGCATATGTTGCCAGTTGCTTGATTAGGGCCCCAGTCCTGCTTTTTTTTTTTTTCCCCCAGTCCTGCTTCTTGAGAATGATTCCATTGGGCTCTTTGCTCTGCCCTTTGCACTCTTGGTTCAATGCTCAGTCAGCCTTTGTTTTTCATAAGAAATAACTCAAGACTTACACTTCCAGCTAAGACAAAGTAACCGCATTATCTACTTGTCCAAAACAACTGAAAAATAGACAACATATATGAAAGGATGGTTTTTAAGACATGGGATATCAGGCAAGAAAGTGTGATGAGCCCTGAGAGATGGGGGGAAAGTGAGATAAACCCTGTATTACCCTATCTTATTGCTGTGAGAGTTTCCACCTTGTGGTACAAGTTGGGAGAATCCAGGCAGAGCCCGTTGAACTGAGTTGAGGAAGTAGAACTATGAGTCTGGGGAGACTAAGACAACAGGACTGGTTACTAGAGAAGAGATTGCTACAGAGAATTCTAGAGATCTTCAGAGGGTCCCCTTCTAGTATCTGTACAGTGACTAATTGTATGCATGTGAGGAAACTACCCAAGGCCAGGAAAAGATTGATCTACCCGAGATGATTAGAGGGAACCTTTCTTGATAGCTAGAATGGAAAATTTCAAGACTGACTAGGAATTGGGTAGAGTACACAGATGGTAATTGCAGTGCAGAATAATTATTCCAACACTTAGCACTGATCTAGTCTTGACAGACATCTTAAAAGCAAGAGGCAAAAGGCTCAAACTGTTTCCAAGTAACTGCACCTCGGAACAGAGCTTAAAAGTATGTATAGGAATAAAAATATATCCAGAAGTCACAATATAAAATTCAAAGTGTCTGGCATCCAGTCAAAAATTACAAGGCATGCAAAGAAAGCAGCTACATGGATAAATATATAAGATTTTTTTCTTTAGATTTCTTTAAAAGATATTTTCCTTCTATAAACAAAAATCGTATGAGGTTTATAACATATGTAAAAGCAAAATAAATGACAATAATAGCACAAGGGTGGGAAAGGGAGAAGTGAAAGTACAAGATATTGTACTATATTTGAAGCAGTATAACATAACTTGACTGTAGGCTGTGATAAAGATATGTAATTAAAGCAGATCCTAAGATAAAAAAACAAGCAAATAAAGATTTATAGCAAAAACCCAACAAAGAGGGTAAAATGAAACAAAATAATAATCTAAATGAAGGCAGAAAAAGAACAGGGAAACAAAGTATAGGTGGGATAAAGAGAAAACAAATAAGATGATGGATTTAAACCTAAACATTATATTAATAATATCCTTTTTTGATTGCCATATAGCAAATTACAACTTAAGCAGCTTAAAGCAACAAATCTTTAATATCTCAGCTTCTGTGGGTCAGGAGTTCAGGCACAGCTTGACTGGGTCCTCTCTGCTTAGGATCTCACCAGGCCAAGGTGTCAGCTAGAACAGAGTTTTCACCTGGAGACTGAACTCAGAAAAGATTCACTTCCACACTCACATGGTTCTTTGCAGCATTCAGTTCCTTGCAGCTAGAACTGAAAACTTCAGTTGGTTAATGGCTGTTGGCCAGAAGGTGCTCTGTGCTTCTCTAGGCATCAGCAATTCCTTACCACATGTGGTTCTCTAACATGGCCTATTGCTTCCTCACAACCAGCAACAGAGAGGGAGATTCCAGAAAGATGGCAGCTGAACTCTTACATAATATGCAAAATCACATACATCTGTTCCCATATACTATTCGTTAGAGGCATGTCACAGGTCCTGGATCCCCACACTCAAGGGGATGCAATCACAAGGTTGTGAACACCAGGATTGGAACATAATGGAGGCCACCCTAAGAGTTTGTCCACCAAAAATATGCCATTTCACATTTTAAGAAACTTTCTTAAAACTTTCTTCTTTCATTTTTCCCACCTTGCCCTTTGTTTTTCTACATTTTATTTCTGTGTCTATTAGAATCTACAGAATACATTGTTATTTTTGCTCTAAACACCTAACTCTATTTTAAAGCAACTTCTTAATGAGGAAAAAAATTATATATACTCAAGTATTGCAATTTCCAGTACTCTGCATTCCTTTTAGTTGATCCAAATTCACATTTGGTGTCACCTTAGTAAATGGACATAAAGTCAGTTTGATTTTTTTAGCCTTGTCCTGTGTACCTGTTGTTCCTAATTTATTTATTGATTCTGTAGCAATGTTTGTTTGTTGTTTGGTTTCTCATTTTTTATAGCTAAGCAGTCTTCCTAATTCTATTTTTTAAATCATCTTGTTTTTTGAGCTTTTGTTTATTGCATTTAGATTTTCATCAAGTTGCTCAAGAAGTACTTTATGGAAATTTATTTTGTGTGAGTTTTCTTCTAGTCATGCTCTTTGTAGTTAGCATGCATTGTTTCAATTCATTTATACATTTATTCTTTACTCCTTTTTCTTTTTTTTTTTTTGCCATGGTGTATTTACAGAGTTGCCAGAATGTTTCTTTTCATCTTGTTCATGCTTGGAGGTCTGTGTTGTACATTCTATCAGCAATAAAATGGCTTGGCTTTCTTCATACTTTCTAACTTGAACCAATTTGTTTTCCAGTCAGCACTGTAGTTTGAGGCCTGGATAGTTCCTATTCTATCTACTTTTTCATAGCCTGAGGGAATTGTGGGGAAGGGTGGAGAGTGGAGGTGTGATTGAGATGTTTTGTTAGAATTGCTGAGCTCTGTAAGTCTCTCTGTGAGATAGTAAATATTGTGTATCATCATTCATATTGCCTAGTAGAAATCTTTCCATTCCCATTGGGAAAGATATGTGGGTTTTAAATTATTTCTCAACTCAGTGTTTAGCACTGGAGCATTCACTTCAAAAAGTCATCTCCGTTGTGCACTTTTTCATAAGTTAGCCCATTTCTCTCCAGCCTTTTCCAGTATTTCCTCAATGACAAAATGGAGGCAAATAAGAGGGAAAAGATAGGGGTAATGACTGAGTTTGTTTCTTTTCATAATTTGGGGTATTGGGTATTAGTGACAATTCTGAAAAGTTAATACTCATTGAGGTTTTCCTTAATTTATGAATTTAATTCATTTATTCTTAATTCTTTTATTGATCAATATTTTTCTGCTTTTTTAACTACATGTCATAGATTCTGATATAAAGTGTTTTCATTATTAGAAAATTTTACTTTCAATTCGAATTTCTCATTTGACCCAAGGATTATTTAAAATAAGGTTTATTAATTTCAATAGAAGATCATTTTTGCTTTTTGGATTTGTTAATAATTTCTAGTACTACATTGTGATCAGATATTTTTTGTTAATATTTCTACTTTACGGAACTTTGTGGCCTCATATATGATTACTTTTTATGAATAGTTTATATGTACTTTAGATGGTATACAGTCTACTCTCAGTATGTCAAGTTTGATTTATAGTCATAGAGTCTACGTTATGTTGTGTAGGTCTTCTATATACATAGTCATTTTTTGTACTTATTTTGTCCTGTACTTTGTTTTGTTTGTTAACATCTTCTACTATTAGTGCAGTTCTATCTTTGTCTTCCTGCATCTTCTGGTTGCAGTGTTATTTGGCACAAGATAACTATTATCTTTATTGTGAATTGTGGCTCTTAGCATTAAAAGAGAGCTTTCTTTGTCACAAATTTCCTTTTTTGGCCTAGATTATACTTTGCCTGGTACCCTTACTTTCTTATTGTTTTCATTTACCTAGCATTCCATTGTCCATCCCATTATTTTTAGCCTTCTTAAATAACTTTGTTTCTTATATGTGTCATACTGTTGGTTCTTGCTTTGAGAGCCAGATTGGAAGCACTTTTCCTTTAATAGATGTGTCAAACCCACTTATATTTATTAATATGACTGACTGCTTGGTCTCAAGTCTTTCAGAAAATTTTATAATTATTACATTTACTCTGTTTATTTCTCCATGTAATGTACGTTATTTGCTATTTTGTTAAAAACTTTGTTTATATTTAGGAGGTTTGAATTTTTGTTCTAGTGGTTACCAATTTACTTATACTTTACCCTCATTGTCATTAAATGCTTACTTTCTGATTTATCAGGTTTTTAAAACCCTTAATTCACACCTATTGCCTATGTAGCATACAGCAATCAATGAGCTTATTCTAGCTTCTTCTTTATGTTCCATTTTTTAGTTATCTTATTTCTACCTGGTCACACATAAAATGTTTATATATTGGTTTTGCATTGTCATCCCTATTACTCATTTGTCATAAAGCTTCTATTAAATATGATAAATTCTCAGTGTCATTTTAATTTGTTTATTGGCTGAAGTTTTCTCAAGTCATCTCTTGAATGAAGCTCATTCATTACTAGATTCCTCATTAGTGGCTCATCTGTACACAATTATCTAAGTTCTTATGTTTAAGGATGTTTTTCTATAGTACTGATACTTGAAGGATGGCTTAGCTGAATATAAAATCCTTGATTCACACTTGTTCAGTTTTCTGAAAATTCTTTTCCATTGTTGCCTTGCCATATACATGTGTGTGTGTGTGTGTGTGTGTGTGTGTGTGTATGATTTTGAGAAGACTGATGCCAGTCTAATTCTCTTGCCTTTACAGTTTATTTGATCATGTAGCCTGTAATCCTTGAGGTTTTTTTTTTTTTAATTTCAAGTCTAAATAGTTTTACCAGGATATGTCTCAGAGTTGACATTCTAGGTATACTTTTCCAGTTACCTTGAGATCCCTTTCAAAATGTAAATTCACATCTTTTTTATTTGTGATTAAGTTTTTATAATTATAGTTTTAAGTATTAATTCTGTTACATTGTTTTTATTTTCTTCTTCAGAGACTCCAATTATACATGTGTTTATTTCTCCTTTGTCCACCATTTCACTCTCTCTAACCCTGTTTCCTTTCTCATGTTGCTTGTTATTTTGCATTTCTTCTTTGCCTCTTAAATTTTCATTTAGTCTGTTCTCTATGGGCACCTTATAATTTAATCTTAATTTATGTTACGATTTTGCCTTATCTTCCATTTCTTTCTTGAATTTAATCATCTCAATTATGCCAGTTATTTTTGCCTATTTCTGTTGTTTTTTTGTTTGTTTGTTTTTTTGAATTTTCAAGTCAGGTTGCTTTTTATATACCCAAATGCTATTTGAGTGTTTTAATTCAGTTTGCTCTGTTTTGTTACAGTTTTCTATGATTGTTGTTTTGGCAGAGTTTGGTTGAATCCTTGGTTGATTGAATCTGCCGATGTGGAACCACAGATATGGAGGAACCACAGATATGGAGGGCCGACTCTAAATTATATTCTTACATTTTCAACTGTATGGAGGGTTGGCATACCCCTAACCTCCATGTTGCTCAAGGGTCAACTGTAATTTGAGGTTTGGATATATCCTATCTTTTCCTCAGGTTGAGGGTATGATTTTTGTATAAATTTATTTGTTCTTCCTGTTCTTTATTGTTTCTGGTGGATATGGGGAGACAAAGATGTAGGTAGCTGCCATTCTTCTTTATTACCTGGAGGTTCTCTCTTGTTCACTCTTAAATCCACCTCAGTGAGGCCTCCAAAGCTGTTTATTTTTGTAAGCTACAATAGTAATGTTGTTCCAGTTGCCCAATTCAAAGCAAATTAACCAAAAAGACTATTTCAGTCTTTATCTTAGTTACGTTCTCTATAGGACAGAACATTGTTGAACATTACATGAAACTCTTTTTACTTTATTGGTGGCCCTGTCTCTGTTTTCTTATTCCTCTTTGTTTTTTATTAATATAGTTTCTGGTTCATTTTTCTTTGTACACCCCTGAAATGAGTTCTTTATCTAAATACCCCATAAGATACTTCAGAATCAACATATCCAAAATAAACCATATTTTACTCATTTCCAAAACTTTTCTTCCTCCAGTAGATCCAGTTTTGGTGAATGAATCTAACCATAACCAAGTAAGCCACACCCCAAATTTGAGTCATCTTTTGTGCCTTCCACATTCAATGACCAATTGTGTCCTGAACAATATACTTTTTTAACATCTCTCAAATATCCTCCTTATTCCCTATGGTATGGCATCGCTTCAGACTTCTGTCATCTCTCTTCTGAATTGCTGTATTAGCCTAACTATTGTTTCCCTTTCAGTTTTGCTTTTTTCTTTCAATATCAGAATTATTTCTTTAAAAAATCATGTCATGCCTCTTCAGTGTTTCTTTTTTGCTTAAAGGATAAAATCCAAACAACACAGCATGGGAGAAATTATTTTCATAATATGAGTTCATCCTACCTTTCTATTGTCACTTCTTCCCTCTCATGCTCATCTCACTTCTTCTCCTAGTCAATGAAAATCATAGTGAACAACTTTAATTCCCCTAACATATCATGCTGGTTTAGCCTCTTTACCTCTGTTCATGATGTTTCACTTGGACTACTTCCCACCCTCTTTCTACAACATACACACTTGGCGGATATCTACTAATTTTGAGGACATTGTTCAGCCCAGATATTAACCTTAATGGAGATTTTTACTGACACGTGTTGAATTGATCGCTTTCTCTTTCCCAGTTGTAAAAGGCACATTCTGATGTAGCACCTATAAGATATTATTTGATTTATTTATTTACATTTCTTCCCTTTTGTAAGTTCCTAGGACAAGTACCTGAAATACAGTAGGCTCACTTTACTGGCACTTACTTAAAAGATAAGATGATAGTTTTCTAAGGCTTGCTTTGCCTCCTCCTGATCTAGGACTCTACAACTGGCATCATTGGAAAGAACTTCAGATAGTATTACTGGTTAAAGTGTTCTAGAGGTTTTTGCAAGTTACACATCACTTTTCCCTGCAAAATAATTCCGTGTCTAGAAACACAAATAATTGAAGAGGAAATATCAGAACTAACAGGAAATTCAAAAGAAGCACTTACATCAAGAAACATTTGATAAAATTCAGACAATGTCATTACGTGCTAGAGGACAAGTAAATAGTCCAAGAACTATTAACATGATCTTTAAGAAATTTTGCTGGAAATGATATGACTGGTAAGAGATTAATATCCAAAATATATAAACAACTCATATAACTCAATATTTTAAAAAAACAATCCAATTTAAAAATGGACAGAAGACCTGAATAGACATTTTCTCAAAAAAGACACATAGATGGCCAACAGACATGTGAAAAGATGCTCAGCATCCCTAATCAGCAGAGAAATGCAAATCAACACCAAAAGCACAATGACATCACCTAACACCTGTCAGAATGGCTATAATCAAAAAGAAAATAAATAACAAATTTTGGCAAGGATGTGGAGAAAAGAGTACTTTTATACACTGTTGGTAGGAATGTAAATTGGTGCAGCCACTATGGAAAACAGTATGGAGGATCCTCAAAAAACTAAAAATAGAACTACCATATGACCCAGCATTTCCACTCCTGGGTATATATCTGAAGAAAATGAAAACATTAAAAAGATACATGCACCCCAATATTCGTAGCAGCATTATTTACAGTAGCCAAGATATGGAAGTAACCTAAGTGTCCATCAACAGATGAATGGTTAAAGAATATGTATATAGATATGCAATGGAATACTACTCAGCCTTAAAAAAAGAATGAAATTTTGCCATTTGCAACAACAGGAATGGACTTAGAGGGTATTATGCTTAGTGAAATAAGTCAGAGAAAGACAAATACTTTGTGATGTCACTTATATGTATAATCTAAAAAACTAGTGAATATATCAGAAAAGATATGCAGGAGAGACTTCAAGATGGCGGAGGAGTAAGACGTGGAGATCACCTTACTCTCCACAAATACATCAGAAATATATCTACATGTGTGGAACAACTCCTACAGAACACCTACTGAATGCTGGCAGAAGACCTCAGACTTCCCAAAACGCAAGAAACTCCCCACATACCTGGGTAGGGCAAAAGAGAAAAAAAAAGGCAAAAGAATAGGGTCGGGACCTGCACCAGTGGGAGGGAGCTGTGAAGGAGGAAAGGTTTCCACACACTAGGAAGCCCCTTCTCGGGCGGAGACTGTGGGGGTCGGAGGGGGAAGCTTCTTAGCCACGGAGGAGAGCGCAGCCACAGGGGTGTGGAGGGCAAAGCGGAGAGATTCCCACACAGAGGATCGGTGTCGACCAGCACTCACCAGCCTGAGAGGCTTGTCTGCTCACCCGCCAGGGAGAGTGGAGGCTGGGAGCTGAGGCTCCAGCTTCGGAGGTCAGATCCCAGGGATAGAACTAGGGTTGGCCGCGTGAACACAGCCTGAAGGGGGCTAGTGCGCCACAGCTAGCCGGGAGGGAGTGCGGGAAAGTCTGGACCTGCCAAAGAGGCAAGAGACCATTGTTTCGGGGGTGTGCGAGGAGAGGGGATTCAGAGCACCGCTAAACGAGCTCCAGAGATGGGCGCGAGCCGCGGCTATCAGCGCAGACAGCAGAGACGGGCATGAAAGGTGAAGGCTGCTGTCGCAGCCACCAAGAAGCCTGTGTGCATGCACAGGTCACCATCCATACCTCCCCTCCCAGGAACCTGTGCAGCCCGCCACTGCTAGGGTCCCGTGATCCAGGGACAACTTCCCCGGGAGAACACACGGTGCGCCTCAGGCTGTTGCAACGTCACATCAGCCTCTGCCGCCACAGGCTCGCCCCGCATTCCGTACCCCTCCCTCGCCCTGGCCTGAGTGAGCCAGAGGCCCCTAATCAGCTGATCCTTTAACCCCGTCCTGTCTGAGCAAAGAACAGATGCCCTCAGGTGACCTACATGCAGGGGCGGGGCCAAATCCAAAGCTGAACCCCAGAAGCTGTGCGAACAAAGAAGAGAAAGGGAAATTTCTCCCAGCAGCCTCAGGAGCAATGAGGAGTTTATTTTTGTATATGGTGTGAGAAAATGTTCTAGTTTCACTGCTTCTCATTGCTATTAAGGTTTATTAACATGACTTTATGACAAAGGAAGTTTCCAGCACAATTGGTTTAAATATCTGTACTCCAGGTACATAAATACTAAGATGGCTGGCAGACGTACAAAAGCTGCAATGGTGTTTTTTCTTAGAAAGCCAGGTTTGAGACTAATCCTACTGAAAAATGAGACATTGTCATCATAGTTGTTAATATTTAGTGAGCACTCTCTATGTGTCCATGTCCTATACTAAACATTTTTCATACATTATCTCACTTAATTTTCACAATACCAAATTAGGTAGATACTCTAAATGCCTCTGTTTAATGTCCCTATTCTGCACATGAAAGAACTAAGGCCTGGAGAGGATATGCAATTCAAAGCATGCCAAGGCTAGCACATTGCCCATCTCCAGGGGACCCACATCCTAGCCTAAGAGATCCCTCGGAGGTGAGCAGTTCACACTTTGCACAGTTTTCACATGCTGATAACATGCAAGACAAACACTGCGGACATCCATATATTTCTGACTCCAGAGACTGCTAAATAGACTTGGAGCTGTGGGCCCAGCTGGAAGGAACAAGTATAATGTTTAATACTGGAAGACAAAAAAGTGACTCCTGTTAACAGGTCTCAAACTGGAATCTGAAGGGAACGTGTATTATCCCAGGATCTTCTGATCTGAGAGTGAAAATAATCACCACCATTTTTCTATGATGCAGGCGGCTAGTAAGTATTCAAACATTTTATAACAGCCTTCAAAGCTGTAATCCAGACAAGGACTCTAATCTAGGTATAAATGTTATAATAAGTTCCTTTAATAAATTCTGAGTTCATGACAAACCTGATTTATGCTTAATTCTATAGGATTATTAAGGGAAAAGTCTAGAGAATCTCCCATGTTGTTTTCTTAATAATGACACACAGAGATTGTTAATTTACATACTTTATTTCAGTATTTTTAGTATGTTTCTATTGAACCTTAAGTTGACTGGAAACATGAAATGAGTGTGTTCTTATAATTTATTCCATTCCATTTCCTGATTAGCTGTCTAAATCTTTAGTCTTTTGACTTTCACATTAAACAAAATAGTCTACACATTGCTATAACAGCATTCATTGTCTTTCAAAGCTAAGAATAGACAATAAATACTCTGGCATTTTAATTAGCTGCTTCTCTTTCAGCAACAATCTAGCAAAACTGAATAATGGATGACAGATTGATGTGACATCAGACATCCCCATCCCTCTAATTGCATCACAATAGACAACACAGGAATGTAGGATGAGACCAGTGTTGTTCACTTTTTATTTTTCCTTAAACTGTACCTTGCTATTCTTTGTCTACAGCTATTCCAGTTCACTCAATGGCTTTCTATCCTTTCAGCAGTACAATGATGCCTGCCATCTTAATACATAGTTATTCTCTAAAACATTGCTATTAGAATATGATATGAGATAATAACAGTACAGTTTTCCCAGCCTCTCCCTCTCTCTTCTTTGTCTCCTACACCTGACAGCTGGGTGCTCAGGTTACTGGGTCTGGGCTGCCCACCCAGGAACCTAGGACCAGGTGACACTACTGTCTCTCAGAGTATGGAGCTGAATAGAGAAATTCACAGGCTGCCACCTTGGTCAACCTCTGTCAAATCTGGGTAGACCATTCCAATTGGGTTGTTGATCCAAGAAGGCTAAGCAGAGAGGGAGAATCTAGGTGGGAAACAGTAGGTTGAAAAAACAAAGAAACCAGGTAAATGCTAGAGGATTTGAAGCAAATGTGTGGACTAGATTCAGGAATTACTGAAACCTTGCTGTGATAGGGTTATACTACAATGACAGGCAAGACGTGATTCCTATCCTCAGAAGAGCTCAGATAACAACTACAATATAGGGTGATGTGTTAGAACAGAAGTTTGCACAGGTACTGTAAAGGAAATGAAACTACTTGAGGTAGTGAGGCAGGAGACAGGTGGGCTCCAGGTTAGGCATTCACAACTGGCCTCCTGTTTACATTGCTTGGGGCAGGAAAAAGGTGCGCTTCATGCCCGACACTTAAAACTAGCTTCCTGTTTGCGTTTCCTGAGACAGGAGATCGGTGGGCTCCAGGTTAGGCATTTCCAATCAGCCTCCTTTTTGCTCTTTAAAATAGGAATAACAACAGAAACAGGGTAAACAGCGAGGCTTTGTCTCCTGAGGACACTTTAAGATAACAGTCCTGGCAGGGACAGAGAGTGGCTAAACCCTGTTTGAGTAAAGGATCAAGAAGTCACATATTTCCCTTCCTTAGGGCAAGGGAGACACTACACATGCACAGAAATTCTCTTCGGTGGTCAAAAGGCAGGGGACACCAGGCCATAATGAGTCTTGCCATTCCCCACCTCCCCCAGACACCCGTGCACTGAAATCCATCTTGGCTGAGGGGTGCATTCGCACCTAAGGGAAGGCCCTGAGACAAATTAGCCAGGGGGGGGCGAAGCAAGACAATTGGCGAGAGGGGAGACAAAGACCCAGAAACTGCCCCCTTATAAATGATTTAAACTTCCCAAAGGCATGACTCTTGCTGAGTTTGCCTGTTTGTCTTTCCCATGTACTCTGCTTTTCCAATAAATGCTTTACTTTTCTCTTTACCTTCCACCTCCTCATCAGAATTTTCTTGTCAAGGCAGGCAAGGACTGGGGATTTAGGCTCTAGCTGCTGGCCTTCATGGTTTAGCGGTTAGGACTCCTGGTTTTCACCCAGGTGACCAGGGTTCGAATCCTGTTCAGGGACCTAAGGTCACACTTCCAGCTGCTGCTCACTGCGAGCTACTGCCACTACTGTGTGCATCCAAAATCAGTAGATGGGGGCAGGAGGAAGGTCAGCAACCCTGTAACAGGGAAGAAGAGTGGGAACTGAGCCTAGAAGAGTAAATGGGATTAAAATAAGGGAGAACACTCCAAAAAGAGAAAACCTAGTGCAAATTCGCCAAGTTGTCATATAGCAAATGGAGAAGACAAAGATTTTAGAATGGCTGTAACCCAGGGTGAGAATGGAGGAGATCCAAGAACTGATACCGGTGAGGTGGGAAGGGGTCAGGGCATAAAGGGACATCTATTCTATGCTCACAATTTAGGACTTTGTCTGTGGGTAATGGGGATCATTAAAGATTTTAAGGTAGGGTACAGAGATTAGCAGATTTGTTATTTAGGAAGACCACTTTGGCACTCATGTAGAAGATGCCTTAGAAAGACCTGACATAAGAAAAGGGAGGTTAATTTATAGGCATTTGCAATATAGTCTATTCAAGATATGAAAAGGAGCAATGAAATTAGAACATTTTCTTACACCATAAATAAACTCAAAATGGATTAAAGACCAGAAACCATAAAATAACTAGAAGACATACATAGGCAGAACACTCTTTGACATAAATTGTAGCAATATATATTTTTTAATCTGTCTCCTAAGGGAAAGGAAACAAAAGCAAAAATAAACAAATGGGACCTAATTAAAAGCTTTGGCACAACAATGGAAACCACTGACAAAACGACAGCCTACAGAATGGGAGAAAACATTTGCAAATGATATTTTAGGTAATATCCAAAAAATATAAACAACTCAATATCAAAAAAAGCTAATTTTAAAATGGAGAGAACAACTGAATAGACATATTTCCAAAGAGGAAATGAAGATGGCCAACAGGCATATGAAAAGATGCTCAACATCACCAATCATCAGGGAAATGCAAATCAAAACCGAAACCACCATGGGATATCACCTCACACCTTCAGAATGGCTATGAGCAAAAAGACCACAAATAACAAATGTTGGTGATGACGTGGAGAAAAGGGAGCCCTTGTACACTGTTGTTAGGGATGTAAATTGATGCAGCCACTATGGAAAACAGTATGGAGTTTCCTCAAAAAACTAAAAATAGAACTACACATGATTCAGCCATTCCATTCCTGGGTATATGTCCAAAGAAAACACTAATTCGAAAAGATATATGCACCCCAATGTTCATAGCAGCATTATTTACAGTAGCCAAGATAGGGAAGCAACCTAAGTGTCCATCAACAGATGAATGGATAAAGATGTGGTATAAACATATACAATGGAATGTCTCTCAGCCATTAAGAAGAATGAAATGTTGCCATTTGCAACAACATGAATGGACCTGGAGGGTATTATACTTAGTGAAACAAGTCAGATGGAGAAAGACAAATACAAATACTGTATAATGTATGTATCATTTATATGTGGAACCTAAAAAATAAAACGAATGAATATAACAACACAAAAATCTTCATTCTGCAATAGGGGAGTAAATAAATTATGATTAATAAAATAGTTATAAGTAGTCTTTAAAGACATCAGAAATATAATAATATTAATAATAATATAACTTTACAGTTTTAAAAGTACACAAAATAAGAATAAGCTAATCTCTCCCACATTAAAAGATGTGTACATATTACATATTTACACAGTAAAAAGATTAAAAGGAAAAAATGAATAGGGATGATTCCTATATATTTTTGAAATGTCTCAACTAAGACTTTTTTTTTTTTTTTTTTTTTGTGGTACTTGGGCCTCTCACTGTTGTGGCCTCTCCCGTTGCGGAGCACAGGCTCCGGACACGCAGGCCCAGCGGCCATGGCTCACGGGCCCAGCCGCTCCGCGACATGCGGGATCCTTCCGGACCTGGGCACGAACCCGCGTCCCCTGCATTGGCAGGCGGACTCTCAACCACTGAGCCACCAGGGAGGCCCTCAACTAAGACATTTTTGAAAACCAAAAGTAACTAAAATGTTATGGAACCTAGTGAAGAGGAAAAATGGGTTTGACATAGTTTCATTGGGTGCTACGTGTTATGAAAAAAGTTTTCTTTTTTTTTTATTCCAACAATTGAGACTCCTCAATAAACTTGTTGTGCCATTTGGCATCCATCTCTATGGGAAGCCACTCTGATTCTCAATGGAAAGCCACTATTCCCTAGCTCATTTTAAAAACAATTGCTAATGGGTGACAAGCTCTGTTTTTCAGGGGACAGTCTTAAAAGGATACTCACTAGCAGTTGATACTTAATGTGAGTGCTTTCTAATGTAACTTCATTCAAAGCTAATTTTGTTTAATGAACCTGGGAAAGCTGTAATGAAGCAACACATTCCTGTAGCACAGAAATATTATATTTCCTCTAGTGTAGAAACAGTATAGAGCCAGGACACTTAAGCACATTCAGCAAAGACATGGGGGAAAACGTGGCTGCAGTTGGGTTACAGCCAGTAAAGTTTGTCTGCCCATCTAACTTCAGTATAGGAAAAAGTTAACAGTTTCAAGAATTATGAATTTTGGGGAACTAAAGTTAGGCAGATGGAGCTGGGGTTGAAAGCTATGATGTGATACCTTTCCTTCTCCCTCTCCTCCCCTAACCTGTCTAGATCCCATCTCTTTTCTTTATTAAGCTATCTCTTCTTATTTATTCAATCTGTCATCCTTCAATTAAAAACAATATTCGTTTCTTTTGCTTAAAGGAACAATAATAGGTAGCCTATTAAGGCAGAAATCATACAGGGTGCTTATTGAAAAATGTTCTTCAAATACCCAGGGTGGAGACTACAAGTCACTTGAAACAGGAAGTGTCAGTTGGCTGCCTCAACTTACTTATGCAAATTTAATCCAACTAGACCACGTTGAGAGTGTCCTTCAGTTCTGTATGCTTAGAAGGAGTTGGTCATCTTGTCTTAGGAGGTGGCTGTAAGAAGGTCTTATAGAATTTGGAGTGGCTGAAGAAAATGCATTAGTTCTGAGGAAGAAAGGCAATGACTCCAATTATTGGTGCTGCAATTAGGGTCACTCTGTCACAGTGCTCATTGTTACTGGGCCTAGCTTGTCCTTGGGCTATGGCTGTGAGGGTCACCTCTGAACCCAAGCATGAGTCCCACTGCAGCTGTGCCAGGCTCAGACCTGACATCACTGTGGGGGAGAAGCCCATGGATCTACACGGGTTTTTGTTTGAGTTGAACTGAGAAAGTTACAAGGAGAAAGCAGCTTTATTCTTTCACACTACTGCCTTTAACCAAGATTTATTGCAGCTTTCTTTACTTCTGGATGAAGTCTTGAGAAAACCCCATAGCTTTATGAAGTTATTTTCAGGTATTAATGAATAATTCCATTTTTCAGATGTTAAAAGTTCAGGCCAGTGTAATCTATAACCTTCAGCCTCTCATCTAATTCATAGTTTCTCCCCACTCCCCACCGCAAGCTAAGCCTGTCTAGATTGGTAAACCTGCATTGGAAAGGAGATAGTGGTGATGCTTTAATTATGTCCTCCCCTTGCTTGATTTGCTAAGTTGCCTCTGGCTCAATCACAGTTGGAGCAGGAGAGAACAGAGAGAAAAATAGCAAAGCAAAACAAAACAAAACAAAACAAAACCCTTATTTGTGACCTGGTATTGGTCCCTCTGGGGGTGTCAGGTGTTCCAAAGCTGATCTTTTTCTGATAAGATAGGTCTGGGGGATCTTCAGAGAACCCCATTACTAGGAGCTCTTTTTTCCATAGTTCTCCAATACAGGTACTGCCCCCTTTGAATTTCTGCAGTCTACCCCACGCAGAACCCTTTTTGGGAGTCACTCAGCCCACCGAGATGGTCCTCTGGGCTGGGATTTTTTTCAAAATGACCAAGACCCTCCTATTTTCTAGAAGATCTACCTCTGGGGAGGTACTGTGGAATTCTGGGATCACAGGCCGTTCCTGAAGCCACCCTTGTTCTTTGCTTTGTCACCATAGGCTGCTCCAGCCAGCTTCTCACATTTAGAATAGCGTATGTCCCTACTTCCTCCAAACTCCAGAAGAAACATGTCGGCCTCCTATTGATTCCCTGAAGTCCTCTATCCCTTCCCAAGGACGTGGTGTTATACCATAGCACTCAGACTACTTCCCTTCTAAAGAAATCTTCATATTAATCTCTAGTTCTATTAAAGGCCCCTCCTGGGTGGTGTGGTAAGTTTTGCTGGACCGGATTTTGAGGTCACCTTAATAAGTTTTGCAAACATTTGTGCTTCTCTCTGGAATGTGCGGGTATTTAATATCTTGTTCATAGCTTTGTAACATCAGCCATAACTGATTTAAAACAGGAAAGTTCCATTTTAACATAATTTTGCACTAGAATACATTGACCAGAAGCAACAGAACTTCTTGCCTGCCCTCCTCATACTTCCCTCTGTACTCCGCCAGAAGTTACATTTACTCTTGAGGCATCGAACATTAGGAAGGTTCGTCCTAGTAGTTGGCCAACTGGTTGCACTGGATCTTGCTGATGAACCACTGTCCCACATGGTCCCTTAAGGTCTGACACTCTGTGCTTAGGGCTGAGAATCTTTGTGAAGATGGAAACCCCAGTCCCTGAGGTCCAGTAGTTCCCTCAGAGGTTTCACTGCCTCCTTGGGTGCTGGCAGATAGTAGAGTGTGTGCCACGCCTCTCTCCCCATTACTGAGGAATCACTCCTCTCCTAGCTGCTGCTTCCCTTCTTGCTGTGTGTCTCCATATAATCTCCTCAGTGGTTCAGGCTTTAAGGAAACAAAGCAGAACAAGGCCCAGTTCTTTCTGAGGAATATTATAGCGAATTGTTAGACAGAAACAAACATAAATATCTCAATAAATTGGGTAAGTATGTGTTATAATAAGTACTAGGAAGGAAAAGTACAGGGGCTGGCTATAAAAATATAAAAAAGGGACCTAAATTAGCTTTGAGGTGAGGCTAGGCATTAGAGAATGCTTCTCTGAGGAAGTTATATTAAAGCCGAAACCTAAAGAGCTAGGGGAATGGAGTGTTCCAGACAAATAGACTGTATTAGTTTTAGTTTCCTTAGCTGCTGTAACAAATTACTGCAGACTTGGTGGCTTAAATACTAGACATTTATCCTCCCATGGTTCTGGAGACCAGAAGTCAGAAATCAAGTTGTAGGAAGGGCCACACTCACTCTAAAGGTTCTAGGAGAGAATCTTTCCTTTTTCTTTTTCAGCTTCTGGTAGCTCCAGGTGGTCCTTGGCTTGCGGCTACATCATTCTAATCTCTGCCTCTGTCTTCATCTTGCCTTCTTCTCACTTCTTTGTCTCTTATAAGGACTCTTGTCATTTGATTTAGGGACCACCTGGGTAATCCAGGATGATCTCATCTCAAGATCCTAAACTTAATTATATCTGCAAAGACTCTTTTCCCAAATAAGGTCACATTCACAAGTTCTAGAGGTCAGGGCATGGGTATATCTTGGGCGGGGGTTGGGGGGTGGTGGCACTATTCAACAAACTATAGGGACTAACAATGCCAAAACCTTAAAGTTGTCTCCCCTGAACTCTCAAAGTAGTCCCTCTCTGTATCACTCCTTTAACATGCCATGTTACATGGCATTTGGATAATTATCTTTGGTTTTGGGGCTGTTTTGTACCTCCAGAGTATACATTTATTGAAAGCAAGGACTTGCTATTTTTGCATCCACCTTCAGTGTTCAGCAGAATATGTGCACTTGAGACACTTGAACTGAGTTGCAGATTCAGAATCATGTCCATTCCAACTATTTGGAGACAAAGGAAATGGCAATTTTTGAAACTAGAATTAATAAAGCATCACAAATGAGTGAGATTGCCCATCTGTGGCAATCTTTTCAGGAGGAAAGGATTTGAATGAGTGTTCCTGATAAGATTAAGGAGCTTCTTTTCTCCCAGCCAGGGACCTAAGGTGCTCCCCTAAAAAAAAGAAGGCTTCAATCTAGAATGTAATTAATGAAAAACAGGCTGTCATTTTGGAAATAATGACGTGTATCTTGAGGGTATGTTGTAATAAGTCTTTGGCGACTGTTAAGGAACATTGAAAAAGTAAATATTTGAGAAAAATTTGTGATTACTAATCTGTCATTGTGAGAGGCACAGAGACACTGTATCTGGCAGATGTGAGTTTATAGTCACATTAAAGCTGACCACCTAGTGGATTAGGGCTAAGACTCAGAACATTGGGACTTCCATGGTGGTGCAGTGGTTAAGACTCTGCACTTCCAATGCAGGGGGCCTGGGTTTGATCCTTGGCCAGGGAACTAGATCCCACATACATACCGCAAGTAAGAGTTTGCATGCCACAACTAAGGAGCCCACGTGTCACAACTGAGAAGCCAGGGAGCCACAACAAAGGAGCCTGCCTACTGCAACTAACACCCTGTGCAACCAAATAAATAAATAAATATTTAAAGACTCAGAACATCACCCAGTTTCCTTTGTTTGGGATAGTATGCTTGCCACGAATCGCCTGGTGACAAGTCAGTTTCCCAGGTAATTTGACAACTGGAGGTGAGGTGACATGGTGGAGGGAGGACTACGTCCTGCACAGTAGACATGGGTATGTCAGTCGCCAATAAAGTTTGCTTTCTGTCAAATTATATTGACCCTCATGGCAGTGTCTTGTGAAACTGGATGGCATAAATCAGTTCCTAGAATGTGACTGATCCTCAGGCAAAAAAATAAAATGAATGTGCCATACATGGGACTAGATCCTAATCTCTTGGTTGTCTCTCTGAGGAGGCCCAGGCTCAGGCATCCCAAATCTGTCATATCTACCCCTAAAGTTTGCTGTTTAGAAGTGTGATTGGGTAGCAAGTCAAGAACAGCAAGTAGCAGCCCATAGATAGGGTCTTTCTTTTTTTATGCAGCAGGTTCTTATTAGTTATATATATATATATATATATTAGTGTATATATGTCAATCTCAATCTCCCAATTCATCCCACCACCACTCCCCCCTCCCCCACTTTCCTCCTTGGTGTCCATACATTTGTTTTCTATATCTGTTGTCTCTATTTCTGCCTTGCAAACTGGTTCATCTGTACCATTTTTCCAGATTCCACTTATATGCATAAACATAGGATATTTGTTTTTCTCTTTCTGACTTTCTTCACTCTGTATGACAGTCTCTAGGTCCATCCACCTCCCTACAAATGACCCAATTTTGTTCCTTTTTATGGCTGAGTAATATTCCATTGTATATATATGTACCACATCTTCTTTATCCATTTGTCTGTTGATGGGCATTTAGGTTGCTTCCATGACCTGGCGATTGTAAAACAGTGCTGCAATGAACATTGGGGTGCATATGTCTTTTTGAATTATGATTTTCTCTGGGTATATGTCTAGTAGTGGGATTGCTCAGCAATATGGTAATTCTATTTTTAGGTTTGTAAGGGACATCCATACTGTTCTCCATAGTGGCTGTATAAATTTACATGCCCACCAACAGTGTAAGAGGGTTCCCTTTTCTCCACTCCCTCTCCAGCATTTGTTGTTTGTAGATTTTCTAATAATGCCCATTCTAACTGGTGTGAGATGTAGTTTTGATTTGCATTTCTCTAATAATTAGTGATGTTCAACAGCCTTTCATGCGCTTATGACCATTCATATGTCTTCTTAGAGAAATGTCTATTTAGGTCTTCTGCCCTTTTATTGACTGGGTTTTTTTTTTTTAATATTGAGCTGCATGAGCTGTTTATATATTTTGGAAATTGATCCTTTTTCTGTTGATTCATTTGCAAATATTTTCTCCCATTCTGAGGGCTGTCTTTTAGTCTTGTTTACAGTTTGCTTTGCAAAAGCTTTGAAGTTTCATTAGGTCCCATTTGTTTATTTTTGTTTTTATTTCCATTAATCTAGGAAGTGGTCAAAAATGGTCTTTCTGTGATTTATGTCAAAGAATGTTCTTCCTATATTTTCCTCTATGAATTTTATAGTATCCAGTCTTACATTTAGGTCTTTAATCCACTTGGAGTTTATTTTTGTGTATGGTGTTAGGGAGTGTTCTAATTTCATTCTTTTACTTGTAGCTGTCCAGTTTTCCCAACACCATTTATTGAAGGGGCTGTCTTTTTTCCATTGTATATTTTTGCCTCCTTAGTCATAGATTAGTTGACCATAGGTGTGTGGGTTTATCTCTGGGCTTTCTATCCTGTTCCTTTGATATATATTTCTGTTTTTGTGCCAGTATCATATTGTATTGTTTACTGTAGCTTTGTAGTATAGTCTGACGTCAGGGAGTTTGATTCCTCCAGCTCCGTTTTTTTCCCTCAAGATTGCTTTGGTTAATCAGGGTCTTTTTTTTCTCCATACAAATTTTAAACATTTTGTTCTAGTTCTGTAAAATATGCCATTGGTAATTTGATAGAGATTGCATGGAATCTGTGGATTGCTTTGGGTAGTGTAGTCATTTTCAAAATATTGATTCTTCCAATCCAAGAATATGGTATATCTCTCCATCTGTTTGTGTCCTCTTTAATTTCTTTCATCAGTGTCTTATAGTTTTCTGAGTACAGGTTTTTATCTCCTTAGGTAGGTTTATTCCTAGGTATTTTATTTCTTTTGTTGCAATGGTGAATGGGACTGTTTCCTTAATTTCTCTTTCTGATCTTTTGTTGTTAGTGTATAGGAATGCAAGTGATTTCTGTGCATTAATTTTGTCTCCTAAAACTTTACTAAATTCATTGATTAGCTCTAGTAGTTTTCTAGTGGCATCTTTAGGATTCTCTATGTACAGTATCATTTCATCTGCAAACAGTGACAATTTTACTTCTTCTTTTCCAATTTGTATTCATTTTATTTCTTTTTCTTCTCTGATTGCCATGGCTAGGACTTCTAAAACTATGTTGAATAATAGTGGTGAGAGTGGACATCCTTGTCTTGGTCCTGATCTTAGAGGAAATGCTTTCACGTTTTCACCATTGAGAATGATGTTTGCTGTGGGTTTGTCATATATGGCCTTTATTATGTTGAGGTAGGTTCCCTCTATGCCCACTTTCTGGAGACTTTTTATCATAAATGGGTGTTGAATTTTGTCAAAAGCTTTTTCTGCATCCATTGAGATGATCATATGGTTTTTATTCTTCAATGTGTTAATATGGTGTATCACATTGATTGATTTGGATATATTCAAGAATCCTTGCATTGCTGGGATAAACCCCACTTGATCATTGTATATGATCCTTTTAATGTGTTGTTGGATTCTGTTTGCTAGTATTTTGTTGAGGATTTTTGTATCTATATTCATCAGTGATATTCGTCTGTAACTTTCTTTTTCTGTAGTATCTTTGTTTGGTTTTGGTATCCGGGTGATGGTGGCCTTTTAGAATGAGTTTGGGAGTGTTCCTTCCTCTGAAATTTTTAAGAAGAGTTTGAGAAGGATGGGTGTTAGCTCTTCTCTAAATATTTGATAGAATTCACCTGTGAAGCCATCTTGTCCTGGATTTTTTTTTGTTGGAAAAATTTTAATCACTGTTTCAATTTCAGTACTTGTGATTGGTCTGTTCAGATTTTCTATTTCTTCCTGGTTCAGTCTTAGAAGGTTGTGCTTTTCTAAGAATGTGTCCATTTCTTCCATGTTGTCCATTTTATTCGCATAGAGTTGCTTATAGTAATCTTTCATGATCCTTTGTATTTCTGCAGTGTCAATTGTTACTTCTCCTTTTTCATTTCTAATTTTATTGATTTGAGTCCTCTCCCTCTTTTTCGTGGTGAGTCTGGCTGAAGGTTTATCAATTTTGTTTATCTTCTCAAAGAACCAACTTTTAGTTTTATTGTTCTTTGTTACTGTTTTCTTTGTTTCTATTTCATTTATTTCTGCTCTGATCTTTATGATTTCTTTCCTTCTACTAACTTTGGGTTTTGTTTGTTCTTCTTTCTCTAGTTTCTTTAGGTGTAAGGGTGGATTGTTTAATTGAGATTTTTCTTGTTTGTTGAGGTAGGGTTTTACTGCTATAAACTTCCCTCTTAGAACTGCTTTTGCTGCATCCCATAGGTTTTGGATCATCGTGTTTTCAGTGTCATTTGTCTCTAGGTATTTTTTGTTTTCCTCTTTGATTTTGTCAGTGATCTCTTGGTTATTTAGTAGCGTATCATTTAGTCTCCATGTGTTAGTGTGTTTTATGTTTTTTTCCCCTGTAATTTATTTCTAATTGCATAGTGTTGTGGTCGGAAAATATGCTTGATATAATTTCAATTTTCTTAAATTTACTGAGGCTTGACTTGTGACCCAAAATGTGATCTATCCTGGAGAATGTTCTGTGTGCACTGGAGAAGAAAGTGTAAGCTGCTGTTTTTGGATGGAATGTCCTATAAATATCAATTAAATCTATCTGGTCTATTGGGTCCTTTAAAGCTTTTGTTTCCTTATTAATTTTCTGTCTGGATGACCAGTCCATTGGTGTAGGTGAGGTGTTAAAGTCCCCCACTATTATTGTGTTACTGTCGATTTCCTCTTTTATAGCTGTTAACATTTGTCTTATGTATTGAGGCACTCCTATGTTGTGTGCATATATATTCATAATTGTTATATCTTCTTCTTGGATTGATCCCTTGATCATTATGTAATGTCCTTCCTTGCCTCTTGTAACATTCTTTATGTTAAAGTCTATTTTATCTAATATGAGTATTGCTACTCCAGGTTTCTTTTGATTTCCATTTGCATGGAATATCTTCTTCCATCCCCTCACTTTCAGTCTATATGTGTCTCTAGGTCTGAAGTGAGTTTGTTGTAGACAGCACATATACAGGTCTTGTTTTTGTATTCATTCAGCCAGACTGTGTCTTGGTTGGAACATTTAATCCATTCACATTTAAGATAATTATCGGTATGTATGTTCCTATGACCATTTTCTTAATTGTTTTGGTTTGTTTTTTTAAGTCCTTTTCTTCTCTTGTGTTTCCCAATCAGAGAAGTTCCTTTAGCATTTGTTGTAGAGGTGGTTTGCTGGTGCTGAATTCTCTTAGCTCTTGCTTGTTTGTAAAGCTTTTGATTTGTCCATCGAATCTGAACAGGATCCTAGCCCGGTAGAGTAATCTTGGTTGTAAGGTCTTCCCCTTCATCACTTTAAATATATCCTGCCATTCCCTTCTGGCTTGTAGATTTTCTGCTGAGAAATCAGCTGTTATCCTTATGGGAGTTCCCTTGTATGTTATTTGTCATTTTCCCCTTCTTGCTTTTGATAATTTTTCTTTGTCTTTAATTTTTGTCAGTTTGATTATTATGTGTCTTGGCATGTTTCTCCTTGGGTTCAGTCTGCCTGGGACTCTCTGTGTTTCCTGGACTTGGGTGGTTATTTCCTTTCCCATGTTAGGAATGTTTTCAACTATAATCTCTTTAAATATTTTCTCGGGACCTTTCTCTCTCTTCTCCTTCTGGGACCCCTAAAATGTGAATGTTGGTGTGTTTAATGTTGTCCCAGAGGTCTCTTAGCCTGCCTTCATTTCTTTTTTTTTTCTTTATTCTGTCCTGTGGCAGTTATTTTCACCATTCTCTCTTCCAGGTCAGTTATCCGTTCTTCTGCCTCAGCTATTCTGCTACTGCTTCTTTCTAGTGTAGTTTTCATTTCAGTTTTTTTATTGTTCATCTCTGTTTGCTTATTCTTTAATTCTTCTAGTCTTTTTTTTTTTTTTTTCTTTTTGCGGTATGCGGGCCTCTCACTCCTGTGGCCTCTCCCGCCGCGGAGCACAGGCTCCGGACGCGCAGGCCCAGCGGCCATGGCCCACGGGCCCAGCCGCTCCGCGGCATATGGGATCCTCCCAGACCGGGGCACGAACCCGTATCCCCTGCATCGGCAGGCGGACTCTCAACCACTGCGCCACCAGGGAGGCCCTCTTCTAGTCTTTTTAAAACATTTCTTGCATCTTTTTTTATTTTTTATTTTTATTTTTATTTTTTTTGCGGTACATGGGCCTCTCACTTTTGTGGCCTCTCCCGTTGCGGAGCACAGGCTCCGGACATCCAGGCTCAGCAGCCATGGCTCACAGGCCCAGCCGCTCCACGGCATGTGGGATCCTCCTGGACCGGGGCACGAACCCGTGTCCCCTGCATCAGCAGGCGGACCCTCAATCACTGCGCTACCAGGGAAGCCATTTCTTGCATCTTTTGATTTTTGCCTCCATTCTTCTTCTGAGGTCCTGGATCATCTTCACTATCATTATTCTGAATTCTTTTTCTGGAAGGTTGACAATCTCCACTTCATTTAGTTGTTTTTCTGGGGTTTTGTTCCTTCATCTTGTACATAGTCCTCTAATTTTCATTTTTTCTATCTTTCTCTGAATGTGGTTTTTGTTCCACAAGCTGCAGGATTGTTGTTCTTCCTGCTTCTGCTGTCTGCCCTCTCCATAGATAGTGTCTTGACAGTTTACTTCACTGCTGAGGAAAGGAGGGGTCAAAGGAGGAAGGGAATAGAAGGCTATTGGATAAGGTAGACACAGTGTTTTAACTAGAAGGATGCTTGGAGATAAAGTTTCTTATGTTGCTTGAATGATGATACATTTTTCCTTTAAAGGCATGGAGATCATTTTAAATAAATCAATTTAGAGAGAATAATACAACACAGATGCCAGACTCACAAATAAGCATCTATAGCAGCACAATTCCAGGGATCTCTTAAATTTTCTTTAAGAAGATTAGATGCCTTAGTTCCATTGGGCCCTAGTAGCAATAAGGAATCTGTTCCTGGATTTATAGTTATGTTTAATCTACTTAAAAAGCCTGAAGAGAAATGTTAAAAGAAAAAAAGAAAGAAAACACATTTGGTTCTATCATAGTCACTCTGCTTTTAAGCAGATGCACATTCAATTGCAGAGTTTGTTTTCTCCAATTAGTTTCCAAATGAGTAATTCACAATTTTCATTTGCATGGTTCACTTTGTTTCCCACTGAAATAAATGATTATTTCTTGGTTCAGAGAAAGTTTTTTCAAGGACACAAGAGTCCAATAGCATTCTCATCTATTAAAAATGAAAAACTTGTCTTATAGTAGTAAATCTAACATTTTGCTGAGATTCCAAGATATTTGCCTTTTCCTCCTTACCAGCCCTGGTGTATAGAGAGATCAGTCATATGCCTCTCAGGAAAACAGGTCAGCCAAGGGATACTTCTCTCTGATCACATATGGCCCAAGGGCTGTCAACCCACAGGTCTGTGAGGTGGTCTGGTGTGACGAGCTGTGCTCAAAGAGGAAGGAGCTGGGCTGGTTGGATTCTCACTCTATGTAATCCAAATGGGAACATATGGGGATAATCAGGCAAATAATAGTGGAATCTGAAGCTGATGAGAAACATGATAGAGGCTGATCTGAGAGTCATGATGGCCCATGAGTAAGTAAGCCAAAGTTGCAAATAAGTAAAAGTTATATATATAAAAAAAATCTATACAGGATTGAGGACAAGAAAGCCAGTTGGAAGTGAGAAAAGCCATTTTTGAAGAAGAGTTGAATTATGTTAGGGTTGGAACATTAGCATGAAGATTCATGAGGATCTGAAGTTAATGACATGGGTTTTGATTCCAGATTATCTTCCCTTTTTAGGCTTCAAGAGGCCCTGTGACTCCACTATGGATTATGCCTGAGGTAATCACTTTTCTTGGTCACCTGGCTAGATGTCTATTTTCCTAGTTCTGTGTTAAACAGTTCTGCATTTAAGGTCATCATTTTGGCCCTGAAGTTCTTTTTGTTTATTTTAAATCATGAATTGAATTTATTGGCTCGAGTACCCAGTGAGTCCATAAGCAGTGTAGGCTTCAGTGGGAGAAGGACTGCTGCTCCATCTCTCTGCCATGCCAATCCTTCACCTTGGACCTCCTGCGTAGGCTGCTTTCATCCTCACACAGGCTTCCCTTTTGATGGCAAAATGTCTGCCAGCAATCCCTGGAGCTACATGCTTCTTCAGGCAAGAGAGGGAATTTCTCTTTCCTCTAATTGCTAAAACAAATTCCTAGAATTCACTCTGATTTACCAACTTGGGTCATGAACAAATAAGTGTGACTGGGTATGAGCCAGTCTCACCTTTACTTTTGGGGAAATGGAATAACTACTAAGGAGGAAGCTGCAGTGTTCTCTCCACTCATTCACTGCATATTTTTAACATGTCTAAAACCATGAATGGCTTCCCATGGCAATGAAAGTAAAATAGTAAGTTCTTAATCTTCGCCCAGGAGATCCTGCATGATCTGACCCATGCCTTTTTTCCTGACCATGTCTTGAATCTCTCTCCCTTCTCCTCCTGTGTGCTCTATCCATACTGAGTTTTTAATTCCTCAAAAGGTCTAAACTCTTTCCTACCTGAAGTGCATCACACATGCTGCTGGAACACGCTCTGCTTGAGACTTTCTTCACCCACTTTTCATCTAGCTATAAGTGAAATAAACTTACAATTTAAAATGAGGACAAGTATCCTGAAGGAAAAGTATATAGAGCTATGATAGAAAATAAGTGGGGAGGAGATCTAATTTAGATTGGGGAGAAAGGCCTTCTAAGCTGATAAATGAAGAATGAATAACTCTCATTTGTTTAATATCTGGTTCTCCTACTAGAAGGAACTCTATCAAGGCAAGGACCACTCTAATTGGTTCATTGCTTTATCTGTAGTACACAAACCAGTGCTGGCCCAGTAAACACAATATATATTTGTGGATTAACTAAATGAATACTCAGAATACCCCACAGGTTAGTGTTATTGTACCTATATACCAACGAGTAAACCAAGACTGAAATTGGTGAAGCTACTGGTCGAATGTCATCAGGGCTTGCCTCTAGAAAGTGACCTGGCCAGTATTAGAACCCAACTGCAACTCCAAACCTCTTATCTACAACCTGGGGGACCTCCTAAAGAGATTTTATGCTTTGGGTCTAAGGTGTTTAGAAGAGTACACTGACCTTCAATCAAACTGGTTATTCTCCCAAACATGTCCTGCCTCTTGGCTCCTTCTTTTTGTTCCACCTGGAAAGACTTTCCCCTCTTTCTCTGTCTGTCCAAATCTTACTCACTTTTCAGAGGTCACTTCAAATATATATATTTTTTTAATTAAAAAAAAAGTTGGCTGAGTTGGGTCTTCATTGTTGCACACGGGCTTTCTCAAGTTGTGGTGAGTGGGGGTTACTCTTCGTTGTGGTGCATGGGTTTCTCATTGCAGTGGCTTCTATTGTTGTGGAGCATGAACTCCAAGAACATGGGCTTCAGTAGTTGTGGCATGCGGGCTCAGTAGTTGTGGCTTGTGGGCTCTAGAGCACAGGCTCAGTAGTTGTGGTGCACGGGTTTAGTTGCTCTGTGGCATGTGGGATCTTCTCAGACCAGGGCTTGAACCCATGTCCCCGGCATTGGCAGGTGGATTCTTAATCACTGTGCCACCAGGGAAACCTTTTAAAGTCTTTAAAAGTCTGTACTTTTGTTGTGATGCTACCATCTACCTTTTATTAGAATTATTAATGTATATATCTCTCCTGTCAGGTAATTCTCTCCTTGAGAGATGGGATCACATCCTACTTATATTTGTAAACTTTAAAGCACTTAGTACAACACCTTGCATATAGTTGGTACTCATTAAAAATTATAAACCATGAGTCTTAAGACTTACATTTTGTTATTTTCCATAGAAGTGTTTCTCAAAAGACAGTACACTTAACGATATCTTCCTTAATCACTGATGAATGTGGACTAGAAAAAACCCTGCTTAACTTCCCAGCTTGCCTCTGCTGCTGACTAGACAAGTCATTTAATTTCTCAGGGTTTTTTTCTTCTTTTAAAACTTGGAAAATATAAGGTAATATAGATAAATATAAATTTAGATATGTATGTCTATAAATATATAAAGGTAAGCTATTATGTAGTTTGACAATTGCTTTTGAGGATCTTGAGGATGTTGGTTGGTCATACATGTTGATGAACCAACTTCGTGCTCTGACTGGCTTCCTCACATTGTTTTCCTTATTCTAGCTCTTCAGCATCTAAGTGAATGCATGCTAATGGGTTGTCAAATAAGTACAAGAGAAAGAAAGAGAGAAAAAAAGGTATTACTTTCCAACACTACATTTAATAGTCTTATACCAATCTCTTGAATGATTCAGTGATTTCATTCTTGGTCACTTGGCTATAAACCAAGGAGCTAGACTAGATAGGGCCAGACTACCCACTTCTTGAGCTTGTCTGTTGGCAGAAAGCCCAATATACACAAACACCATATCATCAGCATCATCAGGAATAGTCTGACCACTGTGTGAATTCCTGGTGACCTAATTTTCAGGAGGTAGGCTTAGGGCTCTGCCATGGTGTCCTGTATTCTCTGTAGCTTGCTTTCCTCCATGGAACCCTGTGCCTCTGGAATAACAAGGGACTTCTCTTTGCCTTTACAGAAAGCAGTCTCTCTTAACTGACCCTATGTGATGCCTTGCTGAAAAATGTCTTGACTGGTCACGTCATAATTCTAAAGGAAAATATAAGGCATCATTAACACTTGAAAGGCAGAATGCATGGCATATATGCCTGAAGCCACATGGGGGATAACCTGACCAATCTATTAGTCAAAGAGGAATAAAGCTTTGCAGATTACTGTCATTTATTTTATAAGCTTTGTCATTCATAGAAGAAAGAAATCTGTAGTAAAACTTCTATAATATTGAGTTTGAATGATTTATATTCCTGCCTAACTATTATAAAGCCTTTGGGTAGAATTATGTTTAGTCCTAACCGAAGTTTATGGAACCTTTGCCTTCAAATGGAATAAACCTGTCATCACCAGGGACGCAGTTTGCACCAAAAGATACAGTATGATGTTTTAATATAGGGTTAATGTTCTGATAAAGAGACTGTGAGTGGGAGTCATGTTGATGTTAGCTCCAGAAAGTATAGAGGTCACTGTCCAACCAAGGTGAGGCCTGGCCTGCGGTGCAGTGAGAATGGAGTGTTAGGGCAAGGAGGTGAAGGAAGTCAAGGCCTACCTCTCAGGACTTCAGAACTCCATATCCAGACTCACCAATGAGCTGTTATGAGTTCACATCTAATATGAAGTTTTCCCTGTTCCTCCTCCAAACTTTATCACAAGTGGGGTTGAATAACCTAGTGAATATTTAATTAAGGGGAATTTGGAAAATTGTACCTTTAAAAGCGAATAAATGGTAACTGTAAATCATATTTCAAAGTAATGCATGCTCATTATAGGATATTTATTCAATATAGATAAACAGAAAGCAAAAAATTTAAGTCATCAAATTAATCCACCTCCCACTGAAAACATTAACATGACCTTTAGGCCTTTTCTCTGTGCACAAACACATGATTCTTTTTAAACATAGAGTGATACTATCAATATGTTTTTGAAAACTCTTCTTTCACATGATACAGCATGAACACATTCCCTATTATTTTGAATCATAAAAAATTTTAATGAATGAAAGAGTATTCCATTTTTAGGAATGTACAACTATATCTTGGAAACATTCTATTATTAAGCATTTAGGTTGTTTTAAATTTCCATGTAAGGAATGGAAATAATTACTTCAAAACATTTTTCCCATTTTATAAGTAAATAGTAACATTTTTCATTTGAATTTATTTAAAACCATGAGGTTTTATAGATTTTCATATTTTTTTGGCCACTTAAAGTTTTCCTTTTGTGATTTACCCACTTACCATATTTATACTGATGTATTTTTTTCTAATTGATTTCTAAAGATATTTATGTTCTGATAAGGATTTATGGATTACACAAACACACGCAAATGTACACACACATTCACACACACATATTATACTTGCATGTCATATCTGTTACAAATTGCCCTTTGGTTTTTAACTTTATATATGGGAGTGTTTTTTAAGTAACTATTGAAAAATTTAAAAATTAGTTAAAACTCTCAGTCTTTTCTTCAGCTTTAGTGATATATAATTGACCAATAAAATTTTAAGATATTTCTTATATTGTTTTTTCCTTTTATGGGATACTTAGGAGGCCTTCTTTAAAATTATTTAAATATTAATCTATACTTTTTTCTTAGTTCTATGGAAGCTTGCTTTTTTTCCCTTACATTTAATTACATCTGGAATTTACTTTGATATGGTATGAGGTAGGACTCATACTGTATTGCTTCATAGATGTCCCAACACTACTAACTGCATAATTCAGAATTCTCACCATTATTTGAAGTTCCACCTTTATCATACACTACATTTTTATATACATGTTTCTATTTTATAGAACCATCTGTAGATTTGGTTAATTGTTGCTCAGCACCATTATACATCTAGGAGAGAAATCAATAACCTCAGGTCAATGAATTACCAATTTAAGGCACCATATGAAAACCAGAGGCCTCTGTGATAGCTTTTAAAGATTTCCCTGACTTATGATCTTGAAGGAAGCCAGATAAGAAAAAATGTGACATATGGAGAAGGGCCAAAGTAAGAGAAGGACCAGAAATCAAGTCAGAGCTCCAAATAAAGCGTCTAAACCCATTCTGTTTTTGGTCTTCCAGTCATATGAGTCAATAAAATTCTCTATTGCTTGAGCTAGTTGAGCTATTTACAGCTGAAAGCATTGCAAAAATTATATATGGAATTTAGTGTTAGCCTTCAGCCTTGCTGACTCAGTTCTGCTTTTTGAACACAGCAAATGCTGGTGGTGTAGCTTAATAGTAAAAGTATAGACTTTGAAATCAGAAGTACATGAGTTTAACTCCTTACTCTGCTACTAACATGTGACCTTGGGAAAGTTATTTATCCTCTCTGAATTTCATCATCTGCAAAGTGATTTAGAAATACTAGCTATTTCTCAGAATCTTAATGAAGCTAATTATTGTTATCAGAGGAGTGTGAAGATAAGATAAGCTCCATCCCCAGGTATAAAATTAGCCAGCAGAGGTCTTTCTAGTCTTACAGAGTCATTGTTTTTAAATGTGGCTTTTTTTTTTTTGGAGGGGGAGGTCTATAATAATAATAATTGCTTGTTTAAAAAAGTTCTTAAAAGTATTGAAAAAAATAAAAATTACTCATAATCCCTTTGTGACCAAGCAGCCACCACAGTGATTGGCCTTCTGGTTTAAACAGTGTCCACAAAGTAGAAAACGGAGTTGTTTGTCTGGGTTATTTTTACGACCTCTGCCAAGTCACTCCATGTTTCTGGGAAATGCTGACTTCCACAGGAGAAAAGAGGAAGCTTCCTCCCTAATAATCGAGGGCAGACCTCTAGCAATCTCTAATCTGTAGAGGCCTAGAGAGAGTTTTTCTAGAGTGTTTTATGTATATAAGTCCAGGGAGAACAGAATCTCTTTCCTACAATTAGAACCCATTCATAGGTGTTAGGGGAAATATTATAGTCAGGGGCTTATTGCATTAGTTTTCAGGCTGTAGGATGCAGAATCTTTTTTTTTTTTTTTGGCTTATTGGAATGCTTGCAAAATGTGAGTAATGTCTTCTATTTAATTCTGCTGGAACAATCTGATCCAGGACAGACATCTTAACTCTGCATTGTCTACCTCTGAATGGAATTCTTTAGTGGTTTCAAAGGGCAACTCATTTTGAGGTTGTTCCAGATTTTTAAAGTATAGAAGGGAACAAGTACAGATACATACAGAAGAGGCATTCTGGAGATGAATTACTACATACATGAAAGAGGTGGAGAAGAGACCTGTTATCTGCCAAGGGGATTATGGTTCCAATGAATAAATGGGGACGTTTTCCAGATCAAAGATACATATAATCTCCCAAACATATTGAATTGAGTACAGAACCAGCCTGAATAGCCTGAGCAGTTGTACACCAGAACATTCTGCAAATCAATTATTTCTTTACCTACATATATGGCCTTCTCTTGCACCAAACTTCCTTTCTCTTAACAATCTTACTTTACAGAATTTTAACAGCTCACACACTCTCTCTGTTAACTTTTGTTCTTCCTACATGCTACTATTATTCCTTTGCCCTGGAATGTTTTTCTTTCCCATCTTTGCCTTTTCAAACCCTACTTAATCTTCAGGCTTTAGCTTCACTGTGACAATCACAAGGAAGCTGTCTCAAGCCCTTCAGACAAGGTTGGATCCTCTGGTTTTTACTCCCAGAGCATTCTGAATTTCCTGTTTGGTTGTATAGTTACACTCAGCAGCCTCAGCAGGAAACTCTTTTAAAATATATATACTCTTTTAAGTTTTTTAAGGAACCTCCCTACTGTCCTCCATAGTGGCTGTATCAATTTACATTCCCACCAACAGTGCAAGAGGATACCCTTTTCTCCACACCCTCTCCAGCACTTGCTGTTTGTAGATTTTCTGATGGTGCCCATTCTAACTGGTGTGAGATGATACCTCATTGTAGTTTTGATTTGCATTTCTCTAATAATTAGTGATGTTGAGCAGTTTTTAATATGCTCCTTGACCATCTGTATGTCTTCTTTGAAGAAATGTCTATTTAGGTCTTCTGCCCATTTTTGGATTAGGTTGTTTGGTTTTTTTAATATTGAGCTGCATGAGCTGTTTATATATTTTGGAGATTAATCCTTTGCCCATTGGTTCATTTGCAAATATTTTCTCCCATTCTGAAGGTTGTCTTTTCGTCTTGTTTATAGTTTCCTCTGCTTTGCAAAAGTTTTAAGTTTCATTAGATCCCATTCATTTATTTTTGTTTTTATTTCCATTACTCTAGGAGGTGGATCAAAAAAGATCTTGCTGTGATTTATGTCAAAGAGTGTTCTTCCTATGTTTTCCTCTAAGAGTTTTATAGTGTCTGGTCTTAATTTAGGTCTCTAATCCATTCTGAGTTTATTTTTGTGGATGGTGTTAGGGAGTGTTCTAATTTCATTCTTTTACATGTGGCTGTCCAGTTTTCCCAGCACCACTTATTTAAGAGACTGCCTTTTCTCCATTGTATATCCTTGCCTCCTTTGTCATAGATTTAAAAAACTTAAAATAGAATTACCATATGACCCAGCAATACCACTACTGGGCATTACCCAGAGAAAACCATAATTCAAAAAGACACATGCTCCCCAATGTTCATTGCAGCACTATGTACAATAGCCAGATCATGGAAGCAACCTAAATGTCCATCGACAGACAAATGGATAAAGAAGATGTGGTACATATATACAATGGAATATTACTCAGCCATAAAAAGGAACAGAATTTGGTCATTTGAAGAGACATGGATGAATCTAGAGACTGTCATACAGAGTGAAGTAAGTCAGAAAGAGAAAAACAAATATCATATATTAATGCATATATGTGGGACCTAGAAAAATGGTACAGATGAATGGGTTTGCATGGCAGAAATAAAGACACAGATGTAGAGAACAAACTCATGGACACCAAGGGGGAAAGTGGTGGGGTGGTGTCGGGGTGTGTATGCTGTGATGAATTTGGAGGTTGGGATTGACATATATACACTAATATGTATAAAATTGGTAACTCATAAGAACCTGCTGTATAAAAAATACATAAAATAAAATTCAAAAAATATGTATATACTCTAGGGAAGAGCTAATTTGCAATTACACCTTATTGTGAATAAAGATTATAAGGTAAGTTCATTCACGTTAACCAGATATACCCAGTAGCATGGCAGCCCAGGGTGCCTTGATGAAAAGTGTCACTGAAAAAAAACAGAAAAGAAAGTGTTTGGAGAGGATTCCTGTGTCCCACAGAAAACAAAAGCTAATTCACACTGCTGTCTGGAAATGGTCCTCCTTTGTCTTTACCTGTGTGTTTATCTTTTAGCCTCTTTTGTTAATAACAGGGACACAAAACTCACCATGGCAGACATCTTGAGTATTTTCCCAATTTTAAATGGGATTTGGCACTCAAGTTACCCCTACTCACTTTCATATGCAAAGGGAAGTAATGAGCTTGGCCTGGGCTAAGGAGACAGGAGTGCTGGTTGGGGTCAGAAAAACTATTTCCTTGTGTTCCATCTTGCTAAGACCTTTGGACCATCATTTAATCCCATGTTTCCCGAGATGGAATATATGTACCTAAAAGGGACTAGATTGTATGCTTGGGTTATGGAAAGCATTTTCCTCATATATTTGGATGTCCCAGAGTAACAAATTCATTTTATTACTGTTTACTTATGAGGGACATTTTGAAGGAAAAGCTGAACAGCATTAATTTAAAATTTTTCACCCATTTCTAGTTACTTATTTTGGAATCTTTGTTCACTTTAAAGGAATTTCGTTTCCTATGGAAGTCTCCTGTCCACTGGTAGTCATTCACTGTATGTGGCTATTTAAATTAAAATTAATTAAAATCAAATAAAATTGAAAATTCAATTCTTCAGTACCACTAATCACATTACACATGTACAGTTACCCCATGTGGCTAGTGGTTACCATATCGAACAGCGCAGGTGTTAACCATTTCCAAAATCACAGAAAGTTATTTTGAATAGAACTGATAAAGAAGAGTTATGAATAGTGTATTTGAGCACTTTGGACTCGACCACCTCGGTAGAAAGCCTGATGAGTTTAGGTGCTTTACTCTAAACCCTACTCTATTTTGTAGGGTTTTCAGAAGATCTAATTATGTCCACTGCAGGAGGCAGACATACCTAGTTAAGACAGGCTCAAAAAAGACGAGTCTGACACACAGCAACAGAGTTTCCTTTTTTGACCGTGGGTGATCTTGGGCTCATTCTGTTGCTTATGACCTGGCCCAGCCTCACATATGGATATTAATGCTGAGACCCAGGAAAACTGAGATTAAGAGGAAAAAGTGAAAGTTATTTTCACTAAGAATTGTGTAAAAAAAGCATTATCTTTCACTTTACCACAGAATACCATGCAATGTTTGCATATTCACTAACGGAGCCAAGATGATAATAGTCAGTTTTCCTAAATAGTACAATTCAGAAAATTTGAACTTTCTCTTTATTTCTACCCCACTTTTGGAGAAACAAATGAAAGAAAACAAACAAACAAATGGAAGCAATTTGTTTTAATTCACTTTCTGCATCACTGCTTAGTAAGAAATAAGCACTTCACTCGACTAAAGAATCTTTTACATTTCTAATTGGGCATAAACAAGTATCATTTGGCTATGACACAGAAGAGCTGGACTCTAGCTATGAGGCAAGAATAGGGCTGGGCTCTTCTCAGCCCAAGAGGTGTGTGATCATGGTCAACTAATTCCAATTCCTCAGGGAGAATTGATAGAGTCATTCTTCTAAGCTGGGGCACCCATTCTTTTACATGCCACTTGGAAGGGCCATTAGGAACAGTGACTTCTCTGTTTGGTGACTGAGCTATAGAGTGACCCATGAGAGAGGGGAAAAAGTGAGAGAGGCCATTTGCTGGCTGACTAGACTTTTAACTGAACACTGAGGAACACCTGCTGGGACTCCCAGAAATAATTGGAAAGAGGATACTGGGGTCTGGTGGTAGTGGTTATCAGAGAACCCTGCTGACTGTTAAACAGGGAGATGTCACAAAGCTGCAGGGCGTGAGCAGTTCTCATAAGTACTAGCAAGAAAACAGTAATGAGAAAGAAGAGGAAAACGAGATAGGTGCTGCTTTTCTGAAGAAAGATTTGTCTTCAACTATACTTAATTCTAATCAGAAAGTATATGTAGCCCTCCTACCATTTACAAGGCACATTAAACCTTTCTATAACAGCAAATTCCAGTGGGAGTCCTCTTCTTGTCACCTGCTCATATTAGCTAAGAGTCTGGTCTGGCTGTGGTCAAGTGCCCATCCCTGTGCCCAGGAGAATAAAGTACAGTGTCTGGCAACCCCAACCAAAATCACATGGTTGGAGAGGAGATGGGACAGTTCCTCAAAGGAGGGTGCTGTTATGAGTAGACAAACCAATATATGTCCACTAAACTGCCTTATAAATTTTTAAAAAATTTTACCAAAGTATTGCTGATTTACAATGTTGTGTTAGTTTCTGGTATACAGCAAAATGATTTAGTTATGCATATATATATATATATATATATATATATATATATATATATATATATATATTCATTCTTTTTCAGATTCTTTACCCATATAGGTTATTACAGAATATTGAGTAGAGTTCCCTGGGCTATACAGTAGGTCCTTGTTGGTTATATATTTTATATAGAGTTGTGTATGTATGTTAATCCCAAGCTCCTAATTTATCCCTCCCCCCATGTTTCCCCTTTGGTAACCACATATTTGTTTTCAGAATTTGTGACTCTGTTTCTGTTTTGTAAATAAGTTCATTTTTGTCATATAAGTGATATATATGTCTTTCTCTTTATGACTTACTTCACTTAGTATGATGATCTCTAGATCCATCCATGTTGCTGCAGCTTGCATTATTTCATTCCTTTTATGGCTGAGTAGTATTCCATTGTGTGTGTGTGTATATATTCCATAAATGAAATATATATATATATATGTATGTATATTACATTTTCTTTATCAATTCATCTGTTGATAGACATTTAGGTTGCTTCCATGTCTTGGTTATGGTAAATAGTGCTGCTATGAACATTGGGGTTCATGTATCTTTTTGAATTATAGTTTTCAAGGAGCTAGCTTTAAACTCAGAACCTCTAACTCCAGAGTACATGAACGTAACCACTGCACCATGAGAAAACACATAGGCAAGCATCAAACACGCTGCTGAGAGCTAAGTAGGTACTCACTGATGACTAATTACTTTCTCTTTGAGACTAATTCCACTCTCTTTTCTGTGTGGGTGCAGATGTTGAGTAATAAATAACAACACAGTATAGTAGAAGCCACAAATAAGAGCTTAAGCACACATACTATAACAGAAAAGAAGAAAACAAATTGTCAATATGTGGCAGATATTAATTAAGAAGTGGATTTCTAGCTGGACCTTGCAGAAAGGGTAGTGTGAAAAGACAGAGGAGGCAGGTCAGCATTTCAAAAAAAGCAGAAAAACATGGAGCAAAGCAAAGGCATAAAACTGTAGAAAAATGTGGAGATGGGGGAAGGGAAGAAAGTTGGATATGATTGCTCTTTTGCATCTTTACAGACATACCCTCCTTTAAGCAAATTTAACATATAAAGAAAGACCTGGATTTTCAGGGAAAACAATTAGCAATCATCATAAGGTTTCAAAAGTATTCTGCTTCTCAGAAGAATAAAATAAAGAAGTTACCTTGAAATAATGAGCTTCATTTCAGAATATAAGTGTGTGATTTTCAGAAAACAAATTAACTTACATGCTTTTTTTTTTTTTTTTTTTTGCGTTACGCGGGCCTCTCACTGTTGTGGCCTCTCCCGTTGTGGAGCACGGGCTCCGGACGTGCAGGCTCAGCGGCCATGGCTCACAGGCCTAGCTGCTCCACTGCATGTGGGATCTTCCAGGACCGGGGCACGAACCCGTGTCCCCTGCATCGGCAGGCGGACTCTCAACCACTGCTCCACCAGGGAAGCCCTTACATGCTATTTTAAAATATATGTTCATTCCTAAATCAGTGGAATACATACTTTTTTAAGAGCAGAAACTTTTCTTTCAATCCAAATATTTTACAGGATCTTAATATATAAAACAGACAAAAAATGAGAGCTGTTCTGGCTGAAGCAAAAATGTTAAATGTCTTGCCTCCTGTGTAACCCTATGGAGCCTAGATCAGCAAAAAGGAGCCCTTCAAGAATGAGTAGCACCTCTCCAAGACCAAGGGATTGTGCAATTCTCTGTGTATTCAAAAAAATATAAATGACCAGCCTGTCTGGCTATTGTTGGTTGTATAATGTTACCACTGGCCAGGGTTTGAATTCAAACAGCAATAACAGGTGGCAGAAGTGTAGCTGATGGCTCCTGCCAACATGAAACCAGGTAAAGTTAACATAAGCCAATGTAGTATGTTGTTTTGTTAAGTGGTATTTTACTTGCCTTTTCTATTTCTATTTCTCTGTGTGTGATATGTTACTTTTTCATACCATTTCTTACAAGTTAAATAAAAATGTTATCCAGGTTGAGTTGGGAGAATGCCAAGTTTCTTCTTGAATATGGAACAAAACCAAGTGGAATTTTTCTCCTCTGTTATTTTACTGGCAAACATGACTTTCTGTTCTATTTTGATAAGCATGCTCCAAGTTCTCTCATTGACTCTCATTTTGTGTAGAATCACCACCACATCAAAAGAACAGAAGACTAGCATTTCTGCAATGTATAACAGTCAGGCACTTGAGAAATTCAGGTCTTCCCAATTGCTAGATTATTAAAAACTTAATAGAAGAGAAGCAATTTCCTTTCTTTAAAATCAGGTTCCATTGGGCCCTACAGAATCATTTCACTAACTAGTAATTGGAACTCTAGCCCCACTGGGATGCCTGCACAAAATGAAATGAAATGTGCAATCTTATCTGTCTCCAAAAGAAGGTGTATAAGCCCTTCCACGCAGGAGTTTTAAATTATCTACACATTACTTTTAAGTATAGCAGAAATTGGTGAGGAAATCACCTTCCATTCTCCCTCAGAGTATTCCTGATTTGTATACCTCTGGGCTCTATCCCATTCCATTGATCTATATTTCTTTTTTTGTGCCAGTACTGTACCATCTTGATTACTGTAGGTTTGTAGTTTAGTCTGAAGTCCAGGAGACTGATTCCTCCAGCTCCGTTTTTGTTTCTCAATATTGCTTTGGCTATTCAGGGTCTTTTGTGTTTCCATACAAATTGTGAAATTTTTTGTTATAGTTCTGTGGGAAATGCCATTGGTTTTTCAATAGGGATTGAATTGAATCTGTAGATTGCTTTGGATAGTATAGGCATTTTCACAATGTTGATTCCTCCAATCTAAGAACATGGTATATCTCTCCATCTATTTGTATCATCTTTAATTTCTTTCCTCAGTGTCTTATAGTTTTCTGCATACAGGTCTTTTGTCTCCTTAAGTAAGTTTATCCCTGGGTATTATATTCTTTTTGTTGCAATGATAAATGTGAGTGTTTCCTTAATTTCTCTTTCAGAGTTTTCATCATTAGTGTATAGGAATGCAAGAGATTTCTGTGCATTTATTTTGTATCCTGCTACTTCACCATATTCATTGATTAGCCCTAGCAGTTTTCTGGTAGCATCTTTAGGATTTTCTATGTAGTATCACATCATCTGAAAACAGTGAGAGCTTTATTTCTCCTTTTCCAATTTGCATAATTTTATTTCTTTTTCTTCTCTGAATGCTGTGGCTAAAAGTTCCAAAACTATGTTGAATAATAGTGGTGAGAGTGGACAACATTCTCTTGTTCCTGATCTTAGAGGAAATGGTTTCAGTGTTTCACCATTGAGAGTGATGTTGGCTGTGAGTTTGTCATATATGCCCTTTATTATGTTGAGGTACGTTCCCTCTATGCTTACCTTCCAGAGGGCTTTTATCATAAATCGGTGTTGAATTTTGTTGAAAGGCTTTTCTGCATCTATTGAGATGATCATATGGTTTTTCTCCTTCAATTTGTTCATATGGTTTAACACATTGATTGATTTGCATATATTGAAGACTTATCCTTGCATTCCTGAGATAAACCCCACTTGATCATGGTGTATGATCCTCTTAATGTGCTGTTGGATTCTGTTTCCTAGTATTTGTTGAGGATTTTTGCATCTATGTTCATCAGTGATATTGGCCTGTAGTTTTCTTTCTTTGTGACATCTTTGTCTGGTTTTGGTATCAGGGTGATGGTGGCCTCATAGAGTGAGTTTGGGAGTGTTCCTCCTTGTGCTATATTTTGGAAGAGTTTGAGAGTGATAGGTGTTAGTTCTTCCCTAAATGTTTGATAGAATTCACCTGTGAAGCCATCTGGTCCTGGACCTTTGTTTGTTGGAAGATTTTTAATCACAGTTTCAATTTCACTGCTTTTGATTGGTGTGTTTATATATTCTATTTCTTCCTAGTTCAGTCTCAGAAGGTTGTGCATTTCTAAGAATTTGTCCATTTCTTCCAGGTTGTCCATTTTATTAGCAAATAGTTGCTTGTAGTAATCTCTCATGATCTTTTTTATTTCTGCAATTTTAGTTTTTACTACTCTTTTTTCATTTATAATTCTATTGATTTGTGTCTTCTCTCTTTTTTCTTGTTGAATCTGGCTAATGCTTTATCAATTTTGTTTATCTTCTCAAAGAACCATTTTTTAGTTTTATTGATCTTTGTTATTGTTTCCTTCATTTCTTTTAAATTTATTTCTGATCTGATCTTTATAATTTCTTTCCTTCAGCTAACTTTGAGTTTTTTTGTTCTTCTTTCTCTAATTGCTTTATGTGTAAGATTAGGTTATTTGATATATTTCTTGTTTCTTAAGGTAGGACTGTGTTGCTATAAACTTCTCTCCTCGAACTGCTTTTGCTGCATCCCATAGGTTTTGGGTCATCGTGTTTTCATTTTCTTTTGTTTCTATGTATGTTTTCATTTACTCTTTGTTTTCTTCAGTGATCTCTTGGTTATTTAGTAGTGTATTGTTTAGCCTCCATGTGTTTGTATGTTTTACAGTTTTTTTTCTGTAACTGATATGAATTCAATTTTCTTAAACTTACCAAGGCTTGATTTGTGACCAAAGATATGATTTATCCTGGAGAATGTTCCATGAGCACTTGGGAAGAAAGTGTATTTTGTTGTTTTTGGATGGAATGCCCTATAAATATCAATTAAGTCCATCTTGTTTAATGTATCATGTAAAGCTTGTGTTTCCTTCTTCATTTTCATTTTGGATGATCTGTTCATTGGTGAAAGTGGGGTGTTAAATTCCCTTACTATGATTGTGTTACTGTCGATTTCCACTTTATGGCTGTTAGCATTTCCCTTATGTATTGAAGGGCTCCTATGTTGAGTGCATAAATATTTACACTTGTTATATCTTCTCCTTGGATTGATCCCTTGAGTGTCTTTCTTTGTCTCTTGTAAGAGTCTTTATTTTAAAGTATATTTGTCTGATATGAGAATTGATACTCTAGCTTTCTTTTGATTTCCATTTTCATGGGATATCTTCTTCCATCCCCTCACTTTCAGTCTGTATGTGTCCCTAGGTCTGAAGTGAGTCTCTTGTAGACAGCATATATAGGGTTTTGTTTTTGTATCCATTCAGCCAGTCTATGTCTTTTAGTTGGAGCAATTAATCCATTTACATTTAAGGTAGTTATCGACATGTATGTTCTTATTACCATTTTCTTAATTGGTTTGGGTTTGTTATTGTAGGTCTTTTCCTTCTCTTGTGTTTCCTGACTAGAGAAGTTCCTTTAGCATTTGTTGTAAAGCTGGTTTGGTGGTGCTTAATTTTCTTAGATTTTGCTTGTCTGTAAAGATTTTAATTTCTCCATTGAATCTGAATGAGATCCTTGCTGGGTAGAGTAATCTCAGTTGTAGATTCTTCCCTTTCATCACTTTAAATATGTCCTGCCACTTCCTTCTGGCTTGAAGAGTTTCTGCTGAAAGATCAGCTGTTAACCTTATGGGTATAACCTTGTATGTTATTTGTTGCTTTTCCCTTGCTGCTTTTAATATTTTTTCCTTGTATTTAATATTTGATAGTTTGATTAATATGTGTCTTGGCATGTTTCTCCTTGGATTTATCCTGTATGGGACTCTCTGCTTTTTCTGGACTTGATTGACTATTTCCTTTCCCAGGTTAGGGAAGTTTTCAACTATAATCTTTTCAAATATTTTCTCAGTCCCTTTCTTTTTCTCTTCTTCTATGGCCCTTATAATTCAAATGGTGGTGCATTTAATGTTGTCCCAGAGGTCACTGAGACTGTCCACAGTTCTTTTCATTCTTTTTTATTTATTCTGCTCTGCAGTAGATATTTCCACTCTTTTAGCTTCCAGGTCACTTATCCATTCTTCTGCCTCAGTTATCCTCCTATTGATTCCTTCTAGAGAATTTTTAATTTCATTTATTGTGTTGTTCATCATTGTTTGCTCTTTAGTTCTTCTAGGTCCTTGTTAAACGTTTCTTGTATTTTCTCCATTGTCTTTCCAATATTTTGGATCATCTTTAGTATCATTACTCTGGATACTTTTTCAGGTAGACTGCCTATTTCCTCTTCATTTTTTAGGTCTGGTGGGTTTTTGCCATGCCCCATCATCTACTGTGTGTTTCTCTGTCTGCTCATTTTCTTTAATTTACTGTGTTTGGCACCTCCTTTTTGCAGGCTGCAGGTTGAAAGTTCCCATTGTTTTTGCTGTCTGTTGCCAGTGGCTAAGGTTTGTTCAGTGGGCTGTGTAGGCTTCCTGGTCGAGGGGACTGGTGCCTGTGTTCTGGGGGATCAGTCTGGATCTTGCCCTTCTGGTGGGCAGGGCCACGTCCGGTGGTGTGTTTTGGGGTGGCTGTGACCTTACTATGATTTTAGGGAGCCTCTCTGCTAATGGGTGTGGTGTTCCTGTCTTGCGAGTTGTTTGGCATAAGGTGTACAGTACTGTAGCTTGCTGGTCATTGAGTGGAGCTGGGTCTTGGCATCGACATAGAGATCTCTGAGAGAGGTCTTGCCATTTGATATTACATGGAGCTGGGACATCTGTGGTGGATCAATGTCCTGAACTCCGCTCTCCCACATCAGAGGCACAGGTCTGGCATCAGTTCTTAGCACCAAGACCCTGTCAGCCACATGGTTCCGAAGAAAAGGGAGAAAAAAAGAAAGAAAGAAAGAAAGAAAGAAAGAAAGAAAGAAAGAAAGAAAGAAAGAAAGAAAGAAAGAAAGATTATTAAAATAATTATTAAAATTATTAAATTAAAGTTATTAAAATAAAAAATCAAAAATAATTATTAAAAATTAAAAAATTAAAAAGTAATGAAAAAAAGAACAAAAGAAGAGAGCAACCAAACCAAAAACAAATCCACCAATGATAACAAGTGCTAAAAAGTATACCAAAAAAAAAAAAAAAATGGACAGACTGAACCCTAGGACAAATGGTAAAAGCAAAGCTATACCAACAAACTCCCACAAAGAAACATACACACACACACTCACAAAAAGAGAAAAAGGGGGGCTTCCCTGGTGGCGCAGTGGTTGAGAGTCCGCCTGCCGATGCAGGGGACACGGGTTCGTGCCCCTATCCCGGAAGATCCCACATGCCGTGGAGCGGCTGGGCCCGCGAGCCATGGCCGCGGGGCCTGTGTGTCCGGAGCCTGTGCTCCGCAACGGGAGAGGCCACAGCAGTGAGAGGCCCGCGTACAGCAAAAAAAAAAAAAAAAAAAAAAGAGAAAAAGGAAAAAATATATATATATATCTGTGTATAAAAAACAAAAAGGAAGATAGCAACCAAATCAAGAAACAAATCTACCAATGATAATAAACTGTAAATACTGGACTAAGATAAACCTAAGACCAGAAACAAATTAGATGCAGAAAGGAAACACCAAATCTACTGTGGCTCCCAAAGTCCACCACCTTAATTATGGGATGATTCGTTGTCTATTCATGTATTCCAGAGATGCTGGGTACATCAAGTTGATTGTGGAGATTAATCCGCTGCTTCTGAGGCTGCTGGGAGAAATCTCCCTTTCTCTTCTTTGTTCACACAGCTCCTGGGGTTCAACTTTGGATTTGGCCCTGCCTCTGCATGTAGGTCACCTGAGAGCGCCTGTTCTTCACTCAGACAAGATAGGCTTAAAGTAGCAGCTAATTACAGGGCTGTGGCTCACTCAGGCCAGGCGGAGGGAGGGGTACAGAATGCGGGGTAAGCCTGCAGCGACAGAGTCTGGTGTGACATTACAACAGTCTGAGGTGTGCCGTGTGTTCTCCTGGGGAAGTTGTCCCTGGATCACGGGACCCTGGCAATGTCAGACTGCATAGTCTTCTGGGAGGGGAGGTGTGGATAGTGACCCATGCTTGCACACAGGCTTCTTGGTGGCTGCAGCAGCAGCCTTAACATCTCATGCCCGTCTCTGGGGTCCGCACTGATAGCTGCAACTTGTGCCCATCTCTGAAGCTCGTTTAGGCAGTGCTCTGAATCCCCTCTCCTCATGTACCCCAAAACAATGGTCTTTTGCCTCTTAGACAGTTCCAGACTTTTTCCCAGACTCCCTCCCAGCTAGCTGTGGTGCACTAGCCAGCTGTGTTCAACCCCAGTCCTCTCCCTGGGATCTGACCTCCGAAGTCAGAGCCTCAGCCCCCAGCCCCAGCCCCCATCTGCCCTGGCAGGTGAGCAGCCAAGCCTCTCAGGCTGGTGAGTTCTGGTCAGCACTAATCCTCTGTGCAGGAATCTCTCCGCTTTGCCCTCTGCACCCCTATTATTCCTCTCTCCTCCGTGGCTCTGAAGCTTCCCTCCCGCAACCTCCCGTCTCTGCAAGTGAAGCGGCTTCCTAGTGTGTGGAAACTTTTCTTCATTCACAGCTTCCTCCCCGAGGTGCAGGTCCTGTCCCTATCCTTTTTCTGTTTTTTTTTTTTTTTTTCTTTTGCCTTACCTAGGTATGTGAGGAGTTTCTTGCGTTTTGGGAAGTCTGAGTTCTTCTGCCAGCGTTCAGTAGGTGTTCTGTAGGAGTTGTTCCACATGTAGATGTATTTCTGATGTATTTGTCGGAAGGAGGATGATCTCCACGTCTTACTCCTCCGTGACCTTGATAGTCTTCCCTCTTCTTCCTCATTTTAATTGAATTTTCATCATTATTTGGAACTGCACACTGTCTTTTGCTTGTTATATTTTCTTTATTTGGTCTCCAGGACACTGCACTATCCTGGTTTTCTTCCTACTTCATTAATCATTCCTTTATAGACTCTTTTTGCTGAATCCTCCTTTTCTTCTTGACCTCTTGATATTGAAATATCTCATGGCTTGGTCCTTTGTCCTCTTTATTTTTCTATATGCACTCATTCCTTTGGTGATCTCTTGATGACAATGATTCCTAATTGTATATCTCTAATCTAGACCTCTCTCCCAAAGTCCAGACATATGTATCCATCTCTTACTTGTTATGTTCACTTAGAGAACTCCAATTCCATATGTCCAAAACTGAACTCACTGTCCTCTCAAAACTGCTCCACCTATAACTTTCCTTTTTCAACTGGCAGCAACACTATCCTTTCACACAGCTGTTTAACACAGGTGGAGTTATTCATGTTTTTTTCTTCCTCTCAATCCCAATATCCAATCTCTCAGGAAATCTTTCTGATTCTACCTTCAAAATACATTCAGGATCAGACCATGTCTCACTTTCTGTAGTGCTGTTATAATTGTGTTTCTCCAGATTGCTGATATATCGTCCTAACAGATCTCCCTGTTTCCATTCTTTCCCAACCCCCTCCCCAGTCCATTCGTAACCCAACAACCAAAGTAACCCTTTTAAATATTAGTCAGATTATGTCACTCCTCTGCTCAAAATTATGCAGTTACTCTCCCACTCCCCATCATTTTACACAGAGTATAACTCTTTACAGTGTCCTCCAAGGTCCTACATGATCTGCACACCTAACCCTTCCCCCACACTTTAATTTTTGAGTTCCTTTCCTACTACTTGGCCCTTAGTTCACTCTGTTCTAGACAAAATGGCTTCCATTATATTTTTTGAACTTTTCAGACATGGATATATTTCTCACCTCCTTACATTGTTTTGAATATCAGTAAGACCTACCCAGACAACCCTATTAAAAATGATAACCCCTTCACCTTTCTATCCATCTCATCCTATCCTATAGTTCTCCCACATACACTTAACACATTATAAAATGCATGTATAGTTACTTACCTTTTTATTATAACTATTTTTTATTCTCTCTCTTCCTATTAGAATATAAACTCCAAACGTTCAGGAAGCTTAGTTTTGTTCTTTGTTTTATTACAAACACTTAAAATAGTGCCTAGTACATTATTAGCACTCAATAAATATTTTTGAATGATTGAATAATATTTTTGAATGAATGAATAGTTCCAAAGTTAACAGTCACTGTCAGAGTCAGGGTCCCATCCTTGTAGTCAGGTGCTATAGCTTGAGCTCTTTCTCATGAATTTTACTTCTTTTCATAGCCTATATTAGACAAAGTAGATTGTGCATGTGCAAAGGCAAAGGAAATTGGCTCAAATGTTTATTACTCTGTAAGACATGACAAGATAGACATACTTATCATTCATAAAATCTCTGAAATCTATTAGGCATTGTAGGATCTGTTTACTGAAATCAATAGTAAAAGTCACATTACTAAAGAATTATGATGACAAGTTCAGTGCTTTTGATATACAGCCAAAGATATAGGCAAGCAAATCCAAAATAGGATTCAGTGTCCGTTTTTAATCCTTATTGCTTAAATATGATCAGTTAATTTAAGTTATACCTAAAATATTCTGTTAATTGTAAAGAGAGAAAAATGAATATTATTCAACATTGTGATTAACCCAAATAGTTCTGGAAGTTTGTGTAGACTACACAGTACTCCTTTCTGTTCCCCTTTAAAGAGATGATGATAATGATGATGATGATGATGGTGAGGGTGAAAATGATATTGATTAACTATATTAATAGTGATGAAGGAATAATTCAGTTCTGTCTTTTAGTTAGATATCTAGATAAAATGGAGTATTTAAATATTTTTCTTATTGCCAAGAGAGGCTGTGTATTTTTCCACACTGTCTTTGCAGATTAGACACAGATTTATTACTTTAGAAATAATTTTGGCAACATTTTAGGTAGGAAAGCTTTTCCATGTTAATTCCTAAGGTTCTAATCCCTATTATTATAATAACATGTGTGTGTATATCTTTGTGTGATGGAGGATATGGCATGTGGGTCAGTGGTATTTGTTAAGAACAGAATATACTTGTTACTATCCCTTTTCCAAAATATCTCATAATACACTAATTAATATTTAAGAATTAATATGCTCCCCTGGGGATAAAGTTTTTGTAGTTATTCACAGCATACTTGCTTGGAGTGGGTAATTTGCCTAGTTGGAAGATGTGTGTGTTTGTGTGTGTGTGTGTGTGTGTGTGTAAGAACAGGTATTGAAGCTTGCATTCCGATCTTAAGACACTTCAGTGAGAGCAAATCTGGACAGATCCCTATAAAAGAGGTCTTTGAAAATCATCATGAGATTAGCTGGTGGTGTTGGAGAATGTTGGTGAAGGGAGGTTCTAGAGTTTTGGATGTGGGGAAGAAGAAATGAAAATGAGATGTTTAATAAATATTTGTTGAAAAAATAGTTTTGGTCAATAAATGAATGAGTAATTGGAGGTTCTCTGAGTCCAGAGGGTGATACTAGAAATTATCTGACACATTCTGCAGGATGTCTACGGGCACATATATCAGAGACCACTGGTGATCAAAGTGTCTCTTTTGGGGAATAAGCAGATAATTTTTAAAAGGAGCAGTTTTACCTCTATTTTTTACCCTCAGATCTACAGACACCATTTTACCTGTCCTCATGTATTTGCCTTTAAGAGAATTTCTCTTTAATTTATTAAAATTTTCTTCATTCTTAACTTGTAAGTCAAAGAGACTATATGACCTAGACATAGTAATTTTAATTTGACTCCCTTGCAGGCAGTAGAGAAGAAAGGAAGATGACTTTAAAACCACCTTTCTCCTGGTCTTGAAAAGTTGTTTCTTATCTTTACCAAAAGCAATTTGGTGTTCTGAGGCTATGATACAGAAAAAAATTTAATATTCATTCCTTTCTTGATGTAGAAATGAAAAAAAGATACTTCTAATTAATATTTATCAACATAGACATTATTGTTGTTTTGTTCTCTTTCTCGCTCACAATGTATATATAATTTTTTTAACATTTGGTCTTACATTAGTTTAAGTTGAAGGGATAAATTATTAGGATTTATGCCTGAAGTAAGCAAAAGCTAGGGCTTAGTCAAACCTGAGGTTTATCTTAGAATATTGATGAGGTTGCATCTGGTTATGACACTTTATTTGAAATAATTTGCAGATTCTGCTATGGGTAAAAATGAAGTAGAAGACTTGAACTTGAAAGAACCCTGTAAAATTCTGAAAAGTCTACCATGGTTCTATTCAGAGCTGAATATTTATGCATCCAGAATTTTATTGATTCCAGAATTGTGGCATTTTATTTTAGTCTTAGTAACTAACACAACTGCTTCTTAAATAAGGCAGGTTTCAGTTAAGTTTGAGGAAGTTTAAATCTGTTTTAAAAAGCATCTTGAAGAAAGGATGTGTTAGGGTTCTCCAGGGAAATAGGATGTGTATAGTATATTTACATACATAAAGAGATTTATTATAAGAATTAGCTTATGCAATTATGGAAACTGACATGTCCCAAGATCTGCAGTTGACAAGCTAAAGACTCAAGAGAGCTGAAGTGGGCAGGTTTGAGACACAGGAAGAGCTGATATTTCATTTCAAGTCCAAAGTCATGAAAAAAACAGTTTCCCATCTCAAAGAGGGTCACACAGAGGAATTCCCTTTTATTTGGGAGACTGTCAGCCTTTTATTCTATTCAGGCCTTCACGTGATTGAATGAGGCCTACCCACATTAAGGAGGGCAATATGCTTAGTCCACCAATTTAAATGTTAAACTCATCCAAAAACATCCTCACAGAAATACTCAAGAATGTTTAACCAAATATCTAGGCACCCTATGGCCTCAGCCAAGTTGACACATAACATTAACCACCACAAGTCCACTCCTTGTCAACTTGGCACCCATACACATCTCCTTAAGCTATACTTAATTTCCAAATGAAGATGATAGCAAGGTCATGATTCTGCCTAGCATGATACAACAATCCTGTGCCTGAGTGGAATGTATGGACTGAATTCTTTGTCCCCCCCCCCAAATTCATATGTTGAAGCCCTGATTCTCAGTGTGGCTGTATTTGGAGATGGGACTTCTAAGGAAGTAATTAAGGTCAAATGAGGTTGTAAGAGTGGGACCTTGAACTGATAGGATTAGTGTCCTTATAAGAGTCATTTGAGCATTATCTTGAGCTTTCTCTTGGCTTACATGAAACAAAAAAATGTCATGTGAGCACATAGTGAGAAGGCAGCCATCCACAAGCCAGGAAGTGGCCCTCAACAGAAATTCAAGAGGCCAGAACATTGATTTTGGGTTTCTGGCCTCCAGAACTAGGAGAAAATAAATTTCCTTTGTTTAAGCCACTCAGTCTATGGTATTTTGTTCTGGCAGCCTAAGCAGACTAAGACAAAGGGAAACCAGTGGAAAGAGAAAATCTAATCTTCAGGATTCTTGATATCAAAAATATTTTTAAGAGCACATTCATTGCAGGTTTCAAGACACATCATTAAATGATAATAGTCATTAAAGAATAGCAAAGAGGAATAGAGAAATCTTTTTTGAGCAAGTGTTCCTATCTGCACATTGAACAAAATAGTAAATTATAAACATTCTTGTATAAATAAGTGAATCTTTTAAAATGAATATTGAGCATTTATAAAGAAAATAATTCACATAAAAAATTTAAAAGTTGTATTCACGGGCTTCCCTGGTGGCGCAGTTGTTCAGAGTCCACCTGCTGATGCAGGGGACACGGGTTTGTGCCCCGGTCCAGGAGGATCCCACATGCCGTGGGGCGGCTGGGCCCGTGAGCCATGGCCGCTGGGCCTGCACGTCCAGAGCCTATGCTCCACAGCGGGAGAGGCCACAGCAGCGAGAGGCCCGCATACCACAAAAAAAAAAAAAAAAAAAAAAAGTTGTATTCACATATATATTTCTCACATCAGTCAAAATAAGAATACAATGGAAACAACCTTGATTTTCTATCAGAAAAGGGGAGTTATATAATTTATGCTTCATCTATCCATGGAATCTTATATGATAATCAGATAAAATAGTTATGAATGCCAATTAGAAAAATGTTTATCATATATATATATATATATATATATATATATATATATATTTTTTTTTTTTTTTTTTTTTTGCATCGGCAGGCAGACTCTCAACCACTGCGCCACCAGGGAAGCCCTATCATATATTTCATATGAAAAATATAAAATGCATTCTGCTATAATTATACTCACATAAAATTGTACATGCATATCAAGACCACTCTGTTTTGCAGTAATTTTATATTAGTAAGTGCTTTTACAATAATGTTTAAAAGAATTAATGTTTATTTAATAACAAAAGGTGCCTATATCTATCATGCTGTGCAGCCTGAACTTTATCATCTTCACATGGATTATGGATTCCTTGATGAGCCAGATGGCATGCATACATCAGAGAGATCTAAGCTTGATATCTATTTGAGTCACATTAAATGTATGTTTGGTTAAATATTTTTCAACTTTCTGTAAATCATTCTTATTTAGTACTTTCTCTAAAGAGCACAGCTTTCATTTTTTCCTCTGCAGAAGCACAATTTATATTGAAGAGAAAGGAATGAGGATTAAAATCGTTAAATTATCCAGGTGGGAGAAAACTTTGAAAACTTAAACTATATTTGGAATCATAAACCTTGTTGTTAAAGGGACAATAGTCAACTTTAGCATTAGATTCATGGCAAAAAATTCCCCCACGTTATTTTTGCACACCGATGCACAGATTTTTAAGTGCTTCTAAATGGCTCCGGAGCCTATGCTCTTTAAGATGAAGAATAGGGATATGTGTTCTGGTCTGACTGGACATGGTGCTTGGATTGGAGGGTTATGGAGGACATGACTAGACAGGTAGTGCAAATCCAGATAGTGAACATGCCAAGTACACAATAATTTTATAGTCTTTATTATCTGTTTAGGTACCAAAAGTATTCTGTATCTCTAAAAAGAAAGCCAGGAAGTCCCTGAAGGAAAAGGATGAGAAATTGTGTTCTTACTGCCAAGAATTTTCATATTCATACAACCTATTTATCATTTTCATAGGTTTTTAACCTAACTATTTCTTTAGCAAAATTTCCTCTTCAGGTACATTTCTTTTTAGATATTCTGACATTTTTCTATCAGAAATTAAGGGGTTAGGGAAGGAAACTCTTTGATATTGTGCCTCCTGGACTTTTCAGGCATCATTCTAGGCCTTTGGCACATCCATTTAATTGATCATTCAGAGCATTCAACGAAATCCTTTACTACCCAGTTGCTAGGCAGTAATCTAGGACTGGGGAGAATAGACAAAAATCCCCCTTTGTGGAGTGTACGTTTTCATGGATTATGTAGGTTATTTTATTTAATCCTCATAATAGACCTATGAAGTCATTATTATTATTATTATTATTATCTACTTTTAATAAAGGAAAACCAAGGCTATGAGGGATTAAGTAGCTTCCAGCAAAGCCATGTAGTTGGAAAAGCCAGGATTCAATTCCCACTCTGCCTGATTCAGTGATTAGAAGTCTTTCCTGTTCTTGGCTTGCACAAGTGTTTTCAGTGACTAAAAATGGTGAAGATCTGTATGGATGGCTCCTCCAAAAGCAGGTTGTAGGGTAAAAAAAAATCAATGAGCTCATGCATTAATTCAACCAGTATTTAGTAAATTTCTATTATGTTTCAGACACTGTTCTAGAGCTGGTGACACAGTGCTGGGCATGACAAATAAGATCAGATTGAAGGGGGAATGCAAACAATAAACAAATAAACACATATGTTTTGATATATGACAAAATTATGTGATCTAATTTCAGGTACTGATGAATGCTATAAAACTTAAGCAAGCTGTGGACAAAGGTTATCATCTGCCATATCAGTAAACAAAGGACGTTGGGCTATTAAGCCATCAGTCTGTGCAGAAGTGCATCCTGAGGGGATTCAAGATGGAGAAAAGAGAATATTGACTCCAGATAGTTAAGGTGCACATCAAAGGAATGATTTCAATGAGTTCAGACTCTTGCATCTTCCCATACATAGAAAAGTGCTAAATTCATTAATTTGAGATGTCTGTTTTTTCCTTGAATTAACAATAATATTTTGATGTTCTGACTACCTGTTTTTTATTTATTTATTTGTTTGTTTTGTTTTGTTTGCAAAAACTCCTTTATATCCTGGCTCCTTTCTTACCTCTTTGGAAGAATCTCTCAGAGCTACCTGAGAGGCTGTCTCTTGGGTTTGAGTTCTCACTATGTCTGCCAAATAAAAAATAACTCTCAACTTTAAAGTTGTGCTTTTTTTTTTTTTAAGTCCATAAAGGTAAAGAGATGTTCACTGAGACAAGGATGGGATTACTTTTATGTATAGTGAAGTCAGAAGCCTCTCTAAAAAAGACATATTTGGACAGAGACCTAGATGAAATATGAAGTCAGGCTATAAAAATTCCTCAGGGAAAAGTGCACCAGGTAGAGGGGATGAGGATCTGAGGTATGAACAAACTTTCAAATTTTAAGAACCAGCAAGGAGGTCAGAGTTGTTTGAGTGGAGTGAATGGGGATGCAGGGAGGACGGTAGAGGATAAAGTTAGAGAAGAAGGCAGGTAACACTTGTGTGACCTATGGATTAGGAGCATGGGTTTATTCCAAGGGTAATGGGAAAACAAGATAGGGTTTTAAGCAGAAGAATTATGTTATTTTATTTATGTTTTTCAAAAGGAGTCTCTAACAAAGGAATTTTTCCTCATGAAAACCTGACCAGCCCTTACTGGATCCTTGCTAGATAACTGAAACTGCTGAACCCTTTCCCAAACTGCTTCCTAAAATAATTTGGGGGCATTAAATCTGAAAAGTTTTTTTTTTGAGAGTTTAGAAGAAAGAAACAAGGCTAACAGATTGAATAATAAGGCCTGAGAAGAAAGTTTAAAGACATAGATCTTTTTTCTCTAGCTTTACGGAGATATAATTGAGATATGACATCGTGTAAGTTTAAGGTGTACATATTGATTTGATACACTTACATATTGCAAAATGATTACCACCTTACTGTTTGCTAACACATCACATAATTACCTTTTTTGTGTGTGATGGGAACATTTAAAATCTACTCTCATAATACCTTTCAAGTATGTGAGTATTGTTAAACTATAATCACCATGCTGTATATTAGATCCCCAGAACTTATTCATCTTATAACTAGAAGTTTGTACCCTTTGACCAACATCTTCCCAATTCCCCCACCTCTTAACTGCTGTAACTGCCATTCTACTCTGTTTCTCTGAGTTTGACTTTTAGATTCAACATATAAATGATATTCATATAGAATTTGTTTTTCTCTGTCTGACTTATATCACTTAGTATAACGCCTTCAAATTTCATCCATGTTGTTGCAAATGGCAGGATCTCTTTCTTTCTTGTGGCCAAATAATATTACAATGTGTGTGTATAAATGTGTGTGTATATATATATATATATATATATATATATATATATATATATATATGTGACACATCTTCTTTATACATTCATCCATTGATAGACACTGATTGTTTCCATAAATGTCCATGAATAATGCTGCAAAGACATTAGATTTTTATTTCCTAATAAAAATAAAAGGTTTCTACAGGAGCATCTGGAGATAGGCATGGTAGGGCGGCCAGAGTGGAATCTATTTCTTTGCCTGCTATGCTTGGCCCCATGGTCAGATTATGGTGAGAAAACTCCATGCAGATGCTATAGAAGATCGTTTAGCAAAGGAATCTGTGAAACATAGGGATATAAGCTGTACTTCAGCCAGATAGGCAGTGTTAGTGCCTAGCTCTAGAGAACTTAATGAACACAGGTGCGAACACCTTGAGGGCACTTTCCAGAGGGCTAACGTATTGCCAGAGTCAGTAGTGGCAACAGATGCCAGAATTTTCAATAATAATTTATTGATGTGCTTTCATCTGAAGGCAGACAGGTGGCTGATACCTGGAAACAATTAAGAATAAGTCAGATGTTTCCTCAATTCTACTTTGCTGTTATCTGTAAGATGTGCCTCTTACTGAAAAACAACTATTTTGCAGGAATGAGGGAGGGGCAAGGTAACACAGCTACAATAGATGTCCACATTAATTTTAAGAAACATCCTGATTCCAGAAACTGTAAAATGCAGGGGAAAATGTTTCTTAGAACCAAGGATATAAGGTATACAATATAGCATATTTTAAATGGTATACCAAATATAATGGTATATTTCACTAGTATCAACTCAACTGTATTATTTTTCAGCAAACCTTGGATGTCAAAGAGGCCTGGGTTTGTATCTTGGTTCTTTAACGCTTATAAATTACTTAAGGCTTTATTTAGTTTCCCTGCTCCTCACTTATTAAATGAGCATCATAAGAGATGATTTTTATAAAGCACTTAGCATACTGAATGGCACAAGTAAGGGCTCTAGGATATTGTGATTTATAATAAGAAATATATATTTGTTTCTTTTTCTCATTTCTGGCATAGAAATCCTAAATCCCTTAGAATTTCCTAAACGAAAAAATCAATAAAGGAAGATGGCAAAACAGTAAGACGTGGGGATCACCTTCCTCCACACAAATACATGAGAAATACATCTACACGTGGAACAACTCCTAAGGAACACCTACTGAAAGCTGGCAGAAGAACTCAGACCTCCTAAAAGCCATGTGGATGACAGGGTCTTGGTGTTCCAGCAGGGTGTCAGGCCTGTGCCTCTGAGGTGGGAGAGCCGAGTTCAGGACATTTGTCCACCAGACACCTCCCAGCTACACATAATATCAAATGGTGAAAATCTCCCAGAGATCTCATCTCAATGTCAAGATCCAGCTCCACTCAATGACCAGCAAACTACACTGCTGGACACCCTAGGCCAACGACTAGCAAGACAAGAACACAACCCCACCCATTAGCAGAAAGGCTGCCTAAAATCATAATAAGGTCACAGACACCCCAAAACACACCACCAGATGTGGTACTGCCCACCAGAAAGACAAGACTCAGACTCAGCCACCAGAACACAGGCACTAGTCCCCTGCACCAGGAATGGGACAGAACCCACTAAAACAACCTTAGCCACTGGGGACAGACACAACAAACAACAAAACTATGAACCTGCAGTCTGTGAAAAGGAGACCCAAACAAAGTAAGTTAAGCAAAATGAGAAGACAGAGAAACACACAGCAGATAAAGGAACAAGGTAAAAATGCACCAGAACAAACAAATGAAGAGGAAATAGGCAGTCTACCTGAAAAAGAATTCAGAATAATGATAGTAAAGATGATCCAAAATCTTGGAAATAGAATGGAGAAATTAACAGAAACGTTTAACAAAGAGAAGAACGAAAGAGCAAACAAAGATGAACAATAAATAAATAAAACTAAAAATTCTGTAGAAGGAATCAATAGCAGAATAACTGAGGCAGAAGAATGGATAAGTAACCTGGAAGATAAAATAGTGGAAATAACTACTGCAGAGGAGAATAAAGAAAAAAGAATGAAAAGAATTCAGGACAGTCTCAGAGACCTCTGGGACAAAATTAAATGCACCAATATTCAAATTATAGCGGTACGAGAAGAAGAAGAGAAAAAGAAAGGGACTGAGAAAATATTTGAATAGATTATAGTTGAAAACTTCCATAATATGGGAAGGGAAATAGTTAATCAAGTCCAGGAAGCACAGAGAGTCCCATACAGGATAAATCCAAGGAGAAACATGTCAAGGCACATGTTAGTCAAACTATCAAAAAATAAATACAAAGAAAAACTATTAAAAGCAGCAAGGGAAAAGCAACAAATAACATACAAGGGAATCCCCATAAGGTTAACAGCTGATCTTTCAGCAGAAACTCTGCAAGCCAGAAAGGAGTGGCAGGACATATTTAAAGTGATGAAAGGGAAAAACCTAAAACCAAGATTACTGTACCCAACAAAAATCTCATTCAGAATCGACAGACAAATTAAAACCTTTACACAAGCAAAAGCTGAGAGAATTAAGCCCCACCAAACCGGCTTTACAACAAATGCTAAAGGAACTTCTCTAGGCAAGAAACAAAAGAGAAGGAAAAGACCTACAATAACAAACCCAAAACAATTAAGAAAATGGTAATACGAAGATACATATAGATAATTACCTTAAATGTAAATGGATTAAATGCACCAACCAAAAGACATAGACTGGCTGAATGGATGCAAAAACAAGACCCTTATATATGCTGTCTACAAGAGACCCACTTCAGACCTAGGGACACATACAAACTCAAAGTGAGGGGATGGAAAAAGATATTCCATGCAAATAGAAATCAAAAGAAAGCTGGAGTAGCAATTCTAATATCAGAAAATATAGACTTTAAAACAAAGACTATTACAAAAGACAAAGAAGGACACTACATAATGATCAAGGGACCAATCCAAGAAGATATAACAATTGTAAATATTTATGCACTTAACATAGAATAACCCCAATACATAAGGCAAATGCTAACAGCCGTAAAAGGGCATATCAACAGTAACAAAATCATAGTCGGGGAATTTAATACCCCACTTTCACCAATGAACAGATCATCCAAAATGAAAATAAGTAAGGACACACAAGCTTTACATGATACATTAAACAAGCTGGTCATAATTGATATTTATAAGACATTCCATCCAAAAACAACAGAGTACACCTCCTTCTCAAGTGCCCATGGAACATTCTCCAGGGTAAATCATATCTTCGGTCACAATTCAAGCCTTGGTAAATTTAAGATAATTGAAATTGTATCAAGTATCTTTTCTGACCACAAAACTATGAGACTGGATATCAATTACTGGAAAAAATCTGTAAAAAATACAAACACATGGAGGCTAAACAATACACTACTTAATAACCAAGAGATCACTGAAGAAATCAAAGAGTAAATGAAAAAATTACCTAGACACAAATGAAAATAAAAACATGATTACCCAAAACTTATGGGATGGAGCAAAAGCAGTTCTAAGAGGGAAGTTTATAGCAATACTATCCTACCTTAAGAAACAAGAAACATCTAAAATAAACCACCTAACCTTACACCTAAAGTAATTAGAGAAAGAAGAACCAAAACCCCCGAAGTTAACTGAAGGAAAGAAACCATAAATGTCAGATCAGAAATAAATGAAAAAGAAACGAAGGAAACAATAGCAGAGATTATAAAAAACTAAAAGATGGTTCTTTGAGAAGATAAACAAAATTGACAAATCATTAGCCAGACTCATGAAGAAAAAAAGGGAGAAGACTCAGATCAATATAATTAGAAATGAAAAAGAGAAATACCAACTAACATTGCAGAAATACAAAGGATCATGAGAGATTACTACAAGCAACTATATGTCAATAAAATGGACAACCTGGAAGAAATGGACAAATTCTTAGAAATGCACAATGTTCTGAGACTGAACCAGGAAGGAATAGAAAATATGAACAGACCAATCACAAGCACTGAAATTGAAACTGTGATTAAAAATCTTCCAACAAACAAAAGCCCAGGACCAGATGGCTTCACAGGCAAATTGTATCAAACATTTAGAGAAGAGCTCACAGCTATTCTTCTCAAACTCTTCCAAAATATAGCAGAGGGAGGAACACTCCCAAAGTCATTCCATGAGGCCACCATTACCCTGACACCAAAACCAGACAAAGATGTCACAAAGAAAGAAAACTATAGGCAGAAGGGTAGAAGACCTGAATAGACATTTTTCCAAAAAAGACATATAGATGGCAACAAGCATATGAAAAGATGCTCAACATCGCTAATCATCAGAGAAATGCAAATCAAAACCACATTGAGATATTATTTCACACCCATCAGAATGGCTCTCAAATAACACATGTTGGTGAGGTTATGGGAAAAAGAGAACCCTCCTCCAGTATTGGTGGGAATGTAAATTTTGCAGCTACTATTGAGAACAGTATGGAGGTTCCTCAAAAAACTAAACATAGAACTATGATATGATCCACAATTCCACTTCTGGGTATATATCCAAAGAAATGAAAATGCTAATTTGAAAAGATACATGCACCATAATGTTCATATCAGCTTTATCTTCAATAGCCAAAATATGGTAATGTCTGTCAACAGGTAAATGGATAAGAAGATATGATATATAATGAAATATTATTCAGCCATCAAAAAGAATGAAATCCTGCCATTTGCAACAACATGGAGGATATTACACTTAGTGAAATAAGTCAGAGAAAGACAAATACTATATGTTACCACTTATATGAGGAACCTAAAATATAAAACAAACTAATGAATATAAGAATATAAGTGAATATAAGAAAATAGAAACAGACCCACAGATACAGAGAACAATCTAGTGGAGAAGGAAGGGGGGAGGGGAAAATTAGAGATATGGTATTAGGAGTTACAAACTACTATCTATAGAATAAATAAGCTTCAAGGATCTATTGTACAACACAGGGAAATATAGCTATTATTTTATAATAACTTTAAATGGAATATAATAATATAAATAAAATAAAAATACTAAATCATTATGTTGTATACCTGAAATCAATATAATGTAAATCAACTATGCTTCAATAAAAAAAGAAATAAAAATTTAACTAAGTGAATAAATAAAAATGAATCCAGAAAAAAAATATCCAATTGGATCCAAAGAGAATATAATAATCAAATCTGTTCATAGGTACTATTGTGTCTTTTTACTGACAGTTCCATTGCTGAATAAAAATGGGGACATGAAAGTTTATTTAATATTCATTAACAGACTTAGGTCATTCTGAGTTTTTCTTGTGATGCAGCTACTTTTGAATTAACAGCTAGAGACAATTAATGATGTTGACATTTAGACCCCTATTTCTACCTCATACTAATTGGCATTTAGAGCCATAGGAGACATGTTTTTAAACTGAACACTGACACCATCATGCTGCTGCAGGTTTTTTTAAAGTCAAAGACATATGGTCCTGTTGACAAAATGATGTATCATTTTCTAATTGCATTTTCTTAGAGAATCTGAAATCCTGAGAACATGATTAGGTAAATGTTGTCTACTTTCACAGTTAGAAGAGAAGCTGTGTGTGAGTACATTCCCTAGTGTACTTTTCAATATCTTTTTAAAGTTAATATGTAACAAACATAATCACCCAGACATTTAGGTTTAGTAGTGAAAGACTGTTGTCAGTATTTCCTGAACTAAGAGGAAAAAAAAAAATACCTTGCTGAAATGCTCATAGCTAAGAACACTGGGCTCTTGAGCCAAAAATGGTTGATTTTGCCCCTTTACTATGCATAATTGTACAATAAATTGATTTTTGTACTGCTTGACATCTTGAGTTCATTAGACAGTATTGGGATTTATGAAAAGAGAGGGGAAAGAGGTTTAAGAAGAGGGAAGAGAGAGGAGAGATGAGACAAGAGAAAGGAAAAAGGAGAAAGGTGAATATATTTTAGGGACATGATTATACTCTGATGTAGAGCACCATTACGATTTAAGGGGTGTCGCCCTCTGAAAGGTCTCTAAAATAAGTACAGCTTCCTCAATCTTTTCTCATTTTTCCATAATCTTCCCCCCAACATTCTTTCCTCCCTCCCACTGAAAGAACATGTGGAAAGACAGGCAAGCCCTGGGTCTAACAGTATCTACCAGGGAACATTTGGAAAACAAAATCACACAAAGACAGCATTTTGTTTTATAGCTCAGATGCCAAAACATCTTTAACAGCAACTGAATGAATTGTTGGATGTCTTTCACCTTTCCCTGGATACAAAATTAATTTTTCTAAATCCTTAATCATCCCTCCTGGCATTACTCCAAAGAAAAGCTTTTTCCAGCAGCACTAAGTCTAATTAACTATCTTGGTATTACCTATTTAGGCATTCAAATTACACTGTGAATAACAGACAGATTGCTTGTCAACATTTAATTCTTGACATCCAAAGTTAATACTGATTTTAGTCATTAATCCCTAATGCTTTGATACCAAAGAGGTCATTAATTCAATTTAAAAAAATGTATCTCTTTTCATAAAAAAGATTCTTTTTCTTTTTTAACATTTCCACCAACCCTCATTTTTAAAAACACAAGAAAAAAAATTCAAATGAAAAATGTTTACTTTGCATTCTTTTAATAAGAAAACACCTTCAATGAATCTATCCTAATGCTGAGTCAAATAGACCAAACCCACAAATTTGACAATGGAATGACTGCTCACAGAAAATTGGAACCCAGAGAAAAATGACTTTCGTTATGAACAACTCAGATTCCCTGAAATCCGGATCTTTTCTTTGATTTCCAATTTAGTGCTTTCACACACATATATCCTGTTAATTTTATCTCTTAAATATTTCTCCAAGCTGCCAACCATCTTTGTCTTCATTGAAGCTTTTATTTAGCATCCCTTCTTTTGGCTATAACAACTACTTCTTAACTGGCCCCTCAATCCAGTTTCCTTCCATTCAAGTCCATTTCAACCTAATGAACTTTCTCAAGCTCAAATACGACTTTACATAGCTTTCCTGCTTAAAACTTCATTATGGCTCCCCACTACCTACAGGATAATCCAAATTTGCTTAAAAAGCACACAAGGTCCTCCAAGGCCTGGTTATGCCCAATTCTGCATCCTCATTTCCTTACCTAAGCATGCATGACATCACATTCTAATCTCCTGAACATATCATGCACTTTCATAACTCATGCCTTTGTTCATGTTATCTTTTTGTCTGGAACATCTCTCCCATTCCCTTGCCTTTTCCTACCACGTTTCATCCTTTAAGACTCAGTTTAGGTTTCATTTAATCCCCAGACAATACCCTCACTCCCAGCACCAGAACCCAAGGAATCCCTCCTTACACTCCTCCAACCTATGTGCATTCCTCTGCCATTGTACTTAACATAGACAGTAATGATCTTGAATTATCTGGAAAAGTCTATTTGCTCTAATTAAGGGCATGCATTATGACTCTATGTTCTTGGGCCCATGGTCCAAAAGTACTTGCATAAGTTTTTATTGAATAAATGTAGGAAATGTTGCTATATAGCTCTGCTATATAACTCATTTCCTGTAAGCTCCAAGGTTCTTTGCTGCTGCCCCAACATAGTACTACAGTCCATTTTGTGGTTCATACTTAAAATAAGTAAAAAATAAATAAAATAAAATGGATTTGATCAACTGAGAGTTTCTCTCTTTGGGTAGGGCAAATACAAAGAAATGCTTCTCCTTAAATATAGTGTTAAGTTAATGTTAAAATAGAGTGGTTTATAGTGAGTATGACTGCTGTTTCTAGTAAGGAGAAGAAAACTTAGCAGCAGAAGTACAAGTCCCCACCAAAGCAAGTACATGAATTATTCTCTACATTTACTCCATGAAATCACCTTCTCTAAAGGTCTGTGCATCCACAAGTATCATCTAGCACTAGCTCGCTGGATGTAGTGAGACAATCAGAACTTAAATGAAGGGGAGAAGGTAGAAGAGGAAAACCACAGAAAGGCTTTAGGAGTGCAAATGACAGGTCATTTGGGGGGAAATTAAAAAGAAAGGAAAATTCCTAATATGAATCCATGGTCAATAGAGTGCAAAAGAAGAAGACAGCCCTTTTGCCAAAGAGAGGATGTACTCCTGACCAAAGAAAATGAACTCACCTTTAGGACCTCTCTGTATCTTCCAGCTTAGCCTGGTTTCTGGATTGCGCACTTCTGTAGCTTCCATATGGTAGATATAGTGGCTCTAACTCCAAGGAAGCAGGGACAGCAGTGCAGACAGGGTTTTTATTTTTTTTATTTTTTTACAGTTTTTTTTAATGTATATTTATTTTTGGCTGTGTTGGGTCTTTTCTGTGTGAGGGCTTTCTCTAGTTGTGGCAAGCGGGAGCCACTCTTCATCGTGGTGCACGGGCCTCTCACTATCACGGCCTCTCTTGTTGCGGAGCACAGGCTCCAGATGCGCAGGCTCAGTAGTTGTGGCTCACGGGCCCAGTTGCTCCACGGTATGTGGGATCTTCCCGGACCAGGACTCGAACCCGTGTCCCCTGCACTCTCAGGCAGATTCTCAACCACTGCGCCACCAGGGAAGCCCGACAGTTTTTTTTAAATACTCTTTAAAATTATTACATGGTATTGTATGTTTATTGTAGACAAACATTTACTACAAATAAGTAAAAGGAAAAATTTTTAATCTTCCTTAATCACATGACTTAGAAATCAATGCATATATAGGATAAAAGTAGAATTATAGTACTTGAGAAACTTGCTTTTCAAAGTTAACAACAGGTTGTGAACACGTTGCCTACATTAAGTGTTCTGTGTAATGTTATTTTTAGTGACTGAAAAATATTTCATTGTACAGATGTACCATAATTTATTTAGTCAATTACATACTGATGGACATTTAGATTGTTTCCAATTTTCCATATTAGCACTTTTGTGATGAGTATCTTTATAAATAAAATTTTGAGAGTCTATAATAATTGCCTCAGAAGTTACTGCACATAGAATTACAAAGTCAAAAGATATAACTATGCTGAAGCTTTATATAAAGCCAGATCTCACTGCACAAAACTTGTACCAATTTATACTCCCAGCAGCAGGAGATAAAAGTACCCATTTCTCAATTCCCTGCAGAGTTTTTCAAAGTAATTGAAAATATTGTACAAAGCTTCTATTTAGAAACCAGTCTAATGATCACAGAGAGTTTATTCATCCACTTGGATTACATTCCACAATTACAGAGAACATTTTCTGTGCTAAGAAGTACAGATAAAACCAACACATTTAATTAATCTAATAATGCTCTAATCAATTTGGCTAAAATAGTCACAGTGGCTGATACAGAAACACTCTTAAAAATTATGCTTAAAGTATTTTATGGTTAAATTTTCCATTTTGAAATCCACTGTTTATAGTTTCTAATGCTCATTCAGTGTCCTCCTGACAGAGAGTCCACTACTGGGCAAATCCATGCCCAAGAACAGAGTTTTAGTTAGGCAAAATGATCTTTATCATCCTGAAACCAAAATTTCCCTCTGCAAATTCTATATTTTAGTCCTATTATAACCTAGGGAAGAATCCATTTCCTCTTCAAATACACTATCTGTTCTTTAGACAAACAGCCCCAATACCTTCCACATTTGCCTATAAAGCATTATTTCTAAGATCCCATTTCAACTATCTGGAATTCCTACAATTACTTTTCCTTCTTTTTGTTACATCCTGTTGAAATCCTATACCAAGGAGACCTCTTTCAAGGTCCAGCATGTGTCACCTTCCTTCATCCTTCATCCACCCTACAACCTATTCAGAATTAATTACTTCCCATTCTGTATTCCCATAGCATTTTGTATACATCTTTAGTATGTCTACATTATTTAATGTTTTGATTATTTGTTTGTGTGATTGTCTTCATGGCCCACCTGTGACCTCTATGAGGATAAAGATTATGTCCAGAGCACCTAAAACAGTACCTGTTTGACATGGTAGTTACTAAAAAATGCATACCTACATTACATGAAACAGTAGAAGTTCACAGTATAGTAGGATGAATGAGATGTATACAAATAACTATAAGATAGAAGATACAGAAAGTAGAACATATAGAAGGCAGTAAATATCAGAGGATGATTATAATTAGTTTCTGTGGAAATGCAAAAATAAGGCAGAAATTTGAATAGCCTTGAAAATCAAGCTGAGATCATTGTTTTCTCATCATAGACAATGTGAACAAATTTTGAATAAAGTCTGCAGAATAGCTCAGAGGGAGGGGCAAAGAAAAAGTCCATGAACAAGCTGACAGGGAGTCCTAACCAGGATCAATAAGAATAGGGTAAAAAGGAGAAATGAGGGAACAAATGAGAGGGAAGAAGCCTTATACTTAATCATGATTGAAATGACAAGGAAGAAAACTAATCAGAGAAGAAAAAGGAGGGACAGAAATCCCTCCAAGGTGTCCAACCTGGGTAATTAGGATAATATTCCTACCCAAAGATTGCAAATTTATAACTCTTGAGAAGATTAAGCTTACAGGTATGGATTTATGGCTCGTATACTGAGTTAACTTTTTTTATTTGAAGGCCGTTAGAGGTGATATGTTATCGTCAGTATACCACAGTTGCCACTACTGTCTTCTGTCTTAGATTCAGGGAATTTCACTGATTTACATTTCCTATTTTGTCCCTGCAGGTATTTGAATTTGTAATTCCTATAATAAAAACTGAAATTAAAAAGTCAAGACTAGATGGAACTAGTTCTGAACAAATTTGGGTGACTCAGTAGATTCCAAATATTTTTTTAGCATCACAATCCTTGAAAAAATGAAATCTTACTTGGAGGCCCCACATATAAAACAAAAAAAACAAAGGTGCTCCTGTTAACTGAATTGGAGGTCTGGGGCTCTCATTCTCACAGCTATTAACCCCATCCCTAATTAGCATCTGAGGATTTTTCATGAACCGTAGGGATCTGGAAACCGCAATTTGAAAACACTTGAGATGAATTATAAATTGAGATTTAAATATATTGCTTTTGATTTACCAACAAATCCACAGGTGAAAAGGTCCAGCAAGCAACTGAATGGTGAGAACAGAGATCAGGAGAGATCCAATCCACAGATCTAGATAAAGATTTGGGAGCCATTGGTAAGAAGGTGGTATTTGAAGCCATGGAATGGATGAGATGAGTGAAAATGAGTGGGCAGGAAGATGAAAGAATACAGGTAAGAACAGGATTTGGGAATGCCTACATTTCTAAGGTGGGTGAAGAAAGAAAAATCATCCTAATCGATGAATAATCTGACAAGTAGCAGGAGAATCCAAGTAGTATAAAATATTAGAAGTCACGGAAGCAGTTGCAGAAAAACAAGTGTGATGGGTGATGCAGTGTCAGAAAGGAAGGAAGGAATGAAGGAAGGAAGGAAGGAGGGAAGGAAGGAAGGAAGGAGGGAAGGAAGGAAGGAAGATGGGATTGAGGAAAGGTAATTTGGTAGACCACTGTGAGAATACCAAGAATGTGGCCCTTCAAGGAGCAGTTTCAGAATTGTGGTGGAGACAAGAGGCAGAGTGCAAATGAAATGTTGAGTGAACAAGCAGAGTGTCTACTCTCTTCAGAAGTCTGGAGGTCAAAGAAAAGGTATAAATATTGTAATAACATGAAAGCCCAGCCAGGAATGTGGAGAGGTTGCTAAGAAATGTCGTGTTAGGTGGAAGTCAAAAACATTTTAATGGCAAGTGGACGCTTATATTCCTTTAGTCCAACCCAACAGAAAAGTAAAAACATACCCCAGGTTCCACAAGTGGTTCCCAAATTTGTATAAGGGTAGTTAAGACTGAAAGACTAGTGAGGTCTCTTCCAGCCTTGAAGACTGAAAGACTAGTGAGGTCTCCTCCAGCCTTGAGTGTCAGTGGTTATGTATCAGGTAACAACTGAAAGCAGCTTTAATCTCTGTTTAACAGAGATTATACATCAATAAGGGTGTATTTTTTGCCTATGGGTTGGCAGAGGAAAAGGAACCACCCCAAAATATTGAGAGCAAGTGAGCCACCTGAAGGCTCAGAGACATTCTGCCAGAATGTGCCAAGATCTGCTATGATAATTTAGCTCTGCTTAAAGTTATGAGGTCACCAGGATTGAAATCCTGGTTTTAATCTCTGTGTAATGATACCTACTGTGAGTATGTAGAGTACATCACATCCAGGGCCTGAACATAAAATCCGGAGAGAAAGAGAGAAAGTGCTTCTGAACAAATTAACCTACAATGGAAAATAATTCAAAGTGATGCTGTAGAGATGGTGGGTGAGAAGAGCCATTTTCCTTTGTGAAGGGCAATAATTCTTATTGGAGCCAAGCCCAAAGTGAGAGAAGTTGGTATGTACCATGTGGATTTCAGAATCTTGGAATTGTAATAATAAAGGATATAACATCAACATTTTGATGATGAGAATGATAAGCACTATTTTTATGGATCCCCTATTATGCTCCAATCTCTTTATATATCTTGTCTCATTTAATCCTTATAGAAATCACATAAGAGTTGGTATTTCAAAAAAGAGATTCATAGAGGTTAAGTAACTGCTCGAGGTCACTTGGTTAATAAGGGATAGAGCAAGATTACATCTCAAATTTCTCTTATTTCTATGTCATTGTTTCCATCCCCCATTAGTCTACATTACCTGACAGTATTGTCAGATAGAATCCTCTGTTTCCCATGTGCAGGTTGACTGAGGTAACCCCATATCACACTTTGAAGGTCAGCCTTTCACCAACAGCTCAAGTAGTATTTGGCAGCTTTCTGCATCTGCAAGACTGTCTGTATCACTAAATTAGATTACACTTTATATGTCTCAGAAAGGTAGATTATGTCATTGAAATAGAGATACAAAACAATTTCAATCTTGGAGCAGCACCAGAAAAGAAAGGTAAAATGGTTGGTAACCTTGAAATCTTGGGGAGGTTCCAAATCAGCAAGGTGATCTTTCCCAAATGATAATACTTGAAAGCCAAGACTATCCTTATACGAATTGGATGTGTATGAGAATTTTTCCAAATGAGAGGCAGCAGATCTCTGTTTCTTCATGTAAGCTATTTTTCTTTACCAGAGCCATGGAAAGGAGGGAAAGTAAGTTTCCGCTCCATCCTGTTCTGGCAAGTGTCATAGCAGGCTGAGGAGAACTTCATTCAGAACAGTATGTGGCACAGATCATTATTATGGACAACATAATGGTGGATAAGATTTCATTCTTGCTGCCAAGGTTTACTAATTGGTTTCTCCCATTCTGGACTACTGCGAATCCTATGGTTTAACCATTTCATTTTGAAAATCTGCACAAATGACACTGAAGTTTCCTTCTCAGATATATTTGGCTCTTCTTGCCAAAATGGGTCATACACAACATAATAGGTGCTTAAGGGAAAACAAAAATACTACATTCTTCTCATTCTTGAAGGAGCTTCAGGGCATTAAAGGTTACTTGGCCCTTCCCTCTGTGCCTTAAAAAGAAAGAGTGTGGCTTGCTGGTACTCACTGTGTTGCAAGGATGAGAGCAACCTAGTTGAGGATGGGCACCATGAGGTGTAAGCTGCTTGTCTTAATTCAGGTCAAGAATGGACACAGTTCTCTAAGTCAGAGAAGTCACTGGGCTCCCTTGGTACTTGGCCAGGTGCAGGCAATAAGGAGGGATGGAGAAAGTGAGAAATGAACTGGGCCAGTGGTGTCATAATAGCTGCACTATTTTTCCTCATCAGTATAGTAAATGAGAACAATGATATTTCCCAGCACCAACATGAGTCAATAAACAGCCCACAGAGAGACTATGCACTTTAGATATACCACTACCTCCTCAGAATAACCAAAAAATGTTACTACGTAACTAGAACAAGATGGGGCACTGATAACCTACTTTCTTATTGCTGTAGTAGATTAAATAATCTTTAATGTAAAAAATAAATATCTACAAATGTATCCTTGTATAAGTAAATGAATGAATAAATAAATAAATGGGAAGAAGAGAAAAATTTCCTGTGCAGAAAAATCCAAATTATTTATGTAGATATTCTTCCCTTGAAGAAATAGAGTTTAACTCCTCATTCCTTAAACATGGGCATAGCAGTGACTTCCTTCCAAAGAGTACAATATGAAAGGAGAGAGAAAAGAATTACTTTACTGTGGAGAAACCTGACATAAACTTCCTCAACCAAGTGATCAAAGTCAATATCAACAGCAGTAATTTATTTTAATAGTATGTATCTTTGATATGATATAATAAAAATGGCACCAGGATTCCTTGAAACTGTCAAGGTCATCATAACCAAGGAAAGTCTGAGAAACTGCCACAGCCAAGAAGAGTCTACAGACACAGAGACATGACAACTGAAGGTAATGTGACATTTTGGATGAGAATCATAGAATAGAAAAGAAGGACATTACATAAAAACTAAGGAAATCTGAATAAAACATAGACATTAGTTAATAATAATGCATCAATATTTGTTCATCAATCATAGCAAATGTGCCTTATTAATGTAAAATGTTAAAAATGGGGGAAACTGTGTGAGAGGTATATAGGAACAGTCTATACCATCTCCACCATTTTTCTATATATCTAAAACTTTTCTAAGAAGTAAAGTTTATTTTTAAAAAGAATGAATAAATAAATAAATAAATGATGCCACCTTTTTAAGATCCAAAAGCAGTGAGTTCTAATGATAAAATATTTGTCCTGTTACTGGTTATGTGTCAAGCAGGCTGCCTCACCTTTCCAAGCGCTCATTTCCATATCTGTAAAGGCAGTGTTGTGTAATGATTAAGAAAATAGTATTAAGTCATCTAGAGAAAGACAAATACTGTATGTTTTCATTTTTATGTGGAAGCTATAAAACTTCCAAGAACGGATAAATGAGGTGGAAGATAAAATAGTGCATATAACTACTGCAGAGCAGAATAAAGAAAAAAGAATGAAAAGAACTAAGGACAGTCTCAGAGACTTCTGAGACAACATTAAATGCACCAATATTTGAATTATAGAGGTCCCAGAAGAAGAAGAGAAAGAGAAAGGGACTGAGAAAATATTTGAAGAGATTATAGTTGAAAACTTCCCTAATATGGGAAAGGAAATAGTTAATCAAGTCCAGGAGGCACAGAGAGTCCCATACAGGACAAATCCAAGGAGAAATATGACAAAACACATATTGATCAAACTATCAAAAATTAAATACAAGGAAAAAATATTAAAAGCAGCAAGGGAAAAACAACAAATAACACACAAGGGAATCAAAATAAGGTTAACAACTGAAATTTCAGCAGAAACTCTGCTAGCCAGAAGGGAGTGGCAGGACATATTTAAAGTGATGAAGGAGAAAAACCTACAACCAAGATTACTCTACCCAGCAAGGATCTTCTTCAGATTTGACAAAGAAATTAAAACCTTTACAGACAAGCTTAAGCTGAGAGAGTTCAGCACCACAAAACCAGCTTTACAACAAATGCTAAAGGAACTTTTCTAGGCAAGAAACACAAGAGAAGGAAAAGACCTACAATAAAAAACCCAGAACAATTAAGAAAATGGGAATAGGAACATACATATCAATAATTATCTTAAATGTAAATAGATTAAATGCTCCCACCACAAGACACAGATTGGCTAAATGGATACAAAAAAAAAAAAAAGACCCATATGTATACTGTCTACAAGAGACCCACTTCAGACCTAAGGACACATACAGACTGAAAGTGAGAGGGTGGAAAAATATATTTCATGCAAATGGAAATCAACAGAAAGCTGGAGTAGCAATTCTCATATCAGACAAAATAGACTTTAAAATAAAGACTATTACAAGAGACAAAGAAGGACACTACATAATTATCAAGGGATCGATCCAAGAAGAAAATATAACAATTGTAAATATTTATGCACCCAACATAGAAGCACCTCAATACATAAGGCAAATGGTAACAGCCATAAAAGGGGAAATTGACAGCAACACAATCATAGTAGGGGACTTTAACACCCCACTTTCATCAATTGACGGATCATCCAAAATGAAAATAAATAAGGAAATACAAGCTTTAAATGATACATTAAACAAGATGGACTTAATTGATATTTATAGGACATTCCATTCAGGAAAAACAGAATACACATTTTTCTCAAGTGCTCATGGAATATTCTCTAGGATAGATCATATCCTGTGTCACAGTTCAAGGCTTGGTAAATTTAAGACAATTGAAATCATATCCAGTATCTTTTCCAACCACAACGCTATGAGGCTAGATACCAATTACAAGAAAAGATCTGTAAAAACTACAAACACATGGAGGCTAAACAATACACTACATAAAAACCAGGTGACCACTGAAGAAATCAAATAGGAAATCAAAAAATACCTAGAAACAAATGACTATGGAGACACGATGACCCAAAACATATGGAATATAGCAAAAGCAGTTCTAAGAAGTTTATAGCAATACAATCTTACCTTAAGAAACAGGAAACATCTCAAATAAACAACCTAACCTTGCACCTAAATCAATTAGAGAAATAAGAACAAAAACATCCCAAAGTTAGTAGAAGGAAAGAAAAAAATAAGGATCAGAGCCGAAATAAATGCAAAAGAAATGGAGGAAATGATAGCAAAGATCAAGAAAACTAAAAGCTGGTTCTTTGAGAAGATAAACAAAATTGATAAACCATTAGCCAGACTCATCAAGAAAAACAGGTAGAAGACTCAAATCAATAGAATTAGAAATGAAAGAGGAGAAGTAATAACTGACACTGAAGATATACAAAGGATCATGAGAGATTACTATGAGCAACTCTATGCCAATAAAATGGACAACCTGGAAGAAATGTACACATTCTTAGAAATGAACAACCTGCCGAGACTGAACCAAAAAGAAATAGAAAATATGAACAGAACAATCAAAGCACTAAAATTGAAACTGTGATAAAAAATCTTCCAACAAACAAAAGCCCAGGACCAGATGGCTTCACAGGCGAATTCTATCAAACATTCAGAGAAGAGCTAACACATATCCTTCTCAAACTCTTCCAAAATATAGCAGAGGGAGGAACACTCCCAAACTCATTCTACGAGGTGACCATAACCAGGCAAGGATGTCACAAAGAAAGAAAATTACAGGCCAATATCACTGATGAACATAGATGCAAAAATCCTCAACAAAATCCTAGCAAACACAATCCAACAGCACATTAAAAGGATCATACACCACGATCAAGTGGGGTTTATTCCAGAAATGCAAGGATTCTTCAATATTCACAAATCAAACAATGTGATACACCATATGAACAAATTGAAGGAGAAAAACCATATGATCATCTCAATAGATGCAGAGAAAACTTTTGACAAAATTCAACACCGATTTATGATAAAAACCCTGCAGATACTACACATAAAGTGAACTTTCTTCAACATAATATGGGCCATATATGACAAACCCACAGCCAACATTGTCCTCAATGATAAAAATGTGAAATAATTTCCACTAAAGTCAGGAATAAGACAAGGTTGCCTACTCTCACTACTGTTATTCAACAGTACTTTGGAAGTAACATGCCTCTAAGATCATGAACAAGAAAAGGTTGCCCACTCTCACCACTCTTATTCAACATAGTTTTGGAAGTTTTAGCCACACGAATCAGAGAATAAAAAGAAATAAAAGGAATCCAAATTGGAAAAGAAGACGTAAAGTTGTCACTGTTTTCAGATGACATGATACTATATGTAGACAATCCTAAAGATGCTACCCGAAAACTACTAGAGCTAATCAATGAATTTGGATATGTAGCAAATGCTACTTATTTGGATAAGTAGCAGGATAGAAAATTAATGCACAGAAATCTCTTGCATTCCTATACACTAATGATGAAAAATCTGAAAAAGAAATTAAGGAAAAACTCCCATTTACCAGTGCAACAAAAAGAAAAAAATATCTAGGAATAAACCTACCTAAGGAGACAAAAGGCCTGTATGCAGAAAATTATAAGACACTGATGAAAGAAATTAAAGATGATACAAATAGATGGAGAGATATACCATATTCTTGGATTGGAAGAATCAACATTGTGAAAATGATTCTACTACCCAAAGCAATCTACAGATTCAGTGCAATCCTTATCAAACTACCACTGGCATTTTTCACAGAACTAGAACAAAAAATTTCACAATTTGTTTGGAAACACAAAAGATCCCGAATAGCCAAAGCAATCTTGAAAACGAAAAATGGATCTGGAGGAATCAGGCTCCCTGACTTCAGACTAAACTACAAAGCTACAGTAATCAAGGCAGTATGGTACTGGCACAAAAACACAAATATAGATCAATGGAACAGGCTAGAAAGCCCAGAGAAAAATCCCATGCACATATGGTCATCTTATCTGTGGTAAAGGAAGCAAGAATATACAGTGGAGAAAAGACAGCCTCTTCAATAAGTGGTGCTGGGAAAACTGGACAGGTGCATGTAAAAGTATGAAATTAGAACACTCCCTGACACCATACACAAAAATAAACTCAAAATGGATTAAAGACCTAAATGTAAAGCCAGACACAATAAAACTCTTAGAGGAAAACATAGGCAGAACACTCTATGACATAAATAACAGCAATATCCTTTTTGACCCACCTCCTAGAGAAATGGAAATTAAAAAAAATAAACAAATGGGACCTAATGAAACTTAAAATCTTTTGCACAGTAAAGGAAACCATAAACAAGACCAAAAGACAACCCTCAGAATGAGAGAAAATATTTGCAAATGAAGCAACTGACAAAGGATTAATCTCAAAGATTTACAAGCAGCACATTTAGCTCAATAACAAAAAAACAAACAACCCAATCCAAAAATGTGCAGAAGACCTAAATAGACATTTCTCCAAAGAAGATATACAGATTGGCAACAAACACATCAAAGAATTCTCAATATCATTAATCATTAGAGAAATGCAAATCAAAATTACATTAAGATATCATCTCACACCGGTCGGAATAGCCATCATCAAAAAATCTAGAAACAATAAATGCTGGAGAGGTTGTGGAGAAAAAGGAACACTCTTGCACTGTTGGTGGGAATGTAAATTCACACAGCCAATATGTAAAACAGTATGGAGATTCCTTAAAAAATTTAAAAAATTGAATTACCATACGACCCAGCAATCCCACTTCTGGGCATATACCCTTAGAAAACCATAATTCAAAAAGAGTCATGTACCAAAATGTTCATTGCAGCTCTATTTACAATAGCCAGGACATGGAAGCAACGTAAGTGTCCATCATCTGATGAATGGATAAAGAAGATTGGCACATACATACAATGGAATATTAGACTGCCATAAGAAGAAATGAAATTGATTTATTTGTAGTGAGGTTGATGGACCTAGAGTCTGTCATACAGAGTGAAGTAAGTCAGAAAGAGAAAAACAAATACTGTATGCTAACACATATATATGGAATCTAAGAAAAAAAAAGTTCATGAAGAACCTAGGGGTAAGATGAGAATAAAGACACAGCCCTACTAGAGAATGGACTTGAGGATATTAAGATGGGGAAGGGTAAGCTGTGACAAAGTGAGAGAGTGGCATGGACATATATACACTACCAAACGTAAAATAGATAGCTAGTGGGAATGAGCCACATAGCACAGGGAGATCAGCTCGGTGCTTTGTGACCACCTAGAGGGGTGGGATAGGGAGGGTGGGATGGAGGGAGACTCAGTAGGGAAGAGATATGGGAACATATGTATATGTATAACTGATTCACTTTGTTATAAAGCAGAAACAAACACACAATTGTAAAGCAAATATACTCCAATAAAGACTTAAAAAAAAAAAGTCATGTACCAAACTGTTCATTGCAGTTCTATTTACAATAGCCAGGACATGGAAGCAACTTAGGTGTCCATCATCAGATGAATGGATAAAGAAGATGTGGCACATATATACAATGGAATATTACTCAGCCATAGAAAGAAACGAAATTGAGTTATTTGTAGTGAGGTGGATGGACCTATAGTCTGTCATACACAGTGAAGTAAGTCAGAAAGAGAAACACAAATACCATATGCTAACACATATATATGGAATAATTTAAAAAAAAAGGTCATGAAGAACCTAAGGATAAGACGGGAATAAAGACACAGACCTACTAGAGAATGGACTTGAGGCTATGGGGAGGGTGATAGTTAAGCTGTGACAAAGGGAGAGATTGGCATGGACATATATACACTACCAAACGTAAAATAGATAGCTAGTGGGAAGCAGCCGCATAGCATAGGGAGATCTGCTTGGTGGTTTGTGATCACCCAGAAGGGTGGGAGTGGGAGGTTGGGAGGGAGGGAGACAAAAGAGGGAAGACATATGGGAACATATGTATATGTATAACTGATTCACTTTCTTATAAACAGAAACTAACACACCATTGTAAAGCAATTATACTTCAATAAAGATGTTAAAAAAAAAAAGCCTGGGACCAAATGGCTTCACAGGAGAATTCTGTCAAACATTTAGAGAAGAGCTAACACCTATCCTTCTCAAACTCTTCCAAAATAGAGCAGAGCGAGGAACACTCCCAGACTCATTCTACGAGGCCACCATCACCCTGATACCAAAACCAGACAAAGATGTCACAAAGAAATAAAACTACAGGCCAATATCACTGATGAACATAGATTTAAAAATCCTCTACAAAATACTAGTCAACACAATCGAACAGCACATTAAAAGGTTTGTACATCATGATCAAGTGTGGTTTATTCCAGAAATGCAAGGATTCTTCACTATATGCAAATCAGTCAACGTGATACACCATATTAACAAATTGAAGGAGAAAAACCATATGATCATCTCAATAGATGCAGAAAAAGCTTTAGACAAAATATAGATCAATGGAACAGGAGAGAAAACCCAGAGATAAACCCAAGCACTTATGGTCCCCTTATTTTTGGTAAAAGTGGCAAGAATTTATAGGGGAGAAAAGACAACCTCTTCAATAAGTGGTGCTGGGAAAACTGGACAGCTACATGTAAAATAATGAAATTAGAGCAAATGGAAAGGATGTTAATCATCACTAATCATTAGAGAAATGCAACTCAAAACTACAAGGAGGGGGGCTTCCCTCGTGGCGCAGTGGTTGGGAGTCCGCCTGCTGATGCAGGGGACACGGGTTCGTGCCCTGGTCCAAGAGGATCCCACGTGCCGTGGAGCGGCTGGGCCCGTGGGCCATGGCCACTGGGCCTGTGCATCCGGAGCCTGTGCTCCACAACAGGAGAGGCCACGGCAGTGAGAGACCCGCGTACCGCCAAAAAAAAAAAAAAAAAAAAAAAACCTACAAGGAGGTATCACCTCACACAATTCAGAATGGTCATCATCAAAATGTCTGCAAACAATAAATGCTGGAGAGGGTGAAGAGAAAAGGGAACCCTCTTGCACTGTTAGTGGGAACGTAAATTGATACAGTCACTATGGAGATTCCTTAAAAAAATAAAAATAGAACTACCATAAGACCCAGCAACCCCACTACTGGGAATATACCCTATGAAAACCATAATTCAAAAAGAGTCATGTCCCAAATGTTCATTTCAGCTCTATTTACAATAGCCAGGAGATGGAAGCAACCTAAGTGTCCATCGACAGGTGAATGGATAAAGAAGATGTGGCACATATATACAGTGGAATATTACTCAGCCATAAAAAAACCAAAATGGAGTTATTGTAGTGAGGTGGGTGGACATAGAGTCTGTCATACAGAGTGAAGTTAGTCAGAAAGAGGAAAACAAATACCATATGCTAACACATATGTATGGAATCTAAAAAAAAAAAAAAGTGTTCCGAAGAACCTAGGGGCAGGACAGCAATAAAGATGAAGGCCTAGAGAATGGACTTGTGGACACAGGGAGGGGGAAGTGTAAGCTGGGACAAAGTGAGAGAGTGGCATGGACTTATAAATACTATCAAATGTAAAATAGATAGCTGGTGGGAAGCAGCCACATAGCACAGGGACATCAGCTGGGTGCTTTGTGACCACCTAGCGGGGTTTGATAAGGAGGATGTGAGGGAGACGTAAGAGGGAGGAGATATGGGGTATATGTATAGCTGATTCACTTTGTTATAAAGCAGAAACTTACACCCCATTGTAAACATTTATACTCCATAAAGATATTTTAAAAAATTAATTCATGTGGAACAGTTCTCATATAAAACTAAATGGAGCAAACAAAAGCTTCAAGAAAGATTTTCACATAACCTAGTAGAATGGGAAACAAAAAGCATAGAATCAGGACCTCCACCCCTGTGAAGGATCTGAAAGGAAGAGAAGATCCACACAGTTTGACCCTTGCACTGGGGGTAAGCAGGTCAAGCCACAGTATAGCTCTCCTCATCCTATGTTCCTATGCAGAGGAGATAAGCCCCCTTGGCTGCTGGGAGAAATGTTGGGACACATAGATGGGTTTTAGTGGCCTAGACTCTACTCATGAAGAGTCCATAGGTACTGGTTTGCCAACAAAGAGTGGAAAGAGCTCTACATTGGCAGCTGCCACTTTGCCATGTTCCCTGATCGAAGCAGGACAAACACCCCAGCTCTGCTCATTCCACACAACAGCTTGGTTCAGGATCTGGACCAGCAAGGCCCTGGGAAAGGGCTTGGCCTAGCTACACAAAGACAGTGTGGGAGCCTGGGCTGTGGTCCAGGTGGGGCAGCAGTGACCATTGACAGTGTTTACGGAAGCCATGCCATTGGAACCACCCTGATCAGTGTGCCTTGTCCCAGCTCTCAGCAAACACTCGGGCCCCACCCACTCCACACCACAGCTTGACGGTAGATTTGGGGCAGAAAGGTCCTGGAGGAAGACTCAATCTGAAGATGCAGAGGAGGCTTAGTGGCCTGGGGTGTGGTCCAGTTGTGGCAGTGGCAGTCAGTGTTAGCTATGGTGTATATGAATATGTAGAGCTGATTCACTTTTTATAAGCAGAAACTAACACACCATTGTAAAGCAATTATACTCAATAAAGATGATTTTAAAAATCAATAAATGTGTCCTTTGTTATGTTAATGAGATGCCTTTGGGTCCCCACCTAAGGAAGAGGGGTGGTTGCCAGGAGAACCAACTCTGTGATTAAAGGGCTGGACTTTTCAGTCCCACCCCTCTGACCTTGGGGGAACGGAGAAGGAGTGGAGATTGAATCAATTGCCAATGGCCAATGATTTCACCAATCATGCCTAAATAAGAGGTCTCCATAAAACCCCAAAAGGACAGGGTTTGGAAAGCCTCCAGGTTGGAGGTGCTGAGATGGTGAAATGCCTGGAAAGAGTATGGAAGCTCTGCACCCTTTCCCAACACCTTGCCCTGTGCATCTCTTTCATCTGGCTGTTCCTGAATTATATCGTTTGGCAATAAATTTTTAATCTAGTAAGTAAAATATTGCTCTGAGTTCTGTGAGTTGCTCTAGCAAATTAATTGAACCCAAGGAAGGGGTAATTGGAACCTCTGATGTATAGCCAATCAGAAATATAGGTAACAACCTGGACATGCGACTGGCATCTGAATTTAATCTTGCAGTGTTGAATCCCTGACCTCTGGAATCTAATGCTATCTCTGGGTAGATAATGTCAGAATTGAGCTGAATTCTCAGACACTCTGCTGGTGTCCAAGAATTGTTTGTTGATGTGTTGGGAATTGGGTCCAGGAACCAAAAAGAGGCTCAAATTGATAGATGTCATTGTTATTTTGTTTTTCTGCAGTTGAAAATAAAATTTTACTAAATACCAAATCACAATTTAAAAGGAACATTAACAATTAGGAGAAAGATATCCAGGCTGAGGAAGGATCAGTTAACCAAACCGTACAATTAATTGCTGGAAAAATGGGAATAATTTGCTGTGAACAAAGCAGGAAGCAGATTGGTATAGAAAAAAAAACATACTTATTAGCTGGAAAGGTGAAGTTCTGTTATGTATATAAAATAGGGAATAGATCTATTGTGTGAAAACCTAGATTTTTAGAAGATAATCATTCTCATGCATTGATGACCAGAAATTTTTAAATGTGCAAAACTTTCTACTTTCATACTCAACCCAAGCTCTGTTGACCTAGATCTGCTCACTATTTGGGGTTTTCTGTTTGCTTGTTTGTTTGTTTTTACCACACATACTGCTTCTCATTGCTGTTGTTCATTTTCAGCTTTGATCTCATGGACTTCCTTAGGCCAGTGCCTTAGAAATTTGAAACAGCCAAAAGGTTAGTATGATTTGGTTCCTTGGTCATTTTAGTGGCTTTTTAAAAGCTTTTATTTTGTGTCTTTTATATAGTGATGGTATGGGAAGAGGCTGGGGTGAAAAATTTGAACGGTGGCTGAGGCAGCCTTAGTCCTTATTCTGGTAATTACCATCAGTCTCTAGTACCACAAGCTCCTTATCTTTAGAAAGAAATGAATAAAGATAGTTGTAACCTCACATAAAATGGCTGTTTTCATCTATGTTTTATCAGTTTGACTTCATGCTTGAATGGGTGACAGTGAAAGAACAAGGTCTAGAGCTCATAGTATGAGTATCTTGATGCCAAGATTACTGATGCATTTAATATGGCCCTCAAAGTAGTATTACCACTTGTGGTTGACTATGAACACTGAATCTTATTCTTCAAATGTAAACCATGGGCCTGGCAGAGCCTATAGTTGCTGTATGCCAGAGTTCTTATTTAGTGTGTCTGCTTAATAAACCTGACCCAAATGTGACATTAATAAAGTGCTCCATGTGAACTGACAGAAGAGTACTTAGTTTCCTAATAGTCCTGTGTGATTGTTTAACTAGTAAGTTGGTATGTAGGTGTTACATTCTTGGGAAGGGAACAGATGCAAGTTTAAGGGTCTTCCAGAAAAAAAGGCAAGCACAAAAGCAAAGAAGATTTACCAACCTCATGCCTGGGACTGGGAAGCTTCACTATAATCTGCTGCACTGCTCCTGTGTTTTCTGTCAAGTGAGTTTCATTGCTGTAAGCAAGTAGCTAGATCAATCTACTGGTGATGTTTGTTTCACTGTTGATCTGTCACATCTGCAAGAATGTAAGGATGTATAATGTGGACAAGGAGCTGAGTGTAATTTTGTATGTGCCAGATGGGAGGGTGTGATATGGTCGCCCCTGACTTTGGCAGCAACTAGCTTAGGACGTTGTTCAGCTACAAAAGCATCTCTTCACTACTGTATACAATTAATTACATGACATCAGCTTATGGTTTGCTATAAATAGCCACTGATTTGTCTTCATTTACATTTTCGAGAACCTTTTGTTGGATATATACTCAGGAATGGAATTGCTGGATCATAATGGTAGTTCTGTTTTTAGTTTTTTAAGAAACCTCTATTCTGTTTTCCAAACTGCTCCACCAATTTACATTCCAACCAACAGTGTAGGAGTCTTCCCTTTTCTCCACACTTTCTCCAGCATTTATTATTTGTAGACTTTTTGATGATAGCCATTCTGACTGGTGTGAGGTGCTATCTCACTGTGGTTTTGATTTGCACTTACCTGATGTAAGCAATGTAGAGCATTTTTTTCATGTGTTGTTAGCCAACTATATGTCTTCTATAGAAAAATATCTATTCAGATCTTTTGCCCCTTTTTTTGATTGGGTTGTTTGGTTACTTGGTAACCAAAGTTATTTGGTTATTTGGAGTTATTTGGATATTGAGTTATTTGGATATTTTGTATATTAACCCTTGTCAGTTGCAGCATTTGTAAATATTTTCTCGCATTCTATAGGTTGTCTTTTTGTTTTGTTGATGGTTTCCTTGGCTGTGCAAAAGCTTTTAAATTTGAATAGGTCCCACTTGTTTATTTTTGCTTTTATTTATTTTCCCTTAGAAAACTGATCTAAAAAAATATTGCTACAATTTATGTCAAAGAGTGCTGTGCCTATGTTCTCTTCTAGGATTTTTACGGTGTCACATCTTAAATTTATATCTTTAAACTATTTTCAGTTTATTTTTGTATATGGTGTGAGGAAATGTTCTAATTTTACTGTTTTACATGAAGCTGTCCAGCTTTCTCAGCACCACTTCTTGAAGGGACTGTCTTTCATCCATGATATATGCTTGCTTCCTTTGTTGTAGATTAATTGGCCATAGGTATGTGGGTTTATTTCTGGGCTCTGTATTCTGTTCCATCGATTTATGTGTCTGTTTTTTGTACTAATACCACCCTGTTTTGATTACTGTAGCTTGGTAGTATAGTCTGAAGTGTGGGAGGGTTACTTCCAGCTTTGTTCTTTTTTCTCAGGATTGCTTTGGCAATTTGGGGTTTCATATAAATTTCAGGATTATTTGTTCTAGTTCTGTGAAAATTGTTCTGGGTATTTTGATAGGGATTGAATTAAATCCGAAAATTGCTTTGTGTAGTTTGACTATTTTAATAATATTGATTCTTCCAATCTAATCCAAATGCATGGGATATCTTTCCATTTCTTTGAATCATCCTCAATTTTCTTTATCAATGTTTTATAGTTTTCAGCATATAGGTCTTTCACCTCCTTGGTTAAATTTATTCCTAGGTATTTTTTTTCTGTGTGTGATTTTAAACGGGATTTTCTTTTTAATTTCCTTTCTGATATTTCATTATTAGTGTATAGAAACAACACATTTCTGTATATTAATCTTGTATCCTGTAACCTTGCTGAATTCATTTATTAGTTCTAATAGTTTTGGCATGGAGATTTTAAGGTTCTCTATATAGCGTATTATGTCATCTGCAAAAAACGTGACAGTTTTACCATTTCTCTTCCAGTTTGGATACCTTCTTTTACTTGTGTGATTGCTGTGGCTAGGACTTTCAATACTATCTTAAATAGAAGCAGTGAGAGTGGACATCCTTGTCTTCTTCCTAAATTTAGTGAGAAGGCTTTCAGCTTTTAAGTATTATGTTGGCTGTGGGTTTGTTGTAAATGGCCTTTACTATGGTGAGTTATGTTCCCTCTATACCAACCTTGATGAAAGTTTTTATTATGAATGGATGTTGAATTTTGTCAAATGCTTTTTTTGCATCTATTGAGATGATCATGTGTTTTTTGTCTTTCCTTTTGTTAACATGGTGAATCACATTGATTGATTTGCATATGTTGAACCATCCTTGTGACCTGGAATAAATTCAATTTGATCATGGTGTGTGATCCTTTTTATGCATTGTTGGATTCAGTTTGCTAGTATTATGTTGACGATTTTTGCATCTATATTCATCAAAGATATTGGCCTGTAATTTTCTTTTTTTGTAGTGTCTTTGTCTGATTTTAATATAAGTATAATGGTGGCCTCATGGAGTGAATTTGGGAGTGTTCCCTGCTTTTTGATTTTTTGGAATAGTTTGAGGAAAATATATTCTTTTATATATGTTTGGAAGAATTCCTCTGTGAAGCTGTGTGGTCCTGAAATTTTGTTTGCAGGGAGTTTTTTAAATTACAGATTCAATTTCACTTTTAGTAATCAATCTGTTCAGATTGTCTGTTCCTCTTGACTCAGTCTTGGCAGACTGCATGTTTGTAGAAATTTGTCCATTTCTTATAAGTTGCCCAATTTGTTGGCATAGGACTGTTCATTGTATTCTCTTATAATTTTTTGTATATCTGTGGTATTAGTTGTTATTTCTCCTCTTTTGATTCTTATTTTGTTTGTTTGGGTCTTCTCTCATTTCTTCTTGGTGAGCCTGGCCAGATGTTTGTCAATCTTGTTTATCTTTTCAAAAAACCAACTCTTGGTTTCATTGATCTTTTCTATTTTTAAAAATCTCTACTTTATTTCCTCTCTGATATTTATTATTTCTTTCCTTCTGCTGACTTTGGGCTTTGTTTGTTCTTCTAATTCTTTTAGGTGGTAGGTTAGGTTGTTTGAGTTTTTCTTGTTTCTTGAGGAAGGCCTCTATTGCTATGAACTTCCTTCTTAGAACTCCTTTTTCTATATCCCATAGATTTTGTAAAGTAGTGTTTTCATTGATGTTTTTCTTGAGATATTTTCTGATTTCCTCTGATTTCATCATTGGCCTAATGACTTTTTAGTAGCATGTTGTCTAATCTCCATGTGTTTGTTCTTTTCCCTTTTTTCTTTCAGTACAGTTTCATATAGTTGTGGTAGGAACAACGCTTCATATATTTTCTACCCTCTTAAATTATTGAGGCTTGTTTTGTGAGCTAGTATGTGGTCTATCCTGGAGAACGTCCTATGCACACTTGAATAGAATGTGTATTCTGCTTTTTTTGGATGTAGTGTCTTGCAGATATCAAGTAAGTCCAACTTGTCTATTGTGTCATTGGCTCTTGTGACTCTATGGTATGTTTTTGATTTGTGGTTACCATGTTGTTCATGCATGTTGGTCCATAATGATATTTGCTTTAAACTGATAGTCATTTAAATTCAAACACATTCTAAAGGATCTATTTTTCCTACTCCCCTCCCCCACCTTTTGCATTTTTGATGTCATATTTTACAACTTCGGGCTTATCCCTTTTCTGTTTAGTGTAATGATCTTTGCTTTTACAACTTTTTTTTTTTTTTTAAATCTATGTACTGGCTTATTTAAGTGATCTTCAATCCTTACTATATATTTGTCTTTCCTAGTGGGATTTTCCATTTTCTATAGATTCTTACTTATTTTACATTTAGAGAAGACCTTCCAATATTTCTTTTAGGGTAAGATTAGTATTGGTGAATTCTTTTAGCTTTTCTTGTCTGATAAATTCTCACCTTTTCTATTCTAAATGATAATATTGCTGGGTAGAGTATCCTAGGTTGTAGATTTTTCTCTTTCAGTACTTTGAATATATCATGCCACTCCCTTCTGGACTGCAAAGTTTCCACAGAGAAATTTTCTGATAGCCTTATGGAGGATCTTTGTATGTGACTGTGACTCTTGTTTTTCTCTTGCTGTCTTTAGAATTCTCTATCTTTAATTTTTGCTATTTTAATTATGATGTGTTTTGTTGTAGGTCTGCTTGGATTTATCTTATTTGGGACCTTCTGTTCTTCCTGTACCTAGATACAATAAGTCCCCTACATATGAACTTTCAAGTTGTGAACTTTCAAAGATGCCAACATGTGTTCCATCAATGTCAGGTGTAAGTGAAATTGCAGCTTGCCCTCCATTTTCTATTGCTGATGATACTTCACCTCTATTATCTCCCACCTCCTCTCCCTCCCCCAATCAGTAACTCTTCTTGCCTGTTCACTTGATGCCAACACCTGAATACCAGCTGTTGTACTGTACTAATGCACTTTTCAAGGTACTGTACTGTAAGATTAAAAATGTTTTTTTTATTTTTTGTGTTTGTTTTTTATGTATTATTTGTGTGAAAAGTATTGTAAACCTATTACAGTACAGTACTATACAGGCGATTGTGTTAGTTGGGTACCCATGCTAACTTTGTTGGACTTATGAACAAATTGGACTTACAAATGTGCTCTCAGAATGGAACTCGTTTGTATGTAGGGGCTTATTGTATCTGTTTCCTTCTTTAGGTTTAGGAAGTTTTCTTCAAATACATTTTAGGTCCCCCCCCCTTTTCTCATTCTGGAACACTTATTATGCCTAGGTTGGCACGTTTTATAGTATCCCGTAGATCTCACATGTTGCCTTCATTTATTTTTTCATTTGTCTTTCTGGCTGCTGTTCTAATTGGGTGATTTCCATTATTCTATCTTCCAGATCACTTATTCCTTCTTCTGTGTCATTTAGTCTGTGATTTCTTGCTTCTAGATTGGATTACGTTTCAGCAATTGAATTGTCTATTTTTGATCAGCTCATCTTTATAGTTTCTAGTTCATTGTTACAGTGATCTGCTTTTCTATCAATAACTTTTCTTGATTAAGTTAGTGTTTTTATTACCACATTTTTGAACTCAGAGTCTGGTAGATTGGTGAACTCTACTTCATCATTTGTTTTTTTAAGGGATATTTCTTGTTCTTTAAATTAGGAGTAGTCTCTCTGCCTTTACATTTTACTTAATTTCTCTGTCTCTATGAATTTAGAAGAAATAGTTATCTTCTATGGTCTTGAAGGAGTGTTTTATGTCAGAACATCCCTGCGTGGACTCTGGGTGTCCAATGTCTTTGGTGTGAGAGTGGTTTTGACGTGATGGCTAGTCAAATCTTTCCTCAGGGTGTGCTGGGAGCTGTCACCTTGATAATGGTGTTGGAGGATCTAAACTTTGTGCAGGGTGTGAGGCATGACTTCTTTTCTGCTCAGTGGCTATTACCACACAATATCAGAAGCATGATCTCCTCCCCAGTTGTTGGAGCAGAAGGCTTGAGGGTCAGGCTCAAGCAGCCTCTGTTCCTCTTGAGTGTGTGCCCTGCCCCAAAGTAGGAAAGTGCTGAAGAAAGTGAGGGGGTCTGATCTTCCCACTTACGGTGGGAAATGAGCTGCAGACTGGAGTGTTGAGCACCCTTGCTGAGCGTCAGAAGAGTGACCTAATAGAGCCAATCTGCAAGGACTGGAAAGTGAATTACAATAGGAGGAAATCAGACTTCTATGCAGTGGATGCTTGATGCATTTTTAGGAGCCCAAGGCTTGGGAAAATCCAATTATATGTTCCACTAAAGTTACCATTTGCAGAGGAGCTTCAAGATGTCGGAAGAGTAAGATGTGAAGATCACCTTCCTCCCCACAAATATATCAGAAATACATCTACATGTGAAACAACTCCTACAGAACACCTACTGAATGCTGGCAGAAGACCTCAGACTTCCCAAAAGGCAAGAAACTCCACACGTATCTGGGTAGGGCAAAAGAAAAAGAAAAAACAGAGACAAAAGAATAGGGACGGGACCTGCACCATTGGGAGGGAGCTGTGAAGGAGGAAAGGTTTCCACACACTAGGAAGCCCCTTCCCAGGTGGAGACTGCAGGTGGTGGAGGGGGAAACTTCAGAGCCATGGAGGAGAGTGCAGCAACAGGGGTGCAGAAGGCAAAGCAGAGAGATTCCCACACAGAGGATCGGTGCCAACAAGAACGCACCAGCCTGAGAGGCTTGTCTGCTCACCTGCTGGGGTGGGCGGGGTCTTGGAGCTGAGGCATGGGCTTCAGAGGTCAGACCCCAGGGAGAGGGCAGGGGTTGGCTGCGTGAACACAGCCAGAGAGGCTGCTGTGCCACAGCTATCCAGGAGGCAGTCCGGGAAAATGTCTGGAGCTTTTACCCAACGTAAAATAGATAGCTAGTGGGAGTCAGCTGCATAGCACAGGGAGATCAGCTCGGTGCTTTGTGACCACCTAGAGGGGTGGGATAGGGAGGGTGAGAGGAAGGGAGACTCGAGGGAAGAGATATGGGGACATATGTACATGTATAACTGATTCACTTTGTTATAAACAGAAACTAACACACCATTGTAAAGCAATTATACTCCAATAAAGATGTTAACAAGAAAAAAGAAAAAAGAAAAAAAGGAAAACAAGGCCCATGCACTCACAATGGTCTGATGCACCACCTCTGTAGACATCTGTGGGTCTGCTCAGATGCAGACCAAGGTTGCATCCTCTTATTTGTTGTGGTCCTCCCATATCTAGTGCGAGGCTGTGGCATGTAGTGGGTGGAGCTGGAGTGCTTGCTAGACTGTGCAGGTATAGTGGCTGCAAGATCTAAAGTGACCATGCTGCCACCAGAGATCTGGGCTGCCCCTGTGGCACTGATTAAGCTAGTGCTGCCACTGGCTGCCACTGCCCCAACTGGACCACACCCCAGGCCACTAAGCCTCCTCTTCATCTTCAGATTGAATCTTCCTCCAGGACCTGTCTTCCCCAAATCAAGTGTCAAGCTGTGGTGTGGAGTGGGTGGGACCTGAGTGTTCGCTGAGAGCTGGGACAAGGCACACTGATCAGGGTGGTTCCAATGGCATGGCCTCAGCAAACACTGTCAATGGCCACTACTGCCCCACCTGGACCACAACCCAGGCTCCCACACTGCCTTTATGTAGCTAGACCAAGTATTTTCCCAGGGCCTTGCTGGTCCAGATCCTGAACAAGCTGTTGTGTGGAATGAGCAGAGCTGGGGTGTTTTCCCTGCTTGGATCAGGGAGCATGGCAAAGTGGCAACTGCCAATGCAGAGCTCTTTCCACTCTTTGTTGGCAAACCAGTACCTATGGACTCTTCATGAGTAGAGTCTAGGCCACTAAAACCCATCTATGTGTCCCAACATTTCTCCCAGCAGCCAAGGGGGCTTATCTCCTCTATGTAGGAACATAAGATGAGGACAACTATACTGTGGCTTGACCTGCTTACTCCCCAGGGCAAGCGTCAACCTGTGTGGATCTTCTCTTCCCTTCAGATCCTTCACAGGGATGGAGGTCCTGATTCTATGCTTTTTGTTTCCCATTCTATTAGGTTATGTGAAAATCTTTCTTGAAGCTTTTGTTTGCTCCATTTAGTTTTATATGAGAATTATTCCACATGAATTTATTTTTTAAACATCTTTATGGAGTATAATTGCTTTAAAATGGTGTGTACCTTTCTGCTTTATAACAAAGTGAATCAGCTATACATATACATATATCCCCATATCTCCTCCCTCTTGCATCTCCCTCACATCCTCCCTATTCCATCCCTCTAGGTGGTCACAAAGCACCAACGTGACCTCCCTGTGCTATGTGGCTGCTTCCCACTAGCTATCTGTTTTACATTTGGTTAGTGTATTTATGTCCATGCCACACTCTCACTTCGTCCCAGCTTACCCTTCCCCCTCCGCATGTCCTCAAGTCCATTCGCTATGCCTGTGCCTTTATTCCTGTCCTTCCCATAGGTTTTTCAGAACTTTTTTTTTTTCGATTCCATATATATGTGTTAGCATACAGTATTTGTTTTTCTCTTTCTCACTTACTTCACTCTGCATGACAGACTCAATGTCGATCCATCTCACTAAAATAACTCAATTTTGTTTCCTTTTATGGCTGAGTAATATTCCATTGTATATATGTGCCACATCTTCTTTATCCAATCATCTGTTGATGGACACTTCAGTTACTTCCATGTCCTGGTTAGTGTAAATAGAGCTGCAATGAACATTGTGGTTCATGACGCATTTTGAACTATGGTTTTCTCAGGGTATATGCCCAGTAGTGGGATTGCTGGGTTGTATGGTAGTTCTATTTTTTGGTTTTTTAAGAAACTTCCATACTGTTTTCCCTAGTGGCTATAATAATTTACATTCCCACCAACAGCGCAAGAGGGTTCCCTCTTATCCACAACCTCTCCAGCATTTACTGTTTGTAGATTTTTTGATGATGGCTATTCTGACTGGTGTGAGGTGATACCTCATTGTAGTTTTGAGTTGCATTTCTCTAATGACTAGTGATGATGGCATCTTTTCATGTGTTTGTTGACAATCTGTATATCTTCTTTGGTGAAATACCTGTTTAGGTCTTCTGCCCATTTTTTGATTGTTTTTTTTTTGATATTGAGCTGTATGAGCAGCTTGTAAATTTTGGAGATTAATACTTTTTCAGTGGCTTCATTTGCAAATATTTTCTCCCATTCTGAGGGTTTTCTTTTTGTCTTGTTTATGGTTTCTTTGCTTTGCAAAAGCTTTTAAGTATCATTAGGTCACATTTGTTTATTTTTGTTTTTTATTTCCATTTCTCTAGGAGATGGGTCAAAAAGGACCTTGCACTGATTTATGTCATAGAGTGTTCTGCTTATGTTTTCCTCTAAGAGTTTTATAGTGTCTGGCTTTATATTTAGCTCGTTAATCCATTTTGACCTTATTTTTGTTTATGGTGTTGTGCAGTGTTCTGATTTCATTCTTTTACATGCTGCTGTCCAGTTTTCCCAGCACCACTTATTGAAGAGGCTATTGTCCACTGTATATTCTTGCCTCCTTTATCAAACATAAGGTGACCATATGTGCATGGGGTTATCTCTGGGCTTTCTATCCTGTTCCATTGATTTATATTTCTGTTTTTGTGCCAGTACCATACTGCCTTGATTACTGTCGCTTTGTAGTTTAGTCTGAAGTCAGGGAGCCTGACTGTTCCAGCTCCGTTTTTCTTTCTCAACATTGTTTTGGCTATTTGGGGTCTTTTGTGTTTCCATACAAATTGTGAAATGTTTTGCTCCAGCTCTGTGAAAAATGCCAGTGGTGGTTTGATAGGGATTGCATTGAATCTGTAGATTGCTTTGGGTAGTAGAGTCAGTTTCACAGTGTTGATACTTCCAATCCAAGAACATGGTATATCTCTCCATCTATTTGTATCATCTTTAATTTCTTTCATCAGTGTCGTAGTTTTCTGCATACAGGTCTTTTGTCTTCTTAGTTAGGTTTACTCCTAGATAATTTATTCTTTTTGTTGCAATGGTAAATGGGAGTGTTTCCTTAATTTCACTTTCAGATTTTTCATCATTAGTGTATAGGAATGCCAGAGATTCCTGTGCATTAATTTTCAGTCCTGCTACTTCACTAAATTCATTGATTAGTTCTAGTAGTTTTCTGGTAGCATCTTTAGGATTCTCTATGTATAGCATCATGTCATCTGCAAACAGTGACATCTTTTCTTCTTTTCCAAATTGGATTAATTTTCTTTCTTTTTCTTCTCTGATTGCTGTGGCTAAAACTTCCAAAACACTGTTGAATAATAGTAGTGAGAGTGGACAACCTTGTCTTGTTCCTTATCATAGATGAAATGCTTTCAGTTTTGCACCATTGAGAACGAACGTGGCTGTGGGTTTGTCATATATAGCCTTTATTATATTGAGGTAAGTTCCCTCTGTGCCTACTTTTTGGAAGGTTTTTATCATAAATGGGTGTTTAAGTTTGTCAAAAGCTTTTTCTTCATCCATTGAGATGATCACATGGTTTTTCTTCTTCAATTTGTTAATATAGTGTATCACATTGATTGATTTGCATATATTGAAGAATCCTTGCATTACTGGGATAAACTCCACTTGATCATGGAGTATGATCCTTTTTATGTGCTGTTGGATTCTGTTTGCTAGTATTCTGTTGAGGATTTTGGTCCTGGGCTTTTGTTTGTCAGAAAACATTTATCACACTCTTAATTTCAGTGCTTGTGATTGGTCGGTTTATATTTGCTATTTCTTCCTCCTTCAGTCTTGGAAGGTTGTGCTTCTCTAAGAATTTGTCCATTTCCTCCAGGTTCCCCATTTTATTGGCATATAGTTGCTTGTTGTAATCTCTCATGATGCTTTGTATTTCTGCAGTGTCAGTTGTTACTTCTCCTTTTTCATTTCTAATTCTTTTGATTTGAGTCTTCTCACCTTTTTTCTTGATGAGTGTGGCTCATGGTTTATCAATTTTGTTTATCTTCTCAAAGAACCATCTTTTAGTTTTATTGATTTTTGTTATCATTTCCTTCATTTCTTTTTCATTTATTTCTGATCTGATCTTTATGATTTCTTACCTTCAGCTAACTTTGGGGTTTTTTGTTCTTTTCTCTCTAATTTCTTTATGTGTAAGATTAGGTTGTTTATTTGAGATGTTTCTTGTTTCTTGATGTAGGATTGTATTGGTATAAAATTCCCTCTTAGAACTGCTTTTTCTGCATCTCATAGGTTTTGGGTCATCGTGTTTTCATTGTCATTTGTTTCTAGATTTTTTTTTGATTTCCTCTTTTATTTCTTTAGTGATACCTTAGTTATTTAGTAGTGTATTGTTTAACCTCTGTATGTTTGTATTTTTTCCCTATAATTGATATCTAATCTCATAGCATGGTGGTCAGAAAATATACTTGATACAATTCCAATTTTTTTAAATTTTTGAAGACTTGATTTCTGACCCAAGATGTGATTTATACTGGAGAATATTCCATGAGCACTTGAGAAGAAAGTGTATTCTGTTATTTTGGATGGAATGTCCTATAAATATCAATGAAGTCCATGTTGTTTAATGTGCCATGTAAAGCTTGTGTTTCCTTATTTAATTTCATTTTGGATGATATGTCCATTGGTGAAAGTAGGGTGTTAAAGTCCCCTACTATGATTGTGTTACTGTCAATTTCCCTTTTTATGGCTGTTAGCATTTGCCTTATGTATTGAGGTGCTCCTATGTTGGGTGCATAAATATTTACAATTGTTATATCTTCTTCTTGGATTGATCCCTTGATCATTATGTAGTGCCCTTCTTTGTCTTTTGTAATAGTCTTTGTCTTAATGTCTATTTTTCTGATATTAGAATTGCTACTCCAGCTTTCTTTTGTTTTCCATTTGCAAGGAACATCTTTTTCCAACCCTTCACTTTCAGTCTGTGTGTGTCCTTAGGTCTGAAGTGGGTGTCTTGTATACATCATATATATGGGTCTTGTTTCTGTATCCATTCAGCCAGTCTATGTCTTTTGGTTGGAGCATTTAATCTATTTACATTTAAGGTAGTTATCGATATGTATGTTCCTATTACCATATTTTTTAAATTGTTTTGAGCTTGTTATTGTAGGTCTTTTCCTTCTCTTGTGTTTCCTGATTAGAGAAGTTCCTTTAGGATTTCTTGAATAGCAGGTTTGGTGGTATTGAATTCTCTTAGCTTTTGCTTGTCTGTAAAGGTTTTAATTTTTCCATCGAATCTGAATGAGATCCTTGCTGGGTAGAGTAATCTTGGTTGTAGGTTTTTCCCTTTCATCACTTTAAATATGTCCTGCCACTCCCTTCTGGCTTGAAGAGTTTCTGCTGAAAGATCAGCTGTTAACCTTATGGGGATTCCCTTGTATGTTATTTTTCCCTGGCTGTTTTTAATATTTTTTCTTTGTATTTAATTTTTGATAGGATTAAGTATATGTCTTCCTGTGTTTCTCTTTGGATTTTTCCTGTATAGGACTCTTCGTGCTTCCTGGACATGATTGACTCTTTCCTTTCCCATATTAGGGAAGTTGTCCACTATAGTCTCTTCAAATATTTTCTCAGTCCGTTTCTTTTTCTCTTCTTCTTCTGGGACCCCTATAATTCTAATGTCGTTGCATTTAATGTTGTCCCAGAGGTCTCTGAGACTCTGCTCAATTGTTATCTTTTTTTTTTCTTTATTCTGCTCTTTGGTAGTTATTTCCACTATTTTATTTCCCATGTCACTTATCCATTGTTCTGCCTCAGTTTTTCTGCTATTGATTCCTTTTAGAGAATTTTTATTTTCATTTATTGTGTTGTTCATCATTGCTTGTTTGCTCTTTAGTTCTTCCACATCCTTGTTAAACATTTCTTGTATTTTCTCCATTCTATTTCCAATATTTTGGAATCATCTCTACTACCATTACTCTGAATACTTTTTCAAGTAGACTGCCTATTTCCCCTTCATTTGTTTGATCTCTTGGGCTTTTGCCTTGCTCCTTCATCTTCTGTGTGTTTCTCTGTCTTCTCATTTTGCTTAACTTTCTGTGTTTTCGGTCTCCTTTTTGCAGGCTTCAGGTTCATGGTTCCTGTTGTTTTTGGTGTCTTCCTCCAGTGGTTAAAGTTGGTTTAGTGGGTTTGTAGGCTTTCTGGTGGAGGGGACTGGTGCCTGTTTTCTGGTGAATGAGGCTGGCTCTTGTCTTTCTGGTGGGCAGGACTGTGTCTGGTGCTGGGGTTTGGCTGTCTGTGACCTTATTATGATTTTAGGCAGCCTCTCTGCTAATGAGTGTGGTTGGGTTCCTGTCTTGTTAATTGTTTGGCAAATGGTGTCCTGCACTACAACTTGCTGTTCATTGAGTGGGGTTGGGTCTTCTAGTTGAGATGGAGATGTCTCAGAGAGCCTTCCCCATTTGATAGTACATGGAGCTGGGACGTCTCTGGTGGACCAATGTCCTGAACTCGGCTCTCCCACCTCTGAGGCACAGGCCTGACCAGTGGTCAGAAGACAGAGTCCCTGTCAGCTACATGGCTCAGAAGAAAAGGAAGGAAAAAAGAAAGAAAGAAAGAAAACAAAAATAAAATAATGTTATTAAATTAAAAAATAAAAATAAATTATTAAGGATAAAAATTTTTAATTAAAAAGAAAGAAAGAAAGAAGAGAGCAAACAAACCAAGAAACAAATCTTCCAATGATAACAAGCACTAAAAACTATGCAAGAAATAAAAATGGACAGACGAAACCCTAGGACAAATGGTAAGAGCAAAGCTATACAGAGAAAGTCACACAAAGAAGCATATACATAGACACTCACAAAAAGAATAAAAGGAAAATAAATATATATATATAAAAGGAAGAGAGTAACCAAATCATTAAAGAAAACTACCAATGATAATAAACTCTAAATACTAAACTAAGATAAACATAAGACCAGAAACAAATTAGATATAGAAAGCAAACACCAAGTCTACAGTTGCTCCCAAAGTCCACCACCTCAATTTTAGGATGACTCATTGTCTATTCAGGTATTCCAGAGATGCAGGGCACATCAAGTTGATTGTTTAATCTGCTGCTCCTAAGGCTGCTGGGAGAGATTTCCCTTTTTCTTCTTTCTTCCCACAGCTCCTAGGGTTCAGCTTTGGATTTAGCCCCACTTCTGCATGTAGGTCCCCTGAAGGTGTCTGTTTTTCGCTCAGGACAGGATTAAAGTAACAGCTGATTAGGGGGCTCTGGCTCACTCAGGCTGTGGGGAGGGAGGGGTATGGAATGCAGGATGACCCTGTGGTGGCAGAGGCCGGCGTGAAGTTGCAACCGCCTGAGGAGCACTGTGTGTTCTTCCGGGGAAGTTGTGCCTGGATCATGGTACACTGGCAGTGGCCGGCTGCACAGGCTCCCAAGAGTAGAGGTGTGGAAGTCACCTGTGCTTGCACACAGGCTTCCTGTTCGCTGCAGCAGCAACCTTAGCTTTTCATGTCCGTCTCAGGTGTCTGCACTGATAGCCACAGCTCATGCCGGTCTCTGGAGCTCCTTTAGGCGGGGCTCTGAATCCCCTCTCCTCGTGCACCCTGAAACAATGCTCTCTTGCCTCTTAGGCAGTTCCAGACTTTTCCCTGGACTCCCTCCCAGCTAGCTGTGGTGCACTAGTCCCTCTCAGGCTGTGTTCACACAGCCAACCCCAGTCCCCTCCCTGGGATTCAACCTCCGAAGCCGGATCCTCAGCCACCAGCCCCCACCTGCCCTGGCGGGTGAGCAGACAAGCCTCTCAGGATGGTGAGTGATGGTTGACACTGATATTCTGTGTAGGAATCTGTCCGCCTTGCCCTCTGCACCCGTATTGCTGGGATCTCCTCCATGGCTCCGAAGCTTCTCCCCCACCACCCCTGTCTCTCTGCCAGTGAAGGGGTTTCCTAGTGTTTGGAAACTTGTCCTCCCTCACAGCTCCCTCCCACTGGTGCAGGTCCCATCCCTATTCTTTGTCTCTGCTTATTCTTTTTACTTTTGCCCTACCCAGGTACATGGGGAGTTTCTTGCCTTTTGGGAAGTCTGAGGTCTTCTGCCTGTGTTCAGTATGTGTTCTGTAAGACCTGTTCCACGTGTAGATGTATTTCTGATGTATTTGTGGGGAGGAAGGTGATCTCCACGTCTTACTCCTTCGCCACCTTAAAGGTCTCTCCTACATGTATTTTTAATGTGCTTTTGTGGGGAAGTGAGCGCCATATCCTCCTACTACATCCTCATGTTCTGATCTCTGGGTACTTCTTAAAATATGGATCTTAGTACATTTATATGGGAACTTACTATCAGTTAGGAATAAAAATAAAATATCTGTGAAAATGTATGACTAAATATACTTTTATCTCAATGTGAAATTATTTCCCAACCTACAAAGGAATTGGATATGATATTCTAAGAGCTTCTTTTATTACATCAAGAGAGTGTATGTCTCCTCCCATGTTTTGTCATTTATATTAGTAACATATCCTTCCTTTTAAAGTTCATTGGTAGCATATGAAAGGGATTCTTGGACTGTTAGATATTATACCATCAATGCAGTAAATCAAGTACTGGGCAATATTACTTGAAGTGTGTTCATAATTCACAATTATCTTCAAAATTAAATATGCAGGACACCTGACAGAGTCCAAATAAAATTTTTTTGTGAATTACTAAGTATATAATTCAATCAAGTTCAGTTATGTCTAAGTAATTTTCATTTTGATAATTATATATGAGTAATCATGATATACAGAACGATGCTATGGTTAACTATCTAAGTTAGAAAGAAATTCAATTTTGGATTGCATAGAAGAAGTTTCATTTAGCATTGAAAGTTCAGGCTAAAGACACTTCTAAATGGCACTTCCAAAAACTGCAGTGCTTTTATTGCCAAAAGACAGTAAAAATTTGCATTTTTCCACATAATTTTGAAGGTAAAAAATGGAAATCAAAAAAGTGAATTCCAACTTCATCTTTTAGCTGAATGTCACTGATCAGCATGAATCTTTGCTAAAATGCATTCCTTAATAGCTTTGTAAACTCTCATTTGTTCCAAAATTATAATGTTTGTAGAGCTGGTAGAACAACATCATTCTGTTCTTTTTGAAGGGCTTAACTTTTCCTGTCTAGTTCCCCAAAATGCCTTTTGAGCTTCTTTGCTTTTGGTTTACTGATCCAGAAGTTACATGAAGATTTCCTTTATTTAGCACAGGTCTTCTATGAAAACGATATACTGACAGAAATGTTTTTTTTTTCTTGGAATCTAAAGAAGTTCACAAACACCTTTGAGTGTTTTTATTGGTATAGCTAAGAAGTAGGAAACCATTCACTCATTGGTCACATCTTTACTTTAGCCCATTTTCCTTTGACTTAAACATTACTAGAGATGGTATCATTTATGCCTATAGTTTCAAAAACACAGTAAGACAGTGAGAGACTTTAGCCACAGTTTCCTAGACTACCACAAGATGGGGCTAAGTTATAGTAGACAGTTACCTTTGTGGCCTATCAGAGTAAGTAGTTACCTAATTTTATTTTTGCTGTTGTTGCTGCTGTTATGAGAGGGGAAATGAGTTTGTAACAATGTAAAACTTATAGACTTTAACTAGCAACTGAAATATTTTTAAAACAACTGTTGGAGAAGTATTTTTATTCCCAAATAATCTTAATTTCAAGGGAGGTATATAATTTTTTGTTGCCAAATAGTGAGTCTGAGTTTTTGCATTTAGTACATAGGTATTCTGAATTACTATAGTGACTGATTATGCATCTGCATGTATAACATAAAATGATACTTTTAAAGAAACTTTCTATAGCATTTCTTAGGACAAAATACCTCTTCCTAGCCTTTGGTTTTTTCCCCATCCCTTCTCCTCTTTCTTCTCCTTCCCACTCCTCCTCCTTCTTTTTCTGTCTCCCTTTCCATCTGTCACACATTTTCACCAGATGACTAACATGCTAAGTATGTTTTTTACACTTCCTATACCTCCTCCCAACACTGTGAATGGTAAGGCTGGGATAGAATTGAGATAGAAACAATCTCAGATGGAACTGAAGGAATTTACTGGGTTGGAAGGAGAGTATACCCAAATGATTTGGGATCTGATCTTATGTGCCAAATATTGATGAAAGTCAAATTATTTTGACAATGATTCATTAATCAACTATTCATTGAGCACTGTCTCTGATCTAGGTATTATACTATATATTAAAATATTATTTATTATGTATCAAGTATAAATTAATTATAGGTACTAAGCATATATAAGTTAACAAGACAGACATGAATTCTTTTCTAATCAAGTTTTTATAAATTCAAAGATAATTTTTTAGTTTGACAAGTTCTGACAAATAAATTAATTATGTACCTGATATCCAAGTCAAGATATAAAATATTTTAATCACCCTAGAGAGTCGCGTCACACCCCTTTAGTCCAAGTCAATTTGCCTGAGCACCCCCTATCTCCATTCTGATTTCTATCACTATAGATTAGTTTTGTCTCTTCTTGAACATCATATAAATGGAATGTGCTTTCATGTATGTCTTGTTTCACTCAGCATAGCATTTTTGAAGTTTATCCATGTTGCTGGGTGTATCAATACTAAGATTTTTTAATTGTGAATAGTATTTTATTGTATAAATATCCCACAAATTGCTCTTCCATTCTACTATTGATGATCACTTCAGTTGCTAACAGTATTTTATTATCATGAATAAAGATGCTATGAACATTCTTGTATACATTTTTTGCAGTCATAAGCCTTCGTTTCTTTTAGATATATACCTAAAAATAGAATTGTTGAGTTCTAGTGTAGGTGTATTTTTAACTTTAGAAGAAATTGCCAAATAGTTTTCCAAAGTAGTTATACCATTTTATAATCTCAACAATAATATAGGAAGTTTCCAGTTGCTCCACGTACTGGACAACATTTAGTATAGCCAGCCTTAATTTTAGCCATGCTAGTGGATATAAATGCTACTACTTCATTGTGAAGACTTGCACCTAACTCAATTATTAACAATACTACCAATACCTTAGAGGGCATGGTGAGAAAATTTGGGAGGTCAAGAGTGAAAAGAGAAATGCTGGAGAGGAAAAACAAAGTATTGAGCAGTTAAGAAAGAGAGGTGCAAGTTATTAAAAGTGCAGGTAGGAGCAAGGTGAGACCTCAGGTATGTGATGCATTTAGCTGTGTGAAGTCTAATTAATAGTTAGCTTAAACTTTACAAAATATTTACATGGTGGTGGAATGTTTGAACTATCATAGCTCAGAACCTCTTCTTGGCCTCATTCTTATGGTATCCTAAAATGATGGTCATGCTCTGTTAGAGTAATCACATCTATCTATAGAAGACATTTCAACCTGAAGTGTACCCTTATATTAAAAATACCCTTCATGGTCTTACCTGGTGGTGCAGTGGTTGAGAGTCGGCCTGCCGATGCAGGGGACACGGGTTCATGCCCCGGTCTGGGAGGATCCCACATGCTGCGGAGCGGCTGGACCCGTGAGCCATGGCTGCTGAGCCTGCGCATCTGGAACCTGTGCTCCGCAATGGGAGAGGCCACAACAGTGAGAGGCCCGCGTACCGCAAAAACAAACAAACAAACAAACAAACAAAAACCTTCATACTTTGCCCTTACCCAGAATCACTTATAAATGAGATATTCCAGTTTGAAATCTCTTTTTAATTATGGCTGGAAAAGGGGGCTTTCTCTAGACCTTCTCATAGTAGTATGAACAAAATGCCTACTAAAAGGAGAACATAGATTTTATTGTTACCATAGATCATTTAAACATTTTTAGTGAACTTTTATTGGTCATAGATATGACGGATATTTAGATCTTGGCATTTAAAAAATCACTCATCACTGTGGTTACATTTAATGATCTCAAATGTTAAATTATACATTTTAAAACTGGCCAACCAAGTTTAATTAAAAATGAACATTTTATTTTGGAATAATTTTAGATTTACAGAGAAGTTATGAAGATAATACAAAGATCTCATATACCCATCACCCAGATTCTTTTAAGGTTAACAAGTTAATTACCATAGTGTATTTGTTAAAACTAAGAAATTAACATTAGTATGTTACCACCAACTAAACTTCAGATTTTATTTGTATTTCACCAGTTTTTCCACTAATGTGTTTTTCTGTTCCAGGAGCCAGTCCAGGATACCACATTGCATTTAGTATTCAGGTATTCTTAGTTTCCCGAGGTCTGTGTCAATTTCTTAGTCTTTTCTTGTTTTTCATGATCTTGATAGTATTGAAGATTCCTGGTCACATATTTTGTAGAACATCCCTCAATTTGGGTTGTCTGATGCTTTTCACATGATTAGACTGGTGTTATGGTTTGGGGGGACAAACACCACATAGGTAAAGTGCCCTTCTCTTCACATGATGTCAGAGATAAATGATATCTACATGACATCACTGGTGATATTTGTATCTGTCAGATTTCTCCATGTTGAGGTTACTATTTTTCCCTATTCATATTCTATTCTTTGGAACTGTGTCATTAAGTTCATTCCATACTCAACACATGTGTTCCTGTGGTGGGGGTGAAGAAAGGATGGAGGTTAAAGATGGAGGAGGGAATATCTACATGCATTATTTGGAATTTTTTTGTAAGAAAGACATATTATTTATTTATTTATTTATTTATTCAATAATTTATATCAGTATGAACTCGTGAATATTTATTTTATACTTTGGGTTGTAGTTTAGCAATACATTATTTAGCCTTCAAATTCTTCCAGCTCTGACCACTGAAAACTCTTTTAGGTTGGCTCCAGTGTTCTTTTGACATACATACCCCTATTTGTTTATTTACTTTTCTTTTTAGTGCTTCTTTACTTCCTGGCACTAGAAGATCCTCTAAACTCATCTTGTATTTTCCCTGAACTAGCTCTAGAGTCAGCCATTTCTATAAGGATCTCTAGTTCCTTTATTGGAAACTTAAATTTAGAATATCATGATCTGAGTACTGGGTGTGCTTATTGCTACTGGGATGCCATTGCCTCTATGTTTTCGCTAAGGACAGAGCTAGGACATGTGTATTTACACTAAAAATATATAAACACCTATCTATCTATCTATCTATCAATCATCTATCTATCATCTCTCCTAAACATGAGTTCATACAGATGTCTCTAAACAAGTACCACAGGGTTTACCCTAGACTTCTCCCTTGCTTATTTGTAGTTAATTTCTCTGATAGTAAGAGACCTAGGTCCTATTTGCTTAGCATTTACTCTCTTATTTTTCAATTCTAGTAAACATATAAAGTAGCTTCAGAGTTGTTAACTGGTACTCCTATAAGAACTAAATTTACTAACTAGCATACTGTGCTTACGTACAGTTTTTTTAGTTTATTTTTGTCTTTAGTCAAAGCATCATTTTCCTAAGTGACTTAGGAAATTTTTTTTCTCCTACCACTTTCAGTGAGGTTATGTCACACATTTATATTACAAATAAATTCATTATGTCTATCATCTTTTGTATAAAAATGCTTATTTTTCTCTCTGTTGCTATGTGTTGTAAATGGTAATGATATATTGGGACCCTTTATATTTTCAAGAGATTTTCAGAGCCAAAATACAGTTTTCATGGATAGAGTAGTGAGACATAAATTTGAGGACTGACTCATATTTTAAATTCTCTATGAAATTTAAGTTATATTATGGAACTTTTTTTCAAGGAGTAGAATGTTTTACAATGGCTTGGAAAATACCTTGGCATGAAATACAGAAGGAAATACTAACATTATGGAAGTCAAAAGATGTGATAGAAAATGTGCACCCTGTGCCAGATATTCCTCCTATAGTGCTTCTTCTGGTAGACATGGGTGCTAGGGTCTTGACAAATCATTGACAGAGCATCAGACTAATTTTTCAAGTGGCTGAATTATATATTGATGTTTATTTTTTCAAAACAAAATTCATTACTTTTAATCTCTCTTCCTCCTCCTTCAAGATTTTAATCTGAAAACTGTCTTTGTTACAGTTATTCTATTAGTACTTTTTCCACTAATTCTTCAGGCTATTCTTATGATTATTTGCTATCTCTTTTTTAAGCTTCCATATTTGACTATTTTTTCTTTGCTTAATAAATCCTGATATTCTCATCACTTAAAAAACCCAGAGAATAAAGCTATAAACAAAACCTTACGTATATACCCAAAGCTATTTTCCACTTTCCTTCAACTATCAATCTAGCTGGTTAAACCAGACTACAGTCCCCTGATTTTGCTCCAGTACTTTTTGCTTTACTCCAGTGATGTTTACTAGTATTAATATTTTCAAGGCATTTATCTCTTTCCTCATTTTCTTTCATGGTTAAGTTTGAGTATCTGAAGGTCTTACTCCTTACCAATTTTTTGTTGTTGTTGCAGTTGTCTTAATGTCTCTTTCTATGCACCTGTCTATACCATAGGGCTTTGTTATTTTTTTTCCCTCTTCTACAGATTCTTATTTTGCACATGTTCAAACTCTGATGCTATTCTATAGTATTTGACTGGATACCCAGGGACTTTATTTTTTATTATCAAAATTGATATTTATATTTTATATTTATATTATCTCCATATAAAATAGGGGTAAAATGTAAAATAATCAGTACTTGCTATCTCCATTTCCTCCTTTTCATTTTGCTCAATTCATTGAAAACTAGTTTCTAAGTCTGCTGAAATTGTTCTAAGCTTCCCAAAGACTTCTTACTGCCAAAATATTGTCCATTTTAAATAGTTTTTAGTAGACTATTCTGCCATGTTTACCTATTTAGTCCTCCATTCTTAAAATTCTTTGACATAAAAGTCTCCTAATTCTTCCTGGTCCTTGTCTGCCCTTTCTCTTTCTCCTCTGAGAGCTGTCCTTAGAATTTGGTGCTGCTCAAGTATTTTTGCCTGTTTTCATTTTCACTATATTTTCTATGTGCATTGGTTTCCTATTGTTGATATAACAAATTACCACAAACTTAGTGGCTTAAAACAACACAAATTTATTCTCTTACAGTTCTTGAGGTCAGAGTTCAAAATCAGTTTCACTGGAGTAAAGTCAAAGTGCCACAAGGGCTGGTTCCTTCTGGAGATTCTGAGAATACATTTCTTATCTTTCCCAGCTTCTAGTGGCAACCTGTATTCTTTGGCTTATGGCCTCTTTATCCATCTTCAGAGTACATCACTCAAATCTATGATTATGTTATAACTTCACCTCTTTCTCTAATGCTGGTTCCTCCTGCATTCTTCTTTTAAGGACCCTGTGATTACATTGGGTCTACCCAGATAATCCAAGATAATCTCCCCATCTCAAATTCCTTATCTTATTCACATCTACAAATTATTTTTTACCATATATGGTAACATATAAATTTCAGGGATTAAGGTGTAGAGATCTTTGGGGGGGGGTCATTGTTCAGCCTCATTATTCTCTTGTTCTTCTCCTTTATTCTTATGGTTTTGATGAATTCCTAAATGCTGATGATTTCCACATCTGCATCTCTTACCTAGCTTTCTCTCCTGTATTCAAGATCCATATATCTAACTTCTTGCTAGATATTTTCATCTGGATCTATTTCAATTTCAATTATAAGAAATAGACCTTATCTTTTTCACCAAACCATTTCCTCTTCTTGTGTTCTCAATATCAGTTGATAGTCTCCAAAACTGAAACATGAGGCCATTCTTAAATCTCACTCCTCTCTCAGTTCCCATATTAAATCCGTTACCAAGCCCTGCTAACTTAACTTTTATATACTTGTCTGAAGTGTCCCCTCTAATTAATCTTTAATCCAGCTATCAGTTTCCTCATTTGCAAAATGGGATGATATTGTATAATTCTTGTAAGCATTATTATGCCAGCTTTACAGATAAAGAAATTGGAGCATAGGGAGATCAGGGCCTTGTGCAAAGGTACATAGAATTGTTGGGATTTACACACAGCATCCAACTGCTTCTACAGCTCTAGTTAAATCCCTCATACCTTTTTTTTTGGTTATTCAAACAGCCTCCTAACTGTTTTCCTCTTTTAAGAGTTTTGGCTCTTCAAGTTTGTTCTTTACATAGTCACGTGATCTTTCCAATATGCAAACATGACTCCTCCATGAAATATCTCTGTGATCTGGGACCTGTCTTGCTTTATTCTGCTGAGCCTTGCTTTAACTCCACACTTTAGCAATTCTGAACTACTCGTGTTTCTTGGTGCATATCTGTTGTTTCTCAGTTTTGTGCCTTTACTCTAGCTAATCCGCTGCCTGGAATACCTTGTCCTTAACTCCTCGGTCTTCAAAGTTCTATTTATTTTTAAAACTCAGCTTAGGCATCTTTACCTCCAAGAAGACATTTCAAAGCTTCCCTTTTTCTAAGTTTGTATTTGGTGTCTCTCTGTACCCCATATGTATCTCTATTATTAAACTTATCATTTAAAAATCTATATCAGTTTGTGTGTTTGTTTCTCCCAAGGTATTTTTTTAAACTCTATTGCTGGTCCTTGAAGAAAAAGACTATGTTTTATGCTCCTTTCTCTTCACAATACCTATTACTGTGCTTGCACAAAATACTGCTGAATAAATGCTTTTTGGTTGAAGGAATGAATTAATGTATATATGTTTGTTCTATTATTTTTCTTAATAAAACCAGACATTCTTTTTGTTTTCAGCATGAAACCATTGTCTCTAAGTCTTTAGATAATAATCATAGCAGAGGTAATTACCATGCTGAAGAAAAGCAAACTAATTCCATCTGTGATATGTATTCTTGTTTTAATAAGCAATTGCTTTACACAAAATAACAAAAATAAAATAAATCATCAAATACTGTCTAATAGAAAGAAGAATGATTTCGTTACCCTTAAGAAAGCATTTTCTATTTTTTCCTCTTCAGTATAAATAAATGAAGGGATAAAGAAGAGAACATGTAAAAAACCTTTATCTATACAATTTAAATTTCTCATAACTAATGATAGATGTGAAATCTTTCCTTGTTTGTATATGCATTCATTCAAGTATGAAAGTACCAATAACTTGCTCCAAATTGTCAATTTACTCAACAGAAATATATCTGTTTTGTATCTTAGGAACCAGGTACCAATAACTTGGGGGAAGTATTTTTTTTATTTGTGAAAAGAATGTATAGCTTTGTTTTAAAACATTGGAACTTGCCACAAGTTGATAGATTATCAATTTGGTATTGATTGCTGTATTCCAATGAATTTGAGTGACAGTCAAGTTTTGGCAATGTTCATGTTTACTTAATTCCCAAGTATATGAAAGATATCATAATCTATTTTATACATTTATCCTATTTTTTAGTGATTAATATTTGTCTTTAAAAAATCTAGTCAGATTGCCCAGAAATTATGTCATTTGAATAATAGTAATAAGGTACTGGGTTTTTTGCTAATGGAAAACTACCAACAAAAAGCAAACAACAAAAAGCAAAGGTGTGCATTTTTGAAATAGGACTTCAAAGAGAGCATGGAACAGCTGAGGAAAAAATTCTTTTAAAATAATTGGAAATCAAGAACACTGATAATCTATGACCTCATCAGTCTGGAGACAATTAATTTTATTATGGTTTGTTAAATAACCTCCTGAAAATACAAGCATCATGCAAACTAAGAGAAATGAAGGAGCAAATGAGAAGAACTATGGATTGAGAGTAAGTTGAGTATTTTCCTTTGGTGACTTTAATGCCACTTTGATTTCAAAATACTTTAGTTATCTTTTTAAAAAACATATTAGAACTATTTAATTGTTATATTTTAATGGGGCATTTGTATTTACACTCTTATCAAATTATTTGAAGAATTTTTTGAGGTACTCTTAAAGTTGAAAATTGTGGCCACTACCTCATAAAAATGTACAGTGAGTATGGGAAATTTTGGAGATGACGATTTCAAAACCATTTTTCATTTGTTTTCTCATACACAATTAGTAAGCACTTTCAGTTGTGTTATCTCTAAACAAAGATCCCATTCGTTAAAATTTTCATTCTTCATGCTGTGTTCAGTTGGCAAACTTGTCTTGTATGCTTCAGTATCATTCCAGCCTGTTCATTTCAAATACTGCATCCTCATTCCTGTTGAGCAGTCTTTGTTCTAGTATTGTATTTATTTTTGACCACATGATATCTCCCCTGAATATCCTACAACCATCTCTCTCTTTCTAATCTCTCCCTTGGCCTTAATATCTCCTGGACCTAGCTGACAATATTTTCAAAGCGTATATTTGCTCTGGTCCACTAACTAACAAGAAATTCCTGAAGGCCAATCTTCTCAATTTTCATGGATGAACTTTCTCTTTCAGTTGTTGGAAGCAAAGGTAGCAAATTAAAATCTTTCTCTGATAGAAAAAGGAAATGTATTAGATTGAATGTAAGAGCACAATATATTTGGTATGAGTCAAGGTGGGATGATTTTTTCTTGACCAATCTGTTTTAGAATCTTCTTCACTGAGTCAACAAAGTGACTGTCTTAGGGCACCAAATGAAGAAGTTAGGGGTCTGTTTGTTAAGTACAAGACACACCACTGGTCCAAACACAGAGTGGCATTTATTGAATCTATTGGGAGTTCAATTTTAAAAAGTTTCTATAGAAGGTATCTTTCCTCCTACCAGTTTAATGACTAATATGCTTTGAAAATTGGCCACTTTAGACAATAGGAAGCTGAAATAGGGAGGGGATATATTTGGATTATATTCAAATGACTGACTTGGATTATATTCTTGGAAAATATCATAAGCACAGTATATAGCAAGTGTGCCCCCAATTTGAATGATAGAGAAAATGGTTGTGTGTGTGTGTGTGTGTGTGTGTGTGTGTGTGTGTGTAGAGAAGGAAATCATGAAGTGGCCATATACCTTAGTTTTAATGGTATGGAACAGATTTCTTGGACAACTGAGGCAGTCTGCCCTGCTGGTTTATGTTCTTGGGAATAATAGACTGTATAGATGAATTTTATCTAAGTAGATTTTCTTGACCTATATAACACTCTCTTCAAGCCACTTGCCAGGTCAAAAAGTTAAAATAATTTTTTTCAGTGCCTGCCAGAGAAAGTCCATTGTAAGGCCTTGTTCAATCTGGTCTTTATTTTCTTATTCTACTTCTCATGATTCCTCTGTATTTATTCTCTGATCCAATTTGGATGCCATACTCAGTGTTTCCAAACACAAGTTACTCTCTCCTCCATGTCCAATTCATTCATATTCATCTATTCAAATTTTACACATTCTTCAAAGGCCAATTCAAGTCCCGTTCCCTTCATAAGAAATAGAGTTCACCTTTATTTTTCTTTTAAAATATTATAACTTGTTTTCCATATGACATCTAATCTGGTTCTATATTGTATGGCCATTTATTTTTTGGTGTTATTTAACTTTTCCTTAGGCTTATTAGAGTGTAAATTTTCCAAAAGTAGGAATAATACCTTTATAATATCTGCTGTGCTTGGTTTAATACTAAACTTTTAGTTACTCAAATATGTGTTGTAATGAATGGATATGGCTGAATTAACTTAGCCATGGTGGTCATGTGTAATTGGATTAATGCAAATCTATTCTTACTACCCAAGAAAACAACTCAAATGATATTCTTTACAAATAATGAGCTAGACATTTTTTTCCCTCCCAAAGGATTGTCATTTTTAGGTAGAGTCTTCTACAGTAGAACTATGGAATGAGATTTTGACATTCTAAGAGCTCTACCTGTAATTAACTACGTGCCATTGGACCATGGACAGTTCCCTTAATCTTGGATGTCTTTGTTTCTCCATCAACAAAATGAAATGAAGTGTCTTCTTTCCTTTGCTATACAGAAGAAGTTATAGGGAATAATGAACCCTACCTTTGTCTTTCCTGTTCTTTTCAAACAAAGAATAGTTATCAAGATTTCAGGGTCAGCTTTTGTTTGTTTGGTTTTGGTTTTGATTTTGGTTTTTTTGGCCTCACGGTGTGGCTTGCGGGATCTTAGTTCCCCGAACAGATTGAACCTGTGGCCCCTGCAGTGGAAGCACCGAGTCCTAACCACTAGACCACCAGGGAATTCCCCGAGGTCAGTTTTTAAAAGAAACAAATATTTTAAAATCTTTAAAAATTTTGCATGAAATAATATTGATTTCTATACTCTCAGCAAATACAACCCTTGGTAAAAAGATTATATGTATAAGAAATATCAAAAGCAAATATTTTGTGTCTTTTCAAATTATTTTGTTTCTTATTATGCATTCAAAGCTTAGTTCATAGATGATTAATGAGTTAAAACATTATACAGATTTAACTTATAGAATAACGTAATACACATAAATTACACTTTAGGTAGTATTCTGTGCACAAATTTATTATAACAGAAAATGACATTAAAATGCATAATTTTCATTTCACATTTGTAAGCTCTTATTGTCTATTTACTCAGAGTCTGTAATAAAGATAAAAGACTTGAGAACTTTGGAATAGCTGAACAACCAAAGTTGTAGTTTCCAAACTGTGTACAAAGACTGTGCCTGGGACAATGTAATGAATGCACAGGAATGAAGAAGGATATTTTAAAATTTTGAGGGAAACAAAGCACAATTTAACATCTTTAGAAAACCGAGAAAACTGTTAGCTTGAGGTAGGTTATGTTTTAACAGTTGATTGTGCTACATTGTTTCAGTCAATTCATACACTTGCAAAGCTAGGTTTATTGAAGCTCCTGTTCAGTGTGGAACAGGAAATGAGGTGGCAATGTTCAATCTCATCTCAAGGTTTGAGAAGCTGTATAGTGCCCAACTGCAAAATAATTAATTAAATAACTACAATTATTTAAGAATGAAATTTAAAAAATTCACTTTATAGATAGATGTATTTTTAAATGCTACTAAGTTATTATGACATAAATCCTGATTAACTTGTTTGGGTACAACTACCTTATACACTGAATTGTTAAGTATTTCTTTTGGCTTAGGATGCTGTTAAAAATTACTTAGAAAACCTAAAAACCAAGAAAATTTGGATTTTCTCTGAGATAGAAGTTCCAAGACATTGTATTGGGCAAAGATAAGTCCAGCTTATGTCCACATAACTTGGAGGGAAACACAGAGTCACTTGTGAGGTCTTGGTGCACAGGCTTTGGAATGACTGTCTATGCTGTTACATGCTGTTTATCTGGAAACAAGAATTCCTCTACTTAGGTGACCATAATAAGGCCCCACGTGAATTAGAAAAATGGAACATTTTTATTTTAGTTCACTATGGTGGTACAGACGCCTGTCCATTTTTGTATACCAAAAGAAGAATTAATGTTTATATTGCTCATTAAAAGGAGAACTGTCAGAAATGAGTAAACATGTTTTATTTTAAAATTTCATATCTTTTGGTGGAGAAATATTTTAGAATTATTTTAACACTCACTTTTTTTTTTAGGCTTGAAATAATCTATTCATTAGCGAGGTCAGTCATTTCAATATCCACTCTGAAATGCTTTCCAGAAATGATTATCACATAAGTGAATGTAAATTGTGATTTGTTTCTTAATTTTAAACAGAAAAATTTTTCCTATTAATTACTTTAAGGGATTTAAGTACATTGTCATTTAATAATTATCAGTAACATTTTACTAATGTTTATTTTATATCTAGTGACAAGGGCATAACATTTCATTCTTAATACTAATGCTTTTAAGAATTCTAGTATTTATATTAAAATTGGATTAAAATAGATTCATTAATTTAAAATAATGATTACATAACAGATTGCATACTCATGACAAATTGAACATATTTAAGTAAATGTCTATTAACATTAACAAGGTTATATAAAGACACTCATTGATAATTCATACTAATTATTGTTAGCTGTCAAGCTCAATAAGTTGCAGACAGGAAGATATGATTCATTTTTATAATATAATAAAGGAGACAGAAGAATTAGGTTATGAAAAGACAGAGAGATGGTGAACATCTAACCAAATAAAATTGAGTTGAAATTTTTCTTTTTTATCCATTTAATTCTGTGGACCATGTTCATGCCAGTTTCATATAAGGAGAAGATCTTAGACAGTTAAAGAAGGTATTTGCAGAGCAATTACATTCTCAGAAAGGATGTGATAGGGAGGGAAAAGAGGAACTGACCTTATAATATGTGAAGGGAAATTTTTCTAGGCACAAGACATATCTGAAAAGAAAATGAGTAACTCCACAAATAGAAAAAAAATTATAAAAACTTGGGGATTGATGATACTCTGAAGATTTTACTCAACCCTTTTAATTTAGAGATGAGGGGTCTGTAACCCAGAGTGGTTAAGCAACTTCCTTTTGGGTCATTTGACTAGTTATTAGCAGAACAGCTACTAGACAGTAGAGCTTCTGCACAGATCAGTGCTTTTCCATGACATTATGTTCCAGGGAATAATTCCAATGTGTAATATTTATTTGTAATGCAATAAACCACTTACATTGTGATTTTAATTCATCAGATTTGTTTTTCTCTGTGTTTTTAGGACATTTGAGGTCAATTACAAGAGGAAGGCAGGAAACAGGGCTCAATGGAAATACATAGGCTTATGAGTCAGGACTGGAATTCTGACTAATATTTATCAGTTCCATGACCTTGAGGAAAATACTTAAACTCTGTGTAAAATTTTCATATTTGTAAAACTGGGAAAATACTTCCCATTGTGGCACTGTAAAGATTAAATGAAGCAACAAATAAAAAGACCCTGGTCCATAGTAGGTTCTCAACAAATGATAATTCACCTTTACTTAAATAGATTTGGAAGGCAAAAGTTTGGAAATAATTTGAAAGGTAAACTGTTTAGGTATAATGTGCAAAGAAGTATTTAGGAAAATTATTAAAAGTTACACAGAGGACCACAGTTGAAACACTTAGCACAAAATATTGCTCTTATTAGATATGTAAGAACAATTCTGTGATTTATAAAAATATGTAGAGAAAGACACAATAATCTTCCAATATAGTTTGCAGTTAGTACCTGAAAAAGAATCCCAACTTAAATAAAGGTTGTAGAGAGCTAATGATTCTGAAGACAAAAAGGCTGTAGATTGTAGGAGACATTGACTTATAGGGTCTCTCCTCAGAGGAAGATAAATTTCTGCAGTGCATGATTGAGAGTGCAAAGCCATTTAAGCCACTTAAAGGAGGAGAGTGTTGTCTGTCTGAGGCACCAATAGACAATGATTACTTTCCCTTTTCTTTCTTTCTTGGATATGGTGGCATCAAAATGAGGCAGCCACCCCACTTACAACTCATAATTATCTTTCTGGTACAAATCTACTAAGTGTTGCATTGACTTTATTTCCTCCCCTCCACCCTTCTTCTTGTTTTGAGCAAGAAGTACTTCTTGATGGTGTTATGATGAAATATAACCATAGGATGGTGGGTTGCACTGTCTTGCACGTATCTCTTTATATATGAACAAAGCAGATGGTTCTTCTCATTTTGATATTTTCCTTAATATTTAGTTTTACTTATAAAATTATGCAAGACTATGACACATGATATCTCTGCTCTTATTTGTTCACAATCTTTCACTGAGAAAGTATGTTTGACCTCTTATAAAAAAGAGATTATGAGAAAGTGGGAGAGGTAGACAGATCTCATTCAGGGAACATGTACATACATAGGATTAACCTGCAGGTGTGGAGTGTATGTGTGTGTGTAATTTTCTAAGTTAGGGATACAGAAAAACTTGTCCTAGTTAAGAATTCACCAGCTACTGTATTTCTTTGAAGAACTTGCTTTAATATTACATGTATAGTTCCTGTGAGTTACCAGATTTATGTAAAGATTGACTACAGGGAGTGAGTTCCTCTGTCTTCTGATATCAAGCAAGAGCTCTGTTCCATGGAACACTTATGCAGATGGATGTTGCAGGTTTTCTTGCCCAAGACTTAGATGGATGAAAAGAAATTAGGAAAGAATTTGAAGTTCTGAAGTGCAAAGAATCTGGGGAGTAAGGACTGATGGCAGTTCTTTTTTGAACTTGACAGAGGTGATTTTTCTTTACTTCTCTGGACAGAGAGAAAATCAAATTAAACGAGACAATGTAAGTGAAAGGAGTTTATAAAATAGCAAAGCTGTGTATGAAGGTAAGATATACACAACAATTATTTTTTTATGATTAAAGGGGAAATAGTCACCATCTAAATTAAGCTGAGGAATTTTCTTTCTTAAAGAGTCCTTCCCAATGCTTGATCAATCTGAAGTGAGGCCTCAAATGCTCTCACTGACTTCACAAACAAAGGAAGTACATCCCTGCATTTTCCTTTTCCAATAGGAGACTACACTTTAAGGAATTTGTTGAAACACAATGTATCCAGCAGGACCAGATTTGTGAGCATGAGTCTATGCAAGATTTTTTTTCCCTAAAATCAGAGCACAAATCTTTCATTTTCAGTGGACTACACTTTTCCTAGAGTATCTGGATTCCTTTTACTAGCTCTAAGGCTTTAAATTTTTTGTTTCATGGAGCATAGGTTATGCTCTCTTCTAAAGATGTTAATTCAAATATAGAACACAGCATTCTTTGTACTGAGAACATTTGAACCTTGCTCCTGTACAGAAATACAAAGGAAACCCTTTAAAGTAATGCAGATGATACACTGTCTATATCTAGGCCTCCATTTACTTACAGTTTAAAAATCAGTGGGAAAATCATGATCACCTTACACAGAAAATTGTAAGACCACTTCATCTGGCTAGATCCTATAAGGAGTCTGATTCAAATTGTTCACACAAAGCAAAAATGTCCCATAGGTCCAGAATTCTTTCTGGCAATAAACTGTCAGTGTAAACAGGAAGACCACTGGACCTCTTATAAATTTTGGAAACAAATGATACTCATTGCTTTGCACTCAGTCATTTTGATTTTGAGACAAAAGTTTGAATGAATATTGGTTTTAAGTTCAATGCAAAGGTTATTCGCCATTACCAAAAAAGAACTTTTGTGTTGAGTGTGTGCTGCAGTAGTTATTAAAAGGATGCGAAGGGCATAGGCTATTTAGTATCCTAAATAGAAGCTCTAAAGTTGTATGACTCTAAAGAACTTGACAGTTATATCATTATTACTAAAGAAGAGAACTAAAAATTCCAATTTAATATGCTATGATTGATACTGCACAAAAAGAATATTAAACAGTTTTCCCAATGTTGGAATAATGTAATTTGCAAAAAAAATTTTTAGGAGAAAAAAAAGAAAGGCCAGTGAAACCTTTTAGCAGAATTGATGAATATCCTTTCTGATAAATAATATAATTTGTGTCTAATCTCCAGTGGATACACATGTGTATAGAATTAAGTGAAGTAATGGTGAAATCAACAGTAGATACACCACAAAATCAAAATAACTACAAATATCAACTATTATTATTATTATTTTTAAAAAGAGGCCTGTCTTTCCTCTGCTAAGAGGAGAAACTCTGCAGTTAGCCGTATACTCAGCGGGCTGAGAAAGAGTATATATGTGTATTTGAAGGGGAGTATGTGAGTGATAATATACACTTTTCATATCTTTAATACCTATTTCAAATCTGAGATTAAGGCATATCTCTGAAGCAATTTGAGTGCATTTTCCCAAAATGTAAATGGAATCTTCAAACAGCATTTATATTTATTTGGGTCCTCATAAACAATTGGGAAGATTTAGAGTTAAAAGCAAGTTGGGGTTGTGGTACAGCAAAGGTTTTTTGCTTTGTCTGTTAAATTTAAAATAAATACAATCCAGAAACCTATCTCCCTTTACCTTAGAAGAACCTTTAAAAGAAAAACTGATTTTGCTTCTGTATCTCTGAGGAGCTAAAGCTCTGAACTTTTCTTTCCAGAGAAGGGGTGGGGAGCCTTCTCATCTGCTTTGCTGCAGGGATATCACAGCCAGGGACCCTTATTTGCCTCCATCTCAATGTCAGAACAAATCCGAGGCTTTCCTGGAGCTAAAGCAAGCGCGGTGGGGACAGGTACTAAGAGCGGCTGTTGGTTTGCCAAGAGGCAAGCTTTGGAATGAAGCAGTTCCACCACAAACTTGCAAGGCTGTTCTTGGGCTTTGAAAAGCCTTTCTTCCACTCCCCTTAGCTTTCCGAGCAGCGTTTGTAGCCTAGTGCAAACAGATCGCATATTTGGTGCAAAGAGCCGGGAGAATGAAGGACAGGGGATCACTCCCCGGGTCCTAGGTAGGGGAGTCTGCAGAGGAACTGTCTCTGGGTCTGCAACGCCTGCAAACGCGGCTGCAGGTGGCAAGCGGAGCTGTCCAGCACCAGTGCAGAGGCAGCGGGAGCCGGGACCCTGGCGCACCCAGACCGGCTCATGTTCAGCAACAGGGCTCTCCCCTGAAGAGACGCTGTCCTCATTCACTGCCTTCAGGCTCTGGGCTCGCTACGTGCCCACGCAGCCTCGACCGAGGCGGAGAACACTCGTCCTCGCAAGCTGCTCCAGCAGGATGGGTGCCAACATGTTGACCCTTCCTTTCCCTTGTAAGCGACTCCTCCGGAATGGGCGGAGTGGAATGCTCGGCCTTTCCCCTTGGCCTCAGAAATTCCTAAATAAACTCAGAGGGAAAGGTCAATTATGGACCCTAAACCCCCACTTCAACGCTCTGAGACTTCCCCGAAGTGGCTCCAGAGGGTGGTCTTCTGTCCCCGGCCCCGCGCCCCTCTCCCTTCCAGCGCCCACCAGGGGCAGTCTGCTCCTCAGCTGCCTCTTCCGTGGACGAGGGGTAGGGTATTTGGATTTGGGGCCCTTTGGTCTGATCCATGTCAACGTGCGCTCCTCGGAGGAGGAGGGGACGGTGGGAGCTGGGGTGGCGCTCAGAGGACGGCGACGAAGTGTCCTTGTTGCTCCTGAAACGTGGCGACAAGCCAGGCAGACTCCCAATGAGTATGATGGCGACACAGGATGCCGGCAGAGAGAGAGAGACCACGGAGGAGGGGGTGCTTAAAGGGAGAAGGAAGTAGGCGGGCAGCAATGGGAGAGAGGCGGGAGGAGCTAGGGGAAGGGGGGCGAGATAGGCGCGCAGGCGGCAGAAGCCTTTGCCTCCGCGACCGTGCGGGCCGCAGCCTTCCCGCCCTGCAGCCCCCGGTCACACACTCGCAGCCTCTCCGCGAGCGGCAGACCGGCCACCGCGATGCGCCGAGGCGGGCGCTGAGGTGGCGTCGCGCTAGCAGCAGCAGAGGCGGCAGCCACCGCCAAACGCGGGCCCTGGGTGCCGCGGCGCCCCAAGTTCCCGCCATGAGCAGTCGGCTCTGGAGGGTCCGCGGCTCCGGGGACTCACTCCCAGCCGAGCACGGCAGCAGCGCCCAGGGCCCCCAACGCTCCTAACGCAGCCGCCGCCGCCACCCGCGTCCCCCCCGCCGCCGCTTCGGCCGCCGCAGAGCCGCCAGCAGCATGTCTCGAAGGAAGATTTCGTCGGAGTCCTTCAGCTCCCTGGGCTCCGACTACCTGGAGACGAGCCCCGAGGAGGAGGGGGAGTGCCCCTTGTCTAGGCTCTGCTGGAACGGCAGCCGGAGCCCGCCCGGGCCGCCCGAGCCCAGCGCGGCGGCCGCCGCCGCCCCGACCCCGGCACCCGCCGCCGCCGCCACCGCCGCCACGGCTGGGGCCAGGAGAGCGCAGCGCCGGAGGCGGGTCAACCTGGACTCTCTGGGCGAGAGCATCAGCCGCCTGACGGCGCCCTCGGTGAGCGGGGAGAGGAAGGAGGGCCGCTGCGCAGGAGAGAGGAAGGGGATCGGGCAAGTTGGCGCCACGCTAGCCCGGGCGTGTGCGAAGAGCCCCACCGCTGGGGGGCGGCCGGGCCTTGCTCCGCCCGGCCTACGGTTCCCAAAGGCCTGGGCAAGACCCGCACCTTGGGCTCTGGTGGAAGGGGGCACTGGAGTACGGGAAAGGAGGAAGACTTCACTCCTCCGGGGTCTCCTGATTCAGAGGTCTGTCTGCCCACCTCCAGCCTTGAACCCTCCTTCGTCGCGGTCACCCTGACGGCCCTAGGTCCTCCTTCATGCCCACCTGTTTTCTTTCCCCCAAACTTTCCCAGGCACTGTGTTCCGCAGTTCCCATTTCCATGTCTTTCATCAATGGTCTCCAGTATCCCAAAGGAACTCCTACTCCCTTCCAGGAAACTCTTCCTCTCTTTTCCCACACTCTCTTGCTCTTAGCATGACCTTCTCTGACATATTTGAATTCTGCAGGCTAACTGCATTCTGTGTTGCATTCCTTTCTTCAAATCTTTGGGAACTGGTTGTCAGATACTTTTTTGAGTTGTCTTCTGATGAAGAAACCTCTTATCTCTTGTTTTCTCACTACTTCATATACTTTTTTTCTGTCACTAGGCATTTATTGGCTCAACCTTCTTCTGTGAGTAACCCTAGTGTCTGGTTTTCTAATTCTCTCTGATATTTCTTGCACCCCTACCTCATCCTTCACTCTCTTTTCCCTGGATTCTTCAGTGCTTTCTCCCTCATTTTTTCATGGTTTCCTTTTATTAGGCCCTTCATAAATATCTGTTGAATGAATAAATGCCTTCCTAGGTCTCTCTAAACTTGTGCTCATTTAGGGATGTCTGTATCAGCAGTTCCAGGTGTACTCCAGACTCCCCCTGGTTCTAGGCATCTTTCCAGAGCACTTCTGCCTCATTGCTGCTTAGGCATTTCAGCTACTCTTGACTTTTACTCTTTGCAGTAATGCCAGACCGCTGTTTCAGTCTTTGACTGTATAAGCTTTGTTTTGAAGGAATTCACTCCATTGCACACAGAATCCTAAAGAGACTCAGTGTCAAACCACCATCCACCTTTTATTCTCACCTTGATTGGTTACAAAGACTTCAACTACTGACAGCACTTTTACCTACCCATCTCTGAGACTTTTACTTCTTTAAAGTTTCCAAAATGAATTGGAACATTGATCTTGTTTGCCTACTCTTGAGTCTCCCTTTTGAAAGTACTCTTATAGTTTATGGTAGTAGGGACCTGAGAAAGAATGGGATCCAGAGAGACTGGGAACTGGTACCAGGCAATCCTACAAATATCCTGTGGCCATTGCATTAGTGGAGTATGAGCTTTTAGCAGTGAAACTACTCTTCCATCATCTTCCTTTTTTGTGCATTTCCCCTTCAATTTACCTTTAACCACTTCTTTCATTGATAACCTAGGAAACAAAACTCAGAATGGGTTAGCTACTGTTTGCTATTCTTAATGCAAATATTTACCAGGAAGCATAATCTTAGGAACTATTTGATGTTGCAAATTGTTGAACATAAGCCTTTATAAAAGGAGTCCAGGAATCCTGTGCATCTGTAGTTTTATATCAGTACCCAAAGCAACGTTTGTGCAATATACTAATTCTTCAGTATAACAGATTCATATCTAATATGATGATTTTACTAAAGATAATTATTAGTTTTTCGTGGGAATTGTTTTTTATAATCCTGGAGTTTTCTTTTTGCCTAAGAATCAGAATTTACAAATTTCTAAAAAAAGTTGTGGCACTGCCTCTAGTAATGCCACTTTAACATAAGACGATTCTCAGCAACTTATGTGAGAAGTAGATAAAATAAACTGAACTCAAGTATTTACTGCCAAAATAAGAGGTAGGAAATAGTTTCTGATTTTTACCTTTTATAAAGGTAAAATTTGAATGACTTTGACTCCTTGCTGGATAAAAAGCATGTAATCAGATAATGGTGTACAGGATAAGAAGTTTGAAATCGAAAATAATTGCAATAATCAAAAATATGCAACAGCTGTATATACTTTCCATGCTATAATTCTTTTCTATTTTGTTTCTTTTTTTAAATTTTATTTATTTATTTGGTTGCGCCAGGTCTTAGTTGCAGTAGGCAGCCTTCTTAGTTGCAGCTCGCCAGCTCCTTAGTTGTGGCATGCAAACTCTCAGTTGTGACATGAATGTGGGATCTAGTTCCCTGACCAGGGATTGAACCCAGGCCCCCTGCATTGGGAAAGCAGAGTCTTATCCACTGCACCACCAAGGAAGTCCTCTTTTCTATTTTGAAAAAGGTCTTTCAGCTGTTATGCTGAAAACATACATGTGAATATAGTGTAAACAATTCCAACTTCATAAGGCATGTATAAACAAATTCTCATTGGCTAACCATCATGTCAGCAATAGAATTGGTAACACAAGGAAAACAGAGAGTATATTTCAAAGCAGCGGCTTATTTCTGTGTTCTCCACCCCCATTTTCTTTTGTTTGGCAACCTAGAACACTGCTTCAAAAAGTTCCAGTAGATTCGTTCTCCTACACTGTCAGCATTCTAAACTTCTCTGAAAACATGTATGTGCTATCTAATGTCCTTTCATTAGAGCTAAACAACTTAAAACAAAACCCCAAAACCCTCTGAGAACAGCTATTACCAGAGCATTCTTAGATAGAAATTTCTAGTTGTTCTGAGTATTGCAAACCTTCTTGCATTGCTGTGGAAGCTCCTGTGTTCTTAGTGGTCTCATCGTGGAATATTGTCTCAATCACTGGAGATTTATTTGTTTTTTGTACAGGATAATTTGCAAAGTAGGGAAATGGAAGTGAATTTAATAAATACTAGGATATTGCCAAGTAATTCAGCTAGTAATTTGATCAATGGAATATTCAAACTCCGTTTTTTGATATTTTAAGAGTTACTTTTAAGTGCATTGATGTTGGCTATAAAGATTATAATACTTTCATACTATTTTAATAATAAAAGTAAATTGAATTCATAAAATTGAAAAAATTCTGGAATTCAGGATACCACGTTCTCATTCATTATGCCTTGGACAACTAAATACTTGTATATCACTGTGCATATTAATTTTACTGTCTAGGATCCTACTCATCTGTAAGTTATTATATTTAGGGTCCCTTCCTGTTCTGACAGTCTACGAAGACATATTGTATTGTCAAGCTTTCAATAAACTGTCACAATGGCATATGAAATAAAAAGCAAGGACATATTACTATGAGTTTTAAAACTGAGGAAAGTAAATTACTTTTTTAAGTAGGGGCATCAAAGTACTATTTATTCCACCTAGTTGTTAAAAAATATTTGAGGATCTGCAGTGTAGCAAGTTTTGTGCAAAGCACTGGTGATACAAATGCCAAACAAAACTTTCCCGTTTTTTGACCTCATGGAACTTCTTTAATTATAGACTTTATTCTAAGGAAACTGTATTGAAGTAAAATATAAGAACTCCAATTGTTGAAGAGATGTCCAGGGGAAGTTTTATTTATCATCGACTTTGGTTAGTTTTGTTCACTATGAATCTCTGGAGTGCAGCCATAAAAATAAAAATAATCCTAAAGACCTGGCTGAAGATGCCTATATCACTTATTACATTAGTTATTTTGAAATAATTTACTTGGGAACACATGTGGAAAAACAGTTGGGTATTTTACATCAAGGGTGAATTTAGGGTCTCGTTTATTTCCATTTTATGTTTATAAATGAGAGTTGCTTAGACCCCTCTCATTTTGACATTGGTTTTGGGTTTGCTAATGTCAGCCTGTCAGTGGAGATATTCTAGGAGACCAAACCAGGGGCAAGGCTTTCCTAGGTTTCTTATCAGAGAACTACTAGCTGTTATAAAATTACAGATGGCTTTGAAGACCTCAGAAGCTATAGAGAGCAGAATGGCAGGAAGAAAAGTAACAGCACTGGAAGGATGGCATATAAAGGGAGGAAAGCTACTTACATAGGGAATAGTCCAAGAAACAAAGAACAGTGAGGAAAGAAAAAGGAAGGGAAGCTTGAATTCAAGTAGCAAACATCCAAAAACTCATTATTTTTGGAAAGGAAATTGTATTGATACATGCTTATGAAAAAGTGAAAGGACATAAAAAATACATAGTTAGCCTCTCCTACTATTAAGTAAAATGAACTTTCTGGTGTGTAAAGCCTTAAATAAAACCTTAGAAATTGTGAGTGTAACTAACATGTAGATAATGAAAAATATATAACATATAGTTTTGAGGTTAGATATTTGATAAATTTATGTGTTTTAATTGAAGTTTTAAACATTTGGGGCTCAATATGGGTAATAAAGTTCTTAGCAATAGATTCATTGAAATTAAAAATCAAACAAAATGTATTCTATTAGTTCAGTGTTTTCACTTTTGTAAAAATTAGATACTATCATCTGAAATCAGAATTTAATGGCCATCTATTGCTTTTTATACCTCATCCCTAGTCATCAGAAACAACACGGCAGAATTGAAAGAACAAAGATTTGAAGTTTGACCGAAAAATTGAATAACTCCCTGCTGAGCCCCTTGCTATATGTAAGGCCCTGGGAAAGCCAACTCCTTCCTCCTCAGAGACTTAGTTTTCTATTTTGTGAAGTAGGAATAATGACTACTTTATAATTTGTTGTGAAAGAGGAGTAATATTCCTTGTAAAATTTCTTGAACTCAATAAATGATAGTTTCAAGTTGAGATCCTTTAACTTCAATCAAATTTGAATGCCTCCAAATGATCTAAAATTTTTCATTTTTTCTCAGTAATTTACTTGCTAGTAACCTTATTAAAAGAGTTCATAGGTTAACTGATGTCATGTACCTAAAAAAAAATTGATAAGGAGTTAATTTTGTTGGCATTGTCCAGTCAATCAATTAAAAAAAATTAAAACTGGACTCCCTTTTTGGCTCCCTGGCTATGCCTTATGTGTGTACACAAGTATATGTAATCATTGCAGATTCAAACATTTCTATCAAACTGCTGAATGTTATGTGGCAGTATGAGTACCACAACTATAAATCCTATAAAAATACTAGAACATATATATTTGGTAGAATATGAGTATTTCACAACAAGTTACTTTTACTTTTTTTTTTTTTTTTTACTTTTAAATTAGGAAAAAAATTAGGTGAAAGAGAAACTGCTTATTTCACTTGCCTGAGAATTTCAAGAGTTCCCCATCCATTGTGTTCAAACTAATTTGTACAAGTGTTCAAACGTTTATGCTGTGAGATGCAAGAACCACCTAGAGGGGTGGGATAGGGAGGGTGGGAGGGAGGGAGACGCAAGAGGGAAGAGATATGGGAACATATGTATATGTATAATTGATTCACTTTGTTATAAAGCAGACACTAACACACCATTGTAAAGCAATTATACTCCAATAAAGATGTTAAAAAAAAAAAAGTAGAGACACAGATGTAGAGAACAAATGTATGGATACCAAGGGAGAAAGGGGGGGGTGGGGGAAATTGGGAGATTGAGATTGACATATAAACATTATTGATAGTACATATAAAATAGATAACTAATGAGAACCTACACTATAGCACGCAGAGCTCTACTCGATGCTCTGGGGTGACCTAAACGGGAGGAAAATCCAAAAGAGAGGGGATGTATGTATATGTATAGCTGATTCACTTTGCTATACAGTACTATACTCCAATAAAAATTATTTTAAAAATAAAAAAAAAATTTTAAATTAAAAAATGAATTATCCAGCTAATGACTTCTACATTTTGTGTACTGCACTCTATTCTTCTTTGGCTACAAGCTCAATTGTTAGCCCTTCATTTTAAAGATAAATTTTGACTATGGGAAATGACATCAGTGATTATTAGTCTGTAGGTAGAGGTGATGTTATTATATATTCCTTTTTAGTATATAATTTATCTACCTTGAAGTTTTCTGAGATGTGTGGGAAGAGTACCTGAGTGCTATTATGTGTTTTTCCCTTCTATATCGTCATTGCTGTTTTCATTCACTTTTGTTTTATCTTGTTGCCTCTATCATAAGGAGCTGAAGGTAAAAGTTTAAAAACTTACATGTTTTATTGAATATGATAGTAAAATAAGTGGGTGATCTCTAGATATAGATATTGTTAACTGTGAATTTCACACACATCTAGGAAGAAAAAAAATTAAGTGGCATAAGTAGGGAGAATGTTTACAAGGGCTGACTAGGTTTTCTTTGCAGACCCTTATTTGATGCATGAATCAGTGATTAGGTCAAAATTCAAAGTTCCTCTATTTAATTTCTTACTCTAATCTTGATACTCTTATGTTTATCTTGTATTTAGCATGGTACCTGATACTTAATGGATTTTCAATAAAATGCTCAGAATAAATGAATCGATGTTCTTATTTAATTATCCAATTATATTATTTCTTTTTTTGTTTGATTTTTTTCTGTGTTATATTTGGTTCAATCAAACAAAATATTTAGATTTCATAACCAGCCTGTGAGAGATACTTCCAAGTATGCAAACCTGTTTGAATTTTACTTACACCTGTCATCTGAAGCAAAACTTCAGAATAAAGTTGTGTTAAAAAGAGAGCAGGTGGAAAACTATCCTTCTTCTGGAACTCCTTGAGTGGCCTCTTTATATTTTAAGAAGTTAGGTAAATGTAACAACTCTCCTCCCATCTCCAGTATAAGTCTGCTTATATTTTCTGTACAGTTCTCTCTCAGGTGAGAAATGTTTGTCACCAAGTGGGCTACTGTCGCCAAAAATGCACTGCTGGGAGATGGAATGAAAAAATCTTGCTCCTCAAATATCACTTCAGGACAGGATCTGAATATATAGAATTATGAGCATCTCATAAAGTTGAAAATTCCAGCTTAGAGTAATTTAGGAAGTAGGGGAGCTGGAAGTCTCTTTGAAGGCTGGAGATTTGTTGTGGCTGTTGTGGGGAACTGAGAAAGACTGAACATTCTTATAAATAGAACAGTAAGAAATCACTTCCTGTACAGGCTTTATTTGATGCATATTAAACAGTTCTTCATCTGAGCTAGTGGTTATCAAACTTCAGTGAACATAAGAAATACCTAAAGGAAATCATTAGAATGTAGGTTCCTAGAATAGTTCACTGTACTATACAGTAGGACCTTGTTATTTATCCATTCTATATATACTAGTTTGCATCTGCTAACCCCAAACTCCCCCTCCATCCCTCCCTCACCCTCCCTCCTCCTTGGTAACCACATGTCTGTTCTCTATGTCTGTGAGTCAACTTCTGTTTTGTAGATAAGTTCCTTTGTGTCATACTTTAGATTCCACATATAAGTGATATCATATGGTATTTGTCTTTCTCTTTCTGACTTACTTCACTTAGTATGATAATCTCTAGGTCCATCCATGTTGCTGCAAATGACACCATTTCATTCTTTTTTATGGCTGAGTAGTATTCCATTGTATATATGTACCACAACTTCTTTATCTATTCATCTGCTGATGGACAGTTAGGTTGTTTCCATGTCCTGGCTATTGTGAATAGTGCTGCTGTGAACATAAGGGTGCATGTATCTTTTTGAATTATAGTTTTTTTTTTTAAATTATAGTTTTGTCTGGGTATATGCCTGGGAGTGGGAATGCTGGATCATATGGCAACTCTATTTTTAATTTTTTGAAGAAACTCTATAGTGTTTTCCATAGTGGCTGCACCAACTTACATTCCTACCAACAGTGTAGGAAGGTTGCCTTTTCTCCACACCCTCTCCAGCATTTGTTATTTGTAGACATTTTTACTGATGGCCATTCTGACTGCTGTGAGGTGTTATCTCATTGTAGTTCTGATTTGCATTTCTCTAATAAGTAGCTATGTTGAGCATCTTTTCATGTGCCTGTTGGCCATCTGTATGTATTCTTTGGAGAAATGACTGTTTAGGTCTTCTGCCCATTTTTTGATTGGGTTATTTGTTTTTTTAGTTGTTGAGTTGTATGAGCTGTTTGTATATTATGGAAATTAATCCCTTGTTGGTTGCATCTTTTGCAAATATTTTCTCCCATTCTGTAGATTGTCTTTTTGTTTTGTTTATGGTTTCCTTTTCTGTGCAAAAGCTTGTAAGTTTGATTAGGTCCCATTTAGGTTTTTTTTTTTTTGCTTTTATTTCTATTGCCTTGGGAGACTCACCTAAGAAAACATTGGTACTATTTATGTCAGAAAATGTTTTGCCTATGTTCTCTTCTAGGAGTTGTATGGTGTCATGTCTTATTTTTAAGTCTTTAAGCCATTTTGAGTTTATTTTTGTATAGGGTGTGAGGGTGTGTTCTAACTTCATTTATTTACATGAAGCTAACTTTCCCAACACCACTTGCTGAAGAGACTGAATTTTTCCCATTGTATATTCTTGCCTCCTTTGTTGAAGATTAATTGACCGTAGGTGTGTGGGTTTATTTCTGGGCTCTCTATTCACTTCCATTGATCCATATGTCTGTTTTTGTGCCAATAATACACTGTTTTGATTTCTGTAGCTTAGTAGTACTGTCTGAAGTCTGGGAGGGTTATGCCTCTAGCTTCGTTTTCTTTTCCTCAGGATTGTTTTGACAATGCTGGGTTTTTTATGGTTCCATATAAATTTTAGGATTATTTGTTCTAGTTCTGTACAGAATGTCATGGGTAATTTGATAAGGATCACATTAAATCTGTAGATTGCTTTGTATAGTATGACCATTTTAATAATAGTAATTCTTCTAATCCAAGAGCATCCAAGAGCATATCTTTCCATTTCTTTGAATCATCTTCAGTTTCTTTTATTAATGTTTTATAGTTCTCAGCAAGTCTTTCACCTCCTTGATCAGGTTTATTCCTAAGTATTTGATTTTTTGGATGCAAGTCTTAAAATAGATTTTTTTTTTTACATTCTTTTTCCAATATTTCATTGTTAGTGTAAAGGAATGCAGCCGATTTTTGTATGTTAGTCTTGTATCCTGCTACCTTGCTGAATTCATTTGTCAGTTTTAGTAGTGTTTGTGTGGAGTCTTTATGGTTTTCTATATAGTGTATCATATCATCTGCATACAATGACAATTTTACCTCTTCCCTTCAAATTTGGATACATTTTATTCCTTTTCCCTGTCTGATTGCTCTGTCTAGGACTTCCACTACTATGTTGAATAGAAGTGGTGAGAGTATCATCCTTGTTTTGTTCCAGAATTTAGCAGGAAGGCTTCCAGCTTTTCAATGTTGAGTATTATTTTAGCTGTGGGTTTGTCATATGGGGTTTTATTATGATGAGATATGTTCCCTCTGTACCCACTTTGGTGAGAGTTTTTATCATGAATAGATGTTGAATTTTATCAAATGCTTTTTCTGTATCTATTGAGATGATCATGTGGTTTTTGTCTTTTCTTTTGTTGATGTGGTGTATCACATTAACTGATTTGTGTATGTTGAACCAACCTTGTGAACCTGGGATGAATCCAAGTTGGTTGTGGTGTATGGTCGTTTATATGTTGTTTGATTTGGGTTGCTAATATTTTGTTGAGAATTTTTTCATCTATATTCATCAAAGATATTGGCCTGTAATTTTCTTTTTTGGTAGTGTCTTTGTCTGGTTTTGGTATCAGGGTGATGGTGGCTTCATAGAATATCTTTGGGAGTGTTCCCTCCTCTTCAGTGTTTTGGAAGAGTTTGAGAAGGATTGGTATAAGTTCTTCTTTGTGTGTTTCATAGAATTCACCTGTGAAGCCATCTGGTCCTGAACTTTTGTTTATAGGGAGTTTTTAAAATTATTATTATTACAGATTCTATTTCACTTCTAGTGATTGGTCTGTTTAAATTATCTATTTCTTCTTGATTCAATTTTGTTAGGCTGTATGTTTCTAGAAACTTTTCCATTTCTTCTAAGTGTTCAAATTTGTTGGCATATAATTGTTCATAATATTCTCTTATGGTTATTTGTATTTCTGTGGTATTGGTTATTATTTCTCCTTTTTCATTTCTTATTTTGTTTATTTGGGTCCTGTCTCTTTTCTTCTTGGTCAGCCTGGCCAGAGGTTTGTCATTTTTGTTTATACTTTCAAAGAACCAGGTCTTGGTTTATTGATTTTTTTCTATTTTTTTAATCTCCATTTTATTTATTTCCTCTCTGATTTTTATTATTTCCTTTCTTCTGCTGACTTTAGGCTTTGTTTGTTCTTTTTTTTTTTTTTGAATTCTTTTAGGTGGTAAGTTATGTTGTTTATTTGAGATTTTTCTTGTTTTTTGAGGAAGGACTGTATTGTTATGAACTTCCCTGTAAGAATTGCTTTTGCTGCATCCCATAGACTTTTGTATGGCTGTGTTCAGAGGGTCTAGTTTAATAACTCTAGGAAGAGGCCAGGACTCTGTATTTTAAACAAAAATCCAGGTGATTGCTAGGCCCACCAAAGTTGTGCTTAAAGGTTACTGAATTCCAAACCTCCAGGATCATTGATCTAGGCTCAGTGAGTGCTGTAGACTCATTTTTTGGACAGAATTATCCTGGAAGTGGCTCCTTTGGAATGATTGTGTCCCAGGCAATTATTGTCTTAATAGGAACAGAATAGAGGACGTGTCTTGGAGACACACCTTATTGCTGTATCCTTTGTGTTCAAAATAATTTTGTTAGCTCTGTGTTGGAAAATATTTGAGGTTTAACCATTTGTAGTTTTAATTATTTGTGGACTCTTCCCATTTTTCCTGAGTATTCTCCCCTAAGTTTATGTTTAGTAGGTTACAAGTCATTGCTATATGTGTCCTGTGGCCTCTTTACTCAAAATAAAGAAACAGCTATTCAAAAATGTTGGGGCTGATAGAGAAGGGAGAAGAAGGGCTGTTGTGATGGTCAATCTGACATTATTATCCATATCTGTGTTTTTTAGAGTAAGATTGACATGACATTTCACAAATGTGCCATCAAGTGGTTCATTTTGAAACAATGACTTGTTCACGTGCCAATGAAAAATTTTTTAAAAAGGTGAAGAGAGAAAGAAACATCTAGATGGAGAAGAATTTTTTTGCCTAGAAAGGAAGCAATAGGAGGTTCAGATATCAGATTATAGAACCACCTCTCAAACCCTTCCAAAATATGACAAATATAACAATGGTTGCTAAACTCTACATCCTTAGCCAATTAGTCTTTCTGTCATTCAGTGGCTAAGGTGGGTAAGGGTCTAGTTGTAGTCTCCAAATAAATGGTGATCCTACATTTGAAGAAATTTGCATTTGCAGAGAACTCTAGAACCAACCTATTATGAGAGGAGGCTGTCTGTGTGGAAGTCCTGAGGTTACCCTAGTTTCAAGTCCTTGAATCCACTTGACTCCTTTTCCATTCACCGTACTATATTTGTGATGTGTGAGTCTGCTGTGCCCAGTGGAGGAACTTAAAATGTTCTAAAAAAATGCTTCCATTCCTTGCTGCTTTATACCTCTGCTTCTTCATGCATGGACCCTTCAACTTAATATTGGGAGAGCATGGCTTTCCTGATTAGTTTGGTGCACACACAAACACAGATACGCACATACCCAGACACATCTGTCCTGCCTTCTGTTGCTGCATCTCTTCCCGATAGAATACTAAGTTATTACTCAGACCTGAATAGTGGGACTTATTGTGTTGACAGGTGATTTTGGTTTATTCTGCCTCCTTAAGACAGGGATCTATGCATGCCCATGCCTAGCAGAAAGTCTGATTTATAAAGGCACTCAATAAATGTTTGTTAAGATAATGAATAAATGATTGCATAAATTCTTGTATAGATTGTGGTGTATCTGGTAATGCTCTGTAGGCTACAGTGATTTTGTGCTGTCATATTTTAGTTGATTATTGTGACTGTTTTGTTTGTAGATTTTTTTCAGATGCAAATAAGTGTAAAGATATTTAAAGCATTTGTTTTAGAATGCTTTAAGATTTTAAAAAAACTCCCTTATTGGGTATTTTATTGGAGCTTCACAATAATCATTAGATTTTTTGCCAGTTATCTTTAACTTTGGTTATTATGATTATCAGAACATGCCCATAGACATAGTATCTATTTGGGGGAGTATATGTGCTGCCACTTATAAATGTTTTTATACTATACAGAGACAGTATCTCTACCATGCTTTTCTGTTCATTATTATTTCAGTGTATAGGAAACCTTGTGTTACCAAACATTGTATTAAAAATCTCTACAAACCAGCACATCCACATATCTATCCTTCAGATATCATTATAGACATAATGATGTTACTGGAGGGTTAGAGTCCTTGAGAAAAGTGGTAAAGTTAGAAATTATTGATTTAAGGAATGGGGGAGAAAACTGAACAGGAACAGGTTAATGTGCTATTGGGTATTTTTTGAGGGTCGAGCTGAGGGTGACAATAATGAATTTGTAGTCTAAACTGAGAGGATTAGTATGACTTGGAACATATTATTGGCTATTTTTTGAGGGCCCAGCTGAGGTTGGAGATGATGAATTTGTAGCCTAAACGGAGAGGATGAGTATGACTTGTAGAGGTATAAAATGGTGAAAGTATTTATTGTATATTAAAAGGCCTATATGTCAGATTGAGTTTGAGCTGTTAGGGGGCAATTTAATGGAGGAGGGTTAGGGTTATGTCTTGGGAAATAATGAGAGTGAATGTCAAATGGGGCAGACTGTAATACTCAAAGGCATTTCTAGCCTTCTTGTATTGGACAGAGATCTGATGTTAAGCTTATTTAATATATATCTGGGTCCTGTTCTTTCACTATTCTTTCTCATAGAATAGAGGATTGGTACTGCAGGTCCCCGTCTACCAGGCTGATGACTGGTAACTAGTTGGTCTTTGAGAAACTCAGATCTAGCTTCTTGATTACTATATACATTATGTTTTAAAAGTTAGAACTAATACTTGAAAAATAAGAACATTCAATTACATCATTCAATGCATTATTTATGGGCCCTAGTTGTTACACAATAAAGTTTCCATGGCTCAGACTTGGTACATTGCTTCTTGGGTATGAGAGCCTATGGGATTTAGAGTAATGGGTGGCTACCAAAACATTTCCTAATGTAGTGGAGAACATAGCAGATTGTTTTTTTTTTTTATCTGAAAAGGTAAAAATTAGTTCCAGTGAATCAGTCTAAATAAAACATATGCAGTATCAATTTGTGAGTAGATGAAGTTCAATAAAGTACTCTTAAGAGTTAAACAATTTTCATTTTGTTAATCAGTCTTTGATAGTCCCAAAGACTCTCCTGTGTGTTTCAGTGCCTCAGTGTTATCATTATGAGTCAATTGTCACTGTGCTATAGATGTGTGGACATCCTGGTAACTGGAGTGATTGATTGATTTTTTCATTATTTTTTCCTCCAGTTGTTTTGAGATATAATGGACATACAGCACTGTATAAGTTTAAGGTGTGCAACATAATGATTTAACTTATATACATCATGAAATTATTACCACAATAAGTTTAGTGAATATCCATCATCTCATATGGATACAAAATTAAAGAAATAGAAAAAAATAATTTTTCCTTGTGATGAGAACTCTTAGGATTTGCTCTCTTAACAACTTTTATATGTAACACACAGCAGTGCTAATTATATTTATCACATTGTACATTACATCCCTAGTACTTGTTTGTTTCTTAGTGTTTCGATTTTCTATACATTTCAAAATGATCATCATGATAAGGCTAGTTACCATGTAAGTGGAGTGTTTTAGATAATCAAATGCTTTACAGTATGAAATTTCCTCTACATAGGAGCACTAAGGAACTAAATGGTCCTTGCGGTCTGAAAGAGTTAATATGTGTGCTCAGTTTCTCTTCTTCCACCAGGGAGTCTCAGGCAATGGGAGGCAAATTAGGCATGATTTGAAAAAAAAAGGTTTGGTTTTGTTTTTTTAACTTTTAGAGTTCTGTGTATAGTTTGGTTAATGTGCTTGTCTAGTTTTTTCTTGAAAAATGCCTGTTAGTGTATGTGTGTGTGCAGGATGGGTGGGGAGAAGGGCACTGGTGGACAGAGGCTACAATGCAATTAATGCTACCTTGTTTTTTATTTTAATTTTACTTTGGGGAAATAACTTTTCTGGCTCTGTTTCCCATCTCTGAAATCATATGTAATAAGACTAATTTCTCACTCAAGGGTAAATATGTAGTAAAATGTGAATAGGGAACTGAAGACAATGTGTCTGTTATTAGTTGCTTCGTCATGCTGCTATGCTGATTGCTTGAGGACTAAGGCATTGTTTCAGATTCCTTCACTCTCTACATTCTGGGAAAAGAACAAGTTTTAGAGTCAGACACTAACCCTGGTCATTATATTGTGAATTCTTGGATAATCCTCTATACGCCTCATTTTCTTATTTATAAAATGAAGGTAATAATTTATAGGATTATGAAGATTAAAAGTGTAATGTGTACACACTAATTGGAATAGAGTAAATTATCAATTAATTTTGGTGGCTTTCATTAACTGCTTCTTATCAGCATCTTACTGACCTGTATATTGTAAATCACATCTCCTGGTAACTTGAGTTACCTCCAGCCACATCTTTTCCAAAACTTATAGAAATTTCCTTCTTTATGGTTGTTGCTCAGCATTCTCCTGCTTTTTATGAGAAATATTTTTTAACTATCTTGGGTGCACATTTCAGAGTTATGAAATCTCCCCAAAATTCCTTCCCAGAAATCTTAAAAATAAATGTATTCTTACTGGTCACTTGTTTATTCACTCATTCCCTTACCCCTCACATTCATTCATTCAGACAGCATTTATTTAGCAAATGAGTACTTATTGATTCACTAGCATGCACTCAATATGCATTAAACACACACAAGAAGTGGGGCATTCAGACAGAAATTTGATATGATTGATTTGGATTTAAAAAATGTAAAACTGCTTTTTAAAAATTACCAAATAATGTGTATGACAGCTATTTTTGCCCTTCTTTTTCATCCTATCCCAACCTTTCCTTATTTGGCATATGGACTTATGGAGGACATATGGACAAAGGAAGGGTCTATATGTAAAAGATCAGTTGAAACTGTAATGAAGATGATGATGCTAGTAATAATAACTGCTGATTTACCATGTGCTGGACACTGTACTAAATGCTCTACACATTTTATTCTATTTTCATACTCACAACAGTAATGCAGGAGTGATGCCTTACTATGGTCTACAAGTACCAAGAGACTACCTATCTGACCTCACCCCATGAACTGTAATCTACACTTACGGTTCTATAGTACACTCCTTGAACATTCCAGGAAAGTATTATCTTGCCTCAGGACTTGTATTCTATATCCACTGTGTCAGAAATACCCCCTCAGTCCAGTCCTTCACATGATTGGCCTTTTCTTGGCTTTCAGATTTCAGCTCAGTGTCACCTCATCAGACAGTAGCTCTCTCCCATCAACCATGCTCTTTAACATCATTGTTTATTTCAACCAGCACTCACTATCAGAAGTTATCTTTTTAGTTACTTACTCACTTATGTATTGTCTTCCCTCACTGTAATTTAAGCTGTGCAAGGGCAGGAACCTTGTCTGAGTTGTTCATAGTGGTCTTTGTAGTGCCTAGAATAGTCCTGGCTAAAAGCAGGTTCTCAGTACCTCTTTATTGACTGAATAAATGTCATTTTGAAAGAAGTCTTAGTACCTAGAAAAGAAAGAGCATAGTTAAAAAAAAACATACAGGGTAGAAGAAGAAGAATTAACATGTGTTAGGCAACTACTGGGGATCCAGCATTAAGTGTTTTCATAATATGTATTATTGGATTTTCAAAATAGTCTTATGAGAGATTGAGAGAAGTTGAGTGACTTGCCTGTGATCACAGTTAATTACTTACTGATGGAGAATAAGATTAGAATCTTGGTCTGTTTAGCTCCAAACTCTATTTCTTCCACCATATTTGTATATTTCACCCCCTCTGAGTGTGGTGGACATTGTGATGTACTGCCTAGATGCCCCTACTTTAGTAATGATGGACTAACTTTCCTAGATGCTAGGAGTGCTGCTGACAGTGACCCTCAGCTCTCAGTCTCCTATATGTATTGCCTGGACTGAAAAGAGATGCCTTGCCCAACGTCATTCTCCATTCCAGTGACTAATCAGCATATGGATATGAAGACTTGCCCCTTTTGACCTAATTCAGCCAACTTTAAAGGTAGAACTCCACGTAGGGTCAGTGGTGGTCTCCACTGAGATAGCATCACAGTCCAACTTCTTCCTCTTTCATGGGTATTGATCCCGAGAGTACCCCTTAATAAGCTTTCTGCATTCTAATCTTGTCAGAGTCTGCTTCCCAGGGAACCCTGCCTACAATAGTGTGTTTGAGAATTGTGATGGCATTAATAAAAGTGCAAAAATCAGCAATGGGAAGGTGGCATTTGGAAGGAATATAATGATAACCTTGGATTTGGATTTTTTGAATTTAGGTGCAAATGGTTGGCTCTGGACTGTGAGTTCTTTGTGAGCTTGGTGTTATTGGTTCACCAGCCTCAGCACAGTGCCTGTCATATTGTAGGCAGAAGACTCAATAAATAGACCATTAAAGATTTAGCATTGGAGTTTGGGTGACAGTTCATGGAGGTAATAACAAATATCTTGAAAATTGACAAGCTGTCTTATTGAAAGAGAGGAAAAATAAGAACAGTAGAGAATTGAAAAGCAGTATAGAAAAGGGAATCAGAAGAATATAGGTGCTAGGATGCTTTTTTGTTTGGTTATGTGGTGGGAGGTGACTAGAGAGCAGCTGGAAGCAAGTGTTTAATGGTTGATATTTGAAAAATGATGTGAATTTAAGACTGGTGCTTTCAAACCCAGTACGAATGAGGTTTCTGGTGGCCTTCAGAAGTGATGTCAGTCGTGCAACTGAGAAGGAAACCTGTTTAATGAGATTTAAAGAGAGAATATATGATGAGTAAACAAAGGATATCATGGGCATAAATTTGTCTTCCAAGACATTTGGCAATACAAGTAAAGAGAGGTAATCAGCAGGGCCTGTGAGGCCAAATCAAAGTTTATTAAAGAAATGGAAATTCATGTTTGAAGATAACAGAATAGTCAAAAAAGCTGTAGATGGATGAGATAAATAGGCTTTGGGAAAGGATAGAGTTGATTTAGAGCCATTCTGTAGCTCCTTTGTCAAAAGTAAGGATACTTATATCTCTGTACCCAAGGGGAATACAATATGGCATAGAAGGAGTATAGTGCAAAGACAGCTATCAGATCTTAGTTTTATTTACACCTGTAAGTTACACCGGTAATATCACGATCTTATCTTTATTTTATCACTATAACTCATTGGTCAGTAATTTTGTCAAATTTAAATTGCAGTTCTCTAGGTATACCTTAGCTGTGGCAGCTACACTGACCATAGGGTGTCAAATGAGGTCTGATATGTTAGCAATTCATTCTTCAGAAATTTTGTATTTAAACCACGAAGTGTACATTTTTTGGTATATTCCAATGTAAATCACTTTTTGAAAACTTCAGATTTACTCTTATTCTTCTAAAGATAAGACTTTGTAAATTGATTTATGCTTGTACTAGCTTGTTCTCTTTTAGTTTTAAAGGTAATTTGAGATACATATTTTATGTATATAACCTATATTCTTACCATCTCTGTGTCTGATATGACTTTGTTTAACGTTGGACCTCTTTTTGACGTTGATGAAAAGGTCACTAAAGGAAGGAATTCTTGAGGTATTAGGAGCCAAGTGAATAGGACTCTACTTTGTTGTTATACTGAATATATTTTACACAGTTGAAAGGTGGTGTGGAAGACAAAATAAGGCCAAACAAGACTTACACAATCAAACGGCACTTCTTGGCCCTCTCCCCTTTCATTCCTGGGGGAATTTTACTCAATTTCAGCAAGCAAGGATTTTTGTCTATTTTTATATACTTCCAAATCCCAAGTCTACTAGTGCCTGCCATGTGGTAGCTGATCAGTAAGTATTTGTTAAATGATTAAATTTAGTGTGAATATAAAGATATTTATTCTAACTATACTACACAACTATACTAACTATACTACACAAATAAGAAAGAAGTAGGATGATAAATAAAAATGCATTTTAGAAAAATAAAATCAGTAGCAGGAACAACAAAGTAGACAAAACATTTTATACAAATGTAAATAATTATTATATCCTATTATCCTTTATTCCTTCGTCATATATTTACTATACACCATCTATACATGCTTGACTTTATTGTGTCCTGAGCCAAAACATAAGATCTATGGAGCACAAAATGGCTCTAGTCATCTGCAGGGTTAAAAAATAAAAAGTATTTTATTGGATTTTTATCTAGTATTTTACTGGATTTTCCTTAAATACTCTTGTAATATGCTACACTAGTCAATTTACATTATATATTAGCAAGTAAGAATAAATTTTTATCTACATGATCTAAATATATATATTTAAAAAAATTAACATTAGTTTATTAAACAGATATTTGTTGTTGGCCTGTTCTGTGCCAGGAATTTGATATGTCTCAATTATAGAAAATACTTATAATCTGCGCTCCCCACTGCCCCCCTCTCCCCCCTTACCATTTTTTTCTTGTGATTCTGTTGCAAACATTTCAGGGATAAAATTGAAGAAAGATTTTACCTTTCTTCCAACCTCTTTTTTGTATAAAGTTTTCCCAAGGGAAAGCAAGAAGTTTTGGAAGAAAAATTCATATTACCCCAACAGCAAATTTAGGGAATACGTGTTGCTGCACTAGTGAGAAGCCTGTCATCTCAATTTAGTAAGTTTCTGTAGATCTCAACAAAAGAAAAATATATCTCTTTTAATGCCTGTTGACCAAATTCTCAGTGCAGGGTTACTCTGAGCCTGTCTTCCAATTTCAGTTTTTCCTTGTGTGATTGGTTTAATTTGCATATGGGAGATAATTTGATTTTTGAATGTTGTCTTACAAATATATGGTTTCTAACTTAAGGAATTTATTTGTTTTCAGAAAGGAAAGAATGCAGAGACTCTTACAAATTGTATTTTTATCATATATTGACAGATATAAACCTGAGTTTACTTTAATAGCATTTTTGAAATCTATATGTTTATCTATCGATCTATTATTGATTACATAGATCAGAAAAGAAATGACTCTGTCTGATTCTGAATTTAAAAATTTAATTCAGTAGAAATCTGGAGTAGGTATGCTTACTCTAATTGTGTCTTTTTAAAAAAATTGCCACAGTAATGAAAATGTCTTTTGCCTCCTTAACAAAGAATCTGCCTCCAAAGGCATTTATTATTGTAAGCAGTGATAATGATGAGACGATTATGTTGTAATGGAACAGACTGAGGGAAAGAATAAATTTTAGCTACATATTACTGTAATTCCATTTGAAACTTCAGGCAGATATGAGGAAGCTTCTAGTGTGGTTGCTGGTGAAGAACGATTTATTGTTTCCTCCTGATATAAAGACCAATAAACACTTTGTAGACATGACATCAGTTGCAAGCTACAAAGCCTCCTTTATTTTCCCCCTCTTATGTTAACTCATTGCCATTATAAACACATTTCAAAGAAAACCAATCTTTCCTTTTGTTCTGAATTGTTCTTTCTCCAAAAGTGTGCTTGCAAAGTACAAACCTAACTTTCTTATTGAAAGAGAATGGGTGAACTTCTTCCACAGCTTGCAAGGGGCTAACTGTGAGAATTGTGGTGTGTGAGGCTGCTGCCTGCTGGTTCTTTAAGGACTTAAGCAGTTGTCTCCTTATTCAGCTGCATTCTTGAGATGGGAGTGGGGGAGGATGGAGGAAATAAAATACTACTTTAAGTTGTAAATGTAATTTTCCACCATTAACTTAGCATTCTTGACTACTGAGAAATATCTCAGTCTCAAATACATAGTTAACATAGATACCCAGTTATTTTGATTATAGCAATGGGATATATTAACCAATGGCATTAATGATAACTGTAATGAAATGAACAATTCCTTTGGATATGTAGTTGAAAAAAGCATTTTACTACGTTACCCCAAGAGACATAATTTTTCAAAGAATACACGTTCATTTTTCAAAGAATACACTTTCAAATACAGGTCAATGAAAATGTTACAGTTATAAAACTATAAAATATTAGTCCAAAAATAATATCAGAACAACAATTTTTAGCCATTAGATAAGGTATTCAGCCACTTTATGTGATCTATAAGTCAAATCAAGATATGCCTGTCTAGAAACATCTTAAAAACCTAAAGTAACAAAGTTTATTATTTTGCTCTTCCAGAGTAACTAGTAGAAACAAAAGCAAAGTCATATCAATGTCAAGCATATCACAGTTTCTGCCTTGGCATTTTATACTTGTGTAAACTCTGATATATTATGAATTAAGTTTGAGAAAAAATTGTAAAGTATTTACTTTTGGTAGTCCTTATTCTCAATCACTCTCTCCCCCCCTCCCCATCTCTATCTCTATCTCTATCTATCTCTATCTCTTTCTCTATCTCTATCTCTATCTCTCTTGATTCCTATATAGCAAAACCCCTTGCCACAAAAATCTGCTATGAGTCTCTCCCACCAGATAAATTGGACTATGTGCATTTTACATACCTTATGTTAAATTATTAATTGAAAAGTACTTCTTTTTATTTTAAGCGCCTTTGCAGGAGTGAAAAGTAAGTTTTGGAGGGAGCCTTGAGGGGATGGATAGGATGGGGATAGCTCTCTTGGTGCTCCTAAAATCAAATTTGGTGTCTGGCTCCACAATGCTGTGACATATATTGACGACTATTTGGAAATGTGTATGTCTGGGCACTTCTTACAAAGCCATATGAAGATCTCTGTAGACACAGTAAATTATTTAATATTTTTGGTCTGTATGAATGATGTAGATATATGGATAAAAACAAATAATAATCTATAGCACCTTTGATTATGTGGCATTATACTTATTAATTTTATATCATAAACTATTTTCTGTTACTTTTAAGAACTATTACTGCTACTTCAGGGCTCATTTAAAAGAAGACCCAGGGGTGGGATAGGGAGGGTGGGAGGGAGACGCAAAAGGGAGGGGATATGGGAACATATGTATATGTATAACTGATTAAATTTGTTATAAAGCAAAAAATAAAAAAAAATAAAAAATAAAAAAATTAAAAAAAAGAATTTCCTCAGTTTAAGATAAAAGGAGAGCATAACATCTTTATTTTTAATAACAGTAATACTTCATTTGAAGTTTTCAATGTCTTTCTAATGTATCTAATATGTTTAAAAAAGGTTTAGGGCTTCCCTGGTGGTGCAGTGGTTAGGAATCTGCCTGCCAATTCAGGGGACACTGGTTTAAGCCCTGGTCCTAGAAGATACCACATGCCGTGGAGCAACTAAGCCTGTGCGCCACAACTACTGAGCCTGCACTCTAGAGCCCATGAGCCACAACCACTGAGCCCACGTGCCACAACTACTGAAGCTCGCGTGCCTAGAGCCCATGCTCTGCAACAAGAGAAGCCACTGCAATGAGAAGCCCGCACACTACAACAAAGAGTAGCCCCTGCTCGCCGCAACTAGAGAAAGCCCTCGTGCAGCAACAAAGACCCACCTCAGCCAAAAACAAACAAATAAATAAATAAATAAAATTAAAAAAAAAAAAAGAAGACCCATGGGACTAAATAGGGCTTATGTTGTCCTTATATTTTATAATGCCTAGAGATTACAGAGACTTGTTACTTAAATGAATAATTTATGGATTAATATGTATTATGCCAATTGTGGATGCCCCTGCAATGAATTTGCCTTGGAAATTCCAATTAAGAGCCCTTATGCATGCAAGGAAATTAAAATGATTTTTTAAGACTGAAAAATAATGAATGATATCTAATTAATACCTTGTTCCTAAGCATCATATCATTAAAACTCTCTGTTGTTTGGTGTGAATGTGTGTACATGATTTGTGTGGGTCAACATTTGATATTTGTATAGCTGAATGCCAGAGCAAGATATTTAAAACTCTTGTATTCTAGAAAGAATTCGAGAAAAAAAATACTGTGCCAGAAACGTTTCCCCTCTTCTGTAGGCAACTGTTCTTACATCATTTTACTCTCTGCCCCTTTTCCCCTAATCTTCTGTTAGGTAGTTAAGACAAAAAAATGGCTAAGAAATACTACATAGATAAAAATTTGGTTCTAATGTGAGCAAGTTTAATGTTCTTTGCTGGAGGTCTTCTACAATGACCTCTGTACCAATTCACATTATTATAACCAATTTTGTGTTAAATGGCTTATTTTGATTAGTTAGTTTTTAGTGTGAGCAGATTTGAAGAGAATTTTGAAAAACCAGGGGCTTTCACCAGATGTATTTTTTAACATCTAAAAACACGAAACATTAGTGACACCACTTTTTTCCTTCTTGATTTCCCCCACTTCAGGACTATGAGAGAATGATGTGCTAACCTATACTTTCCATACAGAAAAACCACAAGAAATAAGTGATCTCTATTTAGAGCTTACAAAGCATGTTTTATAATACTCATTTCATCACCCTAATTCACTCAGGAAATGTATGAAGTAAGGAGGTCCAATTTAAGGATGGGGAAACCAAAGCTCAGTGGGGAACAGTAACTTGCCTAAAGTCAAGAGCTTGTAATCACCTATTTTAGTGCCTGGTTTTCCTGTTTCAGGTCCTAAGCCCTTTTCACCATGATGTGTCTTTCAACATGTTCATGAATTGTTCAATAAAGCAATTTAGCAATATACAATATTGTTCACATAGATTCCCTATTTCCTATTTTGCTTCCCATATGTTTCATACTTTGTGACTTGCAAGTGGTGGCTGATAGCAATTTCCTGTTGGTTTTCTTGAACCTTACCTTCTGTCACCAATTGTTTAGTTCCTGACTGTGCTGTGAGTTCATATAATATAGACCTGTGTTAGAAATGACAAAGTGTTCTTTCTTCATCAGGGCTCTGTCTCTAGGCTGACCTAGTTTGCCTGTCCACTGTCTGTTTGTATGCTCCAGGCTCCCATGGGCGAGGCAGCTATGAACAGAGTGACAAAAGCCATCCTCACTGCCAACAGCTTAACTTATGCTGCAGAGTCTGGGAACAGCAAAGACATTACTAGTCATATGATTTCTGAATATGAAGGAAGTCATGATTATCATAGAAATAGTTATGTTCGTAAGGGTATACATTTCTCTTCACAGATCATACATAATTATGCTGTAATTAAATAATTTACTAGAAAGAATGAGGGAGCAATATAATAGATATTATACAATGGAGTGATACCTAGGTTAAAAAATGTGCTCAGGTAGAGTTAAATGAAAAAAATAAGACTTTTCATGTCATGCAGTATTAGTATTCTTTGACTTGCATATTTTTCTCCAGAAAGAAGTGTGATTATTCTATACCTCTAGCTTAGGAATGTAGTTCATCATAAACATTGATGACATGGCAGTCATTATCTGCCAAACATCTGCCTAGTAAGCAGATTTCATATCTGTTTTGATCATCAGATTATAGTCAACACTAGATCTGATTATATTTAGACCCTTGTTGAGTTTTGTCTTCCAAGAGAGGTTGAAGCAGTAGAGCTGAGCAGGACAATCCCTGGGTAGTATTTTGATGGTTTCGGCATATTTCAGCATCTGAAACTTTTAAACTCCAAGGACTTGGGCTTGTCTGAGTCCTGAAATAATCAGACTCTTAGCCACTGACTGGCTAAGCAAAATGCCCATGGCACTCTTGTTGGCGTCTGAATGACAGTTTACTTTTTCAAAGTGAGCAATAACTGTGAAATGAAGCTTAGTACTCAAAGTCTGCATGGTCAGCACTTTTCTTACTTATTCAGGCTACATGAGGAGCCAAGTCATAACCAAAAGTTTGCTTTAATCCATGGAGAGCCAGAGCAAAATGAATTTCATGCCAAATTCTTTAATCCAGTTTAAGGGTCTATCTGGTTGTAGGGAAGGCCGTGACAATGAGACCTGATACTCCATATTCATGAGACTCTCATTTTCATTAAGATGGTTGAAGAATTTTCCTTACCTTAAGAATAATTTATCTCAACGTGATAGAGGACCAGTATGCTCTTGAACAGTATTAGAGGTAATGTTTCATAAACTATTCGCCTCCCTTCTCTTTCCTATGGGTTGCCCTCTCTAATTTCACCCACTTTCTATTGCTCAGTAGCCTACTTTGTCTGGAGCTATACCATGGCTAGTATTTGAAGGTAATTCCCAGTCACATATTTACAAACTATTGTTTAAGCATTTAGGGTTAACAAAACATTTCCCTGTTTTTTGAGTTAATTTTATAACTTAACTGTCAAACAGAAATATCATTTCTCTAATTTCCAGGCTCTTGTTGGGAAACACCTCATTGTAACTTCTAGGTACTGGAAACAATAGGGAATTCTTTGGAAATGCTCAAGTGGAGGCTGCAAAGATATTTTAAAAGGCTAGAAGTTATTTCCTGACATGAAGGTCATTGCTAAACCTGACTTGAACTGGCACTAATTAGCTTGGCAGCATATAATTGGCATCTTTGGGCTATGAGGCATGCCTCGCAACAGTCCTAGGTGTTAGACATAGTCAGTTTAGTTCAATTTAATAATTTTTTGACTAGCTCCTCATCAACAGATTTTTGCATAGAATTAACATATAACACATATTTGTATACTACTTCATAGTTTTATTTCATTTGGTGCTTACACCAACCCTGAGAAACAGTTATGCTAGGAATTCCTCTATTTTATAATATAGGTAATAGCGGTTCAGAAAAATAAATGCTGTATCCAAAATTATACAGTCTAGCTAAGACATAATTATCCCTTTCAACTGTAACATTTTCTGCCTTGGTAAATATAGAACATGTATTTTAATTTAGAGGAGAAGATTAAAAGCTTGGCTTTTGGAGGCAGTCAGATATAGATCAGACACAATAGACTTAGATACTTACTACCTAAGTGACTTCAGGCAAGTTTTTTTTAACTTCTCTGGGTTCAATTTTCACATTTATAAAATTGGGGTAAGACTTCTTCCTCTCTTACAGGATTTTTGTGAGGATTAAATGAGTTGGGGCATGTAACATGTTGGGCCAATTGTTTGATACTTAGCACTCAACTTCTATTAGAGCATTGAATCCAGAAAGCTTACTCTTATTTCACTTTGTAGACTGAGTCAGCCCTGTGCCATCTGTGAGGTCCTGTTTGTTTTAAGGGTTTAGGACTGAAGTCATGTTTCTCCAAAGGTCTGCAATAAAGCAATATCAATTTTCCTGAGGTGCCTAGATGTGGTATCATCTTGTCTCATAGTCAGGATTTTTATTCAGACAGCCAAGTTGGCCAAGATGGTGACCAGGAAAGTGTTTCTCCTGAAGTTTCCCTATTAAGAAGTTAATGATCCTACCAGAACTATTTAAATAACAACATTTACAAATTTGGGGAAACAATTTTCAACATTGTTTTCATATGCATTACAGAAAAAAATAAAAGGAAATAAGGGATTTCAGTTAGGTACGTGGAATAACTTACTAATGGTCACCAAAGTGAGATAAATTACCAATGGAGGCAGCAGCTTGTGGAAGAAATAGCATAGGAGACCTAAGTTCTTGTCTAGTTGACATCTCTTTCCAGCATGTAGCTGAGGCAAAACACCTTAACCTTTCTGAATCTCAGCATTTTCATCTGTAAAATGTGGATAATTATATCTGAGACTTACAAGGTTGTTGTGAATATATAATGAGATGAAGGAAAAGAAAGTGATTCGTAAACTGTGAAGTGTTATACAAACTGAAGGTGGTGGTATTATTTTCTGGGGTTCGTTGAAAACAGAAATTCTTGGATTATTTAAACGTGCTCTTGCCTGAGGTGGAGAAGAACTAACAAATAGCCCTTTGAATCTGTTTCAGTTCAAAGAATATATGTCTTCAGATTAAATCAGTATTGATGGTGTTAGGTATTGTCAAATTGAAATTCAATCGCTCTTTTGGAAGGGCATTAAAAAATAACAAAGGAGAATATATTTGGAAAGGAAAGATATTTTGTATAGAAAGACTTAATTATCACGTTGAGTATATGTTAAATATATTCCGTTTAAAATCAATAATTAAATGGTAATGAACACTGTGCTCTGCTAATTAGAACTTGCTTTTTTTTTTTTTTCACAGCAGACAACCGAGCATTGCTTTTGTGCACTTCTTTCTAATTGTATTTCAAGTTCTTTCCAAAACAAGGCCCTTGGATACCCCAGGTTCAATATGCCCCTGGGCCTGGTCCACTACTGTCTTGTATTCATGTGTGGGTTCACCATTCGTTCACCAACATTAAATCCCAGGATAGGTGTGATAAAACAGGACTCCCTCCTCCATGGCACAAGTCCTTTGCTGGTTTCAGAGGTGGATGGCGGTCTTTGCAGAAAACACACAGGAACTTTTTCTTGGAACTGAAGTGGGATAAAAAATGCCTGCCCTGAACATCACCATCTTTTCCCTGACCTTTCCCCTCCAGTTTCTGAAGATACAGCAGAAAATAATCTTGCTTGAAGATACTGAGTAACAATTCCATAAAACAAAAACACATGCTTCCAATGCACTGTGCTTTCCGATATGCTGGGTTTAGTTCAGCTGCCGGATGAGCTGATTGATGCGTTCACCTCGATAGCCAGGTGAGCCCACTTCCTTGAGGAAGCCCCCTCTAGGTAGCGTGAAGGGCCACTGAGAGTTGGAAAGGGCGCAAGAACCCTAAGATCACCTGAAAATTCTTCCCCGGGAAGGCAATTTCGTGAATGAGGTCTTCCAAGCAAATGACACAAAACTTCCCCAGGTGCTCCTCAGTCTCAGTGTTGTCTGTCAAAGGGATGATTTTATTCTTGACCTTGGCTTGTCCACGTTTCAAGATGAGTTCCCAAACTTACTTCAAATTTGGAAATCCCCAGGTCACATAAGTTTCCACTATACGAAGTGTTTTTATGGTTTGAGGAGTTATTTGCCTAAAGACACCACTGAACATCTTATTCAGGCGAAGTCTTGCAATGGTCCTCTGCACCAGTAAACTCACCCCATTAATCCTTTCGATGCATAAAACAAAGGCCAAGGAATGTTTATCTGGCACTTCCAAGCCGTGAGGTTTTACTTCTAGTCATCTGAGTCGCACCCTGTCACGTAGTTGCCGCCAGGAATCATGTAGGAACCGTTCTAGTTGCTTAAACTTGATCTCTTTTCTTTTTCTCTGCTCCTTCCTTTGCAAAAGCACCTGCTTTGCCTGGGTGGCTTTCAGGGCTTGATAAGCCTTCCTCTTTTTCAGGAGATTTTCTGGAACCAAAGGGATCTTTTTTCTTGACTCTTCCTCCACCATCTTTCCAACTCTAGAACTTACTTCTAATAAGGCCAAGGTTATCAGTTTGAATCCCATTGTGGGTCAATTAGCATAATGTCAGCCTTCACCCTAAGCTTTCATGAGGTCACTCAAATGTGTACCTATGTTCACAAGGAGAATAAAAGTGGAGATTGGACGAAATCATGCAGATTTTCAAGCAGTATGTATAGAGCTATATATTATAATGTATCTCCAACTTTTATTTTTTTCTTTTAGCATACTTATTTTTGCTTTCTGTAGTTAATTGTCTGGACTACCAATTTTGTTTAGGAAATTACTGGTGTAGTTCACAGATGATATTCCAAGTTTCCTGAAAAGTGGTTTAATCTCTGGTACATTCTGACCCTCTGTTTACAAGTGCTAACTTTGCAATGCTTTACTTCAAATGACCCTGAGAACTATGAACTTCTTATATGTGTTTTTTAGATGGGAAAATGGAGGCATTTTTTTCCCAAGGTTTTTTACTCCCAGGTGAAGAGATTTTGGCTAATTTTATAAAAAGGTCAGTAGCACAGCTGGGCTTGAAATACAGAGGTCCTGACTCAAAGTTCTATATTTAATTTGCAGTGTTTTTTTTTTTTTTTTTCCTTTTTGGCTTATATATAGTAAGTTTAGTCAAAGGCTGGGAAAATTCATATTATGCCTGGATCTTTAGCAAGACTGACAATTACTACAATTACATGTCTTTCAGAAGTACCTATGCTGGTTATTTGACATGACATTATTTTGACTAATTTTTTAAAAAATACCAATCATATAATTTGATCCATTGGTGTCTACAGGCCTACCCATAAAGATAGGGTATCTAACATTATAATTTTGATCAGTTTAAGTGAAGAAATTTGGCATATCATATCCTTATAAGCAAAATGCTCTTATGTTATGAAGAAAGTAGAGATCTTTGGATTGTGATTTGGAGGGTGATGAAAAGGTTCCTTGCTCCCTAATTTATCTTTCACTGACCCTCCTATTTATCAAAATTCCACCTTTAGTGGTTCAGACCATCTTATATAAAGTAGGAAAGCCCATTTATACCATCATTTACCTTAGTAAGGATTGAGGATCAAGTTTTTTAAGTAGGATTCCTCCTGAGTACCATCTGGGGTCAGGGTACTAAGAGGATTTCAAATTTTGATGAAGGAAGGAAAGAGAATATGCAATGATGATTTTTTGAGACCTATTCTGGGAGTTTAGATGGTGGTGGTGGGGATTTGTCCTATCAGAATACAATGTAACTAAACTGGACACTCAGAGGGTAGGGAAGAGGGTGAAGGAAAGCTAAGGATGGGAAAGTGAAAGTGTATCTAAGACAAGATATTCATGATTTTTGCTTATGGTCTTGTTTGTGTACATATGTTTAAAGAACATTAAGTGTGTTGTCAAGAAGCAAACAATTAATTTGAAACCATGTGATTCTTCATTTTTATGTTGATGCTAAAAAATGCTTTCTTAATATGAAAGTTTCCTAGGGGAAAAGATGCTCTTTTTGTAAAGGAGGGCTTCTAATCTCTCTAACTTTGATTATTTTTTAGTCAAATGGTGATAATATCAATCTAACTATTTCATTGGATTGATGCAAAGCTCGATTGGGATAATATGCATTAAAAACATGAAATGTAAAGTGCTGAACCAAATACAGGGTGTTAAAAATTATGTGCAGTACAGGTTGGAGATTAAGTGCTTGGATTCTGGAACAGACTGCCTGAGTTTCAACCCTGGCTTTGTCTCTTTTTACCTGTTTGACATAGGACAGCTTAAACTTTCTGTGTCTCAGTTTTCTAATCTGTAAAATAATAACCTACCTCATAATGTTAATGTGAAGATCAAAGGAGTTAATATATGTAATGGGCTTAAAGTAGTGTCTTGCATAGATTAAATGCAACAATCGTATTAATTGTTGCATTGTTATGTATGTGTCGGTACAAACTTGAATACTGACATAAGTGCCTGGGAGTGAATTACTTGGAAATGCTTCAAGCAATATAGTTCTCTGTTTACCTAACAAATCATATTTAACAATGAGCTATTAGTGGAACTGTGTTGATTTAGCAGTTATGTGTGAACATCTTTCAGAAGCTTTCTTCTTTTGATATTTGAGTAAAGAAACTACTCTCATTAATGCTGACTTATTCAGGTAACTTTTATAGAGTATTGGTCTTGATCATCATGTTTATATCTTACATGAAAGGTTTTCAACCCTGACTAACATTAAAAGCAAATGGGTCCACCAGTTGTATTGGAAAGTTTGGAGGTGGCACTCAGTCATTGGTGTTTTTTAAAAGCTCCCCAGGGGATTTTAATTTGTAGGCAGAGTTGAAAATCACTGACCTAGAGCAATAATAATTAAATATATATCCATATTATTTAGTTTCTGACATTGAAATATAATTTTTTCATACTTAAATAAATAAAATGACATGGCTATTTATGGATGTTTCTTTAAAGGCAGACCTATTGTTTCCATTAATTCTGTAGCTTGTGGTTTTGTGTTATAAAGCAGAAATGAGAAGTTTATTTGTTTTTAAATTATCTGTGGATTTTTGTTTGTTTGTTTTTGGCATGATGAAGGCTGTATATATTTAAAAAATATATAGGATCACAGAATAGTGAAGGTGAGAGGGACCCTCAAAGCATCTAGTAGAAAGATTGCACACTTTGAAGCCAGTACTGGCTTGCAGTGACTGATTCACTTACGAGCTATATGATCTTGGGCTACTTACTTAATGAGTCAGAGCCACAACTTCATCTCTGTAGAATTGAGATGTATGTGTACTTTGTACGATGACAACTGCATTTCATGTGCTACACACACACACACACACACACACACACACACACGCACACACACATCTTGACTCCCTGACTCCTGCCTGATCCCCATACCGTCTGGTGCAGATATCTAGAGCAGGGACTGTGTGGGAGCCTCTGCAGGGCTGTCTGAGCTTGAAGAGCCAGTTGCTGAGAACTGCTTCCTCCCACTACTCCGGGATCATTTCTCTGGCTCTTTTTGGATTATTTCATGGCTGGCTGTTTGGATCCCATGACTTTTCATGAGCATAACATTTAGTCTGTGGGGGGTCAGTCACTGCTAAGTAGAGTGAAGCTGTTAATGAGACTAGAGATGAAGATGGCTTCTTGTTGCCACATAATGGAAGCTTTGGGTACTTCCTCTTTGAGCCCTAGACAATACATGTGCAGGACACAGATGGCTGCTTTCTCTTTCCAGCTGTCTTCCTGTCCATTGCTTCTTTCTGTTGAGTAGAGACAGTAGGAAGCCACTATCTCTATCTTAGTTTGGGGGAAGGAGAGAAAATATTACAGACTTCTTTGATTTTCTTTTGTATGATAGGGACAGTGGATTTTGTCTCCATCCCAACCCTTGTCTTTCAGATCCTGTAGCATATGGCTATAAACATATTACATTATCCAGCTCTCCTGTTGCACATTCTTTATGTCATAAGAAGGAGGTTCATGGGTTGTTTCCAATTAGTTATAAAGCATAATGCTTGAAGTCTTCATCTTAGCTATGGTGCATTGATGTCCTTCCCACTTATAGGCCTGGATTTAGGTCTATTCTCAATCTTCTGAGATTTCTGCTTTTGTCACCATCTCTCTGGACTGATCTGAAGATTTCATTGAAAATATTTATAAATTCAGCTACCATTTTCCTATTTTCCCCTCAACTGGAATAGGCACCATCTTCTCATTATTAGTATTAGTGGTAAGTCTATTGATTTTTTTAGCTGATGAGGATCTTTAAACATTGTACTTGTGGGGTGGGTGTTCTAACATAAACTTTGTACTCCACTAGATTTTGAGACTCTTGAGGGTAGGAACCCAGTGAACATAGTCATAACTATCATTTATTATGCACCTACTATGTACTAGTGACTTCGATTTAATTATTTCAATTAACTCCCATAAAAATAATGTACACATAACGAACCATTTCAGATACCTTAAGTAAACTGCCTAAGGTCGTCTAGTTCGTGAGTAAGAGTTGGATTTTGAACTCAGTTTGATCTTAAATCCTCTTTTCTAAATCATCTTTCCAAACTCCTTCTTAAAGAAAAGGATAGATACAGATAAGAGGGATGGGATTTTGGCCTGTTGAAGGTTGGACGGAACTGGTATGGAGTTGCATTCTTAAAGAAAAAGAGAGAAGATCTGCAGGTCTTCAGAGCCCTTGCTTTTCCCACTAATCTACACTGACTTGCATCACTGGTGTACACTGACATTTAGTGAATGTACCCTACAACCCTCAAGGCAGAAGTCACCCCTTCAGAAGGCTTTGGCCCATGTGCAGGTCTTCACTTTGTGCTTTTTATTCATGTCAGAGAGGCTCAGATTATGTGAAGATGTCTCAGAATCAGGCAAACTCTGAAGAAGATTGGAGTGATCCATGGTGATAGTCCATGGTGAGGAGTCAGGTCTGTATTGAAGTCAGCCTTGGCTTTCTGAAGATCAGGGGATACTCTGCAGTCAGCCTCTATACTTACAGTTCAGACCACCAGAATGTGCCCACTGGATTTGGCAAGCAGTAGGAAATATATAAATCTTTATGAAGTTGAAGATTTGTTGAATGTGCCCAGAGAACATTTTCCATTTAATGTATTTGGAAACTATAAATATAATTCCTGCTGGGGAGTAAAAGTAATTGCTTCAGAAAAGAAAAAAAGTCAGTTCTTTAAATGGCTTAACTCCTTTCACAAACATTTGCTTTTTTTAATGACTGGGAAATTCCTGGTACAGGAAAATAAAATGTCCTTTGGTACAAAGGAGGTCATTCTGGTCTTAACTGACCCTATGCACTCTAGTTCCTGCTTTCTGTTCCATATTTTGTCACCAGAGGTTATTGGAAGGATAATCCCTCTGTGGGTTTTCACTGCTTTTAGGGCATGTTGCCAAAGAGAAAGTTATCTTGGCTCAGAAACTGCCAAAGCAGTTCAGAAGGCTCAGATCCCAGGGGTACTGAGCCAGTGACTGATAATGACTTGATTTAGGTTGGCCATGGATTTGATTTTTAAAGCATACTTTTCATGTGTGTTAGGTCTGCTGTGTCTGCTTCACCCTCTTCAGATTTTTCAGCAGACTCATTGCTTCATGGGTCAGGAATGATCTTCCTTTCCTAGGCATGTTATTCTACTTTGATTCTATTCTTATGAACAGAAACATCTGTACCAGTTTGAGGCCTCATGTTCATCTTTTTAACCTAGTATAAAGGAAAAACAGCTGTTGAAAGAAGTTGCCCTGTATCTCTTTCTTTGAACACTTGGAGGATGATTTCTCCTAAAATTAATTTCTGAAATGGCTTGGCTAAAGTGAAGAATATATCTGAGCTCTTAGATTTGCTCAGTGAAGATGTTCTCCTAAATGGTAGTGTAGAATAGCTCTCAGTGGATGCCCTTGATTTAATTGAAGCTCAGTTTCCTCAAGCTTTAAAATAGCCATTTGCTACCAAGGAGGATGTTGAAAGTATTAGGTAGGGAGGTTTTTACATCTATCCTGGACATTTTTCATAGAGAGGTAAACATGGAAGAGGTTCAAGTGAACCCTGACAACAATCTCTGTAGTCTCCTTTAAATTACATATCTTTAAGACAATATCTTTGAAGGATTAGGGATGGGAAATAAACTGATATTTATTAACTGCTTCTTAGGTAGCAGCATTGTGCTAGATGCTTTCTGCAGATTACCTTTTTAGATTTATCTAGGTTTGTGTGGTTAATTAGTGACAGCCCACAAGATTACCAAACTACCATGCTGCTCTCACATCTTGAAGGGTCTGTGTCAGAGTCATTATAACCCCCCAAAATTTATCCATGGCTATAATAGATCAATGTTTTAATAAGCTTTTTTCCCTACTTGATTAGAAGTTTTTATTATTTAAAAAATTCACACCCTTGCCACTGAGAATTTGGTTCTTATTATAATTTGTTAATGAACTCTGTGTTTTAAGATCTTTGAGTCACTTTCATGCCTCCCTAGGTCTGAGACTCCAAGATGAGGCTCTGTTGCCTAAATAAGCCTAGAATAATTCTTGCTCTGGGATTAAGAAACTCTGTCTTTAGCTGTCATGGAGAGGAGAGGATTATAAAATTCAGTCATGAGCTGCTTAGGCATTTTCTGCAGATCCCATTTCTTGCCCCAAACACTGTGGCCCCTCTCAGACACTCTAGAACCCTTGCTTGAAATCACTTGAGGAAGTCAGGCTTGACCTGGGCATTACTCATCTTCTTTAGTACACCCCTCTCCACTGCCCCCAATGTCTAGGTTTATTGTAGGTAGCCAATGAGTATATTGTTGAACTTAATAGCTAGTACAAAAGCATTGGGGAACATATGGCTAAGAAATGCTATCATATTTGAAATTGGGAAATTCTGGGTAATTGCTGAGTGCCTCATATTATTAATTCCTGTGGGGAGAATACATGGCAGAATTCATGATGGGTTTATATTGTAAAACAAAAACTCTTGGGAGATGAATCAGATGCTACATATCTGCTTATGATACTCAGAATGGGAATGACACTGATTTTCTGATAATATATTATTATTATTCTGTAGCCCCAGATGATACAGCAAACTCTCAAGAGGACATTGCAGTATTATGAGCACCAATTTACTGGGTAAGTAAAAATGGATTTTGGCTATTATTGGGGAAAAATTAAAGATAATTACTACATAGAGAACAGACCTGTTGTTGCCAAGCGGTGGGGGAAAGGGTTGGGGGAGGGATGGAGTGGGAGATTGGGGTTAGCAGATGCAAGCTATTATATATAGAATGGATAAACAACAAGGTCCTATGATAAACCATAATGGAAAAGAATATATATAAAAAGAATGTAGATATGTATAACTGAATCACTTTGCTGTACAGCAGAAATTAACACAACATTGTAAATCAACTATACTCCAATTTTAAAAAAAGAGTTACTCAAACATAGCTGTTGAACATGTGGGCAACCAAGTCAACCTTACTGCATAATGATTATGATCTCAGTGTGAAGTGGGAGCTCATAGGAGCCCCATGGAGTGATTTCCTTTAGTTTATTTGTGTTGAATCCTTTTAAGTAAAATCCCTTTTGCTAGTGCTTTCCTTTTTCTTCCTTCTTGTGCTCTTACCCTCTCATTCTCATCCACTGAATCTCATATTTTGCCTTAGTAATATCATAAGGTTTATTGGTAACAGCCAAGAGGCTTTAAATGAGATTTTAGGGTCCTTCAGTAAAGTTTAATCAAATTCACTACAAGCTTAACACAGTTCAGTGAGAAGTATTTGTTTAGTTAGAGTCACATGTTACATATTTCCTTTATTTATTCCCCATTTCCTGAAATGGTTGTGGTATGATGAAAAGTAAGAAGATTTGAGGTCAAAAGACAGGAATTCAAGGCCTCACCAGGACATAGAACTTTAAAGTAACTTTATCTCTTTTAAAGGGTGATGATGATAACAACTAAATCAAGGATTATATGTCATTATTAAATGAGGTAATTTTAATGAAAGTATTTTGTAAACAGGAAGCTCCAAATAAGTGTAAGGTATATCCTTGATTGGCTACGGCAGAAAGCAGTTGGCAAATACAAAAGCCTAAATTCACTTTCTGATGCAGTCTAGCTATTTAAATTAAATGTACAATGTACTACAGCTATTTATCTTTGTAGAAGTTTAAGAACTTATGAGGAGCCAAGTTTCAAATCCTGGTACCTCTTGAAATGCTATGGGGAATCATTTAACATTTGTGGGTAATAGTCATTACCATGGAGATCAAGAACATATTTTTGGCTATTAGGATGTAGTGTGATTTTTTTTAAATAAAACAAAAGGGAAGAAAACTTAGTAGAAAAATAATCTCAGTACTGAGTAGAATGCCATATATTTTAAGTGCTTGATGATTATGTTAACTGTCATTTCAAAGGGAATTGCCCTGAAACTTTGTCATATCAATCCTCAAGAGTACAGTACTAGAAAAAACATATTATTTAAACTCATGAGATGGTTTTTAAGTTGAGGCTATTTGTAGTTTTAAATGGTTTATTTTAAGAGAGATAATGTCAAGTTAATCTCTTCCCACATACTCTAAAATAAAACTTAATCACTCTCATTGGATTTGCTGCTTTCAAATATGGTGTTTGGATTAAACTAGTCAATGTATTTAGAATAATTCCTGGTATGTGGTAAGCACCACATGCTTGTTTACTCATATTTATTATCATCATTATTTTTAAGATTTTAATGACAATACCAGTAATGAAATGCAAATTATTTCTGGAATTATGAATGCCTTCTCTGTTTTGAAATCAAATAATGACTGCTGAAATAGTCTTATTTGTGAACTAAATTATGTCTTCATGGCAAGTCAGAGTGGGAATCTTATAAATATGATCAAACTAGATAACTAAACTGTATTACTATAATCAGCAGAAAATTATTTTTTCCATTAGTAGGATGGAGTTCTCTTTCATCTAAATAACTGCCTCAACTCTCCTCTCAATCTCTGTAGACATAGCCTGTGGTATTTCTTTGTTCATTGCCTGAATGGTCTTTCCCTAGTTCTGTTTATTGCAGACACTATTTAAAGAACAGACAGGGTATAGGACTTTCATATAAAGAGGTGTCTTAATGTCCTACTGGTTCTAAGACCTAGTAGCATATTTTTGCTTGGGTGTTGGCTACCTTCTGAGGATTTGAAGTACCTTTGCTCACTGTCTTTTTCTGTGCTCATGCTGATAAAGATAAAAAGGGCCATGGTTTCCCTGTCCAGTGTCCTCTTTGCCCTTTAGAGTTCATCTTTCTGCTTTCAATTTCTTTTTTCAATACTGAAAAAGGAGAGCATCTATGATCACTAACACTTGGATTAAAATGTATTCACTCATATGTGTTGTTCCTCTTAAGAAAACACAATTTTATCTCTAACTGTGAAAAGGAATGTGTTTCTTACAGTTAAAGGGATTTCAGGCAATTGCAAGCAAGTGCTGGAAAGTTTATTTCACATGTTTCTGGGGAGGTGAGGGTGGGAAAGAGGTGCTTTTCCTAATCTCTGAAATTGCGCTTTGCCTAAAGCTTGTCTTGAAATAATTCAGCTTTTAGGTGTCTTGGGTTGGATAATGAATCAGAATGGGTAACAGAGAGTAGGAGCTAGCCTTTTTCTTTTTAATTTCATAATTCAGCCTCCAACCGCTAACCTTCCCATCTCCCCTTTCCTCTGTTTTGATACTCTGTCTTTGGATCTGCATTATTTATCAGAGCTCCAGGATTGTATAGTCTTGCTCCTTAATTAATTTTTATACCAGTAGCCCATAGAAACTCTCTGAGGCTTTTCTTAGTCTCCAAGACCTAGACTTGAATGAAGTGAGCAGCTGTTCAAAGGATCAGACAGATGGAGGAATGGGAGGGAGTAGCCGATGGAGCCTCTTGTTAGGAAGTAAGATAGCCTCTCTTGTACTTCAGCAACTTTATCTTTAAACATTTATTCTGTTCCTTAACCTATCCATTCACTTGTTCATTTATTTATTCATAGAGATCATTTAAGCTGGGAAAATAAGTGCTTAAATAATTTATTCATGTGGTATGATAAATCTTCATCTCTTCATCTCCACTGTCACCATGGTCTCTCAGATAGAGATTCCAATCTAGTTTTCTGGCTTCTACTCCTGTAGTTTCTGATCATGTATGTCTGGGTGTGGCTCAAGAATTGGCATTTCTAAAGAGTTCCCAGATACTGCTGATTCTACTGGTCCAGGGATCATGCTTTGAAATCCCTGTTTAAAACCATATAATAACTTACTGTGATAGAATAAAATCTGAGCAATTCCTGTGATCTGGCCTCTGCTTACCTCTCTGATTTCATCCTATTCCACTCCCCACTTTTCACTCCACTCCAGCCACTCCAGCCTTCTGTTGGTTTCTCAACTATACCAAAGCTTGCTTAGCCTCAAAGCTTTTGCACATACTATTTCATATACCTGGAATTCTCTGTCCCCAGATGTTTGCATGGATTATTCTTTTATACAGTTAAGTCTTTGTTTAAATGTCATATCCTCTGGAAGGTATGACACCCACCTAAAGTAATCCTCAATCCCCTACCTCAATCTCCAACCGCAGTGATTTTCTACTACATTAGTCTCTATTATCTCTCTTCATAGTACTTATCATTAGCTTATATTATCTTGTTTATTTTCTTATTTGGTTATTTATCTTATTTACTCATATTATTGTGTCTTTGTAAATGCTTGGTACATAGGAGGAACTAACAGTTTTTTTGGGGGGGAGGGAGGAGTGTGAATAAATGAATACATTGTGCCCAGAGGTATGTACACAGAGGTATATATATAGTGGATAAAAAAGTAAATTATGCTTCAGAAGAGGTTGTAAAATGAGTAATCCCTAGGGTCCATTATAGTTCTAAAATCTATAGCTCTAGTATCCAAAATCCTTCTTTTTTTTGGGGGGGGGGTTGTTTTTTTTTTTTTTTTTGTGGTACGTGGACCTCTCACTGTTGTGGCCTCTCCCGTTGCGGAGCACAGGCTCCGGACGTGCAGGGTCAGCGGCCATGGCTCACTGGCCCAGCTGCTCCACGGCATGTGGGATCTTCCCGGACCGGGGCATGAACCCGTGTCCCCTGCATTGGCAGACGGACTCTCAACCACTGTGCCACCAGGGAAGCCCCAAAATCCTTCTTTTTGTGGCATAAATTATACTCATTTATTTGCATAGTTTTCCATTTATGCTTAATGTTCTGCTACAGTGTGTCAGATTGACTTTGTGGTAAATTTTGATTGCTGTGTAAACTCTGCATATGCAGTCTTCTTCCCTCAATCTAAAATGAGAAAAGAGGGCCCTGACTGTTCATCTTTATGTTATCCTTTCTTTAACTGAAGCTTCTAGGGAAGGGACTAGCTTTTGGGGCAGTGTGGGGTGGGAAGAATAGTGAGAAGCAAAAGTGGTAAGTAGGAGACAGGCAGTGTTTACCTTAGGAATCAAAAGGAACTCAGGATTGAGGAAAATCTGGTTTATGGTGACAATTTTTTCTGATGTCATTCTTGTCATTATCTTGTGCCCTTCTCTCTGTGCAGCTTTATTGTGTAGTATAGAGAAAGGGACTGCGAAAATGTGCTTTGGAAGTAGACGTACCAGGTTTACTAGATTTAAAGTCAGGTTGTGCCTTTGAATGATCATGGGCAGATTACTTAACCTCCCTGAGTCTCCGTTTTCTCATTTTTAAACATGGGAATAATAGCACGGTGGGGTGATGTTTAAATGAAATATTAATGATAATAATGTGGTAAGGCATATAATCAGCTTGGTATACATAGGTAATCAGTATGTTTGTTGAATTATAATTACCACTATTGTATCTGACTCTTTTGCACCTTAATTTTTGTTGATTGTCTTTTCCTTTATCCTCTTGCTGTATCCTTTACCTGTCCTCCTTGAGCCTTTAAAACTCTGCAATTGGGCTTCCCTGGTGGCGCAGTGGTTGAGAGTCCACCTGCCGATGCAGGGAACATGGGTTCGTGCCCCGGTCTGGGAAGATCCCACATACCACGGAGCGGCTGGGCCCGTGAGCCATGGCCGCTGACCCTGCGCGTCCGGAGCCTGTGCTCCGCAACGGGAGAGGCCACAATAGTGAGAGGCCCGCGTACTGCAAAAAAATACAAACAAACAAACAAAGAAACAAAAAACCTCTGCAATCATTTGTTTAGCATCAGGAGTTAAATATGCCCAGTTCATGGTCCAGCTACAGCTTTCTTCTTACTTCTCTTTGGATTTCTTCTGTACTTCTCTTTGGATTTTTTTTAATCTAAATTTCTTCCTCCAGAGTGCCTAATCTAACTGCTCTCACTCATGTTTATACTACACCACTCCTACTGGTCTTTAGCTCACAAAAACGGATTGCTATGGTAGGGAAGACAAAGCAGAGATTTCTTTAAAACTATGATTAGAAAATAACATGATCATCTTTCTGAGATGTAATTTTAATTCATTATATATTTTAAACATCAAAGTATAGAAGAATATGTATTCAGTATCATGCCATTCACTTTATAATTTTTGCCAGATGAGCATCGTTGTGCTAATGTCACAGGTAAGACTGCTGCCAACCTCATATTGGTCTGGGACACCATTTCCTGTAATCATCTAAAGGTATATTATTACTCCATTTATCACTGTGAGCTCTATGTTTGTTTTATACAGCCAACCTCTGTTCTCTTTTTATTTTGACAGTTGAATAAGGATTAAGCTAGAATAATTTCAATAGAACATTAGAAGTGAAATTAGGAGTGGGTTAACCCTGCTTATTCTGGGAAACAAGCTTTGGTGATATTACTTATGCTGTCATGGTCAGATTTTGTGGCTGTAAATTATTTTACCTAAAAAGTGATGTAGCTTTTTTCAGATATATTTACATATAATATCTATCTTACTGAATAAAAACAAGTTAGATAAAATCTAATATCTGTTGATTGCTCTCTGTTTTTGAGGTAATATACTGGGCACTTCATATCTGTTATTTTATTTAATACTAACAATCTATTTCATAGGATCACTGTATTAAGCTCATTTTTACAGATGAGGAGATTGAGACTGTGAGAAAAAATATTTTGTTTAAGATCACTCTGATTAAAATGGTGGAGCTTGATTTAAAAATAAACCTGTATTTGTCTGTGTTTAATGACTGTGCTCTCCATTCCACCTTTTATTGAGTGATTCCTGAATTCTAGAAACTGTAGTAAGCATTTTGCTTAACTGGTTTATTGGAGTCTAATCTTACAAACATGAAACCCTTTTACTTTTTTCTCCCCAGTCATTTCAAACATGCTATGATGAGCCCTCTTTGATAATAGGTTGGGCAGATTGCACTGTATTCCAAGTACTTTCAAGGAGTATAAAGTCCACTCCAGACCAATTCAAATCTTCAATCTCATATCCAATCTTATTCTCTGTCCCTCTCTGCCTGGGTTACACATTGTCCTGGGGAACTTGGAATGCAATGTAGAGGCGATATCATGTATTATTGACTCCTCTGCTTTAGGCCAATCTTTTCTGGTTCCTTTCTCTTCTGATGTGTTATATCAGGCATGGATAAAATGGGAAATAGTAGAAGCATCGTTTACTTCACTGGTGGTTGTAATCATTCTCTCTTTGCTGTGATGCCCTCAGCAAGGTGCATGTACAGGCTCTGCCTTTACTGCTTCAGATGCCTCAGCTCCTGGCTGAGTCTTGCTAGTGTAAGCCCTGCCCCTGGCTGCAGCCTCTAGATTGGGAAAGCAATAGGATGGGACACCCCCAGCTCACCATTCTTTAGTGATATCTGCATATCACTAAATAGGAATTTTCCCATGGGAAACCCATAGTTTTTGCCTTGCCAAATGGTAGGACTGTAGGCCAGTTCCAATTTGGCTCTATTTATTTTCCCTGTTAATAACACTCCCTGGAATCTTCTTCTATTCAGTCAGGTATAGAGGGATGATCAGGAATTCCACCACCTCAGCAGAAATTCACAGAGGAATGAGATACCTAAACCTCAGTCTCTATCAGAGTAGATCCCTCTTTCACCAACTGGTCCTCTGTAGAGAATATTCCCGTTCTCTGTTTTACTTGTGTTTGTGTGTGTGTGTGTGGGGGGGTGGGAGATAACAACAGTATTCTCCTCCTAGGCCAATAACTCATTCTTCTGATTATTTTCTTTCAAATTTTTCCTATTCCTTGGCTTATGTATGCTGGTGGTGAGGTGACAGTGGCAGTGACTATTTAGTCACTTCTTAAGTTCTGAAGGCGATGTCTGGTCTTCTTGGCTACTCTTTTGAAACATGGGAGCGTTTGACCCTTATTTTCTGCAGCTTTGGTGCCTTAGCTCTAATTCAGAGGAAACTGGAAAAGTTTCAGTCAACACAGGCTTTTTTTTTTTTTTTTTTTTTTTTTACAGTACACGGGCCTCTCACTGCTGTGGCCTCTCCCGCTGTGGAGCACAGGCTCAGCGGCCATGGCTCATGGGCCCAGCCGCTCTGCGGCATGTGGGATCTTCCCAGATCGGGGCACGAACCCGTGTACCCTGCATCAGCAGGCGGACTCTTAACCACTGCGCCACCAGGGAAGCCCCTATCAACACAGGCATTTTATCTTTAAGTCCTCGTAAGACCTCTAGGAGGTATCTCCATTTCATGAGGGAGGAAAGTTAGACTAACAGAGATTAGATTACTTGCCCAAAGTCTCACAGATAGAAAAAGGTAAGACCATGATTCAAATTCTGTCAGACACCAAACGCTTTATTTGCTTATTTGTTATCCATGCTAATTTCTTGACTGTAATAGAAGTTAAGATGTGTTTACTTTCAACACAGTTAGTGCCAACACACCAAATTAGCACTGTTAATTATTCTTTTCTAGGCAAATTCATTATAGAAACAAATTACCAGTAGTTATGAAGCACTCAAATAAAGAAACATTAGCTATACAAACTGATGTATTTTCTGGTTCTCATCATTTATTTTTTTCACACGTTGCTTTCTTGTTAATGATTGCTTCCAGTTCCAGGTCCACATTGCTTATTCTGATGTTAGTGATGGGTTATGCCAGAAATTATGTCTTAAAGCTTCAGCTGTTTGAAAATGTCATTTTGCTAAGAGCATAAATACATGCTTTTGTGTATGTATATGAGTGCATTTGCAGTCTTTTAAAAATTTCTCCATATACTAATTTTGTTTTCTTCTTAGTTATAGGGATGTAGAAAAGAATTTCTACAATATTTCTAACAGATGCTCCTATGCAGACCATTCCAACAAAGAAGACATTGAAGATGTCTCAGGAATTCTTCAGTGTACTGCTAACGTACTCGGTATAGTAACTATATATTTATAAGGTTGAGAGAGAATGAGTAAGGGGAAGGGGGAAAAGTAAAAAAAGAGTAAATGTTTCATTTTCTACGAAAGAGAGATTTGGAGACTATGGTGAATTGAGACCAAGACCTTGTCTTCAAGTGACTTAGTTTCAATACTTCTGATGATGTTTAAATGGAAATTACATACATGCCATTTACTTGGAGATTGGAAAACATTACATTCCAGGCAAACTTTTCTAAATATTCATATATGAGTAATATTAGTTTCCTGTAATCCATATTTCTCTGGCTCTTACTGTCAGTTAAAATTGGGGATCTTCCTCTTTTCTCAAAGTCCATGCTTTATTGTTATTATTATTATTTATTCTACTATTTCCGGAATGCCTGGTTGGGGCTGCAGGGTGGCTCACATGTACTCATAGTGAACTCTACAAAGGCAGTGAGGTAGGTCATCTATGGAAGTCTCTGTGCCCTGTTTATAGGGGGATGTCTACCTTGAAAATTCTAGTATTTCTGACAAAGGGCTGTTTTTAGATGTTCCCAACATGGTAAGGGATACTGTTATAAACTGCACTGAATCATGCAGCTATAAAGTACCGTAAATGAGATGTCCTATCTTATTATCTGAAGTTCTTGGTGCGTGAGAGGTACATTGTATTATACACAAAGTAGATACCATAGCAGGAATATTTTTTGCTCTAATGTCTTACATAGTTTTTTTGGGAAAGATACCTCTTTCAATTTTTTTGGAATCATCTTTTTGCCTCAGAACTCAGACAGAAATCCATGGAGTTCTGGGGAGTGGTGGTGGGGAACAGCAAATCTTAGTGACTGACTCCATACAAAACTCATAATCACCTCTCTCAGAATCAGATTTTGGAGACTAGGAAAAACTTGTTTCCCTTTCTTTCCCTTTAGGGTAAGTACTTTCCCTGGAGACACCTGAGTCCCTCCTACAAACAGATTCCAGGTGACCTCAATGCATGAGTTTACCAGATTTTTCTAAACATATCTGACTCCCAGAGGCAGACCTGGCTTTAACACTCAAGCTGGGACTCCAGCTAGACATTGACTACATTTTCTTCCTAGGTAACTTTTTTAAGCATAAAATATTATAATAAGAACATGGACCTTTTGTGAGGGGAGGCATATATATGTAAGTGGTTTGTCTAAGACAATAATGGGCAGTGAAAAGATGTACTTACCTCAGTCTTCGTACAACTGCATGGATGTCATACTACATAAGTCAACATTATTGGAGAAGATAAGGAGTGAGAGTAAAGGTGGGGTGGGGTTGGGCATTACCCAAGAACTGTTTATAGTTTTCTGATTTTGTATTTCCCAGGACTCTCTCATAAGTTATATCTATTTCTTTTGATGCATTGTGATTTTTGAAAGGGTGAGGTGAGATGATGTTCTACTAAGAGGGATGTATCAGAATCTTGGCCAAGGGATTTTTAATATATTGAAAAACTTCTCTTTAATTACTAATTTTCTAAATGATTCCCTGTCCCTCACATCTCCTTTCCTTTCCTTTCCTTATGCTGCCTACTTTGAGAATTGCTGAGTTAGAGGGAGTAAGAGGTGTACAAGATGATGAATATGTAAGAAGTACTAAAGACTTTTTCTGAACTGTGACTTGAAAATAAGTGTACACAATTCCTACAAGAAACTCTAGGTCAGACAATTTGATATAGTAAACACCAGATGATACTGTTGGCCCAGTATAGCTTAGTTGATAGATTAAGTGAGTGAGTGAAAAGAACAGCAGGCAGTATGATACCTGATGGTATTAGGGAAAGAGTAGTTTTTAAATAAGTACTTATAATTTAGAAGGGGACTGTATAACAGGGTTTAGATTTCCATAAATATTAAATTTTTCTGGAAAACAGATATTAGGTCTAATTTTTTTCCCTGTAAGTAATGATGGGTTGTTCTCAAAATGTAAAAAGCACAATCTTGTAAATGACTGCCTCCTGTTCACAAGATGCTGGCATGTATCCAACAGGTGATTATGTGCCTAGGACGTAGCTGTTCTCTTAACTTATGTCCTATCATAATTCTTGAAATATAGACTGAGGACAAAGATGACACCTTTACTAGTCATATTCAATGTAAGCTTTATTTTTATTTTTATTTTTAACAAGTCACTGAAGTATGATTAATCTTGGTTTGCTTAGATCTCACCTTTTACAAAGAATTACATTTAAAGTCTTCTGTGCGATCATTTATGCAAATGCAAAAATTGATTAACTCTGAAAAGAAAAACACCGTAAAGAAAGAGGACCTGTTCTGAGTTGGGGAGTTTGGCATGGAGAAATAGAGTTTCAACGAGTTTAAGGAAAATGTTGATGCCTGGAAGCCCTCTCTGTGGATGCCAGATGGCAGTTTTCCAACTCTGTGATTTATATTTACCAGCTTTGGGTGGTGTGGTTAGAATATTGGTGGATTGGATTTGAGGGATACATATTTCTCTTACCTTCTTAACATATTACAAGGCTATAGTAAAGACTAGAATTGTGTTTGTTCACTCATCTGAATGTTATTTATATTTCACCTATCATCAAAAAATATTTAAAGTCATAGGTCAGAAAAATGATCACAGTAACAAATTTTCCTCCTTTCAAAATGACCATCTCTATCTACTTAGTATAAACGCTAGGTAGTTTGATCGTTTACCAGCTCTTCAGGTTGAAGTTTGAGTTAAGTGGTTGGCATGGAATAAAAAGAGAAACCTGAAGAGAAGGAGAAAGCTTGTTGCAGAAGACCAGTCATGCTTCTGTCATGCATTTGTTCCATTGCCTCTTCCTTAGGACTCCCTGGAAACATGTGCACATTACAGAGTGGTTTATGCCCTCTGTAGTCATGGTAAAGAACTATTTCTAGGCATCAACATTTTTGTCATTGATTTTCTTTTGTTGGCTTAGAAACCAGTTGTTATATTGTCTCATTATTTACAAATTAGGGATATTAAGTACAGATTATTCCTTATTTTGGTGCTCTGGCATTCACTGTGATAATGCAGTACAGTACTCTAAGGAGGTTTTTAAACTGTGGAAAAAAGAATATACAAAGAGAGATAGTTGTGAACAATGCCCTCCCTACTGGAGGCTTTTAGTGTTAAACGTACTGCTTTATTTAGTACATCTTTTGCATACCAAAATGATCTTCTAATTTTAGTTGTTTGAAAAATGTAAGCCTTTTCCAGGCATAATCTGCAAAGCTCATTTTTAGCTCCAATTAAGTAAAAAAGTGTGTTTATAGTCTTATGAGGTACAGAATTGAGTATTTTCTTGGAAATTGTAACTGTTGATTGGTACAATGAAGCATCTATGCTAAAGTATTAAAGGGTGTATACTGTGTTTTCTGCTGAAGTGTTGCCACCTGATCCTGTATCTTGGATTTAGGTAATGTTGGGGAAAGGAAGACAGAATTGAATAGGGAGACTTAAGGGTGAAGGATGATATATTGCTTAGCTCCCTTTGCATAATACAATTTAAAATAAATGAGGATTATGAGGATTTCAGTTTTAACAGGTTTTGATACTGTTAAAGGGGTTGTGGGTGTTTCATCAAAAGCCATAAGATATAGATGGTGTAGGATAAAGTCATTCCACAGTAGGACAGAAATCATATAGAAATGAGAGATCTAAGGTAATTAATCTACTGATGAATTATAGCAAACAGAGGTTTACTATTTTAATAAGTGTCAGTTATTTACCAAGTATTAACAAAGTATAGTTTTATACTGACTTTGCTAAAGTGCATTTTCTCTCAAAATAATTGGTGAAGGACATGAATTATGAAAGAATATTCATTAAAGTTGTTTTTTTTTTTTCTGTTTTAAAGGTCTTCTGTTAGACTGGGGCTTTATTTTCTCCAAAAAGTCAACATTTAAAGTCAGTGTCAGAGTAATGTTTTCATGGGATTATTTGTTGGGAAAATGCTAGTGAGGAGAATGGAGTGGTTGACCCTTGGTGCATATACCTCACAATATTTTTGTGGTAGACTCTGAAATACTGTGAAATCTGAGCTACCTATAAAGTGCCACTGATTCCAGAATCATTAGCTGGTATGGAACTTTTTGTTGCCACTTGTTTTTATATAAGCAATAGTTTATTGCCTACATGTTGACTTGTATGTACTTTTCTGGTTTTATTGTGATTTTGAATGTGCACTTGACAGCCTTGTAATTGGCCATAAAACTGTGAAGAGTTAGTTAGCCTCACTTTAGGGTTAAGATTACCTGAGGGTTTCCTTAGAATAACTCTAAAACGTGTAATTGTTTAGTGAATTAGAATATATTTAACATATTTAGCATATTGGAGAACTAGTTGGTACAAAACCCACTTATTTTTATAGATGAATTAATATTGATAGCAATAAATAAATTCTGCCTATATAGTTCTTTTTTGGGGGAGACGAATGGTGATTTATTTATTTTTTTATTGAAGTATAGTTGAGTTACAATGTTGTGTTAATTACTACTGTACAGCAAAGTGATTCAGTTATAAATATACATATATTCTTTTTTTAATATTCTTTTCCATTATGGTTTATCATAGGATAATTATTTAAAAACTTAGGAATTTAATAATTCCTAGTAGAGACTTGAGTAGTGATTCTATGTAAATTAAAAATAACTTATGTTTTTTGCTCTCTGCTTGAATACTTTTTTCTGAAATGATTAGATGTAGTAGGTAGGCCTGAAAAAGAATGAGACTGTTGAGTGTCTCACTGCCTCCAATATGTGTAAAATTATAAAACATTTAAATAAAAACTGATCCTTAAATTATGCAGACCAGCTTTAGAAGATACAAGTATATTGAGAAGAAATATAGAGGGTTTTCTTTACTCCCCTAGATATTTTTTTCTCTTGGGAGCATTTTCTTCTGAATCTTATGACAAGCCTTTTCCCATTTATCCCACTAAATTTCTCCACACTAAGCTTCTCTTCTTTACTGATAAAACATGGCAGTCATTTTTCTTTCTTATTTTTTTGATCTTCTTTGTTTATATCTAATGTGTTATTGCCCTATCACTAGCAGCTTTCTGTCCTGGACCTCTTCTTTATGTGGGAGAGCAACCTTTCATATCCTAAATTCTTCAGACTGCCTGTTGTTCTCTTTTCTGAATTTTTTAGTAGGTAGGTTTTTACTTTTCTTTTCCCTTTAAGTTTAAAAAAATAAACTTTTAATTATAGTACAGTTTCAGATTTACAGAAAAGGTGTGAAGATAGTATAGAAGGTTCTCATACATTCCACACCTATTTCCCCTATTATTGACAGCTTACATTAATATGATACTTTGGTCCCAATTAATGAACCAGTATTGATACATTATTATTAACTAAATTTCAAGCTTTATTTAGATATCTTTAGTTGTTACCTGTCCTTTTTCTGTTCCAGCATCCCACTCAGGCTATATTACATTTAATTGTTAGGTCTCCTTAGACTCCTCTTGGCTGTGACAGTTTTTCAGTCTTTCCTTGTATTTGATGACCTTGATGGTTTTGAAGAGTACTAGTCAGTTTGCTTTCAGTTGTCTGCTGTGTACTTTGACATATGTCCATCATTATTGTGTGTGTGTTTTGAGCACTTCCCTACTATCTTGTGTTATAAGATGCTCCAGACTCATCTTGTATATTTTCTGCCTCAGTCATTTCTCAAAGTCATTTCCTAAAGGAGTCTCAAAAGAGTCCTGATTCCTTTTGTTGGAAAATGGTGTTGGAAACCAAAATCTGGGTACTCGGTGTACTCATTGCCATTGGGGTGTTGCTGCTTCTAGGCTCTCTCAGTTGACAGAGCAAGGAAATATATATGTGTATATTAACTGCTATATATATATATATATATATATATATATATATATATATATATACCTGTCTATAAATATTTCTGTATTTCTGTATTATGCTAAATATGAGTTCATACTGATGTCTTCAACTCTAACCCATTATCATATGGATCATTCTAACCTTTCCCCCTTGCTTACTGTAACCTCCTACTCCAGCAGTGAGAAACTTTGTTCTGTTTAGCCATTGATCTACGTAATTGTTCAATTGCAGTGTAGGAGTATAGTTGTTTCAGAATTGTTATTACATGCTCCTATGGGAAATGATTTTGATCAACTAGAGTACAGTGTTTGTGTGCAATTTCAGAGTATGGATTTACATATGAAGTTTTACAGACTCCACTCATTTCCAAGGTTATTTAGGTCAACACCTTTCTACTCTACTACCTTCAGTGAAGTTTTTTTTTGCACTTGTAATAAAGTTTGTAATACAGTTATATTCTTTGTGTGACTTGATAGCTAATTCCTTTTTTCATTCCATTCTGGGATCTTACATTCCATTTCTGGTATATACATATGTATATATATAAATATATTTATATACAAATATATATAAAATTTTGTATATATATATATTTAAAATTTGCATACTGTAAAGTTCACTTTTTGTGCTGTATAATTCTGAGTTTGATAAATGCATAGTGTCATGTATTCACCATTATAATATTATATTAAATACTTTTACTGCCTTAAAATTCCTCTGTACTTCACCTTTTTAACCCTACCCCTTTCCCCCCAACAAATCCCTAGAAAATACTAATCTGTTTGCCACTCTATAGCTTTGCCTTTTCCAGAATGTTATATAAATGGAATTATAATAGCATGTAGGTTTTTCACATTTTTTCTGTTTTTTTTGTTTGTTTTTTGCTTAGCAGTGTACATTTAGGTTTAGTACATATCTTTGTGTGGTTTGATAGCTCATTCCCTTTTTCTCTCTGAATAGTATTCCATCATAATAATATACTACAGTTTGCTTATCCATTCAGCTATTGAAAGACAGCTGGTTGCTTCTGTTTTTGGTGATTATGGATAAAACTGCTATAAACATACACCTGCAGGTTTTTATGTAGACATGTTTTTGAATCAGTTAGGTAAGCACCTTGGAGTGTGATTGCTGCACTTTTTTTAGCTTTGTAGGAAACTACCAAAGTGTCTTCCAAAATGGCTGTTATCACTTATTCCTCATTCTCTCCAGAAACTGGTTTGTCAGATTGTTTTGATTTTAGTCATTCTAATAGATGTGCCTTTTCCCTTGAAGTTTTTTTTTTTTTTTTTTTTTTTTCTTTTTTTGCGGTATGCGGGCCTCTCACTGTTGTGGCCTCTCCCGTTGCGGAGCACAGGCTCCGGACGCGCAGGCCCAGCGGCCATGGCTCACGGGCCCAGCCGCTCCGCGGCATATGGGATCCTCCCAGACCGGGGCACGAACCCGTATCCCCTGCATCGGCAGGCGGACTCTCAACCACTGCGCCACCAGGGAGGCCCTCCCTTGAAGTTTTAATAAACAAAAACAGCACCTGCTATCTCCTTATAATTTCAACATATACAAACTATAGTTAAGAATTTTGTTTTTCTGTTTTGTCATTATGAGTGCTTTTCCAAGATTTTATGACTGATTTAGAAACTGTTTAAAAAATTATTTCTAGTATGATTAAAAATCATACCAGAAATTATCCATGGTGCTAACAGGCAGAATATTTCTCTTTGATTTGCTAAAAATAACCCCCTGGAATGGAGTCAGCCACTGTTATATAGTGGAAAATGAAATATTTTATGTATTTAGGTGTAACTTCTAAGTGATATGACATCCTATTTACTGAAGATGTTCAAAATATCAGTCTTTGTTAATATGCTTATGCTCCCCTCATCTTCAGATTAATGTAGTTTGAATTCCTTTCAACACTATCAATGGCCAGTGAGTCAAACTCGCTTAATGAAACCTCCTTTTGCTCAGTTCATTTTCATAAGCAGGTTTTGTAAGCCTCTTAAACAATCTCCCATTGCTCTTTTCTCAGGAAACAGTATAATTTCCACTTAATATCTGCAAAATTCCTAACATGGAAAAATTACCTGTGACTTAGAAGAAATGAAAGCACGGTTAGGTCAGCCCTTTTACATGGTCTTGTGAGGAAGGCAGGAAGGCTATGAGGCTGTGATGTAAGAGTCTGCTGCAATACTTATTGACCTCTCTATTGCTTCTATTACAAAAGAATAATTTTTGGTTTTTCTCTCAGTTAGCAAGAAGTTTATTCTTTCCTTACTATGTGAGAAAGATGATTGTGGGCCCATACCACTTTCTATGTGAAGCTCATAGGTCATTTTTTTTTAACCATCTCTTGGAACAAATTCATAGTGCTTTGGCATATTTATTTTTTAACTTTAAATACCATATGTTTGTGTTCACTCCTTTTGAATCTTTTAGCGCAAATGAACACACCACCTTCTCTCCTCCCCTCTCTTTTCCCTTTTTATTTTATGCCTTTTATTCATTAAATTAATTATTTTTATCTTAGGTCTACTTTTTCTTTGTTTTTTGGTCCTTTATATTCTCTGATTTTATTGCTCTTTGCTACAAATCTCTAACTTTGACTGGACTATAAATTTTAATAACTAGTTAATTATCTTGAAAATTAATGAAAATTTTAAGTAAGATTAGAGTTAAATTCAAATATCCTAAGTTCTATTGTAGATGAGTTTTCATTCTTATTAACCTTGAGTTTAGGTGTTCAGTCAATTTTAAGTGTTTTGACAGCATTTCTATCACCATTTATTTAAATTAATTTGATGAACAGAACTTTATGAGTCAGAATAAAGATGTTACTCAAATTAAGGCTTGTTATATGATGTATTCCCTTTATTATCTCACAGTCAGTCTATTTTCAAAAACAAAAATATGAATCTTTGTATTTGCTTTTTATGAGCCTGTTCTGTTAAAGATTCTCATATGTTTTATTTTCCATTTGGGGAGCTATGATTATGTATTGTGGATGATTTTTATAGGTGTTTTGGAGTTCTCTTCCCCTATTTCTGTTACCCATAATGATAGGTAGTTAAACTGAGGTAAGATATTCATTTCAAATGTAGTATGATTGAGCCGAAACTTCCAATTCCTGACCTATCCTGCTTTTCAACCAAGTCTGATCTTAACTTTACAATAAGAAATGATAATTTTCCTTTGTGAAGAAAGGAGATGTAGATTTGGAAATATTAGTCAGAATTTTTCCCTGTGATACATGTGAATTTTATTGTAGCATTTGTGGGCAGCTTCTATATTCTTATTCCCCATTGTTGTGGTCCAGACTTGGTTGGAGTAGATTGTTGGGAGATAGAGAATGGTTGGAGATATGAAGGATTGAGCTTCACTTCCCATGTAGAAAAGAGGAGTCAGAAGAACGAGCTGTGAGTCCCCACAGAAGAGATAAATCATTGATGGTATGAGATAGAATGTTATTTGATGTAAGGGGAGTGTTGTTAATAGATGTGAAAAGAAACCAATGGAACACATATAGCATCCAGTTGAAGAAAAAAACACGTGTGATATTCATAAGCAAGGATGCTGAAATAATTCCTGACTCATACATACTGGTCAGGATTGAAAATTTTCTAGAGCTAGATGAGGAAAAAAGGAGGAAAATCCAACTCTGAATATATGTATATTTATTTTAACATTTATGAATTTATGCTTTTGCCCTTCCTAGAGAGATATTTTTTGCATTATTGCTTTGAATTCTAATCCCAGAAGTAATTGTCTCTACTCCAGATTCTAGAAGAGTAGATTCCACTAGTGATTATACAGTAGGATCATCTGGAGAAATTAAAAAAAAATTATCGTAGACACTATATCCAAATATTCTGATTCATCATATCTAGAATGGGGACTGAAAAGTTGTATTTTAAAGATAAGTTCCCCAGGGGAAATGCCCGAGATCCTGAGCTCTCCTCCTTCCATGGGCACACCAAAATTACAACCATTTAATGAGCACTATTGATAAGAAAGACCAGAAGACTAGTAGAAAAGATCTTTTACAATTAAAGAAGTAAAGAAGGAACCACAACATGATGGGCAGGAGGGGCTAAGATGCAGTATAGACAAGACCCATACCCCCTAGTGGATGACCCACAAATGGGAGGATAATTACAATTGTAAAGTTTCTTCCCAAAGACTGAGGGGTCCAAGCCCTACATTGGACTCCCCAGTCTTGAGGGTCCTGTACCAGGAAGACAAGTCTCAGAATGTTTGGCTTTGAAGGCCAGCTGGGCTTACTTTCAGGAGACACACAAGGTTGTGGGAAATAGAGACTCCACTCTTAAATGGTGCACACAAAATCTCACATGCTCTGCGACCCAGAGCAGAAGCAGTTATTTGAAAGGAGCCTGGGTCAGACACACCTGCTGATCTTGGGGAGCCTCCTGAAGAGGCAAGAGGAAACTGGAACTTACCCTGGGGACATATTGACATCAGCCATTTTGGGGAGATTATTCTACCATGAAGACACTGGTGCTGGCAAGTGCCATTTTGGAATCCTTCCTATAGATTATTAGCACTGGGAACTGGCTTTGCCCACTAGCCTGTCAGTGCCAGTACTGGGACCCTCAAGCTAAGTAGCTACCTTGACAGGAACTCAGCCCCAGGCTCCCTGCACCCACAGCCACCCTGGGACCTGGACCTGTCCACTAAAGGGCCCAAGACCTGCCCCTGCATACCAGTGCACTGACACTAACCCTAAAGTAATCAATCACCAGCAGGCTGACACCAGCTTTGGGCTCCATGGACCCTACAGTCAACTGTGTCAGGAATCAGCCCCACCCATCAGCAGGCTGACATTATATCTTGGAACCCTGTCCCCACGACCACTCTTGCCAGATGTGGCTCAGCCCACCAGTTGACCAGCACCAGCCCTGGGACCACCTGGGGCTCTGCGGCCAGTTGCCTTGTGACCCAGCCTCACCTGCCAGTGGCCAGCAGCCTCTGTACAAGGCAGGGCCTGACAAACAACCCAACTGGAGGCTAGCCATGCCTACCAGACTTGCCCATAGTAGTCAGCCTGCTACAACAGAAGGACCTATGCAGCCAGCATAGGGGATACCCTAGAACCTATAGCTCTGGTGACCAGAAAGGAGTGCACTGCTGGAATGCATAGGACTTCTCCTACAAAAGGTCACTCTTCAAGGTCAGGAAATGTAACAACCTACCAAATGCACAGAAATAAGAACAGCAATTTAGGCAAAATAAGGCAATAGAGAGAGAGAGAGTATGTTCCAAATGAAAGAATAAGATAAAACCTCAGAAGAGGAACTAAGTGAAGTGAAGATAAGCAATCTACCTGATAAAGATTTCAAGGTAATGATTGTAAAGATGCTCAAAGAATTCTGGAGAAGATTGGATGAACAGAGTGAGAAGTTAGAAGTTTATAACAAAGTTAGAAAATATAAAGAACCAAGCAGAGCTGCAGAATACAATAACTGAAATAAAAAATACACTAGAAGGAATCAAGAATAGATTAGATGATACAGAGGAACAGATCAGCAAGCTGGAAGACAGAGTAGTAGAAATCACTGAAGCTGAACAGAAAAATGAATACAAAGAAATAAGGAAGTTTGAGAGATTTCTGGGACTACATCAATAGTACTATTTGCATTATAGGGGTCCCATAAAGAGAAGAGAGAGGGAAAGGGTCAGAGAACATATTTGAAGACATAATGGCTGAAAACTTCCTTAACCTGAGAAAGGAAATATCCAGGCCCAGGAAGCACAGAGTATCCCAAACTGGATCAACCCAAAAAGGGTTACAGCAAGTTAGGCAAAAAGAACATTTTAATTACAATGTGTCTTGGTGTGTTCCTTTTTGGAACACACCAAGACACATTGTAATTAAAATAGTAAAAATTAAAGATAATGAGAGAATATTAAAAGCATCAAGGGAAAAGCAAAATATTAGGTGTAAGGGAACTCTCATAAGGAAATCATCTGACTTTTCAACAAAAACTCTGCAGGCCAGAAAGGAGTGACTTGATATATTCAAAGGGATAAAAGAGAAACAACTTCAACCAAGAATACTCTACCTGTAAAGGCTTTCATTCAGATTTGATGGAGAGATCAAATGTTTTACAGATAAGCAAAAGCTAAAATAATTCAGCACCATCAAATCAGCCTTACAAGAAATGTTAAAAGGACTTCTCTACATAAAAAAAAAAAAAAGGCCAGCTCTCCAGGCTGGGCTCTGGCTCTCATGTGCGCTCAGTGGCAGCCTCCCTCTCACTAGCCCGTGGGATCCAGCTGAGCGGAGCTGTGGGCGGTTCTGGCCTGAACATGAGCGCTGTTGTACAATGTGTCCCTGCCTCTGCTGCTGCAGTTGATGTTGCTGCTGCCACAGGCCAGGAGGAGTCAAGGTGCCGTGCGACCCCACCTGGGCCTCGCATTCTATCACATGGGACAGTATGCACCTTAAGATCCTGAAGAAAAGGCACAAAATGTTCAATAAATGTTTAGAAATAAATTGTGAGGAAAACCATGCCATCATCAGGACACTGGCTCTGGGATGTCAAGCATCATCCTCTCCTGACTGAAAATGACAACTATGACTTTTCATCCACCTCTAGTTCATCCGTGACAGCAGTGGCATGATCTGCACCATCATGATGTGGCTTCTGATCATGTACTTGGACTTCCTGGTGATGTTAGTTGTGCTGCTGCCTTCCAAAGACTTCTGGTACTCTGTGGTCAACAGGGTCGTTTTTATCTGCCTGGTGATGCTTGCCTTGTCGTCTTACCTGAGGACCATGCTCACCGGCCCTGGAGCAGTACCTAAAGGAAATGCTATTAAAGAATACATGGAGAGTTTGCAGCTGAAGCCTGCAAACTGAAGAGTTTGCAGAAGAAGTGATCTACAAGTACCCCAAATGCTGCTGTATCAAGCCTGAGCACACCCACAACTGCAGTATTTGCAAAATATGTATTTGGAAAATGGATCATCCCTGCCATGGCTGAACAATTGTGTTGGAGAAAAGAATCAGAGATTTTTTTGTGCTCTTCACTATGTACTCCGTGCTGGCATTCATGCACACGTTTGTACTCTGAGGGCTGCAGTTCATCCCCTGCATCCAAGGGCAGTGGACTGAACTCAGTGATTGTTCATCTGTAGTCACTGTAATTCTTTTGATCTTCCTGTGCCTTGAGGGTCTGATGTTTTTCAGTTTCACTGCAGTGATGTTTGGCACTCAGATCCACTCCGTATGCAATGATGAAACGGAGGTTGAGAGGTTGAAGAGTAAGAAGCCTGAGTGGGAGAAGAGGCCGCAGTGGGAAGGGATGAAGTCAGTCTTTGGGAGGCTCCCTCTTGCTGCTCTGGATGAACCCCTTCATTGGCTTCTGATTCAGGCGACTGCAGATAATACCCAGAAAAAGGGACCTAAGTTCTCTACATGAGGCCTTCTCATCATGCTGCAACTTGTTAATGGACTTTATTTATTTGGGGTCAGAAATGGTATCACAGCTCATTTGTGACCAATAGGGCAAATAGAACCTACACAAACCAGGTGTTACAGCGAGCAGAATTTATATATTTATTGTCACAGATGGGGATTTCCCACACTAGTAACTGGGTGGCACTCTGACCAGTGTCACTGTCCAGTAATAAAGGGATGTGGCCACATGAAGAAGCCAAATATTATTATCTTCCTGTACAGTTAGGAGTTTTGTTAACATACTTGGCATTTTCTAAGAAGGTGTGTGGGGTATTACAAGGGTTATTAAAATTCTGTGTGTCAGAAAAAACAAACAGTCAAACAAACAAAAAAAGGAAAAGGCCACAACTAGAAACATGAAAATTACAAAAGGACAAATCTAATTGGTAAAGGCAAATATACATAAAGGTAGTAAATCAACCATGTATAAAGCTAGTAAGAAGGTTAAAAGACAAAAGGAGTAAAACCATCTATATCCACAATAAGTGGTTAAGGGATAAACAAAATGAAATGATGTAAAATATGCTGTCCAAAACAGTAAATGTGGTAATGGAGAGTAAAAATGCAGGGTTGTTAAAATGGACTTAAGAGATCAACAACCTAGAATTATCTATCTATCTATCACCTATCAACTATCTATCTATCTATCTATCTATCCCTATCTATCTATCTGTCTATCTATCTATCTATCTATATCTATCTATCATCTATTTATCTATCATCTATCATCTATCTATCTGTTTATCTATCTACCTATCTATCATCTATCCCTATCTATCTATCTATCTGTCTTTCTGTTTTTCTATGTATCTATCTCATGGTAACCACAAGCCAAAAATCTATAATAAATACACACAAAAAGGAGAAAGGTATCCAAACATAATATTAAAGATAGTCATCAAATCACAAGGGAAGTGAACAAAAGAAGAAGAAAGAAAGGAGAAATAACTATAAAAAACAACCCCAAAACGATTAAACAAATGCAGTAACTACATACCTGTCAATACTATTTCAAATGTAAATGGAATAAATGATACAATTAAAAAACAGAGTGGCTGAATGGATAAAAAACAAGGCCTATCAATATGCTGCCTATAAGAGACTCATTTCAGAGCTAAAGGACACACTGAATGCAAGAGTATAGCAAAAGGTATTCCATGCAAATGGAAACAAATAACTAAAACTTTTGTATAACAACACAAAAGACCCAGAATAGCCAAAACAAACTTGAGAAAGAAGAACAGAGCTACAGGTATCATACACCCTGATTTCAAACTATACTACAAAGCTACAGTCATCAAAACAGTATGGCACTTGCACAAAACAGATACATAGATCAATGGAACATAATAGACAGCCCAGAAATACACCCACACTTACATGAGCAATTAATCTATGACAAAGGAGGCAAAAATATACAATGAGAAAAAGACAGCCTCTTCAATAAATGGTGTTGGGAAAACTGGACAACTATGTTCAAAAAATCAAACTGGACTACTCTCTCATACTGTGCACACAAGTCAACTCATAATGGAGTAAAGACTAAAATTTAAGGCTTGAAAACATAAAACTTTGAGAAGAAAACATAGGCAGTATGTGCTTTGACATCAGTCTTAATATTTTTTTGGATATGTCTCCTTAGGCAAGGGAAACAAAAGCATAAATAAATAAATAAATGGGGCTACATCAAACAAAAAGCATTTTCACAGCAAAGGAAACTATTAACAAAACAAAAAAGCCACGTACTGAATGGGAAAAGATCTTTGTAAATGATATATCTGATAAGGGGTTAAAATCCAAAATATGCAAAGAACTTATACAATTCAACATCAAACAAACAAACATTAAAAATGGGCAGAGGATATATATAGGCATTTTTCCAAAGAAGACATATAGATGGCCAACTGGCACATGAAAAGATGCTCAACATCACTATCATCAGGGAAATGCAAATCCAAACAACAATGAGATATCACCTCACACCTGTCAAAATGGCTATTCTCAAATAGACAACAAATAACAATTGTTGGTGAGGATGTGGAGGAAAGGAAACCCTTGTTCTCTGTTGGTAGGAATGTAAACTCTTGTGGCCACTATGGAAAAGAGTATGGAGAGTCCTCAAAAAATTAAAAACAGAACTACCATATGATCCAGCAATATATCCAAAGAAAAAATATATCCAAAGGAAAAAAAAAACAGTACTTAAAAATATATAAAAAATCTATATGCACCCCTATATTTATTGAAGTGTTCTCCACAATAGTATTGTCCATCAATAGATGAATAAAGATGCAAGATACACACACACACACACACACACACAGTGGAATATTACTCAGCCATAAAGAAGAATGAAATCTTGCCATTTCCAATAACATGGATGGACCTAGGGGTATTGTGCTAAGTGAAATGAGTCTGACAGAGAAAGATAAATAATGTATGATATCACTTATATGTGGAATCTGAAAAACAAAACAAACAAACATAAAATAAAAACAGAGTTATAGATACAGAGAACTAACAGATGGTTGCAAGAGAAGGTGTGGGGAGGAAAGAAATAGATGAGGGAGATTGAGAGGTACAAACTTCTAGTTACAAAATAGATGTGTCATAGGTATGAAATATACAGTATGGGGAATATAGTTAATAACTATGTATTTCCTATGTATGGTGACATATCATAGCTAGATTTATTTCAGTGATCATTTTGAAATGTATAGAAATATTGAATCACTATCTTGCATAATAGAAACTAACATAGTGTTGTAGGTCAATTATACTTCTAAATCAAACAAACTCATAGGAAAAAAAGATCAGATTTGTGGATCAGACCAGAGGCGTGGGGTTGTAGGAGAGTGAGTTGGATGAAGATGGTAAAAATGTACGTATTTCAGGGCTTCCCTGGTGGCGCAGTGGTTGTGAGTCCGCCTGCCGATGCAGGGGACATGGGTTCATGTCCCGGTCCTGGAAGATCCCACATGCCGTGAAGCGGTTGGGCCCGTGAGCCATGGCCGCTGAGCCTGCGCGTCCGGAGCCTGTGCTCCACAACGGGAGAGGCCACAACAGTGACAGGCCCGCGTACGGCAAAAAAAAAAAAAAAAAAAAAAAAAAAAAAAGTACATATTTCTAGTTATAAGATAAATAAGTACTAGGGATGTAATGTACAACATGATCATTATAATTAACACTGCTATATGTTATACATGAAAGAATTCTCATCACAAGGAAAAATTTCTTTTCTCTGTATCTTTAATTTTGTATCTATGTGAGATAATGGATGTTCACTAAACATTGTGATAATCATTTCATGATGTATGTAAGTCAAATTATTATGCTGTACACCTTAAGCTTATACAGTGCTGTGTGTCAATTATATCTCAATAAAACTGGAAGAAAATAAACCTCCCCTGAGAGTTCTGGCATGCAGCCATAACTTGACACCTTAACTCCAAGGCTAACCCTGCTCTTCGGCAAGGATGCCTAGTAAGCTCTAGTTTAATTCTTAGAGAATTTAGTACCAAGTTATACTTTCTGGTACTAGAGGTTCTGGAATCTGGGTTTGTCTCTCTGTCTTATTTCTGAGAGGGGGTTGCTTCCTTGTACACCACTCAGTTCTTTTCACTTATTCTGTTTCTTTTCAGGACTTTTAGTTCTGCTTCTGATCTCTAAACAGGAACTGGAGCCCTGCTTCCACTCATTGCCCTTTGTCTTCTGGCTGCAGGTTTAATGCCTCCTGCTAGATGCCATGTGCTCTAGTGATGCCTCCCTCCCCCCCGTCCCCCATCTCTTTATCTCTTTGCCAAATCTCCTTAATGCTGAGGAATGCTGGCTTAGACTGCCACTGTCTGTACCACACATTTATGACATCATATTTTTTTCTGATTTTCTCCTGTCTTTGCATAAGTGGGCATACTAGTTCTGGGTCAGTCCCTCACTTTCTTCGTCCTATGTCATTAACTTTGCACAAATGTATGGTAGGTTGTTCTTCAGCGAATGTCAGAAAGAGTGGGTCACACATAGTTTTAGTAAAATGCTGGCTTTAGTAACATTTTTCTCTCCACCACTACTTGGACCAGAAATCCCATTAATCACCAGAGGACAAATGTAACATAGGTGGGGAAATATAAATAGAGTGGGCAATAGAGTGAGTTTGAAGCTACTCTGGGAAAGGGAAGTTTTTACTTGTCTGTGAGCTTTCATAAAACAAGAGATCAAGAGGGATTTCAGCCAGAGATCAAGCATAGTGGTGACAAATGAGCCTGATTTTTGTGAGTTACTCCACTGAGTGATTAGTGCACAAAAAAATTTTGACTGAAAATACCTCTGATTGCTATCTTTTTTCTACTTTTTGCTCTGTTTTTCCTGATTCTTTGTACTTCCTACAACATTCTGACACCTCTTTCTCCTCTTCATTCACTTTTAGTATTTAGGACTGTTTTTCATTTACCTCTGTTTTTGTTTTCATACCCTTTCTTTTTCATTATTTGGATACCCAATCCTTCATATTAATAAAAAGGAAGATGCAAATCTGACAAGCATTTAGAAGTTTGCTTCCTTTAATTTGTCATTAGTTTTCTACTTTTGTACTATATTTAAGCTTAATTTTTTTAGATGGCAAAATTAGTAATCAAGAGACTCTACCTTGTTGCAAATCTATAAACTTCCTTAGTTTGTTTTAAATCATCACCAGGGCTTTAGCTGAGCTAAAGTTTATTGTTGTACTAACTACAGGAAAAGGTTTATTAATCCAGTGATGTGTGTATATAATAATATAGAAAATGTTTACCTCATTAAAGAAACAATTTTCAAGTACTTTGTTCCATCAATACAAATATTTATTGAGTAGCTACTTTTTTCAGTTATTGTTCTAGGTGCAGGTGACTAGCAGGGAGAGAAACAGAAAGTGGAGAGGCAGACAACAACAAAAAAACCCCACAAATAACAAAAATTATAACTTCAGAGTGATGTGCTATGAAGAAAAATAAGGCAATGGAATGTAAAAGAGAGTGGGGAAGGGCTTAAATAATTAATACGTAATGCTAATCATTTTAATTCATTTACACAATTCTAATAGGATTTGTCCATGACTATAGTGTTTATGCTGATTCAGAGTTCCAGGAATGAACTTTTTCTTTTTAAACATCATTTATCCTAATATGGAGGAGGTTGATGTAAGTTCTGGTTTCCCCGCTGTTGTTTGAGTAGCAACTATCTCTAGAAGGAGCCAGTGATGCTGTGTCATAGTATTTTGGGCTGGAAAAGGTCTCAGCTGGTGTTCATCATTCCACAAATATTTGTTGGGTACCCTCTGTGTACCCAGGACTGTGTTGATTCTAGAGACTTGACAGTGAGTAAGGGAAAGGGATAATCCCAGGCATAATCTCTGCCCTCTTAACACTGTCAGCTTAGAAGCTCATGGAAAGGCCACATGACAGGAGGAATAGAACTTCTGTACTTAGTGGACAGAATGGAATGCTGCTTGTATGTGGCCACTGGAAGACAGCCATCCCAAGAGAAGTGGGAGGCCCACGCTCAAACTGAGAAATTTGGGATTCAATACTCTTCTAAGTGGTGAGAGGGAGGACACTGTCAGGAAAGAAATTCAAATCAAATACATCCTTAAGCTTTCTCTCACTGTCATTCTCCATCTGTCCTCACGTGCATGTACATACACACATCCACCTATATACATCACTACATCTATAGACACATATATATGTGTACATGCATATATACATGTATATATATATATTACAGTGCTTTATTTTTATGAAAAATGTTCACATATGTTCTTTTGTTACTCGTTAAAGTCTATAGTTAACTATTGTTATCTGATTTTACAGATGAAGTGATTAAGGCCCAGATTTTAAGTGACTTTCCTAAGATCACTTAGCTAATAAATGATTGAGGTTAGATTTGAATATAGCTTCTCCAACTTCAGAAAGGGAGCACAGTTCTTTTCACCATGTCCAATTTTTCTCTATTTCTGAAAATAAATGGAAATTGTAACACATCTTCCATTTAGAAGAAACATGCTTATTTCTTAAAAAAAAGAAAAAACCACTCCCCTCCCGCACAAACCTTGGTGTGCATGTTTGTGTATGTATATGATTTTACTGCATACTGTTGTATAGTACTCTATATTACTTCAGATAACTCCTTGAATTAAAAGTTATTTTATAAATAACTTTTACCAATGATGATTCTGACTATAGAATTATTTTCCTGTTCCCAAATGGGAGACAGAAAAAAGATAAAGAAAGCAATGATTTTGAGCCGATAAAAATGGGGAGACTCCAGCTTATTCTTTCATGATGTGCTTCCTATTGGTCTATATATCTTTCTCTTCGACTTGACTGTAGGTACCAAGTGGTTAGGTGCCATGTTCAATCTTTTGTAACCACACCAACAAGGAAGAGTGTCTGGAAGGGTAGGTATCTGAGAAATATTGTTTGAAAGACAAAGAAAGACTGAGGAATTATTCTAGAGGAGGGAAAACAAAAGACACAAGAGAAACAAATGCAATATATGATCCTTTATTGGATCCTGGACTAGAAAAAAAAAAGTAGCTGTAAAGAATATTGTTGGGACAGTAAGGAAAACTTGAATTTGGACTGTGTTTTAAGTAATAGTATTGTACCAGTGTTAAATGTCCTCATCTTTATGATTTTACTGTGTTTTTGTAAGGGAGCATTCTTGTTCTAAGGGAATACACAGTGAAGTATTTAGTGGTAAAGGGGCATGGTGTCTGCTACTTACTCTTAAATGGTGTGTGTGTGTGTATGTGTGTGCACGTAAGAGAGAGAGAGCGTGCATAATAAAGCAAATAGGGTAAACTTTTAACAAATTGGTGAATCTTGGTAAAAGAATATGGAAGCTTTTGAACTAATCTTGCAACTTTCCTCTAAGTTTAAAATTATATCAATATAAAACATTTCTAAAAACTATTGAATAAAATTATATTTAAAATAGATCATTGATCCAAAGGGACCTTCTATTTCTATTTGGTTTTAGTACCAATTAAAAAAAATCCAAAACTAAACTAAAATAACAAACATAAATGAGTTTAAGTGCTTTTGTAGTCTATTTTTATACTTAAGTATATTTTGCTGTTCCTAATATCATCAAAGAAAACATCAAATTCTATGTAATCAGTGTCCAAATTGGAGCTCATCTATGGATATTATTTTCCTCAAGTTCTGTGGCCTTATAACCTGACTTAGTGATAAAACTGCCAACTAATTCTACTGCTCAAGTTATCTATTTTATTTTTTGATACTACAGTGAGTGGCGTCTATACTAGGACTTGTTCCTTTCTGCTTGTAATCCTCTTACTGTTATGTTATGACATTTTTGTCATAACAAAGATGTTATGACATCATTGATATAATCTTTTCTATAGACTCTGATTTTCTTTTTTATTGCTTCCCTGACATTTTAAGTACCCAGAGTAAATTAATATTCACAGTCTGTCATCAGTCATTAGATAATATTGCAATGTGCTATAAAAGTGTTTCTATATTTATTAACAGTGCTTTCTGCATCTCTATATAACTGTTTGTGAAATTAGTTAAATAGAATCTTCATCTGAAGCAAGATATCACACCAAGTAGCTGTGTAGTTTTTTAAAATGAGCTAATAGGAGCTTAAAGAAAACTATTTAGAAGATGATGGAAAACCCTGTGACTACAACTATATATGGTTAAAATTAGTACCACGGCCCAGATTTTAAAATTAATAACAGGTCAGAGCATCCAGCACATACTAGATATTCACTTCCCCTCTTGTTGGAATAGACAAAGTATTTTTTTAAATGGTGTTCATTTTTGATACATATCTATTTAATTCTTTAAAACGTTAATTGTTATATAGAAATAATGGGATTTAAGTGAATTATACTCAAATTTCAAACTTACTGTGACCATAAGCAAACATATGAGGCACATAGATGTCATCTCAGGTCTTACTTATGTCTAAGGTCTCCTTATCTTCCCTCCCCCACCCCCTCAAGCCCTACACTCACTCACATACACACTTTCATGCTGTTATGAACCTCACAATCTTTTTTTTTTTTTTTGCTTTATAACAAATTTAATCAGTTATACATATACATATGTTCCCATATCCCCTCCCTTTTGCGTCTCCCTCCCACCCTCCGTATCCCACCCCTCCAGGAGGTCACAAAGCACCGGGCTGATCTCCCTGTGCTATGCGGCTGCTTCCCACTAGCTATCTACCTTACGTTTGGTAGTGTATATATGTCCATGCCGCTCCTTCACTTTGTCACAGCTTACCCTTCCCCCTCCCCATATCCTCAAGTCCATTCTCTAGTAGCTCTGTGTCTGTATTCCTGTCTTACCCCTATGTTCTTCATGACATTTTTTTTTCTTAAATTCCATATATATGTGTCAGTATACAGTATTTGTCTTTCTCTTTCTGACTTACTTCACTCTGTATGACAGACTCTAGGTCCATCCACCTCATTACAAATAGCTCAATTTCATTTCTTTTTATGGCTGAGTAATATTCCATTGTATATATGTGCCACATCTTCTTTACCCATTCATCCGATGATGGACACTTAGGTTGTTTCCATCTCCGGGCTATTGTAAATAGAGCTGCTATGAACATTTTGGTACATGTCTCTTTTTGAATTATGGTTTTCTCAGGGTATATGCCCAGTAGTGGGATTGCTGGGTCATATGGTAGTTCTATTTGTAGTTTTTTAAGGAACCTCCATACCGTTCTCCATAGTGGCTGTAACAATTCACATTCCCACCAGCAGTGCAAGAGTGTTCCTTTTTTTCCACACCCTCTCCAGCATTTATTGTTTGTGGATTTTTTGATGATGGCCATTCTGACTGGTGTGAGATGATATCTCATTGTAGTTTTGATTTGCATTTCTCTAATGAGTAAAGATGTTGAGCATCCTTTCATGTGTTTGTTGGCAGTCTGTATATCTTCTGTGGAGAAATGTCTGTTTAGGTCTTCTACACATTTTTGGATTGGGTTGTTTGTTTTTTTGTTATTGAGCTGCATGAGCTGCTTATAAATTTTGGAGATTAATCCTTTGTCAGTTGCTTCATTTGCAAATATTTTCTCCCATTCTGAGGGTTGTCTTTGGGTCTTGTTTATGGTTTCCTTTGCTGTGCAAAAGCTTTTAAGTTTCATTAGGTCCCATGTGTTTATTTTTGTCTTTATTTCCATTTCTCTAGGAGGTGGGTCAAAAAGGATCTTGCTGTGATTTATGTTATAGAGTGTTCTGCCTATGTTTTCCTCTAAGAGTTTGATAGTGTCTGGCCTTACATTTAGGTCTTTAATCCATTTTGAGCTTATTTTTGTGTATGGTGTTAGGGAGTGATCTAATCTCATACTTTTACATGTCCCTATCCAGTTTTCCCAGCACCACTTATTGAAGAGACTGTCCTTTCTCCACTGTACATTCCTGCCTCCTTTATCAAAGATAAGGTGACCATATGTCCGTGGGTTTATCTCTGGGCTTTCTATCCTGTTCCATTGATCTATCTTTCTGTTTTTGTGCCTGTACCATACTGTCTTGATTACTGTAGCTTTGTAGTATAGTCTGAAGTCAGGGAGCCTGATTCCTCCAGCTCCATTTTTCGTTCTCAAGATTGCTTTGGCTATTCGGGGTCTTTTGTGTTTCCATACAAATTGTGAAATTTTTTGCTCTAGTTCTGTGAAAAATGCCAGGGGTAGTTTGATAGGGATTGCATTGAATCTGTAGATTGCTTTGGGTAGTAGAGTCATTTTCACAATATTGATTCTTCCAATCCAAGAACATGGTACATCTCTCCATCTGTTGGTATCATCTTTAATTTCTTTCATCAGTGTCTTGTAATTTTCTTCATACAGGTCTTTTGTCTCCTTAGGTAGGTTTATTCCTAGATATTTTATTATTTTTGTTGCAATGGTAAATGGGAGTGTTTCCTTGATTTCACTTTCAGATTTTTCATCATTAGTATATAGGAATGCCAGAGATTTCTGTGCATTAATTTTGTATCCTGCAACTTTACCAAATTCATTGATTAGCTCTAGTAGTTTTCTGGTAGCATCTTTAGGATTCTCTATGTATAGTATCATGTCATCTGCAAACAGTGACAGCTTTACTTCTTCTTTTCCTATTTGGATTCCTTTTATTTCCTTTTCTTCTCTGATTGCTGTGGCTAAAACTTCCAAAACTAGGTTGAATATGAGTGGTGAGAGTGGGCAACCTTGTCTTGTTCCTGATCTTAGTGGAAATGGTTTCAGTTTTTCACCATTGAGGACGATGCTGGCTGTGGGTTTGTCATATATGGCCTTTATTATGTTGAGGAAAGTTCCCTCTGTGCCTACTTTCTGGAGGGTTTTTATCATAAATAGGTGTTGAATTTTGTCGAAAGCTTTCTCTGCATCTATTGAGATGATCATATGGTTTTTCTCCTTCAATTTGTTAATATGGTGTATCACGTTGATTGATTTGCGTATATTGAAGAATCCTTGCATTCCTGGAATAAACCCCACTTGATCATGGTGTATGATCCTTTTAATGTGCTGTTGGATTCTGTTTGCTAGTATTTTGTTGAGGATTTTTGCATCTATGTTCATCAGTGATATTGGCCTGTAGTTTTCTTTCTTTGTGACATCCTTGTCTGGTTTTGGTATCAAGGTGATGGTGGCCTCGTAGAATGAGTTTGGGAGTGTTCCTCCCTCTGCTATATTTTGGAAGAGTTTGAGAAGGATAGGTGTTAGCTCTTCTCTAAATGCTTGATAGAATTCACCTGTGAAGCCATCTGGTCCTGGGCTTTTGTTTGTTGGAAGATCTTTTATCACAGTTTCAATTTCAGTGCTTGTGATTGGTCTGTTCATATTTTCTATTTCTTCCTGATTCAGTCTTGGCAGGTTGTGCATTTCTAAGAATTTGTCCATTTCTTCCAGGTTGTCCATTTTATTGGCATAGAGTTGCTTGTAGTAATCTCTCATGATCTTTTGTATTTCTGCAGTGTCAGTTGTTACTTCTCCTTTTTCATTTCTAATTCTACTGATTTGAGTCTGCTCCCTTTTTTTCTTGATGAGTCTGGCTAATGGTTTATCAATTTTGTTTATCTTCTCAAAGAACCAGCTTTTAGTTTTATTGATCTTTGCTATCGTTTCCTTCATTTCTTTTTCATTTATTTCTGATCTGATTTTTATGATTTCTTTCCTTCTGCTAACTTTGGGATGTTTTTGTTCTTCTTTCTCTAATTGCTTTAGGTGCAAGGTTAGGTTGTTTATTCAAGATGTTTCCTGTTTCTTAAGGTGGGATTGTATTGCTACAAACTTCCCTCTTAGAACTGCTTTTGCTGCATCCCATAGGTTTTGGGTCGTCATGTCTCCATTGTCATTTGTTTCTAGGTATTTTTTAATTTCCCCTTTGATTTCTTCAGTGATCACTTTGTTATTAAGTAGTGTATTGTTTAGCCTCCATGTGTTTGTATTTTTTTACAGCTCTTTTCCTGTAATTGGTATCTAGTCTCATAGCATTGTGGTCAGAAAAGATACTTGATACAATTTCAATTTTCTTAGATTTACCAAGGCTTGATTTGTGACCCAAGATATGATCTATCCTGGAAAATGTTCCATGAGCACTTGAGAAAAATGTGTATTCTGTTGTTTTTGGATGGAATGTCCTATAAATATCAATTAAGTCCATCTTGTTTAATGTATCATTTAAAGCTTGTGTTTCCTTATTTATTTTCATTTTGGATGATCTGTCCATTGGTGAAAGTGGGGTGTTAAAGTCCCCTACTATGATTGTGTTGCTGTCGATTTCTCCTTTTATGGCTGTTAGTATTTGCCTTATGTATTGAGGTGCTCCTATGTTGGGTGCATAAATATTTACAATTGTTATATCTTCTTCTTGGATTGATCCCTTGATCATTATGTAGTGTCCTTCTTTGTCTCTTCTAGTAGTCTTTATTTTAAAGTCTATTTTGTCTGATATGAGAATTGCTACTCCAGCTTTCTTTTGGTTTCCATTTGCATGGAATATCTTTTTCCATCCCCTTACTTTCAGTCTGTATGTGTCTCTAGGTCTGAAGTGGGTCTCTTGTAGACAGCATATATATGGGTCTTGTTTTTGTATCCATTCAGCCAATCTGTGTCTTTTGGTGGGAGCATTTATTCCATTTACATTTAAGGTAATTATCGATATGTATGTTCCTGTTCCCATTTTCTTAATTGTTTTGGGTTCGTTATTGTAGGTCTTTTCCTTCTGTTGTGTTTCTTGCCTAGAGAAGTTCCTTTACCATTTGTTGTAAAGCTGGTTTGGTGGTGCTGAACTCTCTCAGCTTTTGCTTGTCTGTAAACTTTTTAATTTCTCCATCAAATCTGAATGAGATCCTTGCTGGGTAGAGTAATCTTGGTTGCAGGTTTTTCTCCTTCATCACTTTAATTATGTCCTGCCACTCCCTTCTGGCTTGTAGAGTTTCTGCTGAGAGATCAGCTGTTATCCTGATGGGGATTCCCTTGTGTGTTATTTGTTGTTTTTGCCTTGCTGCTTTTAATATGATTTCTTTGTGTTTAATTTTTGACAGTTTGATTAATATGTGTCTTGGCGTATTTCTCCTTGGATTTATTCTGTATGGGACTCTCTGTGCCTCCTGGACTTGATTAACTATTTCCTTTCCCATATTAGGGAAGTTTTCAACTATAATCTCTTCAAATATTTTCTCAGTCCCTTTCTTTTTCTCTTCTTCTTCTGGAACCCCTATAATTCGAATGTTGGTGCGTTTAATGTTGTCCCAGAAGTCTCTGAGACTGTCCTCTGTTCTTTTCATTCTTTTTTCTTTATTTTGCTCTGCAGCAGTTATTTCCACTCTTTTATCTTCCACCTCACTTATCCGTTCTTCTGCCTCAGTTATTCTGCTATTGATCCCATCTAGAGTATTTTTTATTTCATGTATTGTGTTTTTAATTGATGCTTGATTCATCTTTAGTTCTTCTAGGTCCTTGTTAACTGTTTCTTGCATTTTGTCCATTCTATTTCCAAGATTTTGGATCTGGGAAATAGAATCTTGGATCATCTTTACCATCATTATTCTGAATTCTTTTTCAGGTAGACTGCCTATTACCTCTTCATTTGTTAGGTCTGGTGGGTTTTTATCTTGCTCCTTCTCCTGCTGTGTGTTTTTCTGTATTCTCATTTTGCTTATGTTACTGTGTTTGGGGTCTCCTTTTTGCAGGCTGCAGGTTCGTAGTTCCCGTTGTTTTTGGTGTCTGTCCCCAGTGGCTAAGGTTGGTTTAGTGAGTTGTGTAGGCTTCCTGGTGGAGGGGACTAGTGCCTGTGTTCTGGTGGATGAGGCTGGATCTTGTCTTTCTGGTGGGCAGGTCCACGTCTGGTGGTGTGTTTTGGGGTGTCTGCGGACTTTTTATGATTTTAGGCAGCCTCTCTGCTAATGGGTGGCATTGTGTTCCTGTCTTGCTAGTTGTTTGGCATAGGGTGTCCAGCACTGTAGCTTGCTGGTCGTTGAGTGAAGCTGGGTGCTGGTGTTGAGATGGAGATCTCTGGAAGATTTTCGCCGTTTGATATTATGTGGAGCTGGGAGGTCTCTTGTGGACCAGTGTCCTGAAGTTGGCTCTCCCAACTCAGAGGCACAGCACTGACTCCTGGCTCCTCAATTTGGGATGATTTGTTGTCTATTCATGTATTCCACAGATGCAGGGTACATCAAGTTGATTGTGGAGCTTTAATCCGCTGCTTCTGAGGCTGCTGGGAGAGGTTTCCCTTTCTCTTCTTTGTTCTCACAGCTCCTGTGTCTCAGCTTTGGATTTGGCCCCGCCTCTGCGTGTAGGTCGCCGGAGGGCGTCTGTTCTTCGCTCAGACAGGACAGGGTTAAAGGAGCAGCCTCTTCGGGGACTCTGGCTCACTCAGGCCGGGCGGGAGGGAGGGGCACGGAGTGCGGGGCGAGCCTGCAGCTGCAGAGTTCGGCGTGACGTTGCACCAGCCCGAGGCGCGCCGTGCGTTGTCCCAGGGAAGCCGCCCCTGGATCCCGGGACCCCGGCAGTGGCGGGCTGCACAGGCTCCCGGAAGGGCGGTGTGGACATTGACCTGCGCTCGCACACAGGCTTCTTGGCGGCGGCAGCAGCAGCCCCAGCGTCCCACGCCCGTCACTGGGCTCCGCGCTTTCAGTCGTGACTCGCGCCCGTCTGTGGAGCCCCTTTAAGCAGCGCTCTTAATCCCCTCTCCTCGCGCACCAGGAAACCAAGAGGGAAGAAAAAGTCTCTTGCCTCTTCGGCAGCTCCAGAGTTTTCCCGGACTCCCTGCCGGCTAGCTGTGGCACATTAGCCCCCTTCAGGCTGAGTTCTCGCCGCCAGCCCCAGTCCTCTCCCTGCGCTCTGACCGAAGCCCGAGCCTCAGCTTCCAGCGCCGCCCGCCCCAGTGAGCGAGCAGACAAGCCTCTCGGGCTGGTGAGTGCCGCTCGGCACCGATCCTCTGTGCGGGAATCTCTCCACTTTGCCCTACCCAGGTATGTGGGGAGTTTCTTGCCTTTTGGGAGGTCTGGGGTCTTCTGCCAGCGTTCAGTAGGTGTTCTGTAGGAGTTGTTCCACGTGTAGCTGTATTTCTGGTGTATCCGTGGGGAGGAAGGTGATCTCCGCGTCTTACTCTTCCGCCATCTTCGAACCTCACAATCTTGATTTTGTGGTGACAAAATTTTTAATTAAATGATGGGATGAATCTAATTACCAGTGGGAGGCAAACATCAAGTAGCAGTAGTATTCACAAACCAATGTCCCTGCTTTCACCTTAGTAGAAATGTTAAGCAAATCAGAGGGATTTGTGAGATAGAGCAAATCTTAGTATTGCCACATGGGAACTTGACTTCATGTGTCTTCTTTCTTAGCTCATTTATATATAAGTCCTTGGGTAGTTCTGATTTGTGAAACAGGGATATTAGTAGTAAGAGCTACTGTAGTATAGGTTCTGCAGACAGGGGAGTTTAAATTTGGCTCACTGTTTAAAAAGAAGATTGCCTACATCATAAGATTTGCACTTAGAGCAAGGTTAACATGGTCGCAAGGCTAAAAAAATCTCAAATGTGTATTTACCTTCTAGGCCACCAGGCCAACCATTTCACTGTTAGCTGGATAGACAAAACAAAGTATGTTGACCTTTGACATTCTTCTGGAAGCTAAAAAGGAAATAGCAGCAATATTCTGGCAAGGCTTGGGAATGGCCTAAGAAAAGAAAAGTCAGCATGTTTTTTGACTTTTAATTATGACTCTTTTCTGCAGTGTACTAAAAGAAGTGTTTTGAAAAGTGTGTGGTGTTTATCACTGAGTGTGAGTTCAAGATCTTACAACTTTGTAATATCTTTTTCCTGTCAAGTGCTGGATGTGGTTGACCTTTTGGATAATGTGTTTTTGTTTGCTTTCAGATGTTAAGAAAGATCTCCCATATAACCTTTTGTTTTCTTTAGGACTTAAAGAGTGGTGGGGAAGTGATAAAGGTTTATGGGAAAAAGAAAAGCTCTAAATTCAGACATTTTTGTTTTATATCTCTTTTGGGTAAGTTAGCCCCAGGCTTACCTATTAACATCTCTATAAAAATAAACTAAGCCTTTGGTGCAGTTTCCTTTCTCCTGCTTCTGTTTTTTGGTATTCTTTGCATCCTACTGTGATGTATTTTTTCCTCCCTCTCCTTCCTAAGAAGTGGATTCCTCTCCTCTTTGTTCCCTTGTTTATGCCAGTTCAGTGAGGGATGCTCTCTTTTGGGGATTCTGGGAGAGGCACTGTGAGTGACAGGACACATGTTGGAATGAGCAAGGTATGCTCACGAATCATTGAAGAGACAGCCTGATTTGAGAAATGATTCTTGTTGATTCATTTTAAGAGACGAGAACTGGGGATAAATCTTATGATATGTCTATAGGATTGCCAGTGCATCTCACGAGGTATCCCATGCCCTCGTTCCTCATCTGCCCCAAATTTAAAATGTGAATTTCCATTAATATCTTCCAGTCTCTGGCACTTCTTTCCATGAATTTGTGGCATGTGTCCTGGTACAATAACAAACTTTGCTTACTGTTTTCTGGCTGACTCTGAGTACCATTACTAGTTATAACTGTATTTTATTCCTCCTTAACTCTTCCATCTTAGTCCCTCTGCTAGCTTCTGCATACCACATATGCTATTACTGTTACCAACACCATCACTTTTGCTTTGGAATGGGAACAACTTAAGAACTTAAAGCTAAGGGCTTCTCAGTATCCTGTCCATATTTTCTACATTACATACATTTTCTACATTTCTACATTAATGAGCTTTCTTGAATTTCAATTAAAATTTAAAGCAACCTGAATATTTATTTATTCACTCATACATACATGTATTCAACAAATATTTATTGTATACTGGGTGCTAGCATTGTGTAGATTCAGATTTACTCAGCCAAGTATGTTATAATTAGCTGCAGAAGTTAATTATAGACCATTCTGTTCTCTTTTTCTCTTTGGGCCTCTCAAGCATCCTATTCTGAGTCTTGGGTTAAAGAAATAATAATATATAAAATAATCTGTCCCAATTCCTTAATACCCTGGTGTTATATTTTGCTATTGGACTTATGTTTGCAATGCTATGATCTATAAATCCTTAGTATCGATAGACTGAAAACCTTCATATCTTTATCTTAATAATAGCCCACACTTCAGATATTTTTAAAAAAATAGTTTAAAACAACAAGAAGAAACATCAAAAGTGGCTTGATCCTGTTCTCTGAATGCTCTTTATACTGACAAAATATTGGCAACAACCAATAGTCCAACTATAAGGAAATAGTCAATTAAAATGTGATAATCTGCTTACAAGATCATTAAACAGCTGTTTCATTGAGGACTATGTGGAAAGATTATGCTACAGCATGAGAACATGTTTATAATGTTATCATAGCTCTGTTTCCCCAGGAAACAGGATCTGTTCTCAGGAATGCTACTGCATAGTGCTCTCAGGATTAATGACCCAACCAGGCAAACCACAGTAGGTTTCAAGGCCTGAGAATAGTCCTTTGTGGTTAATAGCTCCACAGTCTGAGTCATCCTTTTTCATGAAAGAAAGCCCGTGTTTGCAGCTTAGCAGTTTTATCAGACTATTGCCCTGTAAGGATGTGAAGAAAGTAAAATGAGAGAGAAGTTGAACTGCTATGCCTAGGTGCAGTCACAACAAATGTCTCAGCTGATCTCTCCAGAATTGCCCCCCACTGAGGCAAGGATGTCTTGCCTTTGTATTACAGCTCACCACTTCCCAAACTAACCTTTTGATTCAGGCTGCCCTGGGGCCTGAATCCTGCCATTGGGCCAAGCAGCTGTCTTCAGCTAAATGCAGTGACCAGAGCAAGACTCAGCCTAGAGCTGATAGCTTCACACACTCCCAGCATCCACTAGAGATGAAATATTACACAAAAAGAATCACAAATGTTTTGTGTACATTATTATATTATTAATTCAACTGTAATATATGTGTGGCTATGTACAAAAATTGAGAAGGGACAGAAAAATGAACTGTATTACAAAAGTGAAAGAGGCAGTCCAGAGGTTAGGACTCCGCACTTTCACTGCAGCGGGCATGGGTTCCATCCTGGTCAGGGAACTAAAATCCTGCATGCTATGTAGCGTGGCCAAAAAAATAGTGAAAGAACTCATAAGAGCATAACTTTTTATCAAATAAGCCATGAAACCAAAAATATTGTAGTTTCCATTACAATATTGGAAGAACTCAGGTATATGTTGTCTCCTCTCCCAATTTTAAAAGATTACCATTTTTGTTAATTATTGCATATCTCAGGCTTTCCCTTGTGTTCTATTTGTGGAATATCTTCAGGTGTGGTATGACAAACATAGCTCAGTGCTCCTGTCAGATTCGCTTTAAGATAATAACACATATAAACAGTTGCTCTGCTTCGGGTGCTAGCTTCAACCATTCCTAGGGTGACCTCACCTATGAGGCAAAAAAAGTAGTGGTTAGGGGTTCAGTCCCTATGTATGCCATTGATACTTTTTTTCACAGCTTTAAATTACTTTCTTATTCAGCCCAATATCGTATTTGTGTGATCAAAAGGGAATTGGTTATGAAAACTGTGATTCGAGCGGGGCAAATAAAACAAATATGATATTGAAAACCAGTTTGAAGTTGTAAAAAAAATTCAGATTCCCATCAATTTTATTTATTTACAACAACACAACTTCTATTCCAAAAGTTAATCTTCTCTGTACAAATTGGATAGAGGCATAGCTTCCAAAACTGGGTTGGAGCAGTTGAGGAGGGTGGATCACAATTTAGTGATTGTAAAAAGCATAACAATTAAAGAGGCATTAGCAGTGATTAACAGCTCTGAGTAAACCCTCTGAGGAGCCTTCCTTCTGGAAATTATGCTCTTCTTCTGCCACTTTTGTGGCCTCCAATTTAAACTGGGCCAGTTATCATCAGCAGAAACAGGAATCCATGCATTTGCATAGTAATTCTCTTCCTTAAATTCTTACCCAACATGTAAAAGACTGCTAAAAAGTGCAGGCATTAGACATGATGAGAGTACATCTCTGTAGGGAGATTCCGAAGCCTGTGAGACATTGACACATTTTCACAATGTGGCAGATTGCATTTCAGAAGCAGGGGCCAAGTGTGAGTACAAGGCTGAGGCAGGTGCTCCTGCGGTTCCTCTTTTTAATTAGCTCATCTTTGTGTGTTCTTTGAATGTACCACACTGCTGTGGGGCTCTAGGCTTAGTGTCTTACACAGCAACATGTCAGGGTGCTGGGGAAGGAAGACTGGGAAATGTGATGAGCCCTTAGTCACCTGACAGGTGGGCAGCTTCTGATAGCAGGCATAGCACAGAGCCCTGATAAAGCTGCCTGATTATACCTGTGCTGCCTTGAGTCTGTCCATTTCTTAGTTCTCACCTGTGGCTATTTGTTGGCAAAGGAACAAGAATTTGTCAAATAGCAAGCATTCACACCTATTAAATTAGTCTTTTAGCATAACTAGCCCACCTGTGTAAAAAGACCTGCCAGTGAATATTGAAGGGCGTGAAAAACAGCAATGGAAAAACTATACATATGCACCCATACAAGTATCTATTGATATATCCAGTGCAAGTATTATATAATATATACATTGTATATGATATATATATATATATTATACAGACATGTGGTCAGTCATACACAGCTGTATTTATTTGTTCATTCATTAATTGATTGATTTTTTATCTATCCATTCAAAAAATTTACTACAAACAGGCACTGTGCCAGGGATTAGGATTACAATAGTGGTCTTCATTTAATTTCTCAAAAGCTTCATTTTAGTTTCTCTTCCAGGACTTTCGCATACATGTTCCTTTGGTCTGGAATGGCCTTTCTTTCCTCCTTCTTGGCTGCCTAGTTGACTTTTACTTATCTTTCATATGTGTCACTTTTTAAAGGAAGCTTTCTTTGACCCAGTAGATTACCTTAGGTCCCTGTTATACGCTCTCATATCATTCTGCAACTTATCATTCTAACACCTATCATCATGTGGTTTCTATGTACAGTTGTTGGATTATGTGTACAACTACTGGATTAGTCTATCTTTCACATAGCTCAATAAGGGTAAGACCCACATCTATTCTGATCATGATAGTTTCCCTAGTGCTCAGCACTGAGACTGATACAGAGCTGGTATTCTCACTTTTAAAAAATAATAGTTGAATGAATGGTGAAGAGGATATAACCTTTGTTTTCAAAGAGATTAAGTCTGATTGAGGGGGTGGACAAGCCAGCAACTGTTGTGTGATAAATGCTAGGATGCGGGTATTCACAAAGTGCTTTGGAAACTGAAGAAGTAGAAACATCCATCTTAGTCTTTGAGTGTCAAGGAAAGTATTCTGGAGGAATTTAGGTGTAAGGATCTGCAAGATGAGTGTAAGCACATAACTACCTAAGTGAGGTAGGCAGGAGAATGGAATTCTATTAAAACACAAAACAGAACAAAATGAAGCACAAAAGTAGCATGGACAGAAACCTGTCAGAGAGACATTATTGAGCATGTTCAGGAAACTTCAAGTAGGTCATAGTGGGTTATACAGAGATGTGAAGTGAGGAAATTGGGAGAGATGAGGTTGGGTCTGTAAGTAAGGGCTGGATCAAGCCCTGCTGAGTTTGGACTTTATTCTGAGGGCAAAGGATAAACATTGGAGGGCTTTAAGTAGAGAAATTATATGATAAGATTTATGATATTGAAAAGACGCATATTGAATGGATTGCAGAGAGATTAGAAAGCAGAGTAATTAGGAAGCTGTTGAAATAATTCTAGATGGTTGATAGTGGTGGTCTGAAACAAATTAGTTGTATTTAAGATAGAGAGGCTAGCAGAATGTCAGGGGAGAAGCACCACACACACACTCACACACATGAACATGCACACATGCATACTTCTATTTTTACTAAAATAAAATTGTATTCTGTATATTATGCTGACAGTTTTAGCTTAGCTTTTTATCATACAAAATCAAATATGTCTTTATGTCTTTTTGTATATTTGTTTGCCAGTTTTGGTTAAGGCATACATAAAGTCCCCTAGATTTTCTTCTAAAATATTTATTGTTTTGTCTTTTACATTATAAACTTTTAATTGTCCTTGAATTTGATTTTTGTGTGTGTGTGTGTTGTGAGATGGGATTTAATTTTATTGTTTTCCAGATGGCTAGTGCCATGTATTAAATAAACCATTCTTTCCCCATTGAATTAAAATACTATTTTGTGGTACATTAAAAATTATATACACAGATTTGATTCTGAATTCTCTATTCTGACCTAATAACCTCTTCGTTTGTTTCTATAGAAATAAAAATTTTAAATACAGTGTATTTCATTTATTCCAATATCTGGTTCTTACTCAGTAGTCTTCTTATTCATGAATTTTGGGGCTATTCTAAGAATTTATTCTCCCATATGAATCTTAAAATTACTGTATTAATAAGAAAACATGTTGAGACTATAATTAGAAATGCATTAAACTCATTAATTTGGGGAGAATTGCTATTTTTATAATGTAAGGTCTTTGCATCTTGAAATTTGGAACATTTTTCCATTTGTTCAGTTTCTGTTTTCTGTGTTAAGATTTAATAGTTTTCTTAATATAAGTTCTATGCCTTTATTATTAGTGTATTCCTATGATTTTATAATTTTCATTGCTACTTTGAATAGAATATTTCCCCATTTCTACTTCTTGATCCTCACTGCTAATATAGAGAAAAGCTATTGATTCTTTCTATGTTTATTTTATATTCAGTTATTTACAATGTTTTCTTATTAATTCTAGTAGGCATTTTTTTCTATAAAATAATGTTGTGATTTGTGCACCAAAAAAATGACAAGAAAGAGCCTTGAAATTAAAAGACTTTGTAGGTCTTCTAAGTGTACAATCTTCATTAGCAAAAAGAGATAATTTTATTGTTCCTTATATCTCATAGCATCTGCTAGAACCTCCAAGATAATATTGAATAACAATGGTGATAACAAGCTTATTTGCCTAATTTCTGATTTTAGTTGAAATGTTCTTAGTATTTTACCATTTAGAATAAGCTTTGCTTCTGGTTTTTGAAGAGCAGAATTTATTATGTTTGAGCAGCTTCTCTATATCCCTGTTTTGCTCAAAATTTTTACTAAAGCTGTTCAATTTCAGACTTTTCAGAATCTACTGATAAAACAATATTATTTTCTCATTTAATTTTATAAACGTCATAGTTTACGCAGATAGATTTTCTACTATTGAACTACTTTTTCTTTTCCGACATGAACAGTACTTGGTCATGAAGTATTACTTTTTTATAAATTGCTAGACTCCATTTGCTACTATTTTAGCAAATATTCATAAGAGAAAATGGTCTTAGTATACTGTATCAAGTTTTGGCATTAAAGTTATGTGGGCTTAATAAAAACAATTGAGTAGTTTTAATTGTTTGCTATGGCCTGGAAATATTTAAATCACTTTGGAATTACCAATTTTCTTAAAGGCTATTCAAAACCCATTTCTTCTTGGATCATTTTTTGTCATTTATGTTTTCATGAAAAATTATCCATTTATATTACATTTACACATTTGTTGGCAGAACGTTGTATGGTTCTATTTTGATTCCTCTATTTCTCCTTAATATATACTATGTCTTCTTCTCACTCCTAATTTAGTTCTAATCTACTAATTTCAGCTTTTATAGTTGAACTTTAAACTTAACTTAATTTTCTTAATTGAAAGTTTTTATTTACTTATTTTTGTTGCTGAAAGTATTTATGACATATATTTTCGTTTGAATACAGTTTTTCTTGTGCCTCATAGGATTTTGAATGAATTAGTTTCCTTTTCATTGATTTCTAGAAGTTATATAATTTCAATGTTTTCTTTTTAATACAAGGAAGGGTACTGTTTAACTTCTAAATGGATAAAATTTTTGGTTACCTTTTTCTCATATATGTGTTTATTATTATTATTTTTTAACATCTTTATTGGAGTATAATTGCTTTACAATGGTGTGTTAGTTTTTGCTTTATAAAAAAGTGAATCAGCTATCCATATACATATAACCCCATATCTCCTCCCTGTTGTGTCTCCCTCCCACCCTCCCTATCCCACCCCTTTAGGTGGTCACAAAGCACTGAGCTGATCTCCCTGTGCTATGTGGCTGCTTTCTACTAGCTATCTATTTGACATTTGGTAGTATATATAAGTCCATGCCACTCTCTCACTTCATCTCAGCTTACCCTTCTCCCTCCCCGTGTCCTCAAGTCCATTCTCTACACCTGCGTCTTTATTCCTGTCCTGCCCCTAGGTTCTTCAGAACCTTTTTTCTTTTCTTTTTTTTTTTTAGACTCCATATATATGTGTTAGCATACGGTATTTGTTTTTCTCTTTCTGACTTACTTCACTCTGTATGACAGACTCTAGGTTCATCCACCTCACTACAAATAACTCGATTTCATTTATTTTTATGGCTGAGTAATATTCCATTGTACATATGTGCCACATCTTCTTTATCCATTCATCTGCCAATGGACATTTAGATTGCTTCCATGTCCTGGCTATTGTAAATAGAGCTGCAGTGACCACTGTCGTACATGACTCTTTTGGAATTATAGTTTTCTCAGAGTATATGCCCAGTAGTGGGATTGCTGGGTCATATGGTAGTTTTATTTTTAGTTTTTTAAGGAACCTCCATATTGTTCTACATAGTGGCTGTATCAATTTACATTCCCACCAACAGTGCAAGAGGGTTCCCTTTTCTCCACATTCTCTCCAGCATTTATTGTTTGTAGATCTTTTGATGATGGCCATTCTGACTGGTGTGAGGTGATACCTAATTGTGGTTTTGATTTGCATTTCTCTAATGATTAATGATGTTGAGCAATCGTTCATGTGTTTGTTGGATATCTGTATATCTTCTTTGGAGAAATGTCTATTTAGGTCTTCTGCCCATTTTTGGACTGGGTTGTTTCTTTTGATATTGAGCTGCATCAGCTGCTTGTAAATTTTGGAGACTAATCCTTTGTCAGTGGCTTCATTTGCAACTATTTTCTCCCATTCTGAGAGTTGTCTTTTCATCTTGTTTATGGTTTCCTTTGTTGTGCAAAACCTTTTAAGTTTCATTAGGTCCCATTTGTTCATTTTTGTTTTTATTTCCATTTCTCTAGAAGGTGAGTCAAAAAGGATCTTGCTATGATTTATGTCATAGAGTGTTCTTCCTATGTTTTCCTCTAAGAGTTTTATAGTGTCTGGCTTTACATTTAGGTCTTTAATCCATTTTGAGTTTATTTTTGTGTATGGTGTTAGGGAGTGTTCTAATTTCATTCTTTTACATGTAGCTGTACTGTTATTATTATTTGTATTATTATTAGAAAATGTGATCTGCAAAATCTTTCCTTAAAAACATATTATGGAAATTTTGTGGCTAAGTACTTGAGCAATTTTGGTAATATCTTCATATACTATAAACATGCATGCATGTGTATATACATACACACGTGTACATTTATTGCCTTTGTTATTAAATTTTATTTATTTTAATTTCATTTTTCCTCTGAATATTTTATTTTTATTATTGTTGAGATTTATTTAATTTATGACTTTGCTTTTTTAATGTTTGATATTTTGATTCTGAAAAAAGCACATTAATATTTACTAATGACATTTTATTTTTATTATATTTTTCTTTTGTTGATTGTTTTGTTGTATTTATTTTTATTTAATTTCTCTATGACTTTGATTATTTTTGTCTTTCAGATCCATCTGATTCTGAGAGAGATATATTAAAGATTCCCATTATAATCCTACTATAATTTCCTCTATAATTGTCTAGAGTTTTTTCATTAGAGTAAAATTAGATTTTTTATTAGCTTTTAAGGTGTGTAACAGGTATATGGAAACATAATTCACATACCATACAATTTACCCATTTAAAGTGCATACCTCAATGTTTTTAGAATATTGGTAAAGTTGTGCAACTATCACTATGATCAATTTTAGAACATTTTTTATCACTCCATAAAGAAATCCCTTACTCATTAGCCATCAATTTCTAATTCCTAATACTTTATATATTTAGCTACAATGTTGCAGGTTCATGTCTCTTAGGTCTTCTTTGTAAATTGTGATTTTTTTTAATATAATGTCTCTCTATCCTGATTAGCACTTTTAACCTTAATTGCACCTTATTTGATATTAATACTACTCCTTCCTTGCTTTTTTTCTTCTTGTAGTTTCTTGGAAATTTTTTCCTAACATTTATTTTCAAACTTTTTTTTAAAAACCACCTTTTATAAGTTGTTTTTTACATATGCAATTCTTATATATGGGGTGAGAATTTTTGACATTTGATGGTATTTATTTGTTTACACTTAATAAAATGCATAATTTACTGATTTTCTTTCTTCCATCTTGCTTTATGATAATTATTCATTTTACATTGTTTTTTCTTTTTCTTATTTTTGCTATTTTGATCATGTTGAATATAAAATTTTTTAACCTTTGTAGTTTGAAAGTTCTCTTCCACTTTCCCATTTCATTATTGCTTAGCTTCCCTTTCTTGTTACTAAAATTAGGTCCATGTGTTTTTTCATTATTTTAAAACAAAATATCACTTATTTCCTTACTAAGAATGTATTTTTTTCTCTAATTATCATATCCCACTTGGAAGAGACCTTTAAAGTGCTGTTAGAACATTTTCTCCTTTCCCCCTCCCCACTGTTTCTCCCTAGCCTCCTAAATCTTGGGTTTTGCTGAGATTGTTTAGTTCCAGATTATCAATAAAATTTACCTTGCAGGTGTCAATAGTTTCCCTTTCTCTCTATTTCAGTAATTTTTATTTACATTTATATTACAAATTTGCAAAAAAATCTGTCATTGACACATACACACACACACACACACACACCTGTGTGTGTGTGTTTCGCAAGGTTCATTGCTCCTTGATGTTTTTACTTTTCCCATTTTCTCTTACCAGGACTCCTCTGTATCATTTGTTGTTTAGTTAAAGTGTTTTCTCAATTATTTTCCTCAGGTGTTTCACTGAGTCATATTGTTTCTGAATCTGCCAGATATCTTGCCTGGGTAATGAATTCTTAGATTTAAATTATCTCAGTATTCCACATATATTATTCCACCATCATCTAGTTTACAGAATTGCAAATAAGAAGAACATTTTTTTTTAAGTTTTTTGAAAATTACTTGTTCTTTCCTGCAACTTAAAAGATTTTATCTCTTGTATTTCAGGAATAGCCAGATGTGCTTAGGTTTTTGCGTGTGTGTATGTGTGTGTGTGTTTTCTTACCAGTCTTGGCTGGAGCTTGTGCCTTTTATATCAGTTGATTCAAGATTTTCTACAGTTCAGGGAAAATTCTATTATTGTTTTAGTTATAGTCCTTTCTCCATTGGTTTCTTTTTCTCTTTCTAGATCACACTGTTTCTAGAGATCATACATTTCATGAGTTGTCCTACTAAATCTGTTTATGGTCAACAGAAGGATCATAGCCAAATATTTATAATACAAGGGGATATCTGGTATTTTACAAGAAAGGCACAAAGATGTGCTTTGCTATTTGAAAGCAAGGAGTACTAACTGATACTGTTGGAGTGTACTTTTATGATGCTCTATTTTTTAGATATAGTTCCTGGGTGAAAAAGTACTCCTAGTACTCAGGATTTGGCATCATCTCCATTATGCCATGATTGTAACTTAAAATTTTTGCCCTATGTTTACTGTATTATTTTACTTAATTTATTTTTTATCCTGTGTATATTTTAAAGCATACCTTAGCATAGTCTCAAAATTACAAACTGTAAACTTAACCATCACAAATATTTTTGTGCCTGAAGCACTTACTACACTTATAATAATAAATATTCCTTTGGGTATTCAAGAATTAATCTTAAATATGTTAGAGGGTTTCCTCTAATGCTATGCTTAGCAAATTCTTTGTTAGCTCAAAGATGTTAAAACCCTGTTTTTAAAATCTGAATATGTGTCCTGCTATTTTTAATTATATAATAAAAATTTTAAAATATTAAGGAAAATTTAATTTAGCTCACCTACACTTAAAAATAAATATATGACTTATTCTGTGTTCTTTTTTGGAGAGGGACAGGATACCACATATGCAATAAAAGGAGGAGAATTAAATGCCTCTAAAATGGTAGAAAGTTGCAGTTTAACCCTTCATAGATTAAGAGCAAAATTGATAAGACTCTTTCTTTTTACTATTATACCAAAAGTTTTACTTATTTAACTGAAGTACTTTAACTACAAACGTTTTGTCTCACCTCACCAAGATGCAAATGAGACTATATTGATAGCTCAGATTCAAAACAATTTCCCTTAAAATTACGATTTGGCCTGTGCTCCGCAACGGGAGAGACCACAACAGTGAGAGGCCCCCGTACCGGAAAAAAAAGACCATTTGGGCAGTGGGATTTCTTTGCAGCCTTTCTTTGTTATTATTTAGACATATGTAATATTTACCCTTAAATCTCTGGATGCAGAGACTGACTTTATTTATTTGTAGATTGGCATGGCACTAGAATTATATTCTTATAAAAGTGTCATCTGGGTTTCAAACATAGTTGAGAAACATCTTATCGTCTTGCTAGATAAAATAATTTTTTCTTGACAAATACTGTATGCTGTCACTTATATGTGGAATCTGAAAAAGCCAAACTCATAGAGAGTAGAATGGTGGTTACCTGGGGCTGGGGAAAATAGGGAAATGTTCTAACTTCCAGTTAGAAGATTACTAATTTCTGGAGATCTAATGCACTGTCTTGTGATTATAGTTAACAATTGTGCATTATACTTTGAAAGTTAAGAGCAGATTTTGAGTGTTCTCACCACAAAAAAAGAAATGGTAATTATGTGAAGTGATGGAGGTGTAAACTAATGGTACGGTGCTAGTCATTTTGCAATATTTAAGTGTATCAAATTAACACATTGTGTACCTTAAACTTATACCATGTTATATCTCAATAAAGCTGGAAAAATAATTGTTTGTCTAAAAGGATTAATTGTTTACTTAAAATGTTGAAATCTTTTGGACTTGAGATACTGTTGTGATTGAGTTATATTACTTAGATATTAGGTTGAGGAAACCTAAGTAATTAATCAAAAAGTAATTATGGAGGTCCACAATTCACAGAAGTAATAAGTTGGTAGGTATTCAGCTCCTTGGTTGAAGTTTAAGCAACTTGAAGAAATACCTTCTGCTTTGGTATTTTCCCATGTTAGTGGAGACTGATATATTTGCTGGGTGATAAGGATGGTCTCTGGACTTAGAAAGACACAAATTTCCCTCTTTTATTTATAAATCTTCCCCCAGAGGATCCAGGACCCCAGTCAGTGCTCTACCTTTCGTGTCATACCTTTCTCTATTCACTCAGTTCTCAATGAACATTTCCCTTTCAAAGCATGGAGGCCAGATGTTTTTAAAAAAATTTTTATAAAATAAGTCATTTTAGCCTTCCAATAATATTATTGATACAGCTGAAAACTAATATTCTGTTTCTTCATTTGTCCCACCCTCCTCAACCCATTATACTCAGTCTTTTGCCTCCACCTCCCCACTGAAATTGCTTTGTCAAAGGTCCCCGAAGTTCTGACCAATCCAATTTAAAGTTTTCTTCCTTGACCTCTCTGTGGCATTTGATAGCCATTGACTGCTCCTTGTAGCTCCTTTCTATTGACTTCAGTGATGCATTAATTCACCTGACATCCAGCTATTATTTATTGAGCACCCATAAATGTCAGGCAGAATGTTAGGCATTGATGATATTTCAATGGGCAAGACATGCATTTTTCCCCCATGCAGATGTTTTACTCATTTAATACTGTGCACATTATCACACAATATTTATTACACAAGATCTAGTATTAGACAGACTTTACTTTGAGACCTGGCTCTGCTACCTACAATTGGGTGAACATGGGCAAATTTCTTAACATTCCTCACCTTTAAAATGGGTGCAATTAAAAATATCCACTTGATAGGAATTTTTTAAATGTTAAAGTAGTATACGAAAATGTTTGGCACACTGCTTGGCACTAATTTCTCCATTCTTACTGGAACTACCTAATTCAATGAATATAACCTTATAGAGACAGTGCAGCATCTCTTTGGCTGCTATCTTTGACTTTGGTCTTGTCACACTTAAGTCCAACTTCTACATTGCTGGTTAATCAGCAGCTAATCCCACCACCCCTGCTCCACAGCCATTATACACTTACTACTTGCTCTCCCCTGACTCTGCTGGGCTCTTTCACCTCCCTGCTTCATTCATATTTCATTACTGTCCATCTGTTAGAGTGTTCCTTCCTTCCTTGTTGGCTTTTTGAACACCTACTTTTTCTTCAAATTATCTTTCAAACTTTATCTCCCTGAGGAGAAAGTCAGACATTCTTTTTTCCATATTGTCATAGCTCATGTATGCCTCTGTTATAGCCCAATCATTTGTAATTTAATTATCTGTGGGGGCCCATGAGAGAAAAGGATGTGTCTGGTTGTCTTGGTATCCTTTGATGTGACACAACTGTAGCTTTAAAAGCTTGATTCTAGATGAATGCTTAGTTTCTATGAATGAATACTTAGTCTCCATGTGCCAGGCATTATGCTAGTGATAGGTATGCAGACATATATGCCCTCAAGAGGTGCACAGTGTGAAGTTGGATAAGGGACAAAAGATTCATGTCATGAATGAACACACTATTTCATTTTCACTTAAAGGATGTCAGAATTTAGGCTATTTATTTTTTTGAAGGGATGAATTAATAGTAATTTAAAACTCCCTTAATTTACCTGCTAATGAAATCAGTTTTATTGTAAGTTTTGCCTCTTTAAGAAATGTATTTTTATATACCCCAATGTCAAGCTTCTTGTGATAAGAGCAGATGAGCATTGTTTCTATGTTTCAAGTGATTTACTGGAAGTAGGGGGTTTGCATCAATTATAAGTGGAACCTTGGGAGTGAGACTGAGCTAAACTACTTTCTCTGTGCTTTCTAATTTTTTGAGATGTTTAAAGTGGAAGTCTTGGGTATTGATTCATAGCATATTTGCAGAAGTTGAAGTGATCATTCCCTAGTTCTAATTTTTCAAGCTCTAAGAATTTTTTTCTTTTCTCAGCTTGCACAGTTTAACAATTGTGAGACCCAAAATATTTATTAGTTAATTGAATGCTGTGGTGTATATAGAATTGCCATGTATAGTATTTGCATATAATATTAAAAATAATTTAGTTTTTCTTTATTGATACAAGTCACTTTAGCACCCTGATAGGCTTTAGCATTATCATTTGAGACTTAATAACCATTGTATCTTAGGTGCAGAAGTGCTTTTTAAAGCAGCAAGGATTTCTAGTTGATAGACTGCTGTACTCACTAGTAGTTTTAATTTTGTTTCCTCTGGTGAATTTATTTACTTGTTATTTTCTGGATGATTCTTTGGGATTATGACATTTGGAAATAAGACATAAGCTTACTGTATTATATCTGTGTTCTTAATAACTGTGAGGGCATTTTTAATGTTATGAAAAATGCAAGTTAGAAGAAATTCTCTTTTTCTCATCTGTGCATAAAGACCCTAAGTCCTTTAAGACACAACTCTTCAAAGTATAGAAGCAATCCATGGAATATTTTCAGTAGCACGTGGAATTTTGTTGTTCAGCAAATATAGTCAGATTATAGGAATTTTTATTTATTCTGAACTTAGTTTTTAATAAGAATTTCATAATTAAAAATTAATAGCAGCAAAGAATATTGCCATTGAAAGGACATAAGTTTAATTTGTATGTATTAGAAAATTTTAGTTACAGTATAGTGATGGTGATGTAAGGATTTTGTATAAGAAGAAGTTTTAGTGAAGGGCTTTTCAGATAGCTAGTAATTAAACCAGGAGAGAATGGTTTAAAATCCAAGAGAGAAGAGCAATTTAGGAGGAAGAGTTGATGAACTACAAAAGCAGTTTTAATGGAGCAGTTGAAACAGTAGCCAAATTGCAGTGGATATCATCTATCTTGTTTTCTCTCTTTCACACCAGGGAACTAGTTAGAAAACTGCTATTATAATCAATTCTGGCTGGCATTATTGTTAGTGAATGCAACATATGTTGAAGTTCAATCTTGTAACATTACAATGTGAGATGAGTAGTGATGTTTTTATCTTAGTAGGTGACTTTCTCAGCTTCTCTTGAATATCAGATCTATGAAACTAAAATTAATGTGAAATGCTTCTTAATAACGGGACTGATTTTCACTTAAATTTTCTACTTCTCATTTCACATGGATTTTAAGAACTTCTTTGTCAAACTGACTTCTTAACTTGGCTTCCACAATATTTAGACTCTGTGGTAAGTTCTCAAAAAATATTTGATGTGTTTGGACTCTATTTTAAAACAATATTATTGACTCTGTTTTATCCCCTCACTTCTGGATGGGGAGAACTCATAGGGAATAATAAAGTAGGAACAGCAAACTAAGCCATAGACAGCCTAGACTACTTTGCATTCTAACAGGACACTAACAAAGTGACCTGTCTTTTCCTGTCTGATTTTCAGGACCTCCTTATAAGGTGAGATAGATAATGAAATAAAATATGAATATGTAAACTACATGTACTGATTTCAGCCAAAGTCAGAGGAGAAGCACTAGGGTGACTCTACATAGAAGCTTTCTTTAGGATATAGACTCGACTCTTTTATCTGTGCTGTACTCTTCCTCAAGGGTGGATCTAACTACATTATGTGTGATTCTGCTTCTAATTACTATATAATGCATTGTGTTTGTTTGTTTGTTTGTTTGTTTATTTATTTATTTATTTATTTATTTATTTATTATAACCATTATTATAAGGTAGCTTTCCTTTTGCCATAGCATCTGGGAATAAGTATGAACCGAGAAAACTTAAAGACTTTTAACTCTGTCTGGTCAGATTCCTACTCTAGTTTTGTCTGCTCTCATTTTTGTGAGTGAAAGAATGAATGCAAATCATTCCACAGTTTTAATTCCTTGTTTTGTCTCTCACTTTCTGGCGTCTAGCTGACCTGCATGATTTTCTCGGAGATTACTAATTTAAGCACTTCTGTTTATGCAAGATAACCTGATGCCTTTCTCTGCTCATGTACCATAGATTCCCTCTCTGGTTATATTTCCTACTACAAGTGAATTGTGATAAGTAAAATAGTAATATTGAATGGACATAATAAACAACTTTATAACAGCCTCTTAAAATTCTTTAACGATGGGGGAAATTGTTAAGGAAAATATATTATTCATGATAATTACAGCAAACGGAGTATAGTATTGAAAAGAAAAGAGAACAGCTAGTTAGCAGCATTAAAAACTTCATGCTCCAGGGTTTGAGGGGAGGGAGGAATGAATAGGTGGCACACAGAGGATTTTTAGTGCAGCAAAACTACTCTGTATGATACTATAATGGTGGGCACATGTTACTATACATTTGTCAAAACTCAAGTATATACAACACCAAGAGTGAACCCTAATGTAAACTATGAACTTTGGGTGATAATGTTATGTCAGTGTAGGTTCATTGATTGTAACAAATGTACCACTGTAGTGCACAATATCAATAGTTGCCAGGGGAGAGTGTTGTGTGTGTGTGTGGGGGGGGTAGGGGGTACATGGAAAATATCTTTATATTCTGCTCAGTTTTGCTATGAATCTAAAATTGCACTAATAAAGTCTATTTAAAAACAACAACAAAAAAGTTTATGCTCATTAACATCTTAGAAGCATCCAGAAAATGAACTGAAATTTACTTTCTTTAACTCAAAATGAATGACTTAACCTATTTGGGAAACTTGTGTACCCAAGGGAAATACCTGTGTACCCAAGGGAAATACCTATCTTGCTTCTCTCACTAGCTGCCTCTTCTGGTAAGCATTAAAAAAGCTGTGAATTCAATTACTTGTATTATACTTTATTAACATTTGCTTCCATTTACCTCTAGGTTTGAAGTTTGAGGAAATTCAAGAAAGATTTGGTGAGGAGTTCTTTAATATATGCTTTGATGAGAATGAGAGAGTCCTTCGAGCTGTAGGTGGCACGTTGCAGGACTTTTTTAATGGCTTTGATGCTTTGTTGGAACACTTTAGAACTTCTTTTGGAAAACAGGCCACTCTGGAGTCACCATCATTCCTATGCAAAGAGCTCCCTGAAGGTAATCTTATACTCCACTACTTCCACCCTCACCACATTGTGGGATTTGCAATGTTTGGAATGATTAAGGCTGCAGGAAAGAAAATCTATCAGCTGGATGTAGAAGTGGACCAGGTTGCAAATGAGAAACTGTGCTCTGATGTTTCAAACCCAGGCAATTGTAGTGATCTTACTTTCCTTATCAAACAATGTGAAAATACTAATATCACGAAGAACCTTCCACAGGGAACCTCCCAAGTTCCTGCGGACCTCAGAATTAGCATCAACACCTTCTGCAGAGCCTTCCCTTTCCATTTGATGTTTGACCCCCACATGACAGTCCTTCAGCTGGGGGAAGGCCTAAGGAAGCAGCTCCGATGTGACACTCACAAAGTGCTCAGGTTTGAGGACTGCTTCGAGATTGTTTCTCCAAAGGTTAATGCCACCTTTGAAAGGGTTCTGCTGCGACTGTCCACACCATTTGTGATTAGGACCAAGCCTGAGGCTTCTGGCACTGAGAATAAAGACAAGGTAAGTGGCTATGGACTTGATATGGATGATGGGAACTAGGAGATTACATAATTATTTTAGTAAATTACATGATGGCAGTACTTGTCATTATTTAGGCAAGAGAACCTAGAGTGTCATTTAGAAAATTACTGGTCCCTGGATATATGTAAAAAGATTTGGCCTTATTCCCAGCCATTTTGCATAGTGTCTCCCTCTTTCATTAATTTATTTCATCATATAAAAAGAAGACATTTATTAATACTAGCCATAGTAATTACAAAAATGATAAAACTCACTAAAAACCGTATACCGTAAACCCATGACTATTTCCAGTGTTTGAAGTCAAACTATGAGAGAAATAGTAAGACTGATTTCAACATTGTGGGGATTGCTTGCCTTATTCTTAAATATTGCATAAATATAGGTAAAAAGCTAGCTACATTTTGAATATGTTATGTTCTAAATTTCATAATCTAGGAACATCTGGTTTACATCCTATTATTTTCTTAATATGCAGAATAATGTATCAAGTGAGTATCTCAAGACTTCTCTTCTAATTAAGTTTTAGTGTTGAAAAAGAGACATTTCTTTAGAACATGTTCACTTCTTGAGAGAAGACACTGGAATTATTCTATCCTTTAAATTTAGGGAATATTAAAGCTATTGGTTTTGATTTATAGAAGTACAATATTTGGCTAGGAGTGTTTGAAGCATTTTTGGCCTTAGAATTGAAGTTAATATTATTGAAAATGTGCCTGAAGTAGAATATATTATTACCAATGTTTATTGCTTTATATATTTTGTAGATTTGACAATTAATTCAATTTAAAGTTACTGCTTCAGATTTCCCCCCCACCATATTTCATCTTGTATGTCTATTTAATTTGTATACCACAGTAAGAAATAGACACAGTGAAATGATGACTCAGATGTCAAGGCCCCCTGCCAGTTCCAGTAATAAGGAACTATGCTCATTGAGAAGATGCAATTATAATTTAAACATGTTAGTGGCAGTTTAAAAATAAAACAACAGGCAGGATTTTTAGTTAGAATAGGGATGGAAATCCTCTCATTCTCTGTGCATTTCTGCTTATTCACCTGGGTTTGCCAGAATGGGACATTTGGGAGGCTACAGTTAGCCCAAATAAAATTATGATCAATAAAGTTATGGCATGGAATCTTAACCAGATGAGTAATATTTTTGAATTATTATGTTCCAAATTCCAAATTTACAGTTTCCTAAAACATAGAAAGAAGAAAATCAGGGTTAAAAATTATGATCCTGTTGATAAATTTGGCCTTGATATTCATTATTTTTCCCATAATTGCTGGTCTTGTTAATAACTCCTTGTTATCTGAAGTTTCTAATTTTGTATTGGACTTTGATAAGAAAGTTCTAATTTTCAATAATGTAAGATATTTATTCTTTAGTCTACAGTGAAGGCTTTCATTATAATTTAACTATTTTAGCTCTGCACTTAATACCAATGGACTACCACCCCTGCCATCAAAAAGAAAAACAACAAAAACAAGAGCTAATCATACAGCTGAATGATGGTAAATCATTTGCAGAGTGAACTGTAATGCTTTTGCTAAACCATGATCTTTGTCATTTTGTGTTGTCAGTTAGTGTTAACTATATAACTAGAGGTAGAACACTCTTTTAAGTAATTTGGTGAGGTAGCCATCATCCTAGTTTCAAAGAATTTACATCTCGATTCTGCAGTAATGAGTTATAAAGACATAAGTGTTTGTTACCAGAAGCAAAAATATCACTGAGAGGCATCTGATGCATTTTCAAAGAGAGGCAAAGGGGAATCTGATTTTTCAACCATGAAAAGCTCATCCTATTATCAAGACTAAGTTAGAATAATTCTCTGACAAATTAGGCTGCCTACCTCGGAAAGTTATTTATGAAGATTAAATGACATAATCCATGTAAAATTCTTATTATATCTTTGGCTTCAGGGTTAAGTGTTGAATAAATGCTCATTATTGTTACTTCTACCACTATTATTATTATTATTATTGTTCCTTTCCCCTTGTCACATTCCTCCTATCCATTCTCCTCTCTTCTTGCCTTATGGAACTTAGTACTGGAAATCAGTAGGTTGAATAATTTTAGAGAAATATCAACTCTACCTAACATCTTCACAAAATATGACTTGGGTTTGTCTTCTTAATAATGACTAGAAGACCATTTGTCACAAATCCTGTAGGAGCTTTGTTTGAATCTGCTTTTTTATTTATAGGCTATCATTGTTTTAAAACTCCTAGTCTCTTTTTCAAATTCACTAAAGTTTGGAATCAAGTTATTATTACCTCTGTCTATTAATATACTTTATGTTCACTTGTTACAGCACTTTGTTGTGTCAGTGGCTTCCAAAATAAAATGGACTGGTTAGCTTATGCAAAACCTGAAACAGCAACGGATTTGAGAATCAATAAATAATATGAGTTCCTTTAAATTTTTTTTTCCTTAGTAGCAATGTTTCAAAGAACATTGTGTAAGGAGTCCAGCATTTGAAATACATCATCCCTACGATACAGCAATGGCATGCTATTCATCTTCACTTTTGTTCTCAAGGTTAGAACTTAGGAAAAGCATAATAACAACAACACATTTCTTTTTCAATCCCCAGAAATATCATCACACTTGCCTTATTAATTAGAAGCTGCAAAACAAATATCAGGAGATAATTTTAAAAGACTAAAGGAAGAATTAACCTCTGATTTCCTGTGGTCAAATCAGTTTCCAAAATGCTCCTTTATCTTTTCTAGACGTGCCCATTATTTTTCTGACACGGTGATTGAAAAGTTTAAAATATATTTATTAATCTTACCAATCCATGATGACTCTGTTGAGAGAGAAATTTCATCCAGTTGTTAAGAATACATTATTTGATTTCAAGTTAAAATTAATTTAATTTGGGAAAACGTGAGCATTCTTTCTCTGTTCATATCATAATATTCTATTAGAGAATTTCAAATACTGAACAATATTTTAGTGGTGGACAAAATGACACTAGGACTTTTTCTATAAATGAGGACTATAAAACATAGATGTACAATAACTTCAATCAAAATTATCTGGGTTTTCTTTGGTCTTATAATTATAAATGAGATATTTAATTTTAATTTTTATGTTTATTTTTCTCTAGAATTTCTCCTGACCATAAACTACCTTTTAAAGTAGGTTAAACAGATTGAGATTTTTTTTTTAATTGAAGTATAGTTGATTTACAGTATTATATTGGTTTTAGGTGTACAGCATAGTGATTCAGTATTTTTACAATTATACACCATTAAAAGTTATTATAAGATAATGGCTATAATTCCCTGTGCTATAAAATATATCCTTGCTGCTTATCTATTTTATACATAGTAGTTTGTATCTTTTAATCCTGTACCCCTAATTTGCCCCTCCCCTTTCCCTCTCCCATTTGGTAACCACTAGTTTCTTTTCCTTCTGTGTGTGTCTATTTTCATTTGCATATACATTTGTTTGTAGTATTTTTTAGACTCCACATATAAGAGGTATATAGTATTTGTCTTTCTTTGTCTGACTTATTTCACTAAGCATAATATTCTCTAGGTCCATCCACATTGCTGCAAATGGCAGAATTTTATTTTATTTTTAAATCGCTGAGTAATATTCCACTGTATATATCTTCTTTATCCATTCTTCTATTCATGGGTACTTGAGCTGCTTCCATATCTTAGCTATTGTAAATTGTGTTGCTATGAACATTGGGGTGCATGTATCTGTTCAAATTAGTGTTTTCAGTTTTATATACCCAAGAGTGGAATTGTGGATCATATGATAATTCTATTTTTAGTTTTCTGAGCAACCTCCAGACTGTTCTCCATAGTGGTTGCACCAATTTACATTACCACCAATGGTTTATAATGGTTCCCTTTTCCCCACATCCTCTTCAACATTTGTTATTTGTAGACTTTTTGATGATAGCCATTCTGATAGGTTTGAGGTGATATCTTGCTGTCATTCTTTTTTTTTTTTTTTTTTTTTTTTGCTCTGACACGCAGGCTCAGCGGCCATGGCTCCCAGGCCTAGCCGCTCTGCGGCATGTGGGATCTTCCCGGACCAGGGCACGAACCCATGTCCCCTGCATCGGCAAGCGGACTTTCAACCACTGCGCCACCAGGGAAGCCCCTTGCTGTCGTTTTGATTTGCATTTCTCTAATAAGTAGTGAGGTTGAGCATCTTTTCATGTCCCCATTGGCCATCTGTATGTCTTCTCAGAAAAAATGTCTTTTCAGGTTTTCTGCCCATTTTTTCATTGGGCTCTTTGTTTTTTAGATACTGGGATGTATGAGCTGTCTATATATTTTAGATATTAACCCTTGATGGTCATATAATTTGCAAATATTTCCTCTAATTCCGTAGGTCGTATTTTCATTTTGTTGATGGTTTCCTTTGCTGTACAAAAAATTTTAAGTTTTATTAGGCCCCATTTGTTTATTTTTGCTTTTATTTCTTTGGTCTTAGGGAACAGATACAGAAAAATATTGCTCGATATATGTCAGTGATCTGCATATGTTTTCCTCTAGGAGTTTTATGGTTTCCAGCCTCACATTTAGGTCTTTAATTCATTTTTGGAGTTTATTTTTGTATATGGTATGAGGAAATGTTCTAATGTCATTGTTTTACATGTGTTTTCAACACCAACTTGTTGAAGAGTCTGTCTTTTCTCCATTGTATATTCTTACCTCCTTTGTCATAGATTAATTGACTGTCATAGTGTGGGTTTATTTCTGGGCTCTCTATTCTATTCAGTTGATCTATGTGTCCGTTTTTGTGCTAGTAGTATGCTGTTTTGACTACTGTAGCTTTGTAGTATAATCTGAAGCCTGGGAGGGTGATATCTCCAGGTCAAATTGCCTTGGCAATTTGGGGTCTTTTTTGGTTCCACATGAACTTTAGAATCATTTGTTCTAATTCTGTGAAAATATCATAGGTATTTTGATAGGGATTATGTTAAATCTGTAGATTGCTTTGGGTAGTATGGTCATTTTAACAACATTAATTCTTCTAATCCAAGAGCATGGGATATTGTTCCACTTCTTTGTATCATCTTCGTTTCCTTCATTAATGTTTTATAGTTTTCAGACTATAAGTTGGTCAGCTCCTTAGTTAAGTTTATTCCTAGCTATTTTATTCTTTTTGCTGCAATTTTTAGTGGGATTTTTTTTTTTTTTACTTTCTCTTTCTGATCTTTCATTGTTAGTGTATATAATGCAACAGATTTCGGTATGTTGCTCTTGTATCCTATAACTTTGCTGAGTTTATTAGTTCTAATAGTTTTTAGGTGGAGTCTTAAGGGTGTTCTAGGTAAAGAATCATATCATATGCAAATAGGGACAGTTTTAATTTTTTACCTTCTAATTTGCATTCTTTTTATTTCTTTTCCTTGTCTGATTGTGTCACTAGGACTACTGATACTGTGTTAAATAGAAGTGGTCAGAGTGGGCATCCTTGTCTTTTTCCTGAATTATTCCCATAGGTTTTGAAGTGTTGTGTTTCCATTGTCCTTTGTCTTGAGCTATCTTTTTACTTCTTCTTAGATTTCTTCATTGACCTAGTAGCTTTTTAGTTATATGTTGTTTAATCTCTACATGTTTGTGTTTTTCCCATCTTTCTTCCTGTAGTTGATTTCTAGTTTCATACCTTTATGGTGAGAAAAAATTACTTGATATAATTTCTATTCTTAAATTTGTTGAGACTGGTTTTGTGGCCTAGCTTGTGATCTGTCCTGGAGAACATTCCATGTTCACTTGAAAAGAGTGTGTATTCTGCTGTTTTTAGATGTAATGTCCTATAGTTATAAAGTCCAAATGGTCTAGTGTGTCATTTAAGAACACTTTTTCCTTATTGATTTTCCATCTGGATGATCTGTCTATTGATGTCAGTGGGGTGTTAAAGTCCCCTACTCTTATTGTATTATTGTCAATTTCTCCTTTTTATGACTGTTAGTATTTGCTTTCTGTATTTAGGTGTTCCTGTATTGGGTACATATATGTTAATGAGTGTAATATCCTCTTCTTGCATCAATCCCATTATCATTATATAACACACTTCTTTGTCTTTTATTATAGCCCTTGTTTTAAGTCTATTTTGTCTGATATGAGTATTGCCATCCCTGCTTCCTTGTCATTTCCATTTACATGAAATAACTTTTTCCATCCCTTCACTTTTAGTTCAGTGTGTGTCTTTCACCCTGAAGTGTCTATTATAGGCAGTATATGGAAGGGTCTTATTTTCAATCCAGTCAGCCACCCTGTGTCTTTTGAATGGAGGTTTTAATCCATTGATACATAAAGTAATTATTGATAGTACGTAATTATTGCTATTTTACTATTTGTTTTTTGGTTGTTTTTGTAGTTCTTCCTTGTTCATTTCTTCTGTTTGTTTCTTCCCTTGTGGTTTGATGATTTATTTTAGCAACATGCTTGTGTTTCTTTTTGATTTTGGTATATGTAATTGTAGGTTTTTAATTTGTTGTTATCATGAGATTCACATATATTGACCAATAATTATATTTACTTGTTTTAAACTGATAGTCATTGAAGCTCAAACACATTTTTAAAAATCTACATTTTTTTATTCCCTTCCCCCAATTTTGTGTTTTTGATGTCACATTTTACACCTTCATGCTTATCCCTTAACTGCTCATTGTAGTTATAGTTGTTTTTACAATTTTTTGTCTTTTAATCTAAATACTGGCTTATTTAATTTGTTGATCTTAAATTTTTACAGTGTATTTGTCTTAGTGGGATTTTCCCTTTCCTATAGATTCTTTCTTTTCCATTTAGAGAATACCCTTCAACTTTTTTTTAGGGTAAGTTTAGTATTGATGAATTCTTTTAGTTTTTGCTTTTATATGAAGTTTTTTATTTTTTATTTTCAATTTCTCCTATTCTAAATGATAATCTTGCTGGGTAGAGTATCCCAGGTTGCAGATTTTTCCCCTTCAGGACTTTGAATATATCCTGCTACACCTTATGGTCTTTAAAATTTCTGCAGAGAAATTAGCTGATAGACTTATGAGGGTTTCATTGTATATAATTCTTTGTTTTTCTCTTGCTGTCTTTGGTATTCTCTGTCCTTAACTTTTGCTGTTTTAATTATGATATGTCTTGGTGTGGGTCTCTTTGGGTTCAGCATGTTTGGAACTCTCTGTGATTCCTGTGTCTGGAGGTCTGTTTCCTTCTTTAGGTTTGGGAAGTTTTCAGCCATAATTTCTTCAAATACATTTTCAATCCCCTTCTCCCTCTTTTCCTTTTCTGGACATCTGTAATGCAAATTTTGGAATGCTTAATGTTATTTTAAAGATCTCTTAAATTGATTTTGTTTTTTTGGATTAGTTTTTCTCTCTGCTCTTCTCATTGGGTGATTTCTATTATTCTATTTTCCAGATCACTTATGTGTGCTTCTGTATCAATTAGTCTGCTATTCATTCTTTTAGTGTGTTTTTGATTTCAGCTATTGTATTATTCATTTCTGATTGGTTCATTTTATATTTCCTAGTTCCTTGTTTAGAAAATTTCTTCTCCTTAATACAGTTAACATTTTTATTACCAATGTTTTGAATTTTTTATCTGGTGAATTGTTTATTTCTGTTTCATTATTTATTTTTTCAATGGTTTTCTCTTGCTCTTTCAATTGAGAGTAGTTTCTCTGCCTTTTCATTTTAGTTAACTTTCTCTACTTCTATGAATTTAGTTGAAACAGTTACCTATTTCAGTCTTGAAGGGATTTAGGGATTTTCTTATGTGGAATCATCTCTATGCAGACTGTGTGCCCAAGGCCTTTGATGGGAGGGCTGGACTTGACATGGACAACAACTACATCTTTCCTCAGTGTGCGCTGATAGCTATCACCTTGGCAGTGTATGGGGATCTAGGTAGAGGGGCTAGAGCCAGCACTGGGCGTGAGGTGGGACTTCTTATCTGCTCGGTGGCCATCACTGCCCTGTCATAGGTGGGGGTCTGATCTCAAGTTCCTGGAGCAGAAACCCTGAGGGTTGACCTTGAGCTGGCTCTTTTCCTTTTAAGTGTGTATTTTTTCCCTCTCTCTGCCCAGGGACTTTCGCCTCAGAGGAACTGAAGTAGTGGGGTCTAGGGGCAGAGGTCTGATGTGCAGCATGTGTAGGTGTCTACAGCTCTACTGAGATGCAGCCTCTGCTGCAAGCCCCCTTTGTCACTCACAGGTGGTCATTGTCCTCTGCTTCCACCACCCCCATGCGGTGTGAAGCTTCTCTCCTGGGCTGATGGGGTCCTGGGTAGATTCCTGGTGTGTGCTGGAAGGTTAGCTGTGGTTGAGTGGAGGCCATCAGATACCTGGGCTGCCTCTGAGGTGCTGCTTGAGTCAGTGCCAAAATGGCCACCTCTGCCCCACCTGAGCTCCCCCTAGGACTGGGTTGCCTCTGTGTCCCATGGTCAAGTCTTCTCTGGTCCTTCCCACTCTAGATGCAGTGCCATGCCATGGCATGCAGTAAGCGGGGCTGGGTGTTCACTTGACTCATGCTGGGGCATGCTGAGAGGCAGTTACAGGATCCCCAGCAGCTACCAGAGCAGACCTGTCTCTGACCTGCCTCTGGGGCTAGCCAGCATATGTTCACTTTTCAGGAGCAGAGTCCAGTCTTTTCCCTACCCTTCTATTTGTTGCAGTAGACCTCCACCTATACAAGGGAGTGTGTCTCCTCCGCATAGGCCCCAGGACTGGAGCATCCAGTCTGTGGCTCTGCCTGCTCACTCCCCAGGCTACTCACCTGAGTGTCTGTTCAAGTAATTGCCTTTTCCTCTGAGTCCCCTCTCAAGGACACAGGTTCCAACCCAATTGCTATTCTTCCCTTCCTACCCAATTACATGTTTCTTGCTTACAGTCTTGGTTGAACAGGAGTCTTTCTGCTAGTTTCCAGTGAGAATTGGTCCACATATATATTTACTGTTGATTTGTTTGTGGGGAGAGGTGAACTCCACATCCTCTTACTCTGTCATCTTGATCTCACTGCTTCCAAATTGAGATTCTGCTGCAGATATTACTGAGGTTCATGCTGGCTTTCTTTCTTGATTTTTTTAATGCCTGTAATGTTAAAATTACTGTAGAGTAAGTGTTATGTTACTATACAGTTACTGTACTCTGTATATTTAAAGGACAGGGTAGATGATTACATGGTCAATAATATATTCCTTACAGTAATCCTCATGTTCAAAGTGTAAATTTTGCCATGTTTTTATTTTTGTTAGCAGGAAAGACTGCAACTCTGAACTTACAAAAGAAAGTGCCCCTACTGTAGATCAGATATTATTTAGTTCTAGTGTAGGTTCTGATGAGTGGGAAATTAGCCCCTTTCGTTAAAACTTGTTCAGAATCTTTCTTTAATTGTTCCTTTTGTATTTAACTTAGAATCATTTTTTTTAAGCTGGTAGCTTTCAGATTCAGTAAATTAAAATCTGAAGAGCTATTTTGAGTGTGTTGTCTACCTCCCAATTTTTAATGGTGTTCTCTTTATTTATATTAACATTTTTTATAAGTAAGTGCAATTATTCTTAGTAAATGTACATAATTGTGCAACTATCACAACAATTCAGTTTTAGAACATTTTATCACCCAAAAGTATCCTATGCCCATTTGCAGTCAATCCCTGCTCTAACTCCCAACCCCAGGCAACCACTGGTCTACTTTCATCTCTAGAAGATATCATTTCTAGTAAATGTATCATACAAATATGTAGTCTTTTTTGTCTGGCATAATGTTTTTGAGGTTTATTCATGTCGTAGCATGTATGAACAATTTGTCTTCTTTGGTACGGAACAGTATTCCATTGCATAGATATACAACACTTTGTTTACCCATTTATTAGTTGATGTGCACTGGATTGTTTTCACATTTTGGCTATTATGAATACTGTTGAAATGTGTGCAAGAGTTTTTCTTCCATACATTTACATTCTCTTGGGACAATTCCTAGGAGAGGAATTACTATGTCATGTGATAAGTATATGTTTAACTTTCTAAAGAAATTGCTACACTGCTTAGCAAAGAGGATGTGTCATTTCACATTTGAACAGCAATGTATGGGGGTTTAAGTTTCTTCACATCCTCACCAGCTCTTCATACTGTCACTCTTTTTGATCATAAGCATCCTAGTGGGTGCTGAGTGATGGGCGTTTAATGTACATTTCCCCAATGATTAATGATGTTAAGCATCTTTTCTTGTGCTTATTAGCTAGTGGTATATTTTGTTGTTGTTGTATGTTTAGTCAAATATTTTGTTCATTTTGTTTTTGTTTTTGTGGTACGCGGGCCTCTCACTGTTGTGGCCTCTCCTGTTGCGGAGCACAGGCTCCGGACATGCAGCCTCAGCAGCCATGGCTCATTGTCCTAGCCGCTCTGTGGCATGTGGGATCTTCCCAGACTGGGGCACAAACCCGTGTCCCCTGCATCGGCAGGCGGACTCTCAACCACTGCGCCACCAGGGAAGCCCTTTTGTTCATTTTTAATTGTGGTTTTTGTCTCCCTATTATTGAATTGTATTTTTTTTGAGAGTGTACAATTTTATTTCATTTTATTTATTTTTTTAACATCTTTATTGGAGTATAACTGCTTTACATTGTTCTGTTAGTTGCTGCTGTACAACGAAGTGAACCAGCTATACGTATACATATATACCCATATCCCCTCCATCTGGCGTCTCCCTTCCACCCTCCCTATCCCACTCCTCTAGATGGTCACAAAGGATGAGCTGATCTCCCTGTGCTATGCGGCTGATTCCCACTAGTTATCTATTTTATATTTGGTAGTGTATATATGTCAATGCCACTCTCTCACTTTGTCTCAGCCTACCCTTCCCCCTCGCCATGTCCTCAAGTCCATTCTCTACATCTACATCTTTATTCCTGTCCTGCCCCTAGGTTCATCAGAACCGTTTTTTTTTTTTTTTTAGATTCCATATATATGTGTTAGGATATGATATTTGTTTTTCACTTTCCGACTTACTTCACTCTGTATGGCAGACTCTAGGTCCATCCACCTCACTACAAATAACTCAATTTCATTTCTTTTTATGGCTAAGTAATATTCCATTGTATATATGTGCCACATCTTCTTTATACATTCATCTGTCGATGAACACCTAGGTTGCTTCCATGACCTGGCTATTGTCAATAGTGCTACAAGGAACATTGTGGTATATGACTCTTTTTGAATTATAGTTTTCTCAGGTTATATGCCCAGTATGGGATTACTGGGATGTGTGGTAGTTCTATTTTTCATTGCTTAATGAACTTCCATATTGTTCTCCATAGTGGCTGTATCAACTTACATTCCCATGAACAGTGTAAGAGGGTTCCCTTTTCTCCACACCTTCTCCAGCATTTATTGTTTGTAGATTTTTTGATGATGGCCGTTCTGACTTGTGTGAGGTGATACCTCACAGTAGTTTTCATTTACATTTCTCTAATGATTAGTGATGTTGAACTTCCTTTAATGTGTTTGTTGATAATCTGTATATTTTCTTTGGAGAAATGTCTATTTAGGTCTTCTGCCCATTTATGGATTTGCTTTTTGTTTTTTTGATATTGAGCTGCATGAGCTGCTTATAAATTTTGGAGATTAATCCTTTGTCAGTTGTTTCATTTGCAAATATTTTCTTCCACTCTGAGGATTGGCCTTTCGTCTTCTTTATGGTTTCCTTTGCTGTGCCAAAGTTTTGGGTTTCATTAGGTCCCATTTGTTTATTTTTGTTTTTATTTCCATTTCTCTAGGAGGTGGGTAAAAAAGGATCTTGCTGTGATTTATATGAAACAGTGTTCTCCCTATGTTTTCCTCTAAGAGTTTGATATTGTCTGGCCTTACATTTAGGTCTTTAATTTTTTTTTTTTTTTTTTTTTTGTGGTACGCGGGCCTCTCACTGTTGTGGCATCTCCTGTTGCAGAGCACAGGCTCCGGATGCGCAGGCTCAGTGGCCATGGCTCACGGGCCCAGCCCCTCCGTGGCATGTGGGATCTTTCTGGTCCGGGGCACAAACCCGTGTCCCCTGCATTGGCAGGCGGGCTCTCAACCACTGCGCCACCAGGGAAGCCCTTTAATCCATTATGAGTTTATTTTTGAGTATGGTGTTAGGGAATGTCCCAATTTCATTCTTTTGCATGTAGCCATCCAGTTGTCCCTTCACCACTTATTGAAGTGGCTGTCTTTTCTCCTTTGTATATTCTTGCCTCCTTTATCAAAGATAAGGTGACCATATGTGCATGCGTTTATCTCTGGGCTTTCTATCCTGTTCAATTGATCTATATTTTCTGTTTTTGTGCCAGTACCGTACTGTCTTCATTATTGTAGCTTTGTAGTATAGTCTGAAGTTAGGGAGCCTGATTCCTCCAACTCCGTTTTTCTTTCTCAACATTGCTTTGACTATTCAGGGTCTTTTGTGCTTTCATACAAATTATGATTTTTTTTTTGTTCTAGTTCTGTGAATAATACCATTGGTAGTTTGATAGGGATTGCATTGAATCTGTAGATTTTTTTGGGTAATATTGTCATTTTCACAGTGTTGATTCTTGCCATCCAAGAACATGGTATATCTCTCAATATGTTTGTATCATCTTTCATTTCTTTCATCAGTGTCTTATACTTTTCTGCATACAGGTCTTTTGTCTCATTAGGTAATTTTATCCCTAAGTACTATATTCTTTTTGTTGCAGTGGTAAATGGAAGTGTTTCCTTAATTTCTCTTTCAGATTTTTCATCATTCATGTATAGAATGCAAGAGATTTCTGTGCATTAATTTTGTATCCTGCTACTTTTCCAAATTCATTGATTAGCTCTAGTAGTTTTCTGGTAGCCTCTTTATGATTCTGTATGTAATGTGTCATGTTATCTGCAAACAATGACAGTTATACTTCTTCTTTTCCGATTTGGATTCCTTTTTATTTTTTTTGTTTTTATTCTCTGATTGCCATGGCTAAAACTTCAAAAACTATGTTGAATAATAGTGGTGAGAGTGGGCAGTCTTGTCTTGTTCCTGACCTTGGTGGAAATGTTTTCAGTTTTTCACCATTGAGAACGATGTTGGCTGTGGGATTGTCATATATGGCCTTTATTATGTTGAGGTAAGTTCCCTCTATGCCTACTTTCTGGAGGGTTTTTATCATAAATGGGTGTTTAATTTTGTTGAAAGCTTTTTCTTCATCTATTGAGCTTACAGTATGTTTTTTATCCTTCAGTTTGTTAATATGGTATATCCCACTGATTTGCATATATTGAAGAATCTTTGCATTGCTGGGATAAGCCCCACTGGATCATGGTGTGTGATACTTTTAATGTGCTGTTGAATTCTGTTTGCTAGTATTCTGTTGAGGATTTTTGTTTCTGTGTTCATCAGTGATATTGCCCTGTAGTTTTCTTTTCTTGTGTGACATCTTTGTCTGGTTTGGTATCAGGGTTACGGTGGCCTCATAGGATGAGTTTGGAAGTGTTCCTCCTTCTGATATATTTTGGAAGAGTTTGAGAAGGATAGGTGTTCACTGTTCTCTAAATGTTTGATAGAATTTGCCTGTGAAGCCATCTGGTCCTGGGCTTTTGTTTGTTGGAAGATTCTTAATCACAGTCTCAATTTCAGTGCTTGTGATTGGTCTTTTTATATTTTCTACTTCTTCCTGGTTCAGTCTCAGAATGTTGTGCCTTTCTAAGAATTTGTCCATTTCTTCCAGGTTGTCCATTTTATTGCCATATAGTTGCTTGTAGTAATCTCTCACAACCCTTTGTATTTCTGCAGTGTAAGTTGTTACTTCTCCCTTTTCATTTCTACTACTGATGATTTAAGTTTTTCCCTTTTTCTCTTGATGAATCTGGCAAATGGTTTATGAATCTTTTTTATCTTCTCAAATAACCAGCTTTTAGTTTTATTGATCTTTGCTATTGTTTTTTCATTTATTTCTGACCTGATCTTTATGATTTCTTTCCTTCTTCTAACTTCGGTGTTATTTGTTATTTGTTGTTATTTCTCTAATGGCTTTACATGTAAGGTTAGGTTGTGTATTTGAGATGTTTCCTGTTTCTAAAAGTAAGATTGTATTGCCATAAACTTCCCTCTTAGAACTGCTTTTGCTCCATCCATAGGTTTTAGGTTGTCGTGTTTTGATTGTCATTTGCTTCTAGGTATTTTTTCATTTACTCTTTCATTTCTTCAGTGATCTCTTGGTTATTTAGTAGCATATTGTTTAGGCTCCACGTCTTTGTATTTTTTAGATTTTTTTCCTGTAATTGATATATAGTGTCATTACATTGTGGTCAGAAAAGATATTTGATACGATTTCAAGTTTCTTAAATTTACCAAGACATGATTTGTGACCCAAATCATATCTTGATTTAGCCTGGAGAATGTTGCATGAGCACTTGAGAAGAGAGTGTATTCTGTTGTTTTTGGTTGGAATGTCCTGTAAATATCAATTAAGTCCATCCTGTTTAATGTGTCATTTAAAGCTTGTGTTTTCGTATTTAGTTTCATTTTGGATGATCTGTCCATTGCTGAAAGTGGGTTGTTAAAGTCTCCTACTATGATTGTGTTACTGTCGATTTCCCCTTTATGGTTGTTAGCATTTGTCTTATGTATTGAGGGGCTCCTATGCTGGGTGCATAATTATTTACAATAGTTATATCTTCTTCCTGCATTGATCCATTGATCACTATGTAGGGTCCTTCTTTGTCTCTTTTAATAGTCTTTAACGTCTATTTTGTCTGTTATGAGAATTGCTACTCCAGATTTCCTTTAATTTCCATTTGCATGGAAAATCTTTTTCCATCTCCTCACTTTCCACCTGTATGTGTCCTTAGGTCTGAATTGGGTCTCTTGTAGACAGCACATATATGGGTCTTGTTTTTGTATCCATTCAGCTAGTCTATGTTTTTTGGTTGGCAGTTAACCATTTACATTAAGTAATTATCCATATGTATGTTCCTATTACCATTTTCTTAATTGTTTTGTGTTTGTTATTGTGGGTCTTTTCCTTCTCTTGTGTTTCTGGCATAGAGAAGTTCCTTTAGTATTTGTTTTAAAGCTGGTTTGTTGGTGCTGAATTCCCTTCGCTTTTGCTTGTCTGTAAAGGTTTTAATTTCTCCATCAAATCTGAATGAGATCCTTGCTGGGTAGAGTAATCTTGGTTGTAGGTTTTTCCCTTTCATCATTTTAAATATGTCCTGCCACTCCCTTCTGGCTTGCAGAGTTTCTGGTGAAAGATCAGCTGTTAACCTTAAGGGAAATCCCTTGTATGTTGTTTGTTGCTTTTTCCTTGCTGCTTTTAATATTTTTTCTTTGTACTTAATTTTTGACTGTTTGATTAATATGTGTCTTGGCGTGTTTCTCCTTGGATCTGTCCCATCTGGGACTCTCTGTGTTTCCTGAACTTGACTATTTCCTTTCCCATATTAGGGAAGTTTTCAAGTATAATGTCTTCAAATATTTTCTCAGCCCCTTTCTTTATCTCTTCTTCTCTGGGACCCCTATAATTAGAATGTTGGTGCATTTAATGTTGTCCAGAGGTCTCTGAGAATGTCATGATTTCTTTTCATTCTTTTTTCTTTATTCTGCTCTGTGGTAGTTATTTCCACTGTTTTATCTTCCAGATCATTTATCCGTTCTTCTTCCTCAGTTTTTCTGCCATTGATTCCTTCTGGAGAGTTTTTAATTTCATATATTGTGTTGTTCATCATTGTTTGTTTGCTCTTTAGTTCTTCTAGGTCCTTGTTAAACATTTCTTGTATTTTCTTCATTCTATTTTTGAGATTTTGGATCATCTTTACTATCATTACTGTGACTTCTTTTTCAGGTAGACTGCCTATTTCCTCTTCATTTGTTTGGTCTCATGGTTTTTACTTTGCTCCTTCATCTGCTGTGTATTTCTCTGTCTTCTCATTTTGCTTAACTTACTGTGTTTGGGGTCTCCTTTTCACAGCCTGCAGGTTTGCAATTCCCATTGTTTTTGGTGTCTGCCCCCAGTGGATATGATTGGTTCCGTGGGTTTTGTGGGCTTCCTGGGGGAGGAGAGTGGTGCCTGTGTTCTGGTGGATGAGGCTGCATCTTGTCTGTATGTCTGACAGGACTATGTCCTCTATGTTTTTGGGTGTCTGTGAACTTATTATGATTTTAGGCAACCTCTCTGCTAATGGGTGTGGTTGTGTTCCTGTCTTTCTGGTTGTTTTGCATGGGATGTCCAACACTGGAGCTTGTTTGTCCTTGAGTGTAGATGGGTCTTAATGTTGAGATGGAGATCTCTGGGAGAGCTCTCACCGATTGATATTACGTGGGTCTGGTAGGTCCCTGTTGGTCCAAGATGCTGAATTCGGCTCTCCCACCTCAGATGCTCTGGCCTGACACCGGTCAGAACACCAAGACCCTGTCAGCCACACGGCTTACCTGTAAATGAGTTAAATTCTCCAATCCAAATGCACAGGGTGTCCAGCCTTCTGCACTCTGCTCAGTCCTCCTGCCGGGCATTGTCCTCCACTCTTGGTTGATATGGAGAGACTGCTTTGGATCCAGGTCCAGCTGCATTTCCTGGCATCTAGAAGTAGCAGCTGTTGCCCCCATCCTCCCCTTTCCTGCCACAACTCGTCAGGATCCTGGAGTGTCTGTGGTTCCGCCCCTCATGCTGCTCACAGTGCTGATCCCATCTGTATTGATTTTTATCATAAGAATGCACCATAATTTATTTAATCATTCTCTTATTGATGGAGTTGAAGATATTTCCATTTTTATTATTTTTTTGATGAACAAGTTTTATACATGGATCCATGCCTGTCTTTCTGTTTATTATCTTAGTAAACTTGGTGACTCAAGGGTATGGATATATTTAAGGTTCTTAATACATATTGTTAATTTTATTTCAAAGAAGTTTTACCAATATGCCTTCCCAATATCAGTAATAATTGTGCCAGATGACCCAGCATTTGCACTCTTGAATATTATCCCAGAGAAACAAAGAATTATCCTCATACAAACACCTATACAGGCATTTTTTCTTTTTTCTTTTTCTTTTCTTTTCTTTTTTTTTTTTTTTGCGATATGCGGGCCTCTCACTGTTGTGGCCTCTCCCGTTGCAGAGCACAGGCTCCGGACATGCAGGCTCAGTGGCCATGGCTCACAGGTCCAGCCGCTCCACAGCATGTGGTATCTTCCTAGACTGAGGCATGAATCCGCGTCCCCTGCATCGGCATGCGGACTCTCAACCACTGTGCCACCAGGGAAGCCCTATACAGGAATTTTAATAGAGAATTTATTCATAGTAGCTAAAAACTGGAAACAAACTAGGTGTCCTTTAATGGGCAAAAGGTTAAACAACCTGTGGTCTATCCATATCATGGAATAAAAAGGATGACACTGTTGATAAGTGCAAAACTTGGATGAACCTTCAAAGAATTATGCTGAGTGAAAATGACAACCCCAAAAGATAAAATGCTGCATGATTCCATTTATATGAATTTTTGAAGTGAGAAAAAAAATGAATAGCTTAATAGTTGCCTTGGTTTTAGGATAGGGGAGGGGCAAGCAGCGCCAACTATGGTTATAAAGGGGCCACACAAGGAACCCTTGTGAGGATGGAACTATTCTGCATCTTGACTGGTGGTGGATACACAAACCTATACATGTGATAAAATTGCATAGAACTAAATACGTACATCATTGAATGCAAGTGGGGAGATCTTTAGTGCAAGATTGGTGGTGGATTGTATCCATGTCAGTATTTATTTTGTGATATTGCACTGTAATTTTGCAAAATGTTATCACTGGGGAAACTGGGTAAAGGATATATGAGATCTCTATTATTTTTTACAACTGAATATTAATCTACAATCATCTCAAAATAAAAAGTTTTATTAAAAACAATGATATATGAAATTTATCATGCAGCTTTAGTAATTTCTATATAATAAAAGTTGTGTTCTTTGATGCATTTTCTGTAATGTAATTAGAAAATTGTCCCTTTCTTTCTACTATTACTAGCCAATAGTTATTCATTCAGTATACAGCTGAAACCTTTCCTTGTTTCCCTGCCCCTATATTCTTCTTTTACATTTTAGTAATTTTTGCAGTGTAATATGTATAGCAATTACAAAAATAATTCTTTATCCTCCAGCCATTTTGTTTGGACATGATCACACATCTTTCACTGATGTATCTCTATGGTAGCTCTGACCTAAGCCTGATTTTTAAATTTTTGTTTTTGTTTTCTTCAAATATAGTGTAATTACGAAAGGACTTCTAGTTTAGCACTGGTTGTCTTAGTGCATAGTGAACTGATTTATATGCTGGAGGTCAATAAGAAATGCTGTTAAAAGTGTTCTCTTATCAAAAAAGCTACTGATTTTACTTACTTTTTTTTTACATTATGGATGATTTTTATTTTCATCTTTGTTGACATTTATTTATTTTTTAACATCTTTATTGGAGTATAATTGTTTTACAGTGGTGTGTTACTTTCTGCTTTATAACAAAGTTAATCAGCTATACATATAAATATATACCCATATCTATTCTCTCTTGTATCTCCCTCCCTCCCACCCTCCCTATCCCACCCCTCTAGGTGGTAACAAAGCACCCAGCTGATCTCCCTGTGCTATGCGACTACTTCCCACTAGCTATCTATTTTACAATTGGTAGTACATAAAAGTCCATGCCACTCTCTCAGTTCTTCCCGGCTTACCCTTAACCCTCACCATGTCCTCAAGTCCATTCTCTACTAGGTCTGAATCTTTATTCCCATCCTGCCCGTAGGTTCTTCTTAATCTTTTTTTTTCCTTTTTTTTAGATTCCATATATATGTGTTAGCGTACGTTATTTGTTCTTCTCTTTCTGACTTACTTCACTCTACATGACAGACTCTAAGTCCATCCACCTCACTACAAATAACTCAATTTCGTTTCTTTTTATGGCTGAGTAATATTCCATTGTATATATGTGCCACATCTTCTTTATCCACTCATCTGTCGATGGATACTTAGGTTGCTTCCATGTCCTAACTATTGTAAACAGAGCTGAAATGAACATTGTGGTTCATGACAATTTTTGAATTATGGTTTTCTCAGTGTATATACCCAGTAGTGGGATTGCTGGATCATATGGTAGCTCTATTTTTAATTGTTTAAGCAACATCCATAGTGTTCTCCATAGGGGCTGTATCAATTTACATTACCACCAACAGTGCAAGAGGGTTCCCTCTTCTCCACACCCTCTGCAGCATTTATGGTTTGTAGATTTTTAAATTCTGACTGGTGTGAGGTGATGCCTCATTGTGGTTTTGATTTGCATTACTCTAATGATTAGTAATGTTGAACTTCTTTTCGTGTGTTTGTTGGTAATCTGTATATCTTCTTTGGAGAAAAGTCTGTTTAGGTCTTCTGACCATTTTTGGATTGGGTTGTTTGTTTTTTTGATATTGAGCTGCATGAGCTGCTTATAAATTTTTGAGATTAATCCTTTGTCAGTTGCTTAATTTGAAAATATTTTCTCCCATTCTGAGGGTTGTCTTTTTGTCTTATTTATGATTTCCTTTGCTGTGCAAAACCTTTTAAGTTTCATTAGTTCCCATTTGTTTATTTTTGTTTTTATTTCCATTTCTCTAGCAGGTGGGTCAGAAAGGATCTTGCTGTGATTTATGCCATAGAGTATTCTGCCTATGTTTTCCTCTAAGAGTTGTATAGTGTCTGGCCTTACCTTTAGGTCTTTAATCCATTTTGACTTTATTTTTGTGTATGGTGTTAGGGAGTGTTCTAATTTCATTCTTTTTTTTTTTCTTTTGCGGTTCGTGGACCTCTAACTGCTGTGGCCTCTCCCACTGCAGAGCACAGCCTCTGGATGCTCAGGCCCAGCGGCCATGGCTCACGGGCCCAGCCAGTCTGCGTTATGTGGGACCCTACCAGACCGGGGCACAAACCCGCATCTCCTGCATCAGCAGGCGGACTCCCAACCACTGCGCCACCAGGGAAGCCCCTAATTTCATCTTCAACATGTAGCTGTCTTGTTTTCCCAGCACCACTTATTGAAGAGGCTGTCTTTTCTCCACTGTATATTCTTGCCTCTTTTATCAAAGATAAGGGGACCATATGTGCGTGGGTTTATCTCTGGGCTTTCTATCCTGTTCCATTGATCTATCTTTCTGTTTTTGTGCCAGTACCATACTGTCTTGATTACTGTAGCTTTGTAGTATAGTCTGAAGTCAGGGAGCCTGATTCCTCCAGCTCCGTTTTTCGTTTTCAAGATTGCTTTGGCTATTCGGGGTCTTTTGTGTTTCCATACAAATTGTGAAATTTTTTGTTCTACTTCTGTGAAAAATGCCAGTGGTAGTTTGATAGGGATTGCATTGAATCTGTAGATTGCTTTGGGTAGTACAGTCATTTTCACAATATTGATTCTTCCCATCCAAGAACATGGTATATCTCTCCATCTATTTGTATCATCTTTAATTTCTTTCATTAGTGTCTTATAATTTTCTGCATACAGGTCTTTTGTCTCCTTAGGTAGGTTTATTCCTAGGTATTTTATACTTTTACTTGCAAGGGTAAATGGGAGTTTTTCCTTAATTTCTCTTTCAGATTTTTCATCATTAGTGCAAAGGAATGCAAGGGATTTCTGTGCATTAATTTTACATCCTGCTACGTTACCATATTCATTGATTAGCTCTAGCAGTTTTCTTTTACCATATTTAGGATTCTCTATGTACAGTATCATGTCATCTGCAAACATTGACAGCTTTACTTCTTCTTTTCTGATTTGGATTCCTTTTATTTCCTTTTCTTCTCTGATTGCTGTGGCTAAAACTTACAAAACACTGTTAAGTGATAGTGGTGAGAGTTGGCAACCTAGTCTTCTTCCTGATCTTAGTGGAAATGTTTTCAGTTTTCCCCATTGAGAATGATGTTGGCTGTGGATTTGTCATATATGGCCTTTATTAAGTTCCCTCTATGCCTGCTTCTGGAGGGTTTTTATCTTAAATGGATGTTGAATTTTGTTGAAAGCTTTTTCTGCATGTATTGACATGATCATATAGTGGGGTTATTTTGAGTTTTATTTTATTTATTTTTTATACACAGGTTCTTATTAGTTATCAATTTTATAAACATCAGTGTATATATGTCGATCCCAATCGCCCAACTCATCACACCCCCACCCCCACCCACCCACCACTTTCCCCCTTGGTGTCCATAAGTTTGTTTTCTACATTTTTGTCTCAATTTCTGCTCTGCAAACCAGTTCATCTGTACGATTTTTCTAGGTTCCACATATATGTGTTAATATACGATATTTGTTTTTCTCTTTCTGACATACTTCACTCTGTATGACAGTCTCTAGATCCATTCACGTCTCAACAAATAACCCAATTTCATTCCTTTTTATGGCTTAGTAATATTCTGTTGTATAGATCATATGGTTTTTATTCTTTAATTTGTTAATATGGTGTATCACATTGATTGATTTGCATATATTGAAGAATCCTTGCATTCCTGGCATAAACCCCACTTGATCGTGGTTTATGATCCTTTAATGTGCTGTTGGACTCTGCTTGCTAGTATTTTGTTGAGAATTTTTGCATCTATGTTCATCAGTGATATTGGCCTGTAGTTTTCTTTTTTTGTGACAACTTTGACTGGTTTTGGTGTCAGCATGATGGTGGCCTTGTAGAATGAGTTTGGGAGTGTTCCTCCCTCTGCTATATTTTGGAAGAGTTTGAAAAGGATAGGTGTTAGCTCTTCTCTAAATATTTGATAGAATTTGCCTGTGAAGCCATCTGGTCCTCGGCTTTTGTTTGTCAGAAAGTTATAATCACAGTTTCAATTTCAGTGCTGTTGACTGTTCTGTTTATATTCTCTATTTCTTCCTGGTTCAGTCTCAGAAGGTTGTGCTTTTCTAAGAATTTGTCCGTTTCTTCCAGTTTGTCCATTTTGTTGGCATATAGTTGCTTGTAGTAATGTCTCATGATCCTTTCTATGTCAGCAGTGTCAGGTGTTACTTCTCCTTTTTCATTTCTAATTGTATTGATTTGAGTCTTCTCCCTTTTTTTCTTGATGAGTCTGGCTAATGGTTTATCAATTTTGTTTATCTTCTCAAAGAACCAGCTTTCAGTTTTATTGATTTTTGCTATTGTTTCCTTCATTTCTGATCTGATCTTTATGATTTCTTTCCTTCTGCTAACTTTGGGTTTTTTTATGTTCTTCTTTCTCTAAAGCTTTAGGTGTATGATAAGGTTGTTTATTTAAGATTTTTCCTGGTTCTTGAGGTAGGATTGTATTGCTATAAACTTCCCTCTTTGAACTACTTTTGCTGCATCCCATAGGTTTTGGGTCATCGTGTTTTTTTGTTTTCTTTTGTTTTTTTTGCGGTACGCGGGCCTCTCACTGTTGTGGCCTCTCCCGTTGCGGAACACAGGCTCCAGACGTGCAGGCTCAGTGGCTATGGCTCATGGGCCCAGCCACTCCACGGCATCTGGGTTCTTCCCGGACCACGGCACGAACCGGTGTCCCGTGCATTGGCAGGCAGACTCTCAACCACTTCACCACCAGGGAAGCCCTCTAGGTATTTTTTGATTTCCTTTTTTCTTTCTTCAGTGATCTCTTGGTTATTTAGTAGTGTATTGTTTAGCCTCCATGCATTTGTGTTTTTTTTAGATATTATCCTATAATTGATATCTAGTCTCATAGCATTTTGGTTTGAAAAGTTACTTGATATGTTTTCAATTTTCTTAACTTTACCGTCGCTTGATTTGTGACCCAAGATATGATGTATCCTGGGAAGTGTTTCATGATCTCTTGAGCAGAAGGTGTATTGTGTTGTTTTTTCAATGGAATGTTTTATAAATATCAATTAAGTCCATCTTGTTTAATGTATCATTTAAAGATTGTGTTTCCTTAATTATTTTCACGTTGTACAGTCTGTCCATTGCTGAAAGTGGTGTGTTAAATTACCCTACTATGATTGTGTTACTGTCGATTTCCCCTTTTATGGCTGTTAGCATTTGCCTTATGTATTGTGGTGCTTTTATGTTGGGTACATAAATATCTGCAAGTATTATTTTTTCTTCTTGGAATGATCCCTTGATCTTTATGGAGTGTCCTTCTTTGTCTCTTGTAATAGTCTTTATTTTAAAGTCAATTTTGTCTGATATGAGAATTGTTGCTCCAGCTTTCTTTTGATTTCCATTTGCATGGAATATCTTTTTCCATTCCTTCACTTTCAGTCTGTTTGTGTCCCTAGGTCTGAAGTGGGTCTCTTGTACAAAGCATATATATGGGTCTTGTTTTTGTATCTATTCAGCCAGTCTATGTTTTTTTGGTTGGAACATTTAATTCATTTACAATTAAGGTAATTATCAGTATGTATGTTCCTATTACATTTTATTAAACTGTTTTAGGTTTGTTATTGTAGTTCTTTTCCTTCTCTTGTGTTTCCTGCCTAGAGAAGTTCCTTTAGCATTTGTTTTAAAGCTGGTTTTGTGGTGCTGAATTCTCTCAGCTTTTGCTTGTCTGTAAAGGTTTTAATTTCTCCATCGAATCTGAATGAGATCCTTGCTGGGTAGAGTAATCTTTGTTGTAGGTTTTTCCCTTTCATCGCAGTAAATATGTCCTTACACTCCCTTTTGGCTTGTAGAGTTTCTGGTGAAAGATCAGCTGTTAACCTTATGGGGATTCCGTTGTATGTTATTTGGCTTTTTTCCCTTGCTGCTTTTAATATTTTTTCTTTGTACTTAATTTTTGATAGTTTGATTAATATGTGTCTTGGAGTGTTTCTCCTTGTATTTATCCTGTATGGGACTCTCTGGGCTTCTTGGACTTGATTAACTATTTCATTTCACATATTAGGGATATTTTCAAATATAATCTCTTCAAATATTTTCTCAGTCACTTCCTTTTTCTTCTCTTCTTCTGGACCCATATAATGCAAATGTTGGTGTATTTAATGTTTTCCCAGTGGTCTCTGAGACTGTTCTCAATTCTTTTCATTCTTTTTTCTTTATTCTGTTCTGTGGTAGTTATTTCCACTATTTTATCTTCCAGGTCACTTATCTGTTCTGCTATTGATTCCTCCTAGAGAATTTTTAATTACATTTATTGTGTTGTTCATCATTGTTTGTTTGCTCTTTAGTTCTTCTGGGTCCTTCTTAAACATTTCTTTTATTTTCTCCATTGTAGTTCCAAGATATGGGATCATCTTTACCATCATTACTCTGAATTCTTTTTCAGGTAGACTGCCTATTTCCTCTTCATTTTTTTGTTCTGGTCTGTTTTTACGTTGCTCTTTCATCTGCTGTGTGTTTCTCTGTCTTCTCATTTTGCTTAACTTACTGTGTTTGGAGTCTCCTTTTTGCAGGGTGTAAGTTCATACTTCCTGTTGTTTTTTGGTGTCTGCCCTCAATGGCTTAGGTTGGTTCAGTGCGTCATGTGTGCTTCCTGGTGGAGGGGACTAATTCATGTGTTCTGGTGTATGAGGCCAAATCTTGTCTTTCTGGTGGGCAGTTCCATGTCCTATGGTGTGTTTTTTGGGTCTGTGACCTTATTATGATTTTAGGCAGCCATTCTGCTAGTGGGTGGTGGGGTTGTGTTACTGCCTTGCTAGTTGTTTGGCATAGGTTGTCTAGCACTGTAGCTTGCTGGTTGTTGAGTGGAGCTGGGTCTTGACGTCAAGATCGAAATCTCTGAGAGATTTTAACTGTTTGGTATTACCTGGAGCTGGGAGGTCTCTGGTGGACCAATGTCCTGAACTTGGCTCTCCCCCCTCAGAGGCACAGGCCTGACACTGGGCTGAAGCAACAACACCCCGTCATCCACATGGCTCAGGATAAAAAGGAGAACAAAAGAAAGAAAGAAGGAATGAAAGAAAGAAAAATAAAATAAAGTTATTGTAATAAAAATAATTATTAAAATAAATTAAAAAGTAATTTAAAAAGAAAGAAAGAAAGAAATAAGAGTGCAACCAAACCAAAAAACAAATACACAAATGAGAACAAGCTCTAAATACTGTACTAAAAAAACAAAAAAACAAAACAAAAAAAACAAACAAAAAATCCCCTGACAGACTGAACCCTAGGACAAATGGTAAAAGCAGAGCTATACAGACAAAATCACAGAGAGAAGCATACACATACATACTCAGCAAAAGAGAAAAAGGAAAAAATATATATATATATCTTTTCTCCCAAAGTCCACCTCCTCAATTTGAGATGATTCATTGTCTATTCAGGTATTCCACAGAGGCAGGATACATCAAGTTGATTGTGGAGATTTAATCTGCTGCTCCTGAGGCTGCTGGGAAAGATTTCCCTTTCTCTTCTTTGTTCGCACAGCTCCTGGGGTTCAGCTTTGGATTTGGCCCCACCTCTGTGTTTAGGTCACCTGAGGGCATCTGTTTTTCGCTCATACAGGCTGGGGTTGAAGGATCAGCTGATTCGGGGGCTCTGGCTCACTCAGGCCGGGCGGAGGGAGAGGTACAGAACGCTGGGTGAGCCTGCGGCGACAGAGGCCAACACGATATTGCATTAGCCTGAGGCTTACCGTGTGTTCTCCCGTGGAAGTTATTCCTGGATCATGGGACCCTGGAAGTGGCAGGCTGCACAGCCTCCCGGGAGGGGAGGTGTGGATAGTGACCTGTGCTTGCACACAGGTTTCTTGGTGGCTGCAGCAGCAGCCTTAGCATCTCATGCCCGTCTCTGGGGTCTGCACTGATAGCCGCAGCTTGCTCCCGTCTCTGGAGCTCGTTTAGGCCGTGCTCTGAATCCCGTCTCCTCACGCACCCTGAAACAATGGTCTCTTGCCTCTTAGGCAGTTCCAGACATTTTCCCGGACTGCCTCCCAGCTAGCTGTGGTGCACTAGCCCCTTTCAGGCTGTGTTCACGCAGCCAATCCCAGTCCTCTCGCTGGGATCTGAACTCCGAAGCTGGAGCCTCAGTTCACTGCTCCCACCTGCCCTGGCAGGTGAACAGAGAAGCCTCTCAGGCTGGTGAGTGCTGGTCAGCATTAATCCTCTGTGTGGGAATCTCTCCGCTTTGCCCTCTGCACCCCTGTTGCTGTGGTTTTCTCTGTGGCTCCAAAGCTTCCCCTCCCCCCACCCCCCACCGTCTCTGCCAGTGAAGGGGCTTCCTAGTATGTCTAAGCTTTTCCTCCTTCACAGCTCCCTCCCAGTGGTGCAGGTCGCATCCCTATCCTGTTGTCTCTGTTTTTTTCTTTTTTCTTTTGCCTTATGTATGTATGTGTATATGTATGTGTATGTATGTATGTATGTGTGGAGTTTCTTACCTTTTGAAAGGTCTGAGGTCTTCTGCCAGCATCCAGTATGTGTTCTTTAGGAGTTGTTCCACATGTAGAGGTATTTCTGATGTATTTGTGGGGAGGAAGGTGATCTCCATGTCTTACTCTTCCACCATCTTGAAGGTCTCCTAGTTTTTTTTTTTTTTTTTCACATTGCTCTAAATGGGAGAATTGAGTTAATGATATTCCTTGCATCCTCTGTTTATAACACTTGACCATCATCACTCTATGCCAGGACCTTGTTTTCATTTTTCTTTTGGTTCTTTATCACAGGCTCATACTCCCCTACTCCACATTCCATGGTTTGTTTTCTCTTTTATATATAGGTGTATCCTTATAAAATGTGTAGTATTTTGTGTGTTTTTCACATTTACATCAATATTACTGTTCTATTTATGTCTTATATGTATTTAAATAAAATAATTATTTGTGGATCTCTGGTATTCCATATAAATTTGAGTAGGAGTTTATGACATTCTTTAAAATAGTTAACTTGAATCTTTGTTAGAATTATACTGAAATTTTAGATTAATTTGAGAAACAATTGAGCTCTTCAATGTGTTTAGTGTGCGCCTTGTAAGGAAAAGTCTAAGTGATAGATAATTTACTTGATAGTGTGTATGTCTCTTTCCTCTCCTGAGATTTTAACAAGGGAACCTGGTGTTATTTGCCTAATGTCTCTTTGATGATGTTTTTAGTTTTCATGCTTTAATTATTTTTATTACATTTTTGGTGCATACTACTGTACATGAACTAATACTTAGGTCGTTGTCATAATACTAATGCATAGATTTCTGTTATAATGCTTATAAATGTTCCCTTATTATTGTATTGTGTAATTTTCAATTGTAGAAGCCTGACAAAAGGATTTGAAATCCAAATTACACCTTCTTGAAATTGTGTGGATAAACTTATTTGCATAAAGATAACCATTTGTATGTCTTAGCTGTAGCTGGAACAGTCCCAAACAAATGGGTTTTAGCTTATTTGGACTTCATTTTTCCAGTGATGTCTGCTTGATCTTATTTCTCTATGTGCTATGTTATAATTAATTATGTCCCACACCCTGAATTAATGTATTGAAGTCCTAACACCCCATGTGACTGTATTAGAGATTGGGTCTTTAAGGAGGTGATTATGGTTAAATGAAGTGATAAGAGTAGAGTTTAGAGTTACAGAGCTAGTGCACTTACAAGAACTAGAAACAAGACACCAGAGCTCTCTCTCTGCCATATAAACCACACAGCAAGAATACAGCTGCCTGCAGGACAGAAAAAGAGCCTTAACCCACACGTGGCCATGTTGGCACCCTGATCTCAAACTTCCAACCTCCAGAACTATGAGAAAATAAATTTCTATTGTTTAAGCCACCCAGTCTATGGTGTTTTGTTATGGCAGCCTGAGCTGACTAAGACACTAAGTCTGACATCAGAGTGATTGCCATATTAATTAATGCTTTGCCAGATAAAGTTATGAGTCAGCTTTCCATTAGAAATCATTCTATACAGGTCTATTTTTCTAGTAGGGTGTTTCAGCATTAGAGTAAATGAGCCATTGGTCATATCTTTCCATGTTTTCTGACTCCTAATGAACTACTTTATGCAGTAATAGTAACTCTTTTTCTAGCCAGTGCCTTATAAGATGGTTAGGCTTTATGTATCATTTCCTGTCTTTTCTGATATCAGGATATAAAATTATTTCACTATATAATTCAGTTAGGACACCTGAGACACGTAGTAAGCTAGGCTTCTGAAATCCAAAATAGTATTGCTTACGCATCTTATTATTATTTTTTTTAATGCAGGGACCATTTAAGGAGTCAGAGTCACCTAGAAAATTAGATAATTGCACTTTCTTTCCAAATCAATTGGCATCATACATGTTTTTTTGTCAAGGGGATATGGCATAGCAATCTGATGGTTTCTCATATCTATATTTGAGAGTTCATTCTCATATTGAATATACTAAATTTTTAGTAGATTTGGTGCTTATATAAAAGATAGGCTTGGTCATAAGTATAGAAAATAAATTTTATATTTATTTATCTTGAACACCTGCCTCAGTGCTTGAAACATATTAGGACAACAGATGGGTAAATATTTGTTATACATTATAAAACAACTAAAAAACCTCCTTCATATCAAAATTAATTTATGTAAGAATTTGAAACATTCTGAAATTGATTTTTAAAGTGCTTCTCAATTAATAATTATGACAAACTTCTCCAAAGGGGTTCATGAAAACTTCTGAGTTACTGGGATAAACATGTTTACTAACAAAATAATCAATGGTTACACATTTTAAACATTTATTTAGTCTACATGATGGAATATTCAGATAATATTATAGTAATTTAAACACTTCCATTGTCATTGGAGGTAAGGAAAGCAGTGAAAATTTTGTGGTAAACACTTTCAGGATATTACTCATCTCCATTTTGGATGAGATACAGGTAAAGTCCTGAAGAGTTCCACTCTACATTGTGAAAAAGTTACTACTGCTTTGCTCTGAGGATGGTGTAGGTCAAGTGGAGGATAGTTTGTTTAGCTTTTTAAATGTAGTTCTGGCTTTTTGTTCAGTATCAACTAAGTTTGATTGCTTAGAAATAACCTTAGGTTTAAACTCTGATAGCTGTGGGTAACTTGATAGTTACTTGATAGTTTTCTGTCTAGTGAAGAAGAAAATAATTCTGGTTACTTTAGATTCCATTATTTAGTCGCAGTTTGTAATATAAAAAAGGGCTTAGAGCTGGATTAGAAAAATGCTTCTTATCCTCTAAGAAAATGTTCCATATTATCTATATCATCTCTACATTATTAACTGGGAATTACGGTGTACCGTGTTGTGAGTATCCTTACAAAAAGGCTTGCGAGAAATTATAGACAGTTTTACCCAATTGTGACCATACTCTAGTTTGATGGTAATTTAGAAGAGAAGTAATACACTTCATAGAAAGCCCTTTGTCATTTTCTAGTATCTTCCCTGCCCTTTGCAATTTCTTTATCTCCTTTGTTATTTAGATAACAATAGATAATCAGAATTTTTATTTAAAAAAATTCTATTCTCATTTATTGCTGGTGGGAATGTAAAATGGTACTGTCTCTTTGGAAGACACTTTGATCGTTTCTTACATAAACGAAACATAATTTTAACACACCATTGATCCAGCAATCACACTCCTTGGTATTTACCCAAAGGAGTTGAAACTTATATTCACACATAAGCCTGCACACAGATGTTTATAGCAGCTTCCTTCGTAATTGGTGAAATGTAGAAGCAATCAAGATGTTCTTCTGCAGGTGAATGGATAAATAAACTGAGGTACACCCAGGCAATGGAATGTTATTCAGCAATAAAAAGAAATGAGCTATCAAGCCATGACAAGACTTGGAGAAATATTAAATGCATACTACTAAGTGAAAGAAACCTATCTGAAAAGGCTACATACTGTAAGATTCCAACTATATGACATTTGGAAAAGACAAAATTATGGAGACAGAAGAGCAGTGGTTGCCAGGAGCTGGGAGTGGGGGATGGAGGGAGTGATAAATAGGTAGAGCTCAGAGAATTTTTAGGGAAGTGAAAATACTCTGTATGAAACGATAATCGTGGATACATGTCATTATGCATTTGTCAAAAGCTATAGAATGTACAACACCAAGAGTGAATTGTAATGTAAACTATGGACTTGAGTAATTATGTGTCAGTGTAGATTCATCAGTTATAACAAATGTATCATTTTGGTAGGAGATGTTAATAAGGGATGCTATGCATCAGTGGGGCAGGAGGTATGTGGAAAATCTCTGTATCTTCCACTCAATTTTACTGTGAACCTAAAACTTCTCTAAAAATAAGTCAGAAAAGTCACAAATCTTCATTTGAGTGGTATCTAGCAATTTCAAACTAGCTAGCCAAGTCATAAAAACCTCTCTTGCCTTTGGGTAGTTAGCTACAAATTCCACCATGGCCTGAGAAATATGATAGTTTAAAATGAACCCTGACCAAGGTTTCATGGTTTTGTCTGTAAAGGAAGTTTGGTTCTGGTTAAATCCAAACTGATTTTTTTTTTTTTTTTTTTTTTTTTTGCGTTATGTGGGCCTCTCACTGTTGTGGCCTCTCCCGTTGCGGAGCACAGGCTCCGGACGCACAGGCCCAGCGGCCATGGCTCACGGGCCCAGCCGCTCCGCGGCACGTGGGATCCTCCCAGACCGGGGCACGAACCCGCGTCCCCTGCATCGGCAGGCGGACTCTCAACCACTGCGCCACCAGGGAAGCCCCCAAACTGATTTTGAGAAAGCTATAGGAAAAAAACACTTTGGTGTAAAGAGAAATATACTGGCCTCCAAGGGAAATCCTAAAGTGTTACTGGTGGCCTTGACTTTATGTTTCAGTGCAATATAATGCCATAATAGGTCATGTAAGCTGAAATGTAATACAGAGAAATTCCATATTATTGTTTCTCTAGAGACAGTTCACTAAGGGCCAAAGTTAGATTGAATCAAGATAGTGAGGCAGTGCAAGTGAACTGAGAAAATTGGATATGGTCAGACAGCATTAGAGAAAAGAATGAACTGACTCTGGGTGTGAAAAGCTTCAGAAGTTGGAAATGGAAATTTTTTTATAATTTCAATGAATGTCATAATTATTAAATAATATTTATTTAGTACTCTTGTGCTTGGGACTTTGGCCACATCTATTTAATATTATACAATAAATTAAAATTTATTTTTTTCTCCTTTGATAGTTTACACTCTAAAGAATGATATTGGAGTTTTAGGACAGAATAAGTCATTGGACACATGTTAGAAGTTGTGTTAGTTTTATATTCGAACAGTCTTTGCAGGTCATAGATTCATAAGAAATATATATGTAAATGCTTTCATGACTATAAGGGAAAACTGACAGTCCTGGACACCTGGTACAGTTTGGGGCCACTTCCTAGATCTGTGTTAAGGTAACAGCAGTTTTATCCATCATTGCCCTTGCAATGTTTGTGACAATGTCAACACAGTGAAAAACACGAGTCATTCTTGATATTATTTTCAAAAACAGTTTTGATGTTATGGATTCCTTGACATGATTTCTAAAATTCCTGGAGGTCTGAGGACCATATTTTAAGTATGAAAGCTCTAGACCTAGGATATCCAAGGAAAAGACAGGATGTGCTCTTTTTGTTTAGCTGTTCCTTCTGTTTGATCTTGAAAGTGCAAATTTTTGGTTGAAAAGTCCCTAAATTCCATAGCACTAGGAGTATTTATTTATTTTCATTAATGTTAAAGTTTCCAGCTGTCTCCTTTAGAAGAATTACAATAGTTTTTTGGGAAGGTATTACTTGCATGGTGTTTCGATTAAGGGTAAGAATAAACAATGAATTTGTTTTTTATTGGTGATGAAAATAAGTTTCATACCTTTTCTTAAAATGTGCTGTGGAAGAATACAGAAAATCTGGAGATATAGCAGATGTTTTCAGAAATTATTCAAAAAAAGAAGCTTAGTCTTAGAAACACCAGAGTCCTTCTGATTTAAGATAGATATTACATGTTTATTTGAACATAAATATTTTATTATTACTATCTTTGCTAAATTGAGCCATGCAATTATGGCTAATAGATTAATAGATGATTATGCTTGCTTTTGTCAAAACATTACATTAGTTACCGGATATCATACATTGATTGACTACATATATCATAGGTTCTTAATTTGGACGTACAGATGTATTTCAGGAGCTCCATGAACCCCCTGAATTACTAATATGAAAAATCTGGTACACAGTTAATTTTATGGGGTGAAGGTCTATCAGATTATCAGAAGGTTTTCCTGGAAGTGCTCATTTTCTGTATTTATGGAATTGGCTACAAATACTTTATTTCAATTCTATGGGGAGGAAAATATTTTTAACACAAGATAGATTAAACAACTGGTTACTTGAAATATCTCTCTGTAACTATTAATTTGGTATTATGTAGACAAAGCACAAGTCCTTTAATTGTCTGAATTAATTTATAATACATGAAATTCATCTACAATTCTTCTATTTATTGCTCCATGAAACAGCAGGCTTTGGGCTACTACTAAATTTTCCACATGCAGGACATTTCCACTTTTATATTTAAAAATATATTCTTCTAGGTTATATTGTTTCATTCAAACTCTTTTCGGAAATGCAGTGAAGTTTAATTTAAAAATGCATTTTGAATGAGTCAGCTTTTCATTGTGTAGATTCATTATCTTGTCATTGTGTAGTTAAATGTTTTTTGTTTGTATATTTTCTAATGATATTTATTTTTTTCAGCATTTTTATTGCACTATAATTGCTTTACAATGGTGCATTAGTTTCTGCTTTATAAAAAAGAGAATCAGCTATACATATACATATATCCCCATATATCCTCCCTATTACATCTCCCTCCCATCCTCCCTATCCCACCCCTCTAGGTGGTCACAAAGCACGAGCTGATCTCCCTGTACTATGCGGCTGCTTCCCCCTAGCGATCTGTTTTACGTTTGGTAGTGTATATATGTCAATGCCACTCTCTTCGTCCCAGCTTAACCTTACCCCTCCCCGTGTCCTCAAGTCCACACTCTACGTCTCCATCTTTATTCTTGCCCCTAGGTTCTTCAGAACCAATTTTTTCTTTTTCTTGTTTAGATTCCATATATATTTGTTAGCATACGGTATTTGTTTTTCTCTTTCTGACTTACTTCACTCTGTAGGACAGAATCTAGGTCCATCCACCTTACTACAAATAACTCAATTTTGTTCCTTTTTATGGTTGAATAATATTCAGCCATAAAAAGATATTGTATATATGTGCCACATCTTCTTTATCCATTCATCTGTCGATGGACACTTAGGTTGCTTCCATCTCCTGGCTATTGTAAATAGAGCTGCAATGAACATAGTGGTGCACGACTCTTTTTGAATTATGGTTTACTCAGGATATATGCCCAATAGTGGGAGTACTGATTCGTATTTTAGTTCTATTTTTAGTTTTTCAAGGAACCTCTGCACTGTTCTCCATAGTAACTGTATCAATTTACATCTCACCAACAGTGCAACAGGGTTCCCTTTTCTCCACACCCTCTTCAGCATTTATTGTTTGTAGATAGTTGGATGATGGCCATTCTGACCAGTATGAGATGATACCTCATTGCAGTTTTGATTTGCATTTCTCTAATAATTTGTGATGTTGAGCTTCCTTTCATGTGTTTGTTGGCAATCTGTATATCTTCTTTGGAGAAATGTCTATTTAGATCTTCTGCCCATTTTTGGATTGAGTTGTTTGTTTTTCTGATATTGAGCTGCCTGAGCTGCTTGTAAATTTTGGAGATTATCCTTTGTCAGTGGCTTCATTTACAAATATTTTCTCTCATTCTGAGGGCTGTCTTTTCATCTTGTTTATGGTTTCCTTTGCTGTGCAAAAGCTTTTAAGTTGCATTAGGTCCCATTTGTTTATTTTTGTTTTTATTTCCATTTCTCTAGGAGATGGTTCCAAAAGGATCTTGCTGTGATTTATGTCATAGACTGTTCTGCCTATGTTTTACTCTAAGGTTTTTATAGTGTCTGGTCTTACATTTACGTCTTTAATCTATTTTGACTTTATTTTTGTGTATGGTGTTAGGGAGTGTTCTAATTTCATTCTTTTACACGTAGCTGTCCAGTTTTCCCAGCACCACTTACTGAAGAGGCTGTCTTTTCTCCACTGTATGCTCTTACCTCCTTTATCAAAAATAAGGTGACCATAGGTGTGTGGGTTTATCTCTGGGCTTTCTATACTGTTCCATTGATCTATATTTCTGTTTTTGTGCCAGTACCAAACTGTCTTTATTACTGTAGCTTTGTAGTATAATCTGAAGTCAGGGAGCCCGATTCCTCCAGCTCTGTTTTTCTTTCTCAAAATTGCTTTGGCTATTCAGGGTGTTTTGTATTTCCATACAAAATTTAAAATTTGTTGTTCTAGTTCTATGAAAAATGCCATTGGTAGTTTGATAGGGATTGCATTGAATTTGTAGATTGCTTTGGGTAGTATGGTCATTTTCACAATATTGATTCCTCCAATCCAAGAACATGGTATATCTCTCCATCTATTTGTGTCATCTTTAATTTCTTTCATCAGTGTCTTATAGTTTTCGGCATACATGTCTTTTGTCTCCTTATGTAGGTTTATTCCTAGGTACTTTATTGTTTTTCTTGCAATGGTAAATGGGAGTGTTTCCTTAATTTCTCTTTCTGATTTTTCATCATTGGTGTATAAGAATGCCTTATATTTCTGTGCATTAAGTTTGTATCCTGCTACTTTACCAAATTGATTGATTAGCTCTAGAAGTTTTCTGCTAGCATCTTTAGGATTCTCTATGTATAGTATCATGTCATCTGCAAACAATGACAGCTTTACTTCTTCTTTTGTGATTTGGATTCCTTTTATTTCTTTTCCATCTCTGATTGCTGTGGCTAAAACTTCCATAACTGTGTTCAATAATAATGGTGAGAGTGGACAACCTTGTCTTTTTCCTGATCTTAGAGGAAATGGTTTCAGTTTTTCACCATATAGTGTGATATTGGCTGTGGGTTTCTCATATATAGCCTTTACTATGTTGAGGTAAGTTCCCTCTATTCCTACTTTCTGGAGGGTTTTTATCATAAATGGGTGTTGAATTTTGTCGAAAGGCTTTTCTGCATCTCTTGAGATGATCATATGGTTTTTCTCCTTCAATTTGTTAATATGGTTTATCACACTGATTGATTTGTGTATTTTGAAGAATCCTTGCATTCCTGGATAAACCCCACTTGTTTATGGTGTATGATCCTTTTAATGTGCTGTTGGATTCTATTTTCTAGCATTTTGTTGGGGATTTTTGCATCTATGTTCATCAGTGATATTGACCTGTAGTTTTATTTCTTTGTGACGTCTTTTTCTGGTTTTGGTATCAGGGTGATGGTGGCCTCGTAGAATGAGTTTGGGAGTGTTCCTCCCTCTGCTATATTTTGGAAGAGTTTGAGAAGGATAAGTGTTAACTCTTTAAGTGTTTGATAGAATTCGCCTGTGAAGCCATCTGGTCCTGGGCTTTTGTTTGTTGAAAATTTTTAATCACAGTTTTAATTTCAGTGCTTGTGATTGGTCTGTTTATATTTTCTATTTCCTCCTGGTTCAGTCTCAGAAGGTTATATTTTTCTAAGAATTTGTTCATTTCTTCCAGGTTGTCCATTTTATTGACGTATCATTGCTTTTTGTAATCTCTCATGACCCTTTGTATTTCTGCAGTGTCAGTTGTTACTTCTCCTTTTTCCTTTCTAATTCTATTGATTTGAGTCTTCTCCCTTTTTTTCTTGATGAGTCTGGCTAATGGTTTATCAATTGTGCTTATCTTCTCAAAGAACAATCTTTTAGTTCTGTTGGTCTTTGCTATTGTTTCCTTCATTTCTCTTTCATTTATTTCTGATCTGATCTTTATGATTTCTTTCCTTCCTCTAACTTTCTGGGTTTTTGGTTCTTCTTTCTCTAATTGCTTTAGGTGTAAGGTTAGGTTGTTTATTTGAGATGTTTCTTATTTCTTGAGGTAAGATTTTATTGCTATTAACTTCCCCCTTTGAACTGCTTTTGCTGCATCCCATAGGTTTTGGGTCATTGTATTTTCATCGTCTTTTGTTTCTACGTGTTTTTTGATTTCCTCTTTGATTTCTTCTGTGATCTCCTAGTTATTTAGTAGTGTATTGTATAGCCTCCATGCATTTGTAGTTTTTACAGATTTTTTTCCTTTAGTTGATATCTAGTCTCATAGTGTTGTGTTCAGAAAAGATACTTGATAAGATTTCAATTATCTTAAATTTACCATGGCTTGATTTGTGAACCAAGATATGATCTATCCTGCATAATATTCCATGAGCAGTTGAGAAGAAAGTGTATTCTGTTGTTTTTGGATGGAATGTCCTATAAATATCAGTTAAGTCCATCTTGTTTAATGTATCATTTAAAGCTTGTGTTTCCTTAGTTATTTTCATTTTGGATGATCTGTCCATTGGTGAGAGTGGGGTATTAACGTCCCTTAGTATGATTGTGTTACTCTTGATTTCCCCTTTTATGGTGGTTAGTATTTGCCTTATATATTGATGTGTTTCTATATTGGGTGCATAAATATTTACATTTGCTATATCTTCTTGAATTGATCGTTGATCATTATGGAGTGTCCTTCTTTGTCTCTTGTAATAGTCTTTATTTTAAAGTCTATTTTTTCTGATATGAGAATTGCTACTCCAGCTTTCTTTTATTTCCATTTGCATGGACTATGTTTTTCCATCCCCTCACTTTCAGTCTGTATGTGTCCTTAGGTCTGAAATGGGTCTCTTGTAGACAGCATATATACACGTCTTGTTTCTGTATCCATTCAGCCAGTCTATGTCTTTTGGCTGGAGCATTTAATACATTTACATTTAAGGTAGTTATAGATATGTATGTTCGTATTACCATTTTCTTAATTAGTTTGGGTTTATTTTTGTAGGTCTTTTCCTTCTCTTGTGTTTCCTGCCTATAGAAGTTCTTTTAACATTTGTTGTAATGCTCGTTTTCTGTTGCTGAATTCCCTTAGATTTTGCTTGTCTGTAAAGGTTTTAATTTCTCTGTCAAGTCTGAATGAGATCCTTTCTTGGTAGAGTAGTCTTGGTTGTAGTTTTTTTCCTTTCATCACATTAAATATGTCCTGCCACTCCCTTCTGGCTTGCAGATTTTCTGCTGAAAGATCAGTTGTTATCCTTATGGGGATTCCCTTGTATGTTATTTGTTGCTTTTCCCTTGCTGCCTTTAATACTTTTTCATTGTATTTAATTTTTGATAGTTTGATTAATACATGTCTTGGCATGTTTCTCCTTGGATTTATCCTGTATGAGATTCTCTGTGCTTCCTGGACTGACTGACTATTTCCTTTCTCTTTTTAAGGAAGTTTTCAGCTATAATCTATTCAAATATTCTCTCAGTCCCTTTCTTTTTCTCTTCTTTAACTGGGACCCTTTTAATTCAAATGTTCATGTGTTTAATGTTGTCCCAGAGTTCTCTGAGACTGTCCTCACTTCTTTTCATTCTTTTTTCTTTATTCTGCTCTGTGGTAGTTATTCCCACTATTTTGTCTTCCAGGTCATGTATCCATTCCTCTGCCTCTATTATTCTGCTATTGATTGCTTCCAGAGAGTTTTTTGTTTTAGTTATTGTGTAGCTCATCTTTGTTTGTTTGCTCTTTAGTTCTTCTAAGTCCTTGTTAAACATTTCTTGTATTTTCTCCATTCTATTTCCAAGAATTTGGCTCATCTTTCTTACCATTACTCTGAATTCTTTTTCAGGTAGACTGCCTATTTCCTCTTCATTTGTTTGGTTTAGTGGGTTTTTGACTTGCTCCTTCTTCTACTGTGTGTTTCTCTGTCTTCTCATTTTGCTTAACTTACTGTGTTTGGAGTCTCCTTTTTGCAGACTGCAGGTTCCTAGTTCCCATTGTTTTTTGTATCTGCCCTCAGTGGGTAAGTTTGATTCAGTGGGTTGTGTAGGTTTCCTTGTGGTGGTGACTGGTGCCTGTGTTCTGGTGGATGAGGCTGGACTGTGCTTTAGTGTGGGCAGGACCATGTCCTGTGGCGTGTTTTGGCATGTCTGTGACCTTATTATGATTTTAGGCAGCCTTCCTGCTAATTGGTGATGTTGTGTTTCTGTCTTACTAGTTGCTTGGCATAGGTTCTCCAGCACTGTAACTTGCTGGCTGTTGAGTGAAGCTGAATGTTAGCATTCATATGGAGATCTCCTGGAGAGCTTTCCTCATTTGATATTATGTGGAGCTGGGAGGTTTCTGGTGGACCAGTGTCCTGAACGCAGCTCTCCCACATTAGATGCAGAGGCTTGACACCCGGCCGGATCACCAAGACCCTGTCCTCCATGTGGCTGCTTGTCTTGAAGGGACTCCTGCAGAGGCGGGAGGGCAGGGGTGACCTTTGCTCTCTCTGGGGTCATAAAACCTGGTGACAGAAGCAGGGACCTACATCAATTCTGGCTGGAGGCAGAGTCAGATATTTTGGGTCCCTGTCACCAAGACATGGACTCACTCTTTAATGATATTTCTTCGTATCTTCTTCTCGAAAAAAATCTAGTTTGGGGGCTTCATTACAAAGTTTTTATTACATACATATTCCATGATATATTTTAATTTCTATTTTTGTTGTGTATAACTTACATAAAGCAAAGTGCTATAATATTAAATATATGGCTTGATATATTTCTTTATGAAAGACATTATTTTTCTTAGAGGAGTTTTAAGTTCAAAGGACAATCAAGTGGAAGGTACTTCAATTTGCCTTATACTCCCTGCCTCAACACCAGCATAGCCTCCCCCATTATCAGCATCACTCATCAAAGAGATACATTTGTTATAACTGATGAACCTACACTGACACATCATTATCCCACGTTCATAGTATTAATTAGGGTTCACTTGATGTACATTCTATAAGTTTTGACAAATTCATAATGACATAAATCTACAGATATGGTATCATACAGAGTAGTTTCACTGCACTAAAAGTCCTCTGTGCTCTACTTATTCATCCCTCCCTCCAAACTCCCCCAACCCCTGGCAACAACTACTCTTTACTGTTTCCATAGTTTTGCCTTTTCCAGAATGTCATGCTGTTGGAATCGTTCAGTATGTAGCCTTTTCTGATAGATTTCCTTCACTTAGTTATATGCCTTTAAGGTTTCTCCTTGTCTTCTTATGACTTTATAATCATATCTTTTTGGTACAAAATAACTTTCAATTGTCTGGATGTATCACAGTTTATTATCCATTCACCTGCAGTAGGACATCTTGGTTGCTTCTACATTTTGCCAATTGTGAATGAAGCTGCTGTAAACATCTGTGTGCAGCCTTTTGTGTGAACATAAGTTTTCAACTCCTTTGGGTACATACCAAAGAGTGTGATTGCTGGATCAATGGTGTGTTAAGACTATGTTTAATTTATGTAAGAAACCAGCAAATTGTCTTCCAAAGAGACAGTACCATTTTGCATTCCCACCAGCAGTGAATGAGAATTCCTGTTGTGCAGCATCCTCACCAGCATTTTGAATGTCAGTGTTCTGAATTTAAGCTATTCTAATAGGTGTATGGTAATCTCATTGTAGTTTCAATTTGCGTTTCCTTGATGACATATGATATGGATCATCTTTTGCTACTTGTATGCTTCATTGTTGAGACGTCTCTTAGGGTCTTGGCCCATTCTTTAATTGGGTTATTTGTAGTCTTATGGTTGAATTTTAAGTTCTTTGTGTATTTTGGATAACAGCCCTTTATCAGATATGTCTTTCATTGCTGTTTTCTCCCAGACTTGACAGTGTCTTTTGTGGAGTAGAAATTTTAATTTTAATAAAGTCCAGCTTATCAATTTTTTATTTCATGTATCATGCCTTTGATGTAAGTATCTAAAAAGTCATTGCCAAACCCATGGTCATCTAGATTTTTTTCTGATCTTATCTTCTAGGAGTTTTATAGTTTTGCATTTTACATTTAGCTTTATGATCCATTTTGAGTAAATTTTTGTGAAGGCTGTAAGAACTGTGTCTAGATTCTTTTTTTTCTTGTCCATGTGTTCCAACCCATTTGTTGAAAAAGCTATCTTTCCTTATTGTATTGCCTTTGCACCTTTGTCAAAGACCAGTTGACTATATTTATGGAGGCCTATTTATGAGCTCTCTGTTCTGTTCCATTTATCTGTTTGTCTCGTTTTTTGGTTTGTTTATTTGTTTGTTGTTTTTTTCTAATACCACATTGTCTTGATTACTGTAACTTTATATTAAGACTTGAAGTTCAGTAGTGTCAATCCTCCAAAGTTTTCTATCTCCTTCAATATTGTATTGACTATTTGGGTCTTTTGCCTCTCCACATAAACTTTAGAATCAGTTTATCAGCATTCACCAATAACTTGCTGGAATTTTGATTGGGAATGCATTGAATCTATAGATCAAGTTGGGAAGAACTGACATCTTGACAATATCGATTCATCCTGTCCATAAACATGGAATATCTCTCCATTTATTTAGTTCTCCTTTGATGTTTTTTGACAGAGTTCTTTAGTTTTCTTCATAAATCTAACTACTATATATACATATATATATTCTTGTATATATTTTGTTATATTTACACATAAGTGTTTCAATTTTTACACCTAAGTGCCAGTGTAAATGGTATTGTGTTTTTAATTTCAAATTACGCTTGTTTATTGCTTGTATATAGAAAGGGATTCGCTTTTGTGTACTAACCTTGTATCCTGCCACTTTGCTATAATTCCTTATTAGTTCCAGTTTTTTGGTCAATTCTTTCATATTTTCTACATAGAAAATCTTTTCGTCTGTGAACAAAGATAGTTTTATTTCTTCCTTTCTAATCTGTATAATTTTTATTTCTTTTTTCTCTCTTACTTCAGTAGCTAGGACTTCCAGTACACTGTTGAAAAGGAGTGGTGATAGGAGATATACTTGCCTTGTTCCTGATCTCAGTAGGAAAGCTTTTAGTTTGTCATGAGTATGATGTTAGCTGTAAGGTTTTTGTATATATTCTTTGTCAAGTTGAGGAAATTCCTCTCCATTTCTCATTTACTGAGAGTTTTATCATGAATGGATATTGGATTTTTTCAAATGTTTTTTCTGCATGTATTGATATGAGTATGTGATTTTTTTTCCTTTGTATATAGCCTTTTAATGTGATGCATTAATTAATTTTCAAATGTTGAACCAGCCTTGCACACCTGGTATAAATTCTACTTGGTTGTGGTGTGTAATTCTTATTATACATTGTTGTATTTAATTTACTAATATTTTGTTGAGGATTTTTGCATGTATGATCATAAGAGATACTGGTCTACAGTTTTCTTGTAATGTCTTTGTATACTTCTAGTATTAAGGTGTTAGTGAACTGCAGCTTTGTAGAATGAGTTAGAAAGTATTCTCTCTACTTCTGTCTTCTGAAAGAGTGTAGAGAATTGGTATACTTTATTCCTTAAATGTTTGGTAGATTCACCAGTGACCCATCTGGGCTTGGTGCTTTCTGTTTCAGAAGATCATTCATTATATCTTTAATAGATATAGGTCTATTCAGATTGTGTATTTCTTCTAGTTTGATTTGTGTCTTTTAAGGAACTGGTCCATTATCAAATGGACCAGTTATCAAATGTATTGTCAAGTGTGTGCACACAGAATTTTTCATAGTATTCCTGTATTATCCTTTTAATGTCCATGGAATCTGTAGAGATGTTTCCTTTTTCATTTCTGATATAAGTAATTTGTATGCTCTCTTATTTTTTCTTGGCCAGCCTGGCTAGAGGATTATCTGTTTTATTGATCTTTTCAAAGAACCGTAATTTGGTTTTGTTGATTTTCTCTGTGGATTTCCTCTTGTCAATTTCATTTTTTTAAATTATTTATTTAAATTTTTTCTCTAGTTTTTTTTCTTTTCTGCTTACTCTGGATTTAATATACTCCTTTTTATGTATCCTAAAGTAGAAGCTTAGCTAATTGATTTTAGATATTTCTTCCTTTCTAAGATATACACTGTATTCAATTCTATACATCTCCTTTATGCACTGCTTTCATTGCATCTGACAAATTTGGATAAGTTGTGTTTTCATATTCATTTAGTTCAAAATATTATAAAATTTCTCTTGAGTTTTATTTGTCTCATGTGTTATTTAGAAGTGTTTTGTTGAGTCTTCAAGCTTTTGGCGATTTCCTAATTGATTTGATTTGGAAATTGATTTCTAGTTTAATTTCATAGTGGTCTGAGAGCTGACATCATAGGGTTTCCATTCTTTTAAATTTGTTAAGATGTGTTTTATTGCTCAGAATGTGAATGTTCCATGAGAGCTTGAGAAAAATATGTATACTGCTGTTGTTGGATGAAGCAATCTATTGATGTCAATTATATCTAGTTGATTGATAGTGTTATTGAGTTCAACTATGCCCCACTAATCCTGCTTGCTGGATCAATCCATTTCTAATAGAGGGATGTTGAAATCTCCAACTATAATAGTGGATTCATGTATTTCTCTGTGCAGTTCTATCAGTTTTTGCCTCATGTATTTTGACACTCTGTTGATAGGTGCATACATGTTAACTACTGCTATGTCTTCTTAGAGAATTGATCCCTTAATCACCATGTAATGCCCCTCTTTATCTCTGGTAATTTTGCTTGCTATAAAGTCTTCTGTCTGAAGTCAATATAGGTATTCCTGCTTTCTTTTGATTAGTGTTAACATGGTATGTGTTTCTGCATTCCTTTACTTTTAATCTATGTGTTTCCTTATATTGAAAGTCAGTTTCTTGTAGATAACATGTAGTTAGGTTTTGTTTTTTATCTATTCTGACAATCTTTCTCTTTTAATTAGTGCATTTTAATGAGTGCACTGATGTTCAAAATGACTGTTGATATGGTTGGATTAATACCTACTATACCTATTACTGTCTTCTATTTGTTGCCCTTGTTCTTTCTTCATTTTTTTCTTCCAGTCTTTCTCTGCCTTTTGTGGTTTTAACTGAGCATTTTATGTGGGATTCCATTATTCTTTCTTTCTTAGTGTATCAGTTATATTTATTTTTAAACTTTTTTAGTGGTTGCTCTAGAGTCTACAATATGCTTTTGCAGTAAACTTAAGTCCATTTTCAAATAACACTATATTACTTCAAGGTAGTATGAATACCTTATAATAATAAAATATTCCTAATTCCTAATTTTTTCCTCTCAACCCTTGCATCATTGCTATTATTTATTTCACCTATACATAAGTATACAAAATTGGATACATTTTTGCTGTTATTATTTTGAACAAAGTGTTACCTGATAGAGCAATTAAGAATAAGAAACTTAAAGTTTCTATTTGACCTTTACTTATTCCTTCTCCAAATTTTGTGACCTATATTATTTGTCTTCTCTCTAAAGGTTTTCTTTTAATATTTCTTACAGGGCAGATCTACTTGTTACAAGTTCCCTCAGGTTTTGTCTGAGAGAAAGTCTTTATTTTTCCTTCACTTTTGAAGGATAATTTTTCAGGGCACGGAATCCTAGGTTAGTGGATCTTTTTCCTCTCAATGCTTTAAAGATTTTATTCCACTTTCTTCTTTCTTGCATGGTTTTGAGAGAAGTCAGATATAATTTTTATCTTTGCTTCTTTATAGATAAAAAGTTTTTGCTCCACTGGCTTCTTTCAGGATTTTTTCTTTAATCTTTGTTTTTCTATAGTTTGAATATGATGTGGCTAGGTGGTTTTTTGTTTGTTTGTTTGGCATTTATCCTTTTGGTGTTTTCTAAGCTTCCTGCATCTGTGGCTTGATGTAAATTCTCAGTCATTTTTGTTTCAATATTTCTTCTGTTCCTTTATCTCTCTCTTCCCCTTCTGGTATTCCATTACATGTATTTTACACTTTTGTAGTTCCCCCTCAGCTCTTGGATAAGGCTGGACAAAGCTATTAATAAGGCCATCAAAGGCATTCTTCATTTATGTCACAGTGTTGTTGATCTAGCACTTCTTTTTCATTCCTCCTTGGAATTTCTATCTCTTCTTACATTGACCATATGGTCTTGCATGACATCTACTTTATCCACTAGCACTCTTAGCATATTTATCATAGTTTTCTAAAATTCTTTGCTTGATGATTACAAAATCCCTGCCATATCTGAATCAGGTTCTAATTCTTGCTTTGCATCTTCAAACCATGTTTTTTGCCTTTTAGTATGCCTTGCAATTTTTTCTTGAAAGCTAGATATGATATACTGGGTAAAAGGAACCACTGTAAATAGACCTTTAGCAATGTGATGGCAAGGTATATGCGGGAGGAAGCATTCTATCTTCTTATGATTATGTCTGTCTTTTAGTGAGCCTGTGCCTCTGGATTGTGAACTTCACAAGTCTCAGTTTCTGTCTCCCCCACTTTCCCCTTAGGGGGCACAGGATAGTTAAAGTGCACCAGAATTGAATATTCTCTTTTTCCACATTGAAGGATAGAGCTGTCTCAAGTTGGGTATTTTCCTTCCCCACAGGTCAGTTAGGCTGTGATAAAACCTCAGCTGGCTAGGCTAAGATAAAACAGTTTCTCCTGTGGGTCAGCCTTGTTAAGAACAGAATGTTCTGGTGTATTTCAAAATGGTTCTTTTTCATCTTCGCAACTGAAAGCACCAGGGAATTTTCCCCTGATATTCACTGTGAGAACCTAGTAGAGCTTCAGGAGGTAAAACTCACAAAGGTGTGCCCCCTGCCCATGACTGAATCAGCCCCCCCCCATAGTTTTTAATCTCTCAGACTTGAATGCATTGAGTCTCTAGCAATTTGTCAAGGACAGTTCAGATTTTCCTACCCTGGCACTGGTTCTTGTGGAGGTTTCTATCTATGAGTTTCTGCTCTAGTTTGTTGTCATTCTGTTGTATTTACCTGTCTCTGGAATTTTGGTAGCAGCAATTTGGCCCTGTGATGTCATGTCTCATGGATCTAAGAAGAGTTGTTGATTTTGCATTTTGTTCAGCATTTTGCTTGTTGTCAGGGAAGAGTGGAAACTTCCAAGAGTGGAAACTTTAAGTCACCACCATATATTTTTAAAGTATATATCTCATGTTGTAATTTACAATTTTGTATTTCAGTATAGATGTCACTTACACTTGGCTTAGAGCTTAGGGATATTATGTGATACAAATAACAAAACAAAGAAAATTTGTTGGAATCTTTCTTCCCCCAGATATTGAAGAAGGTTTTTTTTTTTTTTTTTAAACACCAAACACTTTGTTTTTTATTCTGTGACAGTTTGTAAGTTTTGAGTTCAGCCAAAAGGCTTTTAGCCAACATACATATGTCATTTGTGTGATGCTAGTTTCCTGGTCCTACAGAAAACATCAGGAATGATCTTTAAAGATTATGTATTTGGTTTTGGTTTGTATACTTGAGATGCCAAAAAGAAAAAAAATCACCTTAAAGCTTCCCTTAAATATTTTTCCTGGTATTTCCTGGAAAGAAGGATTTGATAAGTGAGTATGCTTGGGAAAGCCCAATTCATAAAAATTAAAAAAGAAAACAAATTCTGTAATTTCAGTATTTAGTTGGCAATTCTGAAAGCAAGAAATGATTATAAAAGTTTAATTTGATGTAGCTTGGATGCTGACTGCAAATATATTAACAGCCCAGAGAGATAGAATTAGTATTGGGAAAATATACCTAAATTTTTAGTTGTTATTTACTGTGTCACCATGGACAAGTCTATATGTTACCAGGAAACCATTGAAAAGTGAAAATAAATAACCATAAATAAGTAGGTGCCAGTCTCCTCAAATTGATCTATAGATTCAATGCATCCCAATCAAAATTCAGCTACTTTTTGTAGAAGATGATTCTAAAATTTTATGAAAATGCAGAATGCCTGGAATAGCCAAGAGCAAAGAAAAAGAGCAAAGTTGGAGAACATGCCAGACTCAAGACATTATAAAGTGGCAGTAGTTTGTACAATCTGGCAAAAGCATTATAAATAAATAGACCAAAGAAACAGAATTTAGAGTTCAGAAATAGCCCCCAAAATATATTGGATTCCTGATAAAGACACTAGAGCAATTTAATAAGTACAAGAACTTTAAATAAAATGGTATTGCAGTGACTGGATATTTATGTGGGAAAAAAATGAATCTTGACATTCATCTCATATATAAACAAAAATTCAAGGTGTATCATAAACATAAATATAAAAGCTAAAATTGTAAAATTTCTAGAACAAATGACAAAACATCTTTATAATGTTAGGGAAGGTAAAAATTTCTTAAATAGGGAACAGTAAGCACTAACAATAACAAAAATCAATTTAAATTGAATTTCATTAAAATTAAAATCTTTTCTCATCAAAGGACAGAAAGTAAAAAGGACATCCATAGACAGATAATAAATGCATCTGACAAAGAACTTATATATAAAGAATTCATGTATCTCAATAAAAAAAAACAACTCAAAATATGGACAGAAGTCCTGCTCAAACATTTTTGCAAATGGACAAAAAGTATAGGAAAAAATACTTAGCATTGTCATCAGGGAAATGTAAATTAAAACCACAACGGCATACAAATGAGTATGAGTCTTATTAGAAAGACTAACAATACTGAATGTCAGCAAGGATGAGGAGCACACAGAACTGTCATACCTTGCTGGTGGAAATGTATTTGGTACAACCACTTTGCAAAATTGTTTGGTGATCACTAACAATGTTAAACATACCTCTATCATATGACCTAACAATTTCATTACTGGGAATATACCCAAAGGAAATGAGTGCAATGTTCATAAAAACATTTGCACAGGAATGTTTCTAGTAGCTTTGTTGGTAACTGCCCAAACCTGGAAACCACCCAAATGTTCTTTAATTATAACGTTCTCTTTTTATATTTTGTCCAACTCTGCTATATGATGGAACTTCAGTGGTTTTTCTAGGCTTAAACTTAAATAACCATCTTGATCAGAAGTCCAGTGTTCTTCAAATGGTGTTTTATACAATGTTTATGCAGTACATAGAACTGTGAAGACTGCAGTTAACTGTTAGGTGGTGTTACAGGTGACGTAGCTAGATAAAATGTTCTGTAAAAACTGAGTGGATAGCATAGTATCCAAGTGGTGCTATTCTGTGCCCAGCAAGAAATAAAGTGCAGAACTGTGGGACGTTAAGGTCATGAATATCACTTATGGAGGAAATTAGAATCTTGAACTTCTTAAAGAGTGAGTAATGAAGCCTTTTAAAGAACAGAAACTTTAGATGGAAAGAGTGAAAAAGAGCCAAAACCAACATTCTTAAGAGCATCAGCAGAACCAGAAAAAGTTGTATTGCCAGTGTCCTATTGGTATTGTTATTAAGTAGAAAGATTGAGAAGCATGATAAAGGAGAAGTTATTGGGTTTAGCTAGGATAGGTTGCTAGCTATGCAGTCACAAATTCATTTAAGACTAGAGAAACATTTAGTGGGAAGTTGAGTTGTAATGGAGTAGATTTGTGGGGCATAGATGATGAATTCGTAGATTTTGTCCATAAAGACAGGAAAAATATACAGTGGTAGATTTAATGGCAATGGAGGTCAGGTGACAATTTATTATTACTTAATCGGGATGATTACAAATAGAAGAGGCAGTCTGTGGCAGGTGAAGTTAATGAATTAGGTGACAATGCGTAGAGTATACTATACAATGGAAACAATAGTGGCACACAATTGGAGATGTATCTAATAGCAATGAGGGTCTAAGAGATTTTTATTTATGTAAGATATGCTTTTAGTATGAAAGTTTCTGCAAGTTTGTATTTTTTGGTAACTGCTTTTCTATTGGAAATTTTAAAATCTTCATTAAAGAACCTCTGAAGATAATAAATTGCATAATGGCAAAAATTAATATTCTTTGTCACACTGAAGAAACTTTAGCTGTAATACAGCCTTCTGTTTCTTTTGATGCTTTTCAGCAAATATGTAAAATCACATGTACAAGATGTTATTTACTGATACTGTGAAATGACTGGAATTTTATTGGACAGCAGGAGCCAAGAAGTATAATAGGTTTGCAGACATGTGAAGAGATTACATTTTTTAAAAAAATATTAGCACTTGTGTAAAATAAAATCATATGTTTCATCTTTGGTCTAAAATTTCTTCAGGTTTCAAAGGTCCTGTAATAAATGTGTCAGTACTGGATTTTTCCTTGTTGCAGAAGTGGGCTGTGAGACAGTAGAAATAGATTTTTAAATGCTTGAGACTTGAGAAGTTGGAGCTTGCCATATGGGTTGGATTTAGGCAGATCCAAGACTAGGAAGACAAGATTCTATCTATACCTCTTTAGAAGTTTATGAGAATCTGTTATAACTAAGTAATTTATTTTCTGTCATTTGACTTTCTGACTGACTTGTCCTTCTTTTGGGGCCTTTTCATCTCTCTGGGTCTTTTTGAACACATGGAAACTCATCCTGGAGAAAACAAAAGATAAAGATACTAAAAATACTGTGTCTAACTGTCCATGAAATGTATAATGTAATTACCTTCTGAGAGGCAGGAGTTAAATTACATTTTATCCTGGGAATATTGTTAAATGACTTTAAATTATCAAAAAGAATGAGACAGAAAATGCAAACCCAGAAGTATGGCAATAAAAAGACATTCATGGAATACAGTTTCATTTAATTTATATGTATTATGTGAAGAAGAGATACAGTGCATTACACATAATTTCTTTTTATCTGATGGAAAGTTTTGGAGATTGTTTTAAAAATAGAGTACTGGATTAAAGTATAACTTTATAACTTGTACCTTTGAAGACAGCTTTTCTTACTGTTTTGAATAACCATTTTTTACTATCTATAGCTTTACCTGTCTTTGATAAATCTTAAAGAATTGGTTGTTCTAAAGTAGAGAATAGGCCAGAGTCAGAGGATATACCATGATGCCAAATTGGAAAGGAAATCAATTGCTTTTCCAATAATCAATGAGAATATAACACCAAGGAAATGAACTTTTCTAACTATTCTTATGGGACAAGCAAGCAATTGCTGTAACCATTCTACCCAGCAACGAGAAATGATGATAATTACTAAATCATTATACTGATTGTGCTAAAAACACTTGTTGGTTATAGAAAAAGGTACAGCCCTTAAAAGAAAGCAAAAGGCAAAGGAAATAAAAACAATTGTGCTACTTTGCTGACAGCATGTGATGATGAATTTCTCATTGAAAGCCTGTGAAAGAAAAATAGGTTGCTCATTCAGAATCAGTTTTAGTTCTCAGCATCTTTAAAAGACTTTTTCAGACAACTTATGCTCAGGTCACACTAGCTAGGCACAGGTGATTATTTATTTATTCATTTATCCCTTCAAGGAGAGACCTTCTCAGGCAACTTTTAAAGTGATTTATCCAGAATCACTGTGGTAATAATCTTCAGAGACTGATAAAGAACTAGGTAGGACTCTGGCCCTACTGGACAAAGATAAAGATGAATTATGAATTGCAGCAGTTGACAATCTTTAGTGGAATAATGGTAATATAAAGCTGGAATTACTTCTGACTTGAGAGATCTAATTCTATGACTTTTACTCAATGTAGATATCTTAGAATATCTTAGAGAGGAGAAATGTCCTGCTTTAGTTTTGATGCTTGCTACTTAACCTAAAAGTGCATATCTCTGTCACAGGCTACCTTTTCTTCTCAGCATAACACCCAGCATTGTAAACAAATAATTAATTTGAACCAGGTGTAATGATTGGGTAGATGTGACACAACATATAGATGAGAATAATGAGGGAATTAATAGTACAAATGAGAGTAATTGAAAAGATTGTCATGAGGTCCAAGCTGGGTAAGAAAGGAAGAGAAGCAGGTAGGAAGTTGGTGGCTGGAGAAAAGCATGAAGTCAAGGGACTGGACACTTAAGTGTAGGTTTAGTGGTTGAGAGTCAGTTGGTGAAGTTTTATGGATAAGTAAGACAGATTTCAGATTTTGAGATTTAAAATATCTTTGTCTCTGGATGATACTGTCTAAATTGATACCATGTAAGTGGAGAGAGGAAGGTCAGTGAAATAAATGAAGTCAAGGAACTATGACAACAGGGTGCTCGATGAGTCATCTAGTTGAACTGTAGGTAATGCAGACTCCCAATAATTGATTGGTTAATCAATTACTGAATATCTGTACAGTGCATTAAGGATGAAAGAAATTAGAAAATATACTATCTATGTTCTCTAGGACTGTGGGTAACAGATTTTTAAAGATTACAATATACTTGATGGTTATAATAGAGATATATGGTGCCTGCTACTCAGTAGAGACTTAGTTTTTTGTTGAAAGAATAAATGCATGCACAAAGTCCTAAGGGAGCATAAAGGAACTAACTCAGCAAGAGCAACAGGAGAATGAATATGGAAGAGTGTCAAGGAAAGACACCCAAAAGATATAAGATGTAAGCTTACTTTGGAGGATAGTTAGCCATCAGCAGAATACATTTGCGGGACTGGGGTGAGGCATTTCAAGTAGAAGAGAAAGATCCCTATCTGTGCAAAGGTAGAGAGACAAGGTGAGGCTGGAGTACAGGATACATGTGGGAGAGGACTAAAGGAACTCTCTTAGGAAGGACCTGTATGTCTGGCTGTCATTTGGGCTTTATCTTGAAGGAAATAGAGAGCCATTGGAGGATTTTAAGATGGGATGTCATAAGACCAGATTTAGAACTAGAATTTCTAATGACTTTTATTGGCAATGTAGAGATTATATTGGAGAGGGTAATACTGTAGGCCTTTTGGGGCATTCCACGGTTGAAGTGTCTGTTCTGCTAAAATGTTAAATATTCACAGTCTTTTGTTTTTGTTTTACATCAAATTAAGTGTGTATAAATGTATGTGTACATATATGTATAAATATTTATATATATATACATATGTGTGTTTATAAGTAGTTGTACATATAAATATAGATAACACCCCCTACCATATATATATGTGTGTGTGTATATGTATATATATATGTATATATATATATATATATATATATACATATATATATAGTCTGCAGATAAGATGAAGTGTGTCTTTGAGTAATGGAAGACTACAAATAACAAAAGTTTATTTTTCCTTCATGTGAAATAAAGAGGTAGGCAGTCTAGAGTTGGCATTTGTGTGTGAGGAGTTCAGACACCTTTTTGTTTGTTTGTTTCGTCTCCCTCAGCATCTAGGCTCTTCTTCATGGCCCAGGATTCTGCTTGAGGCCCAACATCATATACATATTCCAACTAACAGGAAGGAGGAAAGGGATGGAAGAAATAGATATCCTTTACTTTAAGAATGCTTTTACTCTAAGGATACATTCAACATGATATTTCAACTTACATCCCATTGACCACTATTTAGCTTAAGAGCCACACTTGGCTGTAGGAGAGGCTATAAAATATTATCTCTTCTGAATGACATTATGCCCAGTTAACAAGAATGGCTTTCTTATGAGGGAGAAAGGGAAGAAGGATTACAGCATGAGACCTAGCAGTCCCTGCCACATAAAAGTGGTTAGTATTTTTCCCCCTCTAGTAATTCTGTCTAGAGAATAGGTGAGTATGTGTAAATGAAGTTGACATGCTCTTAGAAGTTCTTCTATTTGAAGAAACATACAATCAGCACACAATATGTGGGCAATAATATTTTATAAGTATGACCATTTTTCAAAATATATTTATGTAGTTGTCTCAGTGTATACTACATGTGATTACTGTAATAAGTTACATTTGTATAGAGATTTAAATTTTTTTACAAAGTACCTCCACTTTATATAAACTACATAGCATTTCTAATGTAAATAGAATGATGGTACTTCCCCATTTTATTACTGGAAAAATGGAATTATGTGGTTTGATGTTGAAACGGGGACTAGTGTTTATTGACTCCTACTCTAGAGCTATTGATAGAAGGTAATAATGACATGGATTTCTTAGAACAGAGGATAATTTGAAAATAATTGAAATTTTAGTTTAAATGAGTGTATAGTATTGGAAATGATAGTTCTGCCACTTGAAAGCTTAGTATTCAAGAATCCACTTTTCCCTTTCACTTACCTAAACAGTAATATCATGGCCATGGTCAGAGCATTCCATTTTCTCATAGGTGCGACTGTTTCCGTCTCCCAACAGAACACATCAATTATTTGGTGTTCCTTAGTTAACAAAGTATGATAGATAAATTTACTTCTTCCTCTGCAACAGCAGAATACAAATTTTGCCTACACATTAATTGCTTTCTGACATGTTCACTGTATTAAAAAGTCAGAGAATTCAGCTATCTTTGTTTTATTACAATATTACTTTGTAAAACACAGTACCCTTGTAAATATTATTACCATAATTGCAAAATGAAGTAAACATTTTGAACAACTGACTCAAATCATGGTGTTTTGAGCTGATGCCATATATTGCTCTGAAGGACATAGTTTAATTTCTTCTCCAGGGGTCCTTCCAATTAATACAAAGTATTTTAATCTATTATCTGTGGAGTAAACTTTTTGAAGATATCTTTGTCTTAAAAATAGCAAAGGAAAAAGAAAGCAGTTGAGTCACCGACTGAGCCAGGATTTGAGTCACCTCTTTTGAAAAGACTGAATTTCTAGTTAAAAACCCGATGACATTGTTTAAATTTTAAACCCTCATTTGGTAAGAACCAACTGAGTACTAATCAAGGGCTAAGACAAGATAATCTGTCATGGATTTCTTTATTTCTTTTTAATAAGGTTATATATAGTCATAACTAGCACTATAATTTTTCACTAACACTAATAATCTCCATGGACATTTTTCAGTCTTCATCATACTTCTCTGTTCGGTAACATTAACTATTAAAAACTCTCTGTGCCTTGAAACACTTTCTTCCTCTGGTTTTTGTTACTATCTTGTTTTCTCTTTCCAAATATGTTCCTGCTCCTTCTTAGTTTGCTTTGCATGCTTATCTCTGTCCACCTAGACATTGGATGTGACTTGTTCCTAGCATATCCACCCCTCCCCAACTCCCTTTCTTTTTCTCTTCTGTTTATCAGAGCAATTGTATATGCTGTTCTCTCTGCTTGAAATATTCTCTCAAATCTTCACCTGGTTAGCTCCCATTAGTCTTTTAGTTCTAAATTTAATAATCATGTGTTCAGGAAAGACTTCCTTGAACTTTGATTAGTAAAATTGCCTATTATAGCTGTCATAGTATCATTAAGCTCTTCGAAACACATAACAGTAACATGTCCATGGAGACAGAACTCATGTTGTTTTACTCACAACTTAATCCCCAGGGTCTAGTACAATCTTTGTGACATACTAGGTGCACAATAAATATTTGTGAATGAATGAATAAGTGTATTTTCATGGATATACATAACACATTATGAAAATATCCCCAGTATAAATTATACATGTGGAGATAAATGAAGTTGCCTTACTTGTTGGCTGAGTTGAGACTGAAAGATAGTCAAAAAGTGAAAGGTGAGAGAGATTGGCTAAGATGGCAGAGTAAAAAAATCTTGAGCTCACCTCCTCTCACAGGCACACCAAAATCAGAATTATTTGCAGAACAACCATAAGTGAAAAAGACTGGAGCCCACCAGAAAAGATTTTCTACAACTAGAGATATACAGAAGGAACCACAACAAGATGGGTAGGTGGGGCAGAGTTGAGATATAGTCAAGTCCCATACTTTCAGGCGGCAACCCACAAACTGGAGAAAATTTCAATTCAGAGGTTCTCCCACAAAAGTGAGAGGTCCAAGCCCCACATCCAACTCCCCGGCCTGGGGGTCCTGCCCTGGGAGGATGAGCCCCCAGAGCATTTGGCTTTGAAGACCAGCAGATCTTACTTTCAGGAGTCCCAGAAGGCTGTAGGGAATAGAGACTTCACTCCTAAAATGTGCACAGAAAATCTCACATGCTCTGGGACCCGAGGCAGAAGCAGTAATTTGAAAAGATTCTGGGTCAGACCTAACTGCTGATCTTGGAGAATCTCCTGGAGAGACAAGAGGCAACTGCAGCTCACCCTGGGAACATAGACACTGGTGGCAGCCAATTTTGGGGAGCTGGTTCTACCACATGGACACTGGTGCTATCAAGCACCATTTTGGAATCCTCCCTCTAGCATATTAGCCCCAGTAACTAGCCCTGCCCTGGCTCAACAGCCTGTAGGCATCAGTGCTAGGAAGCTTCATGCCAAGCAACTAATTGGGCATGGACACAGCTCCACCAACCAGCAGATAGGCTGCCTTAGGACCCCTGATCCCACAGCCACCCCTGGACACAGCCTGGCCCACCAGAAGGCCCAGGACCTGGCCCCAAACACCAGTGCACAAGCACTAGACCCAGGACCCCAAGGTCTCTCCAGCCAGAAACCCAGGGACACAATTCCACCCATGAGTTGGCAAGCACCAGCCCCAGAATCCTCTGGACCCTGGCCCTGCCCTGCAGGGAGCATGTTCTAGCCTCAGGACTAGCCTACCCACCAGGGGGCAGACACCAGTGATAAGAACACAGCCCTGCAGCCTGAGGACCCAGCTCACCTACTAGCAAACCAGATCCTGCCCTTGGACCAGCTGGGCCCAGGCCCCTCCCACTAGCAGGTCGACACAAGCTTGAGAACATCCCAAAACCCACAACCAACTGTGTCAGGAATCAGACACCAGCTCTGCAAGCAGACCCCAGGACCTGGGTCTGGCCACCAGTAGGCTGGCACTTACTCCAGAACCTGGTTTCAACCACCAGTGAGTGGACAGCAGTCCTGGTGTCTCCTGGATGCTTACTGCCCACCAGTGAGCCAGCACTAGCTCTGAGGTTCCTCAGGGTTCAATAGTAAGTTGTCTTGTGACTCAGTCCTGTCAACCAAATTTCCAAATTGGAAAGGAAGAAGTAAAACTGTCATTGATTGTAGATGTTATGATACTATGCATAGAAAATCCTAAAGACAGCTCCAAAAACACTTGTAGAGCTCATTGATGAATTCGGTAAATTTGCAGAATACAAAATTAATACACAGAAATCTGTTGCATTTATATACACTAACAATGAACTATCAAAAAGAAAAAGTAAAAAAAAAAATCCCATTTACAATTGCTTCAAAAAGAATAAAATACCTGAAAATAAACCTACCTAATGAGGTAAAAGACCTGTACTCTGAAAACTATAAGGCACTGATGAAAGAAATAGAAGACACAACAGATGGAAAGATATTCCATGTTCGCGGACTGGAAGAATTAATATTGTTAAAATGACCATACTATCCAAGGCAATCTACAGATTCAGCGCAATTCCTATCAAAACACCAATGGCATTTTCACAAAAGTAGAACAAATAATTTTAAAATTTGTATGGAAACACAGGAGACCCTGAATAGCCAAAACAATCTTGGGAAAAAAGAACAGAGCTGGAAAAATCATGCTTCCTGACCACACTGTACTGCAAAGCTACAGTAATCAAAATAGTATGGTACTGGCACGAAAACAGACACATAGACCAATGGAACAGAATAGAGAGCCTGGAAATAAACCCACATACTTATGGTCAATTAATCTAAAATAAGGAAGGCAAGAATATACAATGAATAAAAGACAATCTCTTCAATAAGTAGTACTGGGAAAACTGGACAGCCACATGTAAAAGAATGAAATTAGAATATTTTCTAATACCATATACATAAATAAACTCAGAATGTACTGAAGACCTAAATGTAAGAAATCATAAAACCTCTAGATGAAAACATAGTCAGGGCACTCTTTGACATAAATTGTAGCAATATTTTTTTGGATCCATCTCTTAAAGCAAAGAAAACAAAGGAGTAATAAACAAATGGGACCTAATTAAACTTAAAAGCTTTTGCACAGCAAAGAAAACCATTGACAAAATGAAAAGACAACCCACTGAATTGGAGAAAATATTTGCAAATGATATGATTGATAAGGGGTTAATATCCAACATATAAAAGCAGCCCATACAGCTCAACATCAAAAAGACAAAAAACCTGATTAAAAAATGGGTAGAATAACTGAATAGACACTTTTTCCAAATAAGACCTAAAGATGGCCAACACACACATGAAAAGATGGTCAACATTGTTTATCATCAGAGAAATGCAAATCAAAACTACAATGACATATGCCCTCATACCTGCCAGAATGGCTAGTATCAAAAAGAACACAAATAACAGATGCTGACAAGGATGTGGAGAAAAGGGAACCCTTATACACAGTTGGTGGAAGGTAAATTGGTGCAGCCTCTGTGGAAAACACTATGAAGGTTGCTCAAAAAACTAAACATAGAACTACCATATGACCCAGCAATTTCATTCCTGGGTGTATAGCTGAAAAAAAAAAAAAAAGAAACTCTAATTCAAAATGGTTCACGTACTCAATGTTCATAGCAGCATTTTTTACAATTACCAAGATATAGAAGCAACCTAAATGTTTATCACCAGGTGAATGTATAAAGATGATGGGGTATATATAGACAATGGTATATTAATCACCTATAAAAAAGAATGAATTTTGCCATTTGCAACAAAATGTATGGACTTGGAGGGTATTATGCTAAGTGAAATAAGTCAGGCAGAGAAAGACAAATACTGTATGGTATCACTTATGTGTGGAATTAAAAAAAATAACACAAACTAGTGAATATAGCAAAAAAGAAACACACTCACAGATATAGAGAACAAACTGGTGGTTACCAGTGGGGAGAGGGAAGGAAGAGGGCCAAATAAGGATAGGGGATTAAGAGGTACAAACTACTATGTATAAAATAAATAAGCTAAAAGGACATACTATCAACAAGGGAATATAGCCATTTTTTTACAATAACTATAAGTGGAGTATAACCTTTAAAAATTGTGAATTGCTATGTTGTATGCCTGAAACATATAGTATTTTACATCAACTTACCTCAGTTTAAAAAAACGAATGATGAATGTCAAATCATCAGGTTTCCAGGATGAAATGCAGGCTTTGTTCTAAGTGTTGTGGGACTTAAAAGATGCTATCACTGGCACAGAACAGAACAAATATAAATGGTTAGATACTGTCACTTTAATCTATTTCAGTAATAATATGCTTTCTCTGGGTAACAAAAATATTTAATATCAAAGGCAAATATCATTTTTCTTTATCCAAACAGGCTTGTATACACAGAAAAGATGATGTAGAGATATTGAAAAGTCTGCCACTTAACTAAATGATGACCCTCAAATATTCAGAATTCATATGTTTCTCTGATGAGAATCTGAATAACTGAATGCAGAACTGTGGGACTTATAGCATGGGTCAGTTTTATAGCTTGGGAGTCAGAAATGATAAAATCTTAGTGCCTCATCAGTAGTCATCATGTAAGTCAATTGTTTTCTTATGTTCTTTCATTAACAATCATATGGCCTTTTTTTCTCTACAGACAAAAGTTATTCCTTTGGGGGTAAATCACAATGTATATTTTTGACACGTATAATTTTCTGTGAAATAATAGTGGGAAAATTGCAGATACTGTTAAATGAGAGTGAACATCCATGCTCAGCCCTACGTCCAGATAGTTTCCTTTGTAGATTAGATTTATAAAGTCCTGGGGGAACACTTTCTGTCTGTTTTTACTAGTTATTTTAAATCTTATAACACATACTTTATTTTAACCTAGACATTGGGAAACAGTAATTTAGTGATTGTTCAAACACTTTTTTTCTCCCCCCACCCCCACCCTGTTTTAAGTTTCTTGTTATAAATCATGTCTGTTAAATTCTTACAAGAGCATTTTGGAAACTAGAGTTATTAAGGAAAAGTCAAGTCACAGCTGGCAATCATCTGACTAAATTTATTCATGTAAAATTCCATTTTAAACAATGCAAGTTCTATCTCACTCACTATGTCTTCCTTTTTGCATCTCCACAAATTATGTAATAACCTTGAATAAATGCTTTGGCTACTTAGATTATGGTAATGCATCTATAAACGTCCCATCTCCAGGTATTATGTACTGAAATGGAGTATGAAAAGCTGAGCTAATTTTTATTTTCTTTTAGCCAAAAAAAAAAAAAAAAAGAGAGAGAAATGAAGAAATAAGAATGAAAGAAAGGAAGCAAGACAGGAAGGGAGGGAAGGAAGGAGGGAAGGAGGGGAAAATAATCAGAGGGAGAGAGAGATACTGGCAAATTGTGCCTGGCAAAAATTTCCAGAAGGGAGAAAGTGCCTTATGCTAGAGGCCTTGCCATTGATAGATCTATGCAAAGTCTGGGATGTTATGAAGGAGCTTCTGACAGATGCCCTTCTAGTATGTTGTGATGACGTTTGTATCATTCCTTACTCATTTCCACATAAATTATATAACAATATATAACACACCCCCTTATTAGTGATTAGCATTTCAGAAATCCTGTAAAACAAAACATGTGTTTATGTAGAGAATATTTAAATCAATACAGTTGATATGTTTGAAATTATTCTGGACAATTCTGTAGAATTGGTTGCAATTACATTTACTTTAGAGCTTTCCTTGTTTATTTCTTTGCTTTATTTACTGTTGCAAAGTACTGTGGATTACCCCTGAGAAAAAGAAGAAGAATGTAGTCTGAGAGAGGAGACCTAAGGGACTTCAGCCATATTGGCAACATTTTATTTCTTTAGATGAGAAATGGATTAAATGGGTATATGTAGTCTTATTCCTCTTTAGATGTAATACATTTTAATAAGAATACTACATTATAAGGCAGACTTAATAGTCCTTAGTTTTGTGAAATTGAGCAACAAATTGTATATTCATTCTGAATATTAATGGACTTTAAGTGAAAAAAAACAAAAACAATAAGCATTGTAATTTGTGAAGTCAGAGATTGACTAAGGTATGGCCATCTTTTGTGGACTCCTCCAGTTTTATGACCAAATAATTAGATCATTTGTAATTCATTTATACTTTGAATGTTTATGAAGTGTGTAATGCTTACATGCAGTTAACCCCATATGTAACTGTGCCTTACATGTATGTAAAGTTATTATGAGACTTCCAACATTTAAACAGGAGATGCTTTTTATAGAATCAAGTGTAATTGGAAGTGAAAAGTATTAGTTGTCCATTGTCTGAACACGATCCAAACCACTGTACAACTAGATTCCTTTAAGGAAAATAGAATCATAGAAGCTTAAAGCTGGAAGAAACCTCAGAGGTGATCTAATTTGTCCCTTCAGTTATAAATGGGGAAATGATTACAGTCCACATAAACTTTAGTCACACAGCTGCTTAATGGAAGATCTAGTACTAAAACTAAGATTTCAAAGCTTCCGTTACAATTTCCTTTCCACTGTATTGGCATTTCCCAAACTGTCATTTCCAGAATTGTTTATATGAGTGTAATCAAAACATACAAAACTAACAAACTAACAAACAACAATAATAAAACCAGGATTCTGTGGTAAAGCAACTTTTTGAAATTTTGCATCCTTATAATCCCCATGTGAATACACTTTAGTGTAGCAAAGGCTCTGGGAAGTCCTACAGTAAAGGAATTTATAATTGTTTAATCTACTCTTTCCAAAAATTTTTGACAATTAAACCCCTATTGTATGAAACACTTAGTACATTTTGAGGAAAAATGTTTGAATAATGCTACAAAATTAGTCAAATCTCTTTTTATCAGCATGCAGTCTAATTGAATAATAGATCAATTTTTTAAATTAGGTTAATTGATATGGCAGCATACAGATCCACCTTAAAGACACAGTATCTTAATAAGGAAGTCTGTATTCCGTGAGTGCTTTTAAAACTTTTCATTCATCAGTATCTTATAGTTTTCTGAGCACAAGTCTTTTGCCTCCTTAGGTAGGTTTATTCCTAGGTATTTTATTCTTTTTGATGTGACGGTAAATGGAATTATCTCCTTAATTCCTCTTCCGAACCTTTTGTTGTTAGTTTATAGGAATGCAAGAGATTTCTGTATATTAACTTTGTATCCTGCAACTTTACTAAATTTATTGATGAGCTCTAGTAGTCTTCTGGTAGCATCTTTAGGATTTTCTATGTATAATATCATGTCATCTGCAAATACTGACAATTGGAAGCAACCCAAATGTCCATCAGTAGAGGAATGGATAAAGAAGATGTGGTACATATATACAATGGAATATTATTTGGCCATTAAAAGGAAAAAAATAATGCTATTTGCAGCAACATGGATGAACTTAGAGACTGTCATACTAAGTGAAGTAAGTCAGACAGAGAAAGACAAATATCATATGATATCACTTTTGTGTGGAGTCTAAAAAATGTACAATTGAACTTATTTACACAACAGAAATAGAGTAACAGATGTAGAAAACAAACTTATTGTTACTAAAGAGGAAAGGTGTGGAGGGAGGAATAAATTAGGAGGTTGGAATTAACATATACCCTCTACTATATATAAAATAGTTAATCAACAAAAACCTACTGTATAGCACAGGGAATTCTCAATACTCTGTAATGACCTATGTGGGAAAAGAATCTAAAAAAGAGAGGACATATGTATATGTATAACTGATACACTTTTCTGTACAGCAGAAACTAGTGCAACATTGTAAATCAACTATACTCTAATAAAAATTTTTAAAATAAAAATAGTGTAATTTTGAAATAAAATTAAACTTTTCATTCATGGCTCAGTGAAGGGACTAAGGTGAGGGAATAATATTATCTCTAATAAAACAGACAAGGGAACAAGCTAATGAAAATTGTAGTTAGTAATGTTAATGTAAATATAGACGTTAGGCTGTGGCAATGGAAAGAGAGAATAAAAAGAGAGAGAGAAGACGAATCAGAGCCATTTCAGAGTAACAGGTTGTATAGCCCTATCCTTTTCTCTCTGGGGCAATACTCAAACCAAATAAAAGTACCAAAAAGTGTCATGAGGAAGATGATTTTTATCAGGGAAATAGAGGGAAGGAAGGACATTGAACATAGGCATGCTAAAGATAAGCAGGGCGGTATATCTCCATGAGATTATTTTTGAATCCCCCGACAAAATTAAATCTTCCATGTCTAAATTCCTAAAACTTTTCATTCTCAACTCTGTAATTTTACTTAGCTTGCTCTGGATTTTCCTTTAGTTAGTCAAGTATATGTTTTACCACTCCCAAGATGTTGTTCTAGAGGAAAAGGACAGTAGTTGTTCTTCTAAATTCCACAGGTACTGGCAGATTACTTTGTATGAATCATACTCTCAGTGAATGTTTCCTGAATAAATACAAATGTGACAAAACCATCAAGCATGCATTATACTCATTACTGCAGTTGAGTATGTGAAGCATTAGCTCTGATAGTCCCTTCTCTTAGAGGTTTAGAGTTTATTCAAGATAATACACTAAAAAAATATGATACACTTATATTAAACCCTTGATATAGGACATATCCATAAGAGGGAAAGGTCAGAGAAGGCTTTGTAGAGAAAATAGTATTGAAAATGATTATTTATTGATGGTGGTATTGGAAGGTGTATTGTTTCTGACTGCTATTTGTAACAAATTATCACAAACAGTGTCTTAAAACAACACAAAGTATTATCTTACATTTCTGGAGGTCATAAGTCTGCAATGAGTCTTACAGAGCTAAAATTAAGGTATTGACCTGGCTGTATTCCCTCTGTAGGGTTCAGGATAGAATCTGTTTTCTTGACTTTTCTAGCTCCTAGAGATTGCTTGTTTTCCTTGGCTTGTGTCCTTTTACTGAATCTTCAACACTTCTGATTGCTTCATATAAGGAGTCTTCAATTATATTGAGCCCAATTGGATAATCCAGATAACCTCCCCATTTTAAGATCCTTAACTTAGTTATATCTGCAAAGTCCCTTTTGCCATGTAAGGTAACATGTTAAGAGGTTCTGGGGATTGGGACATGAAAAACTTTGTGAAGCCATTATTATTGCTACTGTCGTGGGAAACCAGCATGAGCAAAGTTCTGGAAGAACCATAGATATAAGCATGGAGTGTATGGCTGAACAATAAAAAGATGAAAACAAAATGCAGAGTACATGTTAAGGAGTGTGGTGAATCAAATAGCTGGTAGGCAAGTATAAGTTACAAAGGGCTTTAAAATTTAAGAGAGGAGATTTAGGGGTTTTAAAAAAATTTTATTTAATATTGGAGTATTGTTGATTTACAATGTAGTGTTAGTTTCAGGTGTACAGTGAAGTGATTTAGTTATACATATACATATATCTATTCTTCTTCAGGTTCTTTTCCCATATAAGTTATTATAGAGTATTGAGTAGAGTTGCCTGTGCTATACAGAAGGTCCTTGCTGATTAACTATTTTATATATAGTAGTGTGTATATGTTAACTCCAACCTTCTAATTTATTCCTCCCTCCCCACTTTACCCTTTGGTAACCATAGGTTTGTTTTCCATCTCTGAGTCTGTTTCTGTTTTGTAAATAAGTTCCTTTGCATCATATTTTAGATTCCACATAGAAGTGATATCATATGGTATTTGTCTTTCTCTTTCTGACTTACTTCACTTAGTTTGAGAATCTCTAGGTCCATCCATGTTGCTACAGATGACATTATTTCATTATTTTTTATGGCTGAATAGGATTCCATTGTATATATCTACAGCATCTTCTTTATCCATGTTTCTGTCAGTGAACATTTAGGTTGCTTCCATGTCTTGGCTGTTGTAAATAATGCTGCAATGAACATAGGGTGGTTTTCTCTGGATATATGCCTAGTAGTGGGATTGCTGGGTCGTATGGTAGTTCTACTTTTAGTTTTTTAAGGAACCTCCATACTGTTCTCTATAGTGGCTTATCAATTTACATTCCCACCAACAGTGTACGAGGTTTCGATTTCTCCAAACCCTCTCCACCATTTATTGTTTGTAGACTATTTGAAGATGGCCATTCTGACTAGTGTGAAGTGACACCTCACTGTATTTTTGCTTTGCATTCTCTAATAATTAGCAATGTTGAGCATCTTTTCATGTGCTTTTTGGCCATCTGTATGTCTTCTTTGAAGAAATGTCTATGCAGATCTTTTGCACATTTTTGATTGGGTTGTTTGTTTTTTTGATATTGAGCTGCATGAGTGTTTGTATATTTTGGAGAGCAATCCTTGTCAGTCACATTGCTGGCAATTTTTTTCTCCCCTTCTGTAGGTTGACTACTCATTTTGTTTATGGTTTCCTTTGCAGTGCAAAAGCTTTTAAATTTAATTTGGTTCCATTTGTTTTGGTTTTTGTGTTTTTTTTCTTTTGTTTTTTGGTTTTTCTTTTAGGCTTTAGGACCCAATGTGGCTTTTTAAAAAAATTAATTATTATTGGAGTATAGTTGCTTTACTATGTTGTGTTGGTTTCTACTGTACAGCAAAATGAATCAGCCATGCATATGCATGTATCCCCTCCCTTTTGGACTTCCAGGTCACCACAGTGCATTTATATTCATTACTGTAGGAGGTGGAACAAAAAAGATCTTGCTGAAATTTTTGTCAAAGTGTGTTCTGCCTATGATTTCCACTAAAAGTTTTATAGTATCCAGTCTTACATTAAGATTTTTAATCCATTTTGAGCTTGTTTTTGTGCATGGTGTTAGAGAATGTTCTAATTTCATTCTTTTACATGTGGCTGTCCAGTTTTCCCAGTACTGTTTATTGAAGAGACAGTCTTTTCTCCATTAATTTACCATAGGTGTATGGGTTTATTTCTGGGCTTTCTATCCTGTTCCATTCATCTCTAAGTCTGTCTTTGTGCCAGTGTCATACTGTTTTGATTACTGTAGCTTTATAGTATAGTCTGAAATCAGGAAAAATATTTTCTCCAGCTTTGTTTTACTTTCTCAACATTAACTGGACTATTTGGTGTCTTTGTGTTTCCACACAAACTTTAGAATTTTTTGTTCTTGTTGCTCTAGATCTGCAAAAAATGCCATTGGTAATTTGATAGTGATTACACTGAATTTGTAGATTACCTTGGGTAGTATAGTCATTTTGACAGTATTGATTCTTCCAATCCAAGAACATGGTATATCTTTCCATTTGTTTGTGTCATCTTTGATTTCTTTCATCAGCATGTGGTAGGTTTCAGAGTACAGGTCTTTTGCCTCCTTACGTAGGTTTATTCCTAGGTATTTTCTTTTTGATGTGATGGTAAATGGGATTGTTTCCTTAATTTCTTTTTCTGCTCTTTCATTGTTAGTGTACAGGAATGTAGCAGATTTCTGTATATTAACTTTGTATCCTGTAGCTTTACTGAATTCATTGTTGAGCTCTAGTAGTTTTCTGGTAGCACTTTTAGGGTTTTCTATCTGTAGTATCATGTTGTCTGGAAACAGTGGCAGTTTTACTTCTTCTTTTCCTATTTGCATTCCTTTTATTTCTTTTTCTTCTGTGATTGTCACATGTAGGACTTCCAAAACTATGTTGAATGAAAGTGGCAAGAGTGGACATACTTGTCTTTTTCTTGATCTTAAAGGAAATGCTTTCAGCTTTTCACCGTTGAATATGTTGTTAGCTGTTGGTTTTTCATATATGGCCTTTATTATATTGAGGTATGTTCCCTCTCTGCCCACTTTCTAGAGAGTTTTTATCATAGATGGGTGTTGGATTTTGTCAAAAGCTTTTTCTGCATCTACTGAGGTGATCATATGATATTTATTCTTCAACTTGTTAATGTGGTGTATCACAACTTGTTAATGTGATGATTCATTTGCTGATATTGAAAAAGGCTTGCATTCCTTGGATAATTCCTACTTGATTATGGTGTATGATCCTTTTTATGTATTGTTGGATTTGGCTTGCTAGTATTTTGTTCAGGATTTTTTGTCTATATTCATCAGTGATATTAGCCTATACTTTTCTTGTGGTATCTTTGTCTGGTTTTGGTATCAGAGTGATGGTGGCTTCATAGAATCAGTTTTAGTGTTGCTTCCTCTGCAAGTTTTTGGAATAACTTCAGAAGGGTAGGTGTTAACATTTATCTAAATGTTTGAAGAACTCACCTGTGAAGCCATCTGGTCCTGGACTTTTGTTTTTTGGGAGTTTTTAAATCACAGTTTCAATTTCAGTGCTTGTGATTGGTCTGTTCATATTTTCTATTTCTTCCTGTTTCAGTTTTAGGAAACTGTACCTTTCTAAGAATTTGTCCATTTCTTCCAGGTTGTTCATTTTATTGGCATATAGTTGCTTGCAGTAGGTTTTTTTTTTTTATTATCCTTTGTATTTCTGTGGTGTCAGTTGTAAATTCTTTTTTATTTCTAATTTTATTGATTTAAGCCATCTCCATTTTTTTCTTGTTGAGTCTGGTTAAAGTTTTATCAATTTCATTTATCTTTTCAGAGAACCACCTTTTAGTTTCATTGATCTTCTCTATTGTTTTCTTCATCTCTATTTCATTTGTTTCTGCTCTGATCTTTATGATTTCTTTCCTTCTACTAAGTTTAGGTTTTGCTTGTTCTTTCTCTAGTTGCTCTAGGTGTAAGGTTAGATTGTTTATTTGTGATTTTTCTTGTTTCCTGAGATAAGAATATTTTGCTATAAACTTCCCTCTTAGAACTGCTTTTGCTGTGTACCAGAGGTTTTGGATCATCGTACTTTCTTTTTCATTTTCCTCTAGCTATTTTTTGATTTCTTCAGTGATCCATTGGTTGCTTAGTAGCATATTTAGCCTCCACATGTTTTTGCTTTTACATTTTTTTGTAGTTGATTTCCAGTCTCATAGCACTGTGGTTGGAAAAGATACTTCATATGATTTCAGTTTTCTTAAATTTACCAAGGCTTGCTTTGTGGCCCAGCAAGTGATCAATCCTGGAGAATGTTCCATGTGCACTACAGAAGGATGTGTATTTCTGCTGCTTTTGAAGGGAATGCTCTATAAATATACATTAAGTTCATCTGGTCTAATGTGTCATTTAAGGCCTGTGTTTCCTGGTTGATTTTCTGTCTGGATGATCTGTTCATTGACGAAAGTGGTGTGTTAAAACCCCCTACTGTTATTGTGTTACTGTCAATTTCTCCTTGTATGGCTGTTAGTATTTGCCTTACATATTGAGGTGCTCCTATGTTCGGTGCATATATATTTACAATTATTATATCTTTTTCTTTGATTGATCTCTTGATCATTATTTAGTGTCCTTCCAGTCTCTTGTAACTGTCTTCATTTTAAAGTCTATTTTGTCTGATATGTTTATTGCTACTCTAGCTTTCTTTTTATTTCCATTTTCCATCCCCTTACTTTCAGTCTGTATGTGTCTCTAGATCTGAAGTGGTTTCTTGTAGACAGAATATATACAGGTGTTGTTTTGTATCCAGTCAGCCAATCTATGTCTTTTGGTTTGAGCATTTAATCTGTTTGTGTTTAAGGTAACTATTGATATGTTTCTTTTACTGCCATGTTTTTAATTGTTTTGGTTTTTTTGTAGGTCTTTTTTCTTCCCTTCCCCTTTTGTTCTCTTCTCTTGCGACTTGACAACTAACTTTAGTCTTGTGTTTGCACTCCTTTTCCTTTTTTATGTATCTATTATAGATTTTCAGGTTTTGGTTACCATGAGGTTTTGATATAGCAGTCTGTATAGAAACACAATTGTTTTATGTTGCTGGTCTTAATTTACAATGTGTTTCCAATATTCTGAATTTGTACTTTCCTCTTCTCATGATTGCTGGGTTTGATATCATATTTGTATGCATAGATTTCCTACCTTTACTGTATCTTTGCCTTAACTAGTGAGCTTTCCCATTCATAATTTTCTTCTTTCTAGTTGTGGCCTTTTCTTTTCAACCTAGAGAAATTCCTTTGGTATTTGTTGCAAAGATGGTCTGGTGGTGCTGAATTCTTTTAGCTTTTGCTTGTCTGTAAAGCTTTTGATTTCTCCATCAAATCTGAATGACAGCCTTTCTTGGTAGAGTATTCTTGTTGTAGGTGCTTCCCTTTCATCACTTTAAATATATCATGGCACTGCCTTCTGGCCTGCAGATTTTGGGCTGAAAAATCCACTGATTATCTTATGGGGATTCCCTTATATCTTATTTGTTGCCATTCACTGTTGCTTTTAATATTTTTTTGTCTTTAATTTTTGTCAATTTGATTAATGTGTGTCTTGGCATGTTTCTCCTTGGGTTTATCCTGTATGGGACTCTTTGCATTTCCTGGACTTGGGTGACTGTTTCCTTTTCCATGTTAGGGAAGTTTTCAGCTATTATCTCTTCAAATATTTTCTCAGGCCCTTTCTCTCTCATGTCTCCTTCTGGGACCCCTATAATGTGAATGTTTGTGTGTTTAATGTAGTCCCAGAAGTCTCTTAAACTTTCCTCATTTGTTTTCATTCTTTATTCTCTATTCTGTTCCACAGCTTTGATTTCCACCATTCTGTCCTCCAGCTCTCTTATCCGTTCTTCTGTTTCATTTATTTTGCTCTTGATTCCTTCTAGTGAATTTTTCATTTCAGTTACCATATTGTTCAACTCTGTCTGTTCTTTATATCATCTTGCTCTTTGTTAAACATTTCTTGTATCCTCTTGGTCTATACTTCCATTCTTTTTCTGAGATCTTGGATCATCTTTACCTTCATTACTCTGAATTCTTTTTCAGGTCGATTGCCTATCTCCACTTCACTTAGTCATTCTTCTAGGATTTTATCTTGTTCCTTCGTCTAGAACATATTCATCTGCCATCTCATTTGTCTAACTTTTTGCGTTTGTGGTCCCACTCTCTGCCAGATTGTAGTTTCTTTTGCTTCTGGAGTCTGCTCCATGGTGGGTGAGACTGGTCTAAGAGGCTTATGTAGGCTTCCTGATAGCAGGGACTGGTGTCTGCCCACTGGTGTGTGGAGCTGGGTTATGTCTCTTTTGTGGGCAGGGCCATGTCAAGGTGTATGTTTATAGGTGGTTGTGAGCTCAGGAAGACTTTAAGCAGCCTGTCTCCTGAGGGGTGGATCCGTGTTCCCTCCCTATTGGTTGTTTGGCCTGAGACACCCCAGCATGGGAGCCTACAGGCTATTTTGTTGGACCAGGTCTTGGTATCAAAATGGTGGCCTCTAGGACAGCTTATGCCAATGAATACTCCCCAGAACCTCCACGACCATGTCCTTGTCCCCACAGTGAACCACAGCCACCCCCTGCCTCCCCAGGAAACCCTCTAAGACAAGCAGGTAAGCCTGGCCCAGGCTTCTATGAAGTCAATGCTTTTCCTCCTGGGTCCTGGGGCACAAGAGACCTTGTGTGCACCGTTCAAGAGTGGAGTTTCTGTTTCCTGCAGTCCTGTGGAATTCCTGCAATCAAACCCCACTGATCTTCAAAGCCAAATACTCTGGGGGCTCCTCCTCACAATGTCAGGCCCCCAGACTGGGGAGACTTACTTGGGGCTCAGAACTCCACCAGGAGATTTAGGTTTAATGCAGTTAATGTCAGAAAACCGTAACAAGTTATTGAGAAGTGGGTAGTGTTGTGAAAATGGTATTTATAAGAAATTAGTTGGGTAGGGTTTGTAGGAAAGCCTGGTGGAGAGAATATTTGAGAGCATTGAGACTGGCAAAGGCATGATTCAATTTGTTACATTGCATAGTTCTTTACATATATGGACACATACTTCCAAGATTATTTGATTAAAGCCTTGAATTAGAGTGGCAATTATTAAATTTTTCACAAATCCATAATTTTACATCTTATTTATATTTGACCATAGTCATGTTTATCTTTCATGGATTGTGGTAGTCTCTGAAGCAAGGCTTTAACTCAGTTGTCAGTACATGTTTATTCTTTGCTTGCTCATCATCTTTCAATCTGTATTAAACTTATATTCCAGTGGCTGTTCTGAAGGGACTCTACTTTTTCTCCATTGGAGAAATTTTCCTTTTTCCTGTGAAAATAACTTTATCTAAGGAATGATGAATTACCTTTTTGACATTATTATAAATATTCCCTGTTAATTCGTATCTTTGTGATATTAACAAATTCTTCATAGGTGGAAGGTACTCATATCAGACTGACTATTCACTTTAAATGCATGTTAACTGGAGTTTCTTATTACTTTTACCTGGAAAGGGTAAATAGTTAATTGGATAAGAAAGAGTCACATTTCTATTTGTAATAGAATGTCTTCTGTGATTCTTTTTATTTTTTTGGATTGTCACAAGGCCAAAGAGCCCTATTTATTTATTTATTTATTTATTTATTTATTTATTAAAATTGAAATATAGTTGAGTTACAATGTTTCAGGTGTACAGCAAAGTGATTCAGTTATAGATATATTAATTGTATCTTCCCTCCCTTTGCCTATCCCTATGCAGTATATGACCATTCACAACTACCCTGCTGTGAGGTTTTTGACAATAATAGGGATAGGCAAAGGGAGGGAAGATCCAAATATTTTATTTTTGCATAGATAGTTAGACTACTAATTAATTAATATCAGGCCTCTGTATGTTTGCTGATTTTATTATTTATTTATTTATTTATTTTTATTTTTGGCTGCATTTGGTCTTCATTGCTGCTCACAGGCTTTCTCTAGTTGTGGAAAGTGTGGGTTTCTCTTGCTGTGGAGCACGGGTTCTAGGTGTATGGGCTTCAGTAGTTGTGGCTCGTGGGTTCTAGAGTCCAGGTTCCGTAGTTCTGGCACACAGGCTTAGTCGCTCTGTGGCATGTGGGATCTTCCTGGACCAGGGGTCGAACCCATGTCCCCTGCATTGGCAGGCGGATTCTTAACCACTATGCCACCAGGGAAGCCCCTGTTTGCTGATTTTATTCCTCAACACTTACACATACTATGTCTGTAGTAATAAATTCCTGGACTACCTGGTTTCTGTATTCAATCCTATTTTATATACAAAAGCTACATTCTATTGGATTTTAAAAATCCCTTAAAGATTTTCCAACACAACATTCTACTCAGTAGGGGAAAGTACTCCACAAAATTTATTCAGCAAATATGTTTTATTACCTGTTAATTAGCAGACATTGTGCTGGACATAATGGATAGATAAGATCAAGACATCCCTTCCCTCTCCCTGGAAGCCCATGATCTAATGGGAGAGAAAGAAAAGTGAAGTAAACAGACTACAACAGTACCCTGTAATAAAGGATAAAATAAGTGTATATGTTCAAGGTATAAGAACCCTAGAGTAGGGTACTTAACATGTAGTGGAAGCTGGAAAAGTCATTTTGAGAAATAAAATTTGAGCCATGCTTTGAACATGAACAGTGAAAGGCATGCCAAGTAGAGGAGGCAATATGCAAAGACACAGACATGGAGAGATCACAGACAATTTAGAGAATTACGAATAGTTTGACATGATATGAAATTTCACCATCAGTAAAGACTGTACCAAGAAAGGCTTTTTTTATGTGTGTGTGCCATTCAGAGGAGTTGAGACTTAAACTGGTCATTCAGACAGCATGATCACATCCAGAGTTCACACAGCAGCCATTACACTTTTGAATAGTACTTATTGTCAGATATTTTTACCTATATATGTTGTTGAGATCTGCCTCTGATTTTTATACACTCGTCATTTTTTCAACTGCATTACTTTAAATTTAGTCTTATTACTCTCTCTCTCTTTTTTTTTTTTTTTTTTTTTTTTTTTTTTGTGGTACACGGGCCTCTCACTGCTGTGGCCTCTCCCTCTGTGGAGCACAGGCTCCGGACACAGAGGCTCAGTGGCCATGGCTCATGGGCCCAGCTGCTCCGTGGCATGTGGGATCTTCCCGGACTGGGGCACAAACCCATGTCCCCTGCATCGGCAGGCGGACTCTCAACCACTACGCCACCAGGGAAGCCCCAGTCTTACTACTCTTTTATATGACCATCTTTCAGATATTTAAAGGTGTCACCTCTTTACCTAAGTTTTATTCTCTAAACTTAAAATTCCAGTCATTTCACCTATTCATCATGTTCTTCTTGGAACATTTCAACCTCAAAATGTGGCTAATGCAATTAATAAGTAGCCTAACCTGTGTGTATATGTTCTTACCTTTTTCTGGATTCTGTAAATAGGTCTATTAGTGCCACTTATGACTGTATTAGTATTTTTGGATTTTTGCCACTGTTAATTACATTATATTACTGGTATATATAAACTTTAAAACCCATAGATTTACTACTGTTTTGAGTCTGCCCTATCTTGTGATTGTGCAGGTGACTTTTTGAACCTATGAAGAAGATTTTACATATACCCTTGTTCAATCCAATTAAATTTAATTTTGTCTAGCGTAATCATCTGTAGAGGTGCTTAAATCTTCATTCTTATTTTCTACATTATGAGCCCCTATGTTTTTGAATCTTGTGCAAGTTAGATAAATACACTTTAATATAAAGTTTTGATAAGAATATAGAATTTCGGAGCATGTATTACAGCATTCTGCAGGAAAGCACTGTAGATCACCCCATCAAAGATGATAATATACAAAATTGTTGGGATTTATTTGGCTAATCAGTTCTGAATTCACCTAAACCAACTAATATCTCCCTATCTCTTTGTTTAATTCATAATGACTATGTTAAATGCCTTTTAAAATCAGAGTACATTATGTCTTTGACATTATCCGGACTGAAGCAAATGGAAATACTGTTAGCTTGCCATCCTTTTTCTTAATGAACATGTGTTGAGTCCCAGAAATTTTAGTTTCATTTTCCATGTGAACATGACCTTATTTAGAAATAGGGTCTTTGCAGATGTAATAAAGTTAAAATGAGGTCATTAGGATGAGCCCCAGTCCAATATGACTGGTATCATTATGAGAAGAGAAGAGGAGGGAAGGGCAAGATGGTGGCACAGAAAGGCCCTGAGTTCACCTCATCCCATGGACACAGTGAATCTACTCCTACATGTAGAGCAGTTCCACCTGAAAGAGAGCCCAGGGCTGATTGAACAGCTACAGCACATAGAAGGACCACATAGAAATAAGTAGAAAAGATGGAGACATGATATCCATGGGAATCAACCCCTGCTCTGGTGCTGTGACCTGCAGTAGGCAGGGATATAACTGAGGGGCCCAAGCACAGACCCACCCAACATGGGACACAGAAGAAAAAACAGCAGTTTACAGGACACGTAGACTGTATGGAAAAAAACTTCATTTACTAATCCTAGAGCTTCTGTCAAATGAGCAGAAAAGTGCTGGAGCACTCTCTGGGGTCAGAGGTGCCAGCAAGCCTCTTTATCTGAGTCCTCCCAGGCCTCCTCCCAGACCATGCTGCTCCAGCTCCAGCCCCAGGCATTCTTCCAAGGCAGGTTTGAGTGCAACACTCACCAGGGATTGCCCTGAGCCTGGCCTGATCCAGCTTCAGCCACCCTGCCAAGACTGCCTTGAGCACAGTGCTCCCCAGGGACTCCCTTGGCCTGGAATCCTCCAGCTTCATCCATCCCTCTAAGGAGGTCTCAGGCACATTTCTCCCAGGAACTTTCCCCAGCCCATGCCTGATTAAACCCCAACTTCCCTCCAAGGCAGCCTCAGGTGAGCACTCCCCAGTCCTGGACCCAATTCAGTTTTAGTTACTCCACCAAGGCAGCCTCAGGCACAGTGCTCCCCAGGGACCATCCCTTGCCCAGACCACTCCAGCTTCATCTGGCCTGCCAAAGCCAACAGACATAAGCATTCTACACAGGGAATTTTTCCACAGAAGGTGACTCCTTTAGACCAGGAGAGGTAGCTGTTTCACACAAGTCATAGAATCTAAAACCTGAAGTCGAGGGAAATGAGGAAAAGGGGGAATATGTTCAAAATGAAAGAACAAATTAAAACCCCAGAAAAAAATCATAATGAAAGAGAGGAAAGTAATTGACCTGATGAAGAGTTCAAAGAAATGGTCATAAAGATGCTTACCAAACTCGGGAAGTACACACCACGGACTGTGCATTTTAATTGACTAATTTGGCTCTTCACCTTACAAATGACAAAGACTAGGAGCTAGATGGACGCTTAGGCTTTAGCAAACAAAGAGAGAAGTTTCATTATTTCCACATGCCAAATAAAAGAAAAGGTACAGACGTGGTAACTCAACATAGCAAAACCAACTTGCAGAATAACATTGGAAATTGGTAATTTTCAATAGTTCATCCACATTCTCTTGCACCTAACTAGGCATAGAAAATTTAATTCTTTCTCTAAATCCTTTTAAATTCATCAAAATTTATCTTTAGAAATTAAACAGTAACAGTGACTTCCACATTCTCTGAAACCCTGTATTGAAGTCATTAAATGACAAATGCACTTCCTTGGGAATTTTCTGTGATTGAATTTTCTCTGATAGGAGAAGCACACATTCTCCCTTCCCTTCCTTCCTTCTTTCCATCTTTCCTTCCTTCCTTCCTTCCTTCCTTCCTTCCTTCCTTCCTTCCTTCCTCCTTCCCTCCCTCCCTCCTTCCTCTGTCTCTCCTTCTCTCTTTCATTTTAGAGCTTGAAGTTGAATTAGAGATAATCCAATTCAAATTTTTAATTTGAGACAATTAAGGCCCAGATAGGTTTAACAGTGCCAGACCCAGAACTAGATTTTCCTGATCCAGGTCTTTTTGCACCACACAAATTACTTCCATATAATATAATAAACAAATATTATAAGCCTTAACACATATGTACTGAGCATTTACTGTGTGTAAGGTACTTTAATCAGTATTGTGGAGGAAACCAAGGTGAATGAGACAAAGGTTATTTCCTCAAGTATTTTGCATTCTACCAAGGGAAATAAGTCACATATATGTGATAATCGACTTAAGAGTTAAAAAAAAAAATCCTGGGTAAAAAGGATTTAAGTCTAATGTCATCTTTCACTTCCCCCTGTTTTCATCTTATTACAGATCTCTTTAATTACAATTTTATCTTTGAGGCCCAGGCAGGGAGAGACTTTATCTTTGGATATAGTCAGGGTCAGACACATTCCCCTCAGTACCTGATTAGATGATCCACAAATGCCTCAAGGTTGGAAAATCCCTCTTCTCCTTAGTTTACAAAGTATAGCATTTTTCAAAAGAAGTCTTCTATAGGAATCTGAATAAAAGAGAGAAAGTATAAAATCATGAAAACAAAGAAATATTTATCCTGCTCAGGTTTCTTGTCCTGATATATCTTAAAGTTCAGCCAGAGATCTGTTTTATCAGGACAGTTTACAGAGCCCCTTCCATGCCTCCCTTCTCTTAAATCCAAACACTCAGAAAAGAACCCAGAGAATTTCCTACCTTAATTCCCTCCTTATGGCCAAGGAAAGAGTTGGTACCGAGTCTCTAGTCACTCTAGTAAAACTGCATAATAAAGCATTAACTGTGTAAGGGAAGAAGCAATTATGTTTCTCTGTGTATTCTCTAAAATGCAAACAAAAGTCTTAAGATATTTCTTCACTCTTTGAGTAAGATACTGCTTCCTTCAGTTTTCACAATAGGGAAAGCTATTTTTTCATAGAGTTACACAAAATTCAAGAGCTTTTTCATAGAGTTACACAAAATTCAAGAGCTTTTCACGACGTCCTTTCTTGTAATTTATTTCTTAACAGGTTAGGGATAATATATGTATGAGATTCAGTAAAGCAGATACATAAATTAAGCATGATGGTCAGCTCAAGTTAAATGTGAGACAATATCTATTTTATCTGTTGGTTATAAATTACTATTCTTTAGGGAAGTTTAAATATTCATTCCCCCCAAAAGCCTTAAGATAAGACTTAATTCAGATTTTAAGCTATCAATTCAGAATAACTTTGGTTCACAATTAGGTGTATGACAATCTAATTTTAGATGTAAGCACATTCACAGTTACTGCATTCTTACCTTTCATTTTATTCTGAATTTGGTTAAATTTACATAATTTCAGTATTAGATCAAGTTATAATAACAATAAACTACATTCCCTAAAAAATGGTGATGAAGCCACAGTTCATTTTAGTTTAGATTCTTTAGATTTTATAACTTACTAATGCTTATATGTTGTCCAGGAATCCTCAACTATTAAGTAGTTGTTGTTCTAATAGATCATTTTTAAAATCAGCTTTATAGGGGGCTTCTCTGGTGGCACAGTGGTTAGGAATCCGCCTGCCAATGCCGGGGACACGGGTTCGAGCCCTGGTCCAGGAAGATCCCACATGTCGTGGAGCAACTAAGCCCATGAACCACAACTACTGAGCCTACCCTCTACAGCCCATAAGCCACAACTACTGAGCCCATGTGCCACAGCTGCTGAAGCCCGCATACCTAGAGCCCATGTTCTGCAACAAGAGAAGACACCACAATAAGTCCACGCACCACAATGACGAGTAGGCCCCACTCGCCATAGCCAGCGTGCAGCAATGAAGACCCAACGCAGCCCAAAAACATATAAATAAATAAATAAATAAACAAACAAACAAATAAATAAATAAATATTAAAATCAGCTTTTTGCAATTTAGATAACAATTGCCTACTCAGATGACATGATAACTTGTTAAATCCCTAGGTTACTTTAAAAAGCCTATTATCTACATAAGTTGGGTTGGGATTGTACCTATCTAAAAATTTGACCTCAAGAAATATGTGTGGGGTGTAGGGGCAGCATAATGATTTTGCTAGCTGTTTGATGCCAGTGAAGCTTGTGTGAGGAATGGTACCACCTATCTGCATTTCATCTTTATCTATCTTATAAGTCCTAGTACTTTTGGTCTTTAGTGTTTAGGTGACCAGTCATCCTAGAATTCTGATTCTGAGTTCAGAAAGACCTCAGTTTAAATCCTGACTCTACCTCTTGTTGATATGCCCTTAGACAAGTTTTGTTATCTCCCTTAGTCTCAATTTTCTCGTGTATAAAATAAAGATAACAGTGACAACTGTTTCATAGGATTGCCAAGAGGATTAAATGGAATAACTCACTTGGAAATGTGCCTAGAACATACTATATGTGATAATTGTTACTATTGTGGTACCCTAAGTCCTTTGCTATTGTATCCAGCCAAATCTTTTCAACTCTACAAATTGCTTCTCATTCCAAATGAGCTTTATCTACTTTTTGTTTCTTGCCAAATAAAATTATTCATTTCTTTAATATAAATGATAGAATTCAAGTAGCTCTTGGAAGGAAATAAATTTAACTGTATTAAATTTTACTGAGGTGTGAGTCACTGGTAGCCATAACTCTTCAATAATTTGTATTTTAAGAAGAGATTTCTTATTTTCCTCAATCTAATTTCTAATGGTTGAAGATGTAGACAAGGAGAAACATTGAAGTAAAGACTATAGACAATATAGGGAAAATGTACTTTTGTGACACAGTGCCATTCAGGTTGATTGGCATTGCTTATCTTGGCTTCAGCAACCAGAAGTTTAGTCTTTCTGTCATAGATGTTTTTCTTTCTTCTTCTTCTTAAAGCATGCAATCTCCAGAAACTATGAATTCTTTGGAAGAGACAATGAGACCTAAAATAGACAAAGAGCTAGGGAAAGGATGAGGTTGGTTGGAGGTTAGGAGAGTAGGATATGAGAAGGAATGGTGGCTGATTTTATGTAGTTATGTGTAAATAGGGGACTAACTTTATTCTTAAGGTTAGAGAAATCAATACATTAGTTCAGTTACTGCTAGGTTTAGACATATAGGTAGATATGTAAGACAGATAGGTAGCTAAGTTAGGTAATTCTCTAGGTGGAAAATAGTCTATTTTAGGAGAAACACACCAGTTATTTGGAGATTGACTTTGTTTTCTTAACAGTGAAAGGGACTATGGGAATTAGTCTTTCCCATTCAGTTTAAGTGAAGAGAACATCCAAGAGACAGATGATTTTCTCATAAAGATAATTCAGTTGGCAAGTAGGGATATTGGCAGAGCTCTGACTTCTACTTTTGGCAGTATATAGTTTAGAAGAAAGAATAATAGGAAATAAAAGGAGCTGGTAACACATTGCCACAGGTACTAATTTCAGGACAGTGTACACAGCAGATGCCATGATACTTGCCCCAGGCACAGAGATTAAAGTGACAGGCTTGCTTTTCAGACAACTAATGGAAATTTTATCTGTCTGCAGATAGAATTTTCCATAGTAGAGGCAAAAAATAATAAACATAATAAGGTATAGTGGAATGGCATCTTCTGGCTACAGAAAGATTTTACACCCATCATTTCACTTAATCTTCAAAATAATCCTTAAAAATAGGTAGAACAAATGGCTTTACCTCTAAATTACATACTTGGAGAATGAGAATTTCAAAAGTCATATAGCTTCTTAATAGTAGAATCAAGAAAAAAAGATGTCATTTCTGTGGTTCTTTCTGTTATCATATTAGTTTTATAAAAAGACCGTAAAACAAAGCAATGCCCAAACTTCACTGAAGAATCCTATCAAACATTTAAAGAAGAATTAATACAAAACCTCACAAGCTATTCTGAAAAAAATGGAAGAGGGGAGGAAATTTCTGAAATGTTCTATGAGGTTGTTGTTATTACCTTGATACCAAAACCAGACAAAGACAACACAAGAAAATAAAACCATAAACCAATATTCCTAATGAATATAGATGCAGAATCCTTAACAAAATACTAGTAAATGGAATGTATCAGCATATAAAAATGGATATACACCATGACCAAGTAAAATTCATCCCAGGAATGCAAGTTTTTTTTAACATTTGAAAATCAGTCAATGTAATACATCTTATTAATGGAATAAAAGACAAAAACCTCATGATCATTTTTATAAATGCAGAAAAAGCACTTGACAAGCCAACATCCATTCATGATAAAAATATTCAGTAAACTAGCAAGAGAAAGGCAACTTCTTCAACCTGCTAAAAGAAATCTTGCAAAAACCCACAGCTGACATTATAACTAATGGTGAAAGACTGCCATACTTTCCCCTAATTTCAGGAACAAGACAAGCATGTCTGCTCTAGCTCTAGTTCAACATTGTATTAGAAGTACAGGGCAATTATCTAAAAAAAAGATTCAAAAGGCATTTATATTAGAAGAGAAGAATCACTGCAGCACTATTTACAATAGGCAGGTCATGGAAGCAACCTAAATGTCCATCGACAGACAAATGGATAAAGAAGATGTGGTACATATATACAATGGAATATTACTCAGCCATAAAAAGGAATGAAATTGGGTCATTTGTATAGCCATGGATAGACCTAGAGACTGTCAAACAAAGTGAAGTAAGTCAGAAAGAGAAAACCAAATATCATATATTAATGCATAAGTGTGGAACCTGGAAAAATGGTACAGATGAACCAGTTTGCAGGGCAGAAATAGAGACACAGATGTAGAGAAAAAACGTATGGACACCAAGGGGGGAAAGTGGGGGGGGTAGGTAAGTGGTGGTGGGATGAATGGGGAGATTGGAATTGACTATATATATATATATATATATATATATATATATATATATATATACACATATATATACTATGTATAAAATAGATAACTAATAAGAACCTGCTGCATAAAAAATAAATAAAATAAAATTCAGAAAAAGAAAAAAGATAAGAAGAAGTATAACTACCTCTATCCTTGGATGATATGATTTTCTCTATAGAAAAATTCTAAGGAATCCACAAAAATATTATATCTAATAAACAACTTTATCAAGGTTGCAAGATATATTATTTCCAGGGGCCAGAAGCCTCCACACGAGGCAGGACCTGGCAGCCAGCTGAGCCAGAGACCAGCCCTATTTACCAGCATACCCGCAGTCAGCAACCCCACCATAACAGAAGAGCCCACTCAGCCCACATAAGGGGCACTCTTAGATCATATAGCTCTGGTGACTAGAGGGGAGTGTGCTTCTGGGCTCCATAGGATGTCTCCTACATAAGGCAACTCTGCTAAAATCTAAACATAATCAAGCAACCTAATATATACAAATAAGCAGAGAGAATTAGGCAAAATGAGGTGATAAAGGGATATATTCTAAATGAAGGAACAAGATAAAAGCCATAAGAAGAACTAACTGAAGTGGAGATAAGCAATCTGCCTGATTAAGAGTTCACGGTAACTATCATACATATGCTCAATGAACTCAGCAGAAAAATGGGTGAAAACTATGAAAAGTTTAGTAAAAATTTAGAAAATACAAAGAAGAACCAGAGTTGCAAAATACAATAACTGAAATAAAAAAAAATGCTAGATGTAATCAAAGATAGATTAGATTATACAGAGAAACAGATAAGCAAACTGGAAGACAGAGTAGTAGAAATCACCCAAGCTGAAAGAAAAAATATGAATTTTAAAACATTAAGACAGCTTGAGACCTCTGGGAAAACATAAAGTGTATAATATTTGCATTATAAGGGTTCCGGAGGGAAAAGAGAAAATGACAGAACACATATCCTGAAAAAGAAAACAGAAATCCAAGTCCAGAAGTCACAGAGAGTCCCAAATAAAATCATGCAAAAGAGATCCACACCAAGAGACATTGTAATTAAAATGGCAAATGTTAAAGACAGAATATTAAAAGCAGCAAGGGAAAAGTTACTAATTATGTACAAGAGAACTCCCATAAGAAACTTTGTAGACCAGAAGGAAATGGAATGATACATTTATAAGGATGAAAGCAAAAAACCTACAGTCAAGCATACTCTACTTAGTAAGGCTATCATTCATATTTGAAGGAGAGATAAAGAGTTTTACAGATAAGCAAAAGCTAAAAGTGTTCAGCAACACTAAGCTTGCTCTACAAGAAATGTTAAAGGGACTTCTCTAAGTAGAAAAGAAAAGACAATAACTTAAAGTATAAAAATTACAAAAGGAAAAGTCACATTGGAAAAGGCAAATGTATACTAAAAGTAGCAAATCAACTACAAATCAAGCTAGTAGGAAGGTTAAAAGCCAAAAGTAGTAAAATCATTTCTATCAAAGGTAAGTAGTTAAGGGATACACAAAACAAAAAGAAGTAAAATATGACGTGCAAAACAGTAAATTTAGAGGTGAGAGGAGTAAATATTCAGGGCTGGGAAAATGTGTTAGAACTCAAGAGGTCTTTCTCTATATATATAGCTACTTATAAACCTCATGGTAGCCACAAACCAAAAATCTATGATAGAACCACACACAGAATATAGAAGAAATACAAACATAAAACTAAAGGTAGTTATCAAATCACAAGGGAGGAGAGCAAATGAAAAAGGAAGGAACATAAAAGAGCTACAAAAACAAGCCATAAACAATAAAAAGTGGCAATAAGTTCATACCTGTTAATAATTACCTTAAATGTAAATGGACTAAATGCTACAATAAAAAGACATGGAGTGGCTCAATGGATAAAGAAAACAACACTTATCTATATGCTGACAAGAGGAGACTCACTTCAGATTTAAAGACATGCAGAGACTGAAAGTGAGGGTATGAAGAAAGGTATTCCATGCAAATGGAAATGAAAAGAATGCCAAGTTAGCAATAATTAGAAAAAAAAAAGACTTTAAACAAGAGACAAGAAGGACATTTCATAATCATCAAGGTTCAATCCAAGAAGAAGATATAAACATTATAAATATATGTGTGGACCCAACATAGGAGTACTTAAATACATAAAGCAAATATTAATAGACATAAAGAAACTGATAGTAACATAAAAGTAGAAGGGAACTTTAATAAGCCAAATACATCAATGGACAGATCATCCAGAAAGAAAATCAACAAGGAAACACTGGCCTTAAATTACATTTTAGGTCAGATGAACTTAATAGACATATATGGAACATTCCATCAAAAGCAGCAGAATATACATTCTTTTTAAATGCACATGGAACATACTCCAGGATACATCACATGCTAGGCCACAAAAGAAGCCTCAACGAATTTTTGGAGATTGAAATCAGACCAAGTTTCTTTTCCAAATATAACATTGTGAGATTGGAAGTCAACACAAGAAAAAACTGCAAAAAACCACAAACGTGGAAGGTAAGTAATATACTGCTGAACAACTTATTGATCACTGAAGAAATCATAGAAGAAATCAATACCTTGAGACAAATGAAAATGGAAACACAGTGTTTTGAAATGTTCAGGACCTAGCAAAAGTAGTTCTCAGAAGAGGTTTATAACAATACAAGCCTACCTTATGAAACAAAACAAAAAATTGTGAATGAACTATCTAACTTTATGCTTAAAGTATCTAGAAAAGAACAAACAAATCTAAAAGTTAGTAGTAGTAAAAAAAATTATAAAGATCACAGGTGTAATAAATGAAATAGAGTCTGAAAACCAGTAAAACATACCAATGAAACTAAGACCCGTTTTTTTTAAAAGATAAAAATTTTAAACTTTTACCCAGACTCATCAAATTAAAAGGAGAGAGAAGGGGCCCAAATAAGTAAAATTATAAATGAAAGAGAAAAAGTTACAACTGACACCACAGAAATACAAAGTATCATAACAGATTACTACAAACTATATGCTAATAAAATGAACAGCCTAGAAGAAATGGACAAATTCTTAGAAAAGTACAATCTCCCAAGACTGAAACAGTAAGAAATAGATAATATGAAAAGGCCAATTACAACTAATGAAATTTAATCAAAACTTAAAAAAAAACTCCTAACAAACAAAAGTTCAGGACCAGATGGCTTCACAGGTAAATTCTATAAAATATTTAAAGAAGAATCAACAATTACCAAAGAATTCAAAACCTGAAGAAGAAGAAGGAACACATCTGAACTCATTCTATGAGGCAAATATCACCCTGATACCAAAACCAGAGAAAGACACCACAAAAAATAGAAAAGTACAGGCCAATATCACAGCTGAAAATAGATGCAAAAATAGTCCACAAAATATCAGCAAGTCAAATTAAACAAAATATTAAAATGATCATACACCATGAACAAGTGAGATACAAGGGTGGTTCAGAATCCAAAAATCAACCAGTGTAATACACCACATTAACACAACAAAGGATAAAAATTACATGGTCATCTCAATAGTTGTAGAAAAAGCTTTTGACAAAATTCAACATCAAAACTCTCAACAAAGTTGTATGGATGGAACATATCTCAACATAGTAAAGGCCATATATGACATAGCTACACCCAGTATCATACTCAAGGGTAAAATGTTGAAACCATTTTCTCTAAGATCAGGAAGAAGACAAGGATGAATGTTCTCACCACTTTTATTCAACTCAGTATTGGCAGTTTTAGCCACAGCAATCAGACAAGAAAAAGAAATAAAAGAATTCAAATTTGAAAGCAAGATGTAAAACTGTCACTGTCTGCAGATATGATACTGTATATACAAAATCTTGAAGATGTCACCAAAAAGCTATTAGACCAATAAATGAATTCAGTCAAGTTGCAGGATACAAAATTAATATGCAGAACTTGGTTGCATTTCTAAACACTAACAATATCAAAAGGGATAAAATACCTATGAATAAATCTAGCCAAGGAGGTAAAAGACTTGTACTCAGAAAACTATAAGACACTGATGAAAGAAACTGAGGAACACACAAACAAATGGAAATATATACCATGCTCAGCACTGGAAAAATTAATATTTTTAAAATAACCATACTACCCAAAACAATCTACAATACAATCCCTATCAAAATTCCAATGACATTTTTCATAGAAGTACAACTAATAATTTTAAAATTTGTATGAACCCACAAAAGACCCCAATTAATCAAAACACATTCTTGAGGAAGAATAACAAACCTAGAGGTGTCATGCTCCTTGATTTCAAACAATACTACAAGGCTATAGTCATCAAAACAATATGGTACTGCCACAGAAACAAGTGCATAGGTTAGTGGGACAGAATACATTCATGTCCAGACATAAACCCACACTTATATGATCAATTAATCTATAACAAACAAGGGAAAACTATACAATGGGGAAAACCAGCCTCTTCAATAGTGTTGGTAATCTGGACAGCTACATGAAAAAGAATTAAACTGAACTACTCTCGCACACAATATACAAAAATAAACTAAAAATGGATTAAAGACTCAAATGTTGAAACTGGCAACATCAAACTCCTATAAGAAAACATAGGAAGTAAACTGTTTGTCATCACTCTTAGCAAAAAAAAAAAATTTTGGATCTGTCTCCTAAGGCAAGAGAAACAAGCAAAAGTAAACAAATGGGACTACATAAAACCTGTTTTTTTTTATTATTCAAACAGAAAGTCACAAAAATTATAATCATCTGCATCAGTTCACTGAGTCCCATGTAATTAATTTTTTTCATCTTGATCTTTTGTTAGCAGTTTTATGAATTCATCAGTTTTCCATTAGAGTTCTGAAAATGCTTAATCATTCATTTCAGCAGTATAGTCAGTTACCAGAAACCTGTACTTATCAGAGCCTTTTCCATGAATTCCTTGAAGATGAAACCCTTTTATAGGAACATATTTGCAAAAGCATCAGAGTACACCCAGAACTGTCTGTAAATGACAAAAGACTTAAAAATGACCACGGTTAAAGACTTTACATCAAACCTTTTTAATTTTTAGTTTTGCACAGCAAAGGAAACTATCCACAAAACGAAAGACAGCTCACTGAATAGGGCAAGAATAGTGGCAAACCATATATCTGATAAGAGGTTAAGATCCAAAATATGTAAGAACTCATGTAATTTAATATTTAAAAAAGTGATTAAAAAATGGGAGGAAGACCTGGATATATATTTTTTCCAGGAAGACATACAGATAGCCAACAGGCACATGAAAAGATGTTCAACATTAATAATCATAAAGGAAGTGTGAATCAAAATGACAATGAGATATTACCTCATACCTGTTAGAATGGCAGGGATGTGGAGAAAAAGGAAACTTCATGCCTTGTTGGTGGGAATGCCAGTTGACATAACTGCTATGGAAAGAAGAATGAGGTTCTTCAAAAATTAAAAAACAGAATAACCATACAATCCTGCAATTCCAATTTTGGATATTTTCCAAGGTAAACAAAAACAGTAATTCAAAAATATATATGCACCTCTACATTCATTGCAGCATTATTTATGATAACCAACATACAGAAGCAACCTAAGTGTCCATCAACAGATGAATGAATAAAGATCTGGTATATCTATATATCTATTTATCTATCTATCATCTATCTCTCTATCTATCTATCTATATCTATCTATCTAGATTACTCAGCCATAAAATAATGAAATCTTGCCATTTACAACAACATGGCTTGACCTAGAGGTTATCATGCTAAGTGAAATAAATCAGAAAGAAAAGGACAAATACTGAATGATTTCACTTGTATGTGGAGTCTGAAAAACAAAATGAATGAACAAACATAACAAAACAGAAACAGACCCATGGATACAGAGAACAAACTGTTGCCTTGGAGACAGGGTGGGAGGACAGACAAAATGAGCAAAGGGGATTAAGAGGTACAAACTTCCAGTTATAAAATGAATGAGTTACAGGGATGTAATGTGCAACATAGGGAGCTTAGTCAATAATATTATAATATTTTTGTATGCTAACAGATAATAACAAGACTTATTGTAGTGATTATTATTTAGTCTATAAAAATATTGAATAACTATGTTGTACAACTGAAACTATTATAATACTGTAAGCCAATTATACTTCTATTATAAATAAAAATAAGGCTTCCCTGGTGGCGCAGTGGTTGAGGGTCCGCCTGCCGATTCAGGGGACGTGGGTTCGTGCCCCGGTCCGGGAGGATCCCACATGCCATGGAGTGGCTGGGCCCGTGATCCACGGCCGCTGAACATGCATGTCCGGAGCCTGTGCTCTGTGGCTGGAGAGGCCACGACAGTGAGAGGCCCACGTACCACAAAAAAAATTTAAAAATTAATTAATTAATTAATTAAATAAAATAAAAACTATAGAGTCTCCTCATCTGTATACCAAGTTTTCCTGCCTATGACTTTTTCCTAAATTTTCTCCAATAGTATGGTTATTTTAAGTTGATTACTAGTTCCGCTTTTACTGACATTGTCATATAGATTTGGTTTACATCAGGTTTCTCCAATGATAGTCATTAATTGGGGGTACCTTTTCCTTTAATAAAAAAAGTTATTCTAAACATAGCTGTACATATTTGATCAAAATTTAAACTGGGAGGAGATTAGTTCAAGATGGCAGAGTAGAAGGATGTGAGTTCACCCCTTCTTATGTAAATATCAAAATCACAACAACTGCTGAAAAAAATCAACAAAAAAAGCTGGAACCAACCAAAAAATATACCTTACATCCAAAGGAAAATAGGAAGCCACAAAGAGATGGTAGGAGGGGGGCAATTGTGATAAAATCAAATCCCATATCCACCAGGTGGGAGACACACAAACTGGAAAATAATTATATCACAGAAGTTCTGCCACAGGAGGGAAATTCCTGAGACCCATGTTACACTTCCAGGCCTGGGAATCTGGAACTGGGAGAAGGAGCCCCCATAGAATTTGAAAGTCAGCGGGGTTTGATTGCAGGAATTCCACAGGACTGGGGGAAGCAGAAACTCCAATCCTGGAGAGTGCACACAATGTCACAAGTGCACCAGGAGGGACCCAGGGGACAAAAAGCAGTGACCTCATAAGAGACTGGGACAGATATACCTGCTAGTATTATAAGATCTACAGCGGCAGGGGGAGGCTGTGTCTCATGGTGGGGAAAAAGACACTGGAAGCAGCAGATTTGGGGAGTACTCATTAGCATGACCCCGCACAGAGGCCACAATTAGCCCCACCATACAGCCTGTAGGTTCCAGTGCTGGCATGCCTCAGACCAAGCAACCAACAGCATGGGAACACAGCCCCACACATCAGCAAACAAGCTGCAAAAAGTCTTCCTGAGCACAGCCCTACCCATCAGAGGAAGAAGAACCAGCTCCAACCATCAGTAGTCTGGAACCAGCCCCTACCATCAGAAGACCTGTACAAGCCTATAAGACAGCCTCATCCACCAGAAGGCAGACAGCAGAAACAAGAAGAACTATAATCTTGCAACTTGTGGAACAGAAACCTCAATCACAGAAAGTTACACAAAATGAGATGGCAGAGGAATATGTCTCAGATGAAGGAACAAGATAACACCCCAGCAAAACAACTAAGTGAAGTGGAGATAGGCAATGTATTGGAAAAAGAATTCAGAATAATGTTAGTGAAGATGATCCAAGATCTCAGTTAAAGAATGGAGGCAAGGATTGAGAAGATGCAAGAAATGTTTAACAAAGATCTAGAAGAAGTAAAGAACAAACAAACAGAGATGAACAACACAATAACTGAAAAGAAAAATACATAAGGAGAAATCGATAACAGAATAACTGAGGCAGAAGAATGGATAAGTGACCTGAAAGACAGAATGGTGCAAATCACTGCCATGGAACAGAATAATAATAAAAAAAAAAATACTGAAAAGAAATCAAGACAGTCTAATAGACTTGGGACAACATTAAATGCATCAACATTCACAATGTAGGGGTTCCAGAAGGAAAAGAGAGGAGAAAAGACCTGAGAAAATATTTGAAGTGATATATCTGAAAACTTCCCTATCATGTGAAAGGAAACAGTCACCCAAGTCCAGGAAGCATAGAGAATCCCATGCAGGATAAATCCAATTAGAACATGCCAAGTCACATATTAATTATAACATACAAAGGAACCTCCATAAGGTTATCAACTGACTTCTCAGCAGGAACTCTGCAGGCCAAAAGGGAGTGGCACAATGTATTTAAAGTGATGAAAGGGAAGAACCTACACACAAGACTATTCTAGCCAGCAAGGCACTCATTCAGATTTGATGGAGAAATCAAAGGCTTTACAGACAAGCAAAAGCTAAGAGATTTCAGCACCATCAGAACAGCTTTGTAACAAATGTTAAAGGAACTTCTCTGAGTGGAAAAGAAAAGGCCACAACTAGAAACAGGAAAATTACAAATGGAAAAGCTCACTGGTAAAGGAAAATATACAGTAAAGGTAGGAAACCATCCACACACAAATATATCAAAACCAGCAACTGTAAGAAGAGACCACAAATGCAGGATATTGGAAATGCACTGGAAATTAAAAGACCGGCAACTAAAAACATTCTTGTTTATATATACAGACTGCTATATCAAAACCTCATGGTAACTGCAAATTGAAAATCAACAATAGATACACACACAAAACAGAAAAAGGAATCCAAACACAACACTAACGTTAGTGACCAATTCACAGGAGAAGAGAACAAGAGAGGACAGGAAAAAAAACCCTACAAAAACAAATCCAAAACAATTAACCAAATGGCAATAAAAACATACATATTGATAATTAAATGTCAAAGGATTAATGCTCCAACCAAAAGACATAGACTGCCTGAATGGACACAAAAATAAGACCTGTGTATATAGTGTCTACAAGAGACAGACTTCAGATCTAGGGACACATACAGACTGAAAGTGAAGGGATGGAAAAACGTATTCCTTGCAAATGGAAATCAAAAGGAAGCTAGAATAGCAATATTCATGTCAGAAAAAAATAGACTTTAATATAAAGACTGTTATAAGAAACAAGGAAGGACACAAGGGATCAATCCAAGGAGAAAATATAACAATTATAAATATATATGTGCACCAACATAGAAGCACCCCAATATATAAGGCAAATATTAACAGCCATACAAGGAGAAGTCGACAGTAATACAATAATAGTGGGGAAATTTACCACACCACTTTCATCAGTGGACAGATCATCCAGACAGAAAATGAACAGGGAAACACAAGCCTTAAATGACACATTAGACCAGATGGACTTAATTAATATTTATAGGGCATTCCATCCAAAAGCAGCAGAATACAGATTCTTCTGAAGTGCACATGAAACATTCTCCAGGATTGACCACATGCTAGGTCACAAAATGAGCCTCAGTAAATTTAAGAAAATTGAAATCATATCAAGCATCTTTTCCTACCACAACACTATGAGGTTAGAAGTCAACTACAAGAAAAAAAACCTAAAAAACACAAACACATGGAGGCTAAACAGTATGCTACTAAACAAACAATGTATCACTGAGAGACAAATGAAAATGAAAGTGTAATGATCCAAAACCTATGGTACTCAGCAAAAGTAGTTCTAAGAGGGAATTTTATAGCAATACAATCTTACCTCAGGAAACAAGAAAAACCACAAATTAACAACCTAACTTTACACCTAAAGCAACTAGAGAAAGACCAAACAAAACCCAAAGTTAACAGAAGGAAAGAAATAATAAAATTAGAGCAGAAATAAATGAAGTAGATATGAAGAAAATAATAGAAAAGATCAATGAAACTAAAACCTGGTGCTTTGAAGAAGTAAACAAAATGGACAAACCTTTAGCCAGACTCAACAAGAAAAAAAGGGAGAGGGCTCAAATCAATAAAATTAGAAATGAAAAAGGAGAAGTTACAATGGACACCACAGAAATACAAAGGCTCATATGAGACTATTACAAGCAATTTTATGCTAAAAAAGAAAAGGAAACCCTGGAAGAAATGGACAAATTCTTAGAAAGGTACAATCTCCCAAATCTGAACCAGGAGGAAATAGAAAATATGAACAGACCAATAACAAGTACTGAAATTGAAACTGTGATTTAAAAACTCCCAAAAAGCAAAAGTCCAGGACCAGGTAGATTCACATGAGTATTCTATCAAACATTCAGGGAAGAGTTAACACCTATCCTTCTCAAACTATTCCAAAAACTTGCAGAAGAAGGAATACTCCCAAACACATTCTTTGAGGCCACCATCACCCTGATACCAAAACCAGATAAAGATACCACAGGAAAAGAAAAGTATAGGCTAATATCACTGATGAAAATAGACAGAAAAATCCTCCACAAGATACTAGCAATCTGAATCCAACAATACATTGAAAGGATCATACACCTTGATCAAGTGGTATTTATCCCAGGGATGAAAGGATTTCACAATATCTGCAAATTAATCAGTTTGATACATCAAATCAACAAATTGAAGAATAAAAACCATACGATCATTTCAATAGGTGAAGAAAAAAGCCTTTGACAAAATTCAACTCCCATTTATGATAAAAACTCTCCAGAAAGTGGGCATAGAGGGAAGCTACCTCAACACAATAAAGGCCATATATGACAAACCCACAGCCAACATCATTCTCAATGGTGAAAAACTGAAAACATGTCCTCTAAGATCAAGAAGACAGGTATGTCCACTCTCACCACTTTTATTCAACTTGGTCTTGGAAGTCCTAGCCACTACAATCATAGAAGAAAAAAACATAAAAGTAATCCAAATTGGAAAAGAAGTATAACTGTCATTGTTTGCAGATAACATGACACTATACATAGAAAATTCTAAAGATGCTACCAGAAATCTAGTAGAGTTCATCAATGAATTTGATAAAGTTGCAGGATACAAAGATAATACACAGAAATCTATTACATTTCTATACACTAACATCACATAAAAAATAATAAAATACCTAGGAAAGTAGCTACCTAAAGAGATAAAAGACCTGTACTCTGAAAACTATAAGATGTTAATGAAAGAAATCGAAGATAATAGAAAGAATTGGAAAGATATACCATGTTCTTGAATTGAATCAATATTGTCAAAATGACTATACTATCCAAGGCAATCTACAGATTAAATGCACTCCCTATCAAATTACTAATGACATTTTTCATAGAACTAGAAGAAAAAATTTTAAAACTTGTATGGAGACACAAAATACCCTAATTAACCAAGGCAATCTTGAGAAAGAAAAATAGAGTGGGAGAATTTGGGCTCCCTGTCTTCTGATTATACTACAAAGCTACAGTCATCAAAGCAGTATGGTACTGGCACAAAAACAGAAATACAGATCAATGGAACAGAATAGAAAGCCCAGAAATAAACCACTCATCTATGGGCAATTAATCTACAACAAGCAAGGCAAGACTTTAAAATGGAGGCAAAACAGCCTCTTCAATAAATGATGCTGGGAAAACTGGACAGCTACATTAAAAAAATGAAATTAGAACATTCCTTAACACTGCACACAAAAATAAACTCAAAATGGATTAAAGACCTAAATGTATGACCAGATACTATAAAACTCTTAGAGGAAAATATAGGCAGAATACTCTTTGACATAAATTGAGGCAATATATTTTTTGATCCATCTCCCAGAATAATGGAAGTAAAAACTGAAATAAACAAATGAGACCTAATTAAATTCAAATGCACAACAAAGGAAAACATAAACAAAATGAAAAGACAACACACAGAATGGGAGAAAATATTTGCAAATGATGTAACCAACAACAGATTAGTCTCCAAAATTTTCAAGTTGTTCATGTTGCTCGATATCAATAAAAAACAACAACAACAACAGAGTCAAAAAAAAGTGGGCAGAAGACCTAGAGAGACATTTTTCTAAAGAAGACCTGCAGATGCCCGAGACACATGAAAAAATGCTCAGCATTGCTAATTATTAGAGAAATGCAAATCAAAACTACAATGAGATACCACCTCACAGCAGTCAGAATGGCCATCATCAAAAAATCTGCAAACAATAAATATTGGAGAGGGTATGGAGAAAAGGGAATCCTCCTACACTGTCTGTGGGAATGTAAATTGGTACAGACACTATGGAGAACATTGTGGAGGTTCCTTAAGAAAACTAAAAGTAGAGCTACCATATATTCCAGTAATCCCAATACTGAACATATATTCAGGGAAAACCATAATTCAAAAGGATACATGCACCCCAATGTTCATTGCAGCACTATTTACAATAGCCAAGACGTGAAAGCAACCTAAATGTCCATCAACAGATGAATGGATAAAGAAGATGGGGCACATATATACAATAAAATATTAGCCATTAAAAAGAATGAAATAATGCCATTTGCAGCAACATGGATGGACCTGGAGATTATCATACTAAGTGAAGTAAGTCAGACAGGGAAATATAAATGTTCCACACTCACATGTGGAATCTAAAAAAAGAAAAAAAGATGCACATGAACTTATTTACAAAACAGAAACAGACTCAGAGACAGAGAACGAACTTATGGTTACCAGGGGGAAGTGTTGGGGGGCGGAATAGATTGGGAGTTTGAGGTTTACATGTACACACTGCTATATTTAAAATAAAATGTCTTTCCATGAAAATAAGAAAAAGCTTTGAACTGCACTTTTGGAGCTGGGAAGAGGTATTACTTACATCCTGTGACCCATGTTTTTCTACTTTATGCCTCAGAATACACCCAGTTTAATTACCATAATAGCTATTTACTCACTTGGAAATGCAACAACTAAAACTATGAACCATTAATTGCTAACTCCTCTGAAACTCTGTAAAGCTCCTTTTTCTAGAATTTATTTTTCAATTAGCATGTGTTGACTTGTATAGACTAAACTATACATTTGTATATTTACATATTATATATAATATATATATTTAATGTATATATGTACATATATATATCCTTTATATTCAACTAAATTTGTAAGGTACAAGTCTCTACAAAATGGAACTTTTTAAAGTTTCCTGAAGGCTTGACACAATACCCTACATATATGAGCTAACTAAAAAGTGTTTTAGCTGGATAGTTTATGTGCCAGCCTCTACGCCTGGGAAGAGGAGGTCCTGTGAGTGACCTTTATTTATAATTCAGAAAATTATAGAAAGTTTTAAGATTAAGGATTCTCTGTACCCTTTTATAAGTCTCATCTTTTAGTAGCACGTTTTTGTCCAGAAAATGGTAGTTCTTTGTAAAATACGTTTGGCCTAGAAGACTTTGACTTGGAATTCTAACTAGCTCAAAATATAATTTTCCTTCCATAAAATGTTATACTTTTTCCTTCCATAAAAACAAATGGAATAGATAATTTATATTGTACAAGTGTCCCATTTAAGCAGGGTGTATTATAGCAATAAGGTAGGATTTTCAATAAATGACCAAACATTCAAATAAGCATATTTTCATAGGAGTTCCTTGGTAGACAACACACTTTTTTTCTCTAATGGTGATAATATGAAGGCATTTCCTAGGTTAGGGAAGTTTTCAGCTATTATGTCTTCAAATATGTTTTCTGTCCCTTTCTCTCTTCTCCTTCTGGGACCCCTATTATGTGAATGTTAGTACATTTGGTATTGTCTTAGAGGTTTCTTAAACTGTCCTCATTTTTAAAAATTCTTTTTTTCATGTTTCTGTTTAACTTCAGTGATTTCCGTTACTCTTTTCTAGCTCACTGATCTGTTCCTCAGTATCATCTAATCTACTGTTGTTTTCTTCTAGTTTTTCTTTTTTTAAAAAAAATTTCAATTATTATATTCTTCATCTTTGGTTTTCCTTACATTTTCTAACTTTTTGTTAAAAGTTTTCTCACTCAGTTATTCAATCTTCTCCTGAGTTCTTTGAAAATCTTTATGTTTATTACCTTAAACTCTTTATAGGATAAGTCACTTATCTGTACTTCAGTTAGTTCTTCTTCTGGGGTTTTATCTTGTTCCCTCATTTGGAACATATTTATCTGTTACCTCATTTTGACTAATTTGCTGTTTCATATCTATGTATTTGATAAGGTGGTTACATTTCCCAACCTTGGAGAGGTGGCCTTTTGTATATTTTCTATTCATTCTAGCAACACAGTCTCCTCTAGTCACCAGAGCTATATGCTTTAGGAGTTCCCCTCTGTAGGCTATATGGGTCCTTCTGTTGTGGCAGGCTGACTACTGTGGGTGGTCTGGTAGGTGTTGCTGGCCTCTGCTCTGGTTGGTTGGTTGCCAGCTCCTGCCTTGTGCGGAGGGTGCCAGACACTGGTAGGACGGGCCAGGTTACAAGGTGGCTGGCTGCATATCCCTGAGTGGTCCAGGGGCCTGGGCTGGCCAATGGTGGCTGAACCCAATTCTGAGGTGGGTGGTTGTGGGGCCTGGGGTCCCAAATCTATTATCAGACTGCTGGTGGTCATTTTGGTTCCTGACACAGGTTGCTGCAGGTTCTGGGTTGTCCCAAAGCTCATTGGTGAGTGGGGCTGAATATTGAAGCCACTAACTGAAACGTCCAAGTTGTCTCAGATCTGGTGTTGGCCTGCTGGTGGACTAGGCCATGGCCTGGAATGGGAGATGTATTCTAGAGTCGTTGTTGGCCTGCTTGTCAGCAGGGCTAAGACCCAAGCGGTCCTGGGTGTAGTGCCAGCTCACTAGTTTGTGGATCCATGTTTCTTGGTTTCTGGCTACAGGGCCCTGGGAGTGGCAGAGCTGGTGTCAGCTCACTTGTAGGTGGGGCTGGTTCATGACACAGCTGGCTGCTGGTTCTGTGGTTTCCTGAAGCTTGTGTCAGCCCACTGGTGTGTGAGGCTAGATTCCTGGGTGGCTGCCTGAGTTTTTCAAGATGTCCCAGACTTGGTATTTGTCTGCTTGTTGATGGGGTCATGGCCAAAGTGTTCTCATGGCTGCTGCTAGCCTGCTGGTGGGTGGGCTGGATCTCAGGGGATACCATGCTGGTGCCAGCCCACTAGTGGATGAGGCCATGTTCTTAGGCTAGTGCTGGCTCCCTGGTGGAGGTAACTAGTCCTGCGGGTCTCTGGCTGCAGGATCTTGGGTATCCTGGAGTTGGTGTGTTGGCCTGCTGTTGGGCAGGACCAGGGCCCTCAAGGTTCTTGGGCTGGTGCCTACCCACTCGTGTGCAGGCTCTCTGTCTGCAGGGCCCTGGTGTCCCAGATGTATTCCCAGTGCACTGGTGTGCAGGTGCTGTGTCCTGCGTCCTCTGGTGGGCAGGGCTGTGTTTAGAGAAAGCTGTGGACTCAAGGTGTCTTAACGTAACTGGCCTGCTGTTCAGTGGTGTTGATTCCCCATCAGCTAGTTGCTTGGCCTGAGGTGTCCCAGTACTGGAGCAGACATTCTGATGGGCAGCTGGGCTTTAGGGACAATAAGCTAGAGGTTTGATTCTAAAATGGTACTTGCCAGCACCAGAGACTTTATGGTAAACAAGGTCCCAAAACTGGCTTCTGCCAGTGTCTGTGTGCCCAGGGTGAGCTTCAGTTGCCTCCTGACTCTCTGGGACACTCTCTAACCCTCAGCAGGTGGATCTGATCCAGGCTCCTGTCAAATTACTGCTTCTACCCTAGGTCCCAGTGTGTGAGGGATTTTGTGTGTGCCCTTTAAGAGTGGAGCTTCTATTTCCCATGGTCCTCTGGCTCTCCTGAATGTAGGTGCCACTCACCTTCAAAGCCAAACTTTCTGGGGACTCATCTTCCCAGTGTGAGACTCCTGGCCTGGGGAGCCCACTGTGGGACGCAGAAACCTTGCTCCTTAGGTAAAACTTCTGCATTTGTAATTATCCTTCCATTTGTGGGTTGCCTACCTCCCATTTGTCTGTCAGGAAGAAGACAAAGAGGCCCACTATTGCTGCTTCTATTTAACATAGTATTGGGATTTCTAGCCAGAGAAATCACACACACAAAAGAAATATAAGGCATCCAAATTGAAAGGGAAGAGGTAAAACTGTCACTATTTCAGATGTTCTGATACTTTATATAAAAGGCCTAAAGTCTCTACCCCAAAATTTTTAGAACTAATAAATAAATTCCACAAAGTTGGGGGATACAAGATTAATGTACAGAAATCTGTTGATTTCTATACACTAATAATAATGAAGTCAGAAAGAGAAAGTAAAAAAATAATAATAATCCTGTTTAAAATCACATAAAAATACTTAGGAATAAATCTAACTAAGGAGGTGAAAAACCTACACTCTGAGAACTATGAAACACTGATGAAAGAAACTGAAGATGATACCCCAAACTGGAAAATGGGGTGTTAAAGTCCCCTACTATTATTGCATTAATGTCAATTTCTCCTTTTAGTCTATTAATGTTTGCCTTATATATTTATGTGTGGCATTTGGGTGCATTTATATTTACAATTGTTATATCTTCTTCCTGTATTGATTCCCTTTTTTAAATACATCTTTATTGGAGTATAACTGCTTTACAATGTTATGTTAGTTTCTGCTGTCCAACAAAATGAATCAGCTATATGTATACATATATCCCCTCCAACTTGAACCTCCCTCCCACCCTCCATATCCCACCCCTCTAGGTCATCACAAATCACTGAGCTGATCTCCCTGTTCTATGCAGCAGCTTCCCACTAGCTATCTATTTTACATTTAGTAGTATATATATATGTCAATGCTACTCAAATTATGTCCCAGCCTCACCTTCCCCACCCCCGTGTCCTCACGTCTGTTCTCTACGTCTGCATCTTTATACCTACCCTACCACTAGGTTCATCAGTACCATTTTTCTAGATACCACATATATGCATTAGCATACAATATTTGTTTTTCTCATTCTGATTTACTTCACTCTGTATGACAGACTCTAGATCCATCCACCTCACTACAAATAACTCAGTTTCATTCCTTTTTAAGGCTGAGTAATATTCCATTGTATATATGTGCCACATCTTCTTTATCCATTCATCTGTCAATGGGCATTTAGGTTGCTTACATGTCCTGGCTATTATAAATAGTGCTGCAATAAAAACTGTGGTACATGTATCTTTTTGAATTATGGTTTTCTCTGGGTATATGCCCAGTATTGGGATTGCTGGGTCATATGGTAGTTCTATTTTTAGTTTCTTAAGGAATCTACATACTGTTCTTCACAGTGGCTATATCAATTTACATTCCCACCAACAGTGCAGGAGGGTTCCCTTTATTCCACACCCTCTCCAGCATTTATTGTTCCTAGATTTTTTGATGATGGCCATTCTGACCAAGTGTGAGGTGATACCTCATTGTGGTTTTGATTTGCATTTCTCTAATGATTAGTGATGTTAAGCATCATTTCATGTGTTTGTTGGAAATCTGTATGTCTTCTTTGGAGAAATGTCTATTTCGGTCTTCTGCCTATTTTTGGATTGGGTTGTTTGTTTTTTGATATTGAGCTGCATGAGCAGCTTGTATATTTTGGAGATTAATCCTTTGTCAGTTGCTTCACTTGAAAATATTATCTCACATTCTGAGGGTCGTCTTTTCATCTTGTTTATGGTTTCCTTTGCTGTGCAAAAGCTTTTAAGTTTTATTAGGTCCCATTTGTTTATTTTTGTTTTTATTTCCATTCCTCTAGGAGATGGGTTGAAAAAGATCTTGCTGCGACTTATGTCAAAGAGTTTTCTGCCTATGTTTTCCTCTAAGAGTTTTATAATGTCTGGCTTTACATTTAGGTTCTTAATCCATTTCAATTTTACTTTTGTGTATGGTGTAAGGTCGTATTCTAATTTCATTCTTTTACATGCAGCTGTCCATTTTTTCCAGCACCATTTCTTGAAGAGACTGTCTTTTCTCCATTGTATATTCTTGCATCCTTTGTCATAAATTAGGTTACCATAAGTGCATGGGTTTATCTCTAGGTTTTATATTCTGTTCCACTGATCTATATTTCTGTGTTTGTGCCAATACCATACTGTCTTAATTACTGTAGGTTTATAGTATAGTCTGAAGTCAGGGAGCCTGACTCCTCCAACTCCTTTTTTCTTTCTCAAGATTGCTTTGGCTTTTCGGAGTCTTTTGTGTTTCCATACTAATTGTAAATTTTTTGCTCTAATTCTGTGAAAAATGCCATTGGTAATTTGATAGGGATTACATTGATTCTGTAGATTGCTTTGGGTAGTAAAGTCATTTTCAAAATATTGATTCTTCCAATCCAAGAACATGGTATACCTCCCCATCTGTTTGTATTGTCTTTGATTTCTTTCATCAGTGTCTTATACTCTGCTGCATACAGTTCTTTTGCCTCCTTAGGTAGGTTTATTCCTAGGTATTTTATTCTTTTTGTTGCAAGGGTAAATACAAATGTTTCCTTTATTTCTCTTTCTGATTTTTGTTGTTAGAGTATAGGAATGCAAGAGATTTCCGTGCATTAATTTTGTATCCTACTACTTTACCAAATTCATTGATGAGCTTTAGTAGTTTTCTGGTGGCATCTTTAGGTTTTTCTATGTATAGTATCAGGTCATGTGCAAACAGTGACAGTATTACTTCTTCTTTTCCAGTTTGGATTCTTTTTATTTCTTTTTCTTCTCTGTTTGCCATGGCTAAAACTTCCACAACTAAGTTGAGTAACAGTGGTGAGAGTGGGCACCCTTGTCTTTTTCCTGATCTTAGAGAAAATGGTTTCAGTTTTTCACATTAAGAATGATGTTGGCTGTGGGTTTGTCATATATGGCCTTTATTGTGTTGAGGTATATTTCCTCTTTGCCCACTTTCTGGAGAGTGTTTATCATAAATGTGTGTTGAAATTTGTCAAAAGCTTTTTCTGTATCTATTGAGATTATCATATGGTTTTTATCCTTAAATGGTTTTTAACATTTAATTTGTTAAAATGGTGTATCACATTGATTGATTTGCATGTATTGAAGAAGCCTGCATTCCTAGGATAGACCTCACTTGATCATGGTGTATGATCCTTTTAATGTGCCATTGGATTCTGTTTGCTAGTATTTTATTGTGGGTTTTTGCATCTATGTTCATCAGTGATATTGGCCTGTAGTTTTCTTTCTTTGTGACATCATTGTCTGGTTTTGGTGTCAGGGTGATGGTGGCCTCGTAGAATGAGTTTGGGAGTGTTCCTCCCTCTGCTATATTTTTGAAGAGTTTGAGAAGGATAGGTGTTTGCTCTTCTCTAAATATTTGATAGAATTTACCTGTGAAGCCATCTGGTCCTGGGCTTTTGTTTGTTGGAAGGTTTTAATCACAGTTTCAATTTCAGTTCTTGTGATTGGTCTCTTTATATTTTCTATTTCTTCCTGGTTCAGTCTCAGAAGGTTGTGCTTTTCTAAGAATTTGTCCATTTCTTACAGGTTGTCCATTTTATTGTCATATGGTTGCTTGTAGTAATGTCTCATGATCCTTTGTATTTCTGCAGTGTCAGTTGTTACTTCTCCTTTTTCATTTTTAATTCTGTTGATTTTAGTCTTCTCCCTTTTTATCCTGATGAGTCTGGCTAATGGTTTATACATTTGTTTATCTTCTCAAAAAAACAGCTTTTACTTTTATTGATCTTTACTATTGTTTCCTTCATTTCTGTTTCATTTATTTCTGATCTGATCTTTATGATTTCTTTCCTTCTGCTGACTTTGGGCTTTTTTGTTCTTCTTTCTTTAATTGCTTTAGGTATAAGTTTAGGTTGTTTATTTGAGACTTTTCTTGTTTCTTGAGGTAGGATTGTATCGCTATTAACTTCCCTTTTAGAATTACTTTTGCTGAATCCCATAGGTTTTGGGTCATCATGTTTTCATTGTCATTCATTTCTGGGTATTTTTTGATTTCCTCTTTAATTTCTTCAGTGATCTCTTGGTTATTTAGTAGTGTATTTTTTAGCCTCCATATGTTTGTATTTTTTACAGTTTTTTTCCTGTAATTGATATCTAATCTCATACTGTTGTGGTCAGAAAGGAAGCTTGATACAATTTCAATTTTCTGAATTTTACCAAAGCTTGATTTGTGACCCAAGATGTGATCTATCCTGGAGAATGTTCCTTGTGCACATGAGAAAAATATATATTCTGTTGTTTTAGGATGGAATGTCCTATATCAATTAAGTCCATCTGGTCTAATATGTCCCTTAAAACTTGTGTTTCCTCATTTATTTTCTGTTTGGATGATTTGTCCATTGGTGTAAGTAGGGTGTTAAAGTTGCCTAATATTATTCTGTTACTGTCAGTTTCCCCTTTTATAGCTGTTAGCATTTGCCTTATGTATTGAGGTGCTCCTAAGTTGGGTGAATACATATTTACAACTCTTATACTTTTTTATGTAGTGTCCTTCATTGTCTTTTGTAATAGTCTTTATTTTGAAGTTTATTTTGTCTGATATATGTATTGCTACTTTGGCTTTCATTGGTTTCAATTTGCATGGAATGCCTTTTTCCACCCTCTCCCTTTCAGTCTGTATGTGTCCCTAGATCTGAAGTGACTCCCTTCTAGGTAGCATATATGCAGGTCTTTTTTTTTTTTTTGTATCCATTTAGCTATTCTCTGTCTTTTGGTTGGAGCATTTAGTTGGCTTACATTTAAGTTATCTATCAATATGTATGTTTTTATTGTCATTTTATTAATAGTTTTGGATTTGTTTTTGTAGGTTTATTTTTTCCCCTTCTTTTGTTATATTCTCTTCTGGTGTGATGACTGTCTTTACTGTCAAGTTTGGGTTGCTTTTTCTTTTGTGTGTGTATATGTATTCTACATTTTTGGTTTGCAGTTACAATGAGGTCTTTGTATAGCAGTCTACATATAAACATGATTGTTTTAATTTGCTTTCTCTTAACTTCAAATGCACTTTAAAAACCTTGCATTTTTAGTGTCCTCCCCTCACACTTACTGTTTTTGATGACTTTGATGATTTAGGTGATTTTGAATTAGATTTTACAGATAATTGTTTTCTGTATCCCTTAACTACTTATTGTGGATATAAATGATTTTATTACTTTTTTATTTTGCCCTTTCTCCTAGTTTTATGTGGGGTGATGTCTTGTCTTTACTGTATGTTTGCCTTTACCAGTGAGCTTTTTTCATCTCATCATTTTCTTCCTTCTATTTGTGGACTTTTCTTTTTCGCCTAGAAAATTTTGTTTTTCATTAGTTGTAAATGTGGTTTGCTGGTGCTGAAGTCCTTCAATTTTTGCTTGTCTGTAAAGTTATTGATTTCTCATGAAATCTGAATGAGAGCCTTGCTTGGTAAAGTCTTCCTTATTGTCGGTTTTTCCCTTTCCTCAGTTTAACTATATTATGTCACTCCCTTCTGGCCTGCCGAGTTTCTGCTGAAAAATCAGCTGATGACATTATGGGAGTACCTTTTTATATTACTTATTTCTTTTACCTTGATGATTTTAATATTCTCTTTCTTTATTTTTTGTTATTTTAATTACAGTTCGTCTTGGTGTCTTCTTTGGATTCATCCTCTATCAGACTCTTTGCACTTCCTGGACTTGGGTGACTGTTTCCTTTCCCAGGTTTTGGAAGTTTTCAACTATTGTTTCTCAGATATGTTCTCAGTCCCTTTCTCTCTCTCTTCTCCTTCTGGGAGTCCTATAATGCCATGTTAGTGTGCTTGATGTTGTCCTAGAGGTCTCTTAAACTGTTCTCATTTCTTTTCATTCTTTTTTCTGTTTTTCTGTTCAGTGGCAGTGATTTTCACTACTTTTTCTTCCAGCTCACTGTTCTCCTCCTCTGTATCATTTAGCCTAATTTTGATTCCTTCTACTGTATTTTTCATTTCAGTTATCGTAATCTTCACCTCTGTTTGGATCTTCTTTATATTTTCTAACTCTTTGTTAAAATCTTCTAACTTCTCACTCTGTGCATCGATTCTTCTCCCAAGTTCTTTGATCATCTTTATGATCATTACTCTGAACTCTTTCTCAGGTATATTGCCTATCGCCATTTTACTTAGCTGTTCTTCTGGGGGGTTATCTTTTTCCTTCATCTGAAACGTGCTCCTCTGCTTCCTCACCTTTTTTCTAAGTTACTATTTTTATGTATGTGATAGGTTAGTTGCCTTTCCCAAACTTGCAAACATGGCCTTCTGTAGGAGATGTCCTATATGTCCCAACAGTGCACTCCCTTGTTTTCACTAAGCTATATGTTCTAGGGATTTCCCTTAAGAGGGCTTTGTGGGTATTTCTGTTGCAGTGGGCTGAGTATGTGGGGCGTCCGGTAGTTTTGGTTGGCCCTCTGGCCTGGTTGTTTCCCAGGTCCTAGCTTGTGTGTATGCTGCTGGGTGCTGTTTAATGGGGCCTCATCATGAGGTGGCTCACTGCAGAACTGTATGGGGTCCTAGGGCTGGTGCTATCTCCCTGGGGGGCTGAGTCAGGGTCCTAAAGATTCTGTGGTTGTTGCTTGCCCACTAGTAGGTGAAGCCAAGTCCTGGGGCTAGTGTCAGATTACTGGCAGGCAGAGCCAGTTCTTAGAGTCAGGGATCACAGAGCTCATTTTAGATCATTTGTGCTGGTGGGTGATGGTTCCTGACACAGTTTGGTATTGGGTTCGGGGTGTCCCAAAACTTGCATTGGCCTGTTAGTGCACTGGTCCCAGGGGAGTGTCTGGCCTGCTGTGAGTGGGCTGGTTTCACAGGCTGTGAGATCATAGTTTTCTTGCATGTGGTGTCTGCCCCCTGGTGGGTGAGACTGGTCTAGTGGCTAGTACAAGCTTCCTGGAAGGAAGTGCCAGTGCTTTCCCACTAGTGGGTGGAGATGTGTCTTGATCCTCTGGTGGGCAGCACCATACCTAGGGGCATGTCTAGAGGTAGCTATGTGCTCAGGAAATCTTTAGGAGCCTTTCTGCTGATGAATGGGGCTGTGTCCCTGCCCAGTTAGTTGTTTGGGCTGAGGTGTCCCAGCAGTGATGCCAACAGGGTTTTGGGTGGGGCCAGGTCTTGGCGTTAATGAACCACAATGGCACCCACCAGCAGTAGTGTTCATGTGGTAAAATGTTCCCAAATATGGCTGCCACAGTGTCTATGTCCCTCAGGTGAGCCTCCCCCCCCACCACTTCTCCAGGAGACTCTCCAAGACCAGAAGGTATATCTGGCCCAGGCTCTGATTAAATTATTGCTTTTGCCCAGAGTTCTGGTGTGCATGAGATTTTGATTGTTCCCTTTGAGAGTGAAGTCTCTATTTCCTTTGGGGCTCTCGAAATTAAGCCCCATTGGAATTCACAGCAAATGCTCTGGGGGATCATCTTCCTGGTGCAACACCCCTTGTCTGGGGGGTCTGAGGTGGGGCACAGAACTCTCACTCCTGTGGGAGCACCTGTACAATATAATCATTCTCCAAGTTGTGGGCTGCCCACCTTGGGAAATAGGATTTGATTATATCTTAAGTCAACCTCTCCTACTCATCTCATTATGGTTCCTCCTTTATGTCTTTAGTTGTAGAAGATCTTTTCTGGCAGGTTCCAGTCTTTTTAAGCGATGGTCATTCTGCAGATAGTAGTGATTTTGGTGTGCTCATGAGAGGAGTTGTGCTCAGGGTCTTTCTACTCCACCGTCTCAGACGCCTTCTTACTGGTGTCCTTATAAAGTCTGAAAATTTGGACACAGAGACTGTCATGTACACAGGGAGAGTACCATGTGAATATTATGCTGCCACAAGCCAGAAGCTAGGAGAGAGGTATTCATGGCCCCACCAAAATTTGATCTTGGGCTTCTAGTTTCCAGAACTAAGGTAATAAATTTCTGTTGTCCAAAGCACTCATTCTGCATTAATTTATTACAGTAGCCCTAGAAAACTAATACAGCCTGTAATTCATTGTAATTAAACATTAATTGTCTGTAAGGCAATAGTAGATGATGAGCTAAAGCATTCTAAAACTACTCATAGCAACCACAAGCCAAGCAGTTTTATTTAACATATACATGTTTATTATTTACCATTGACTATTCTGAGTACTTTGTAAATATTTATCAGTATGTATCCAAATAGCAATACTATTAGGTAGGTTTATTTATTATTTACATTTTAAAGGTGTGGAGTCAAGTTTGGTCATGCCATCTAATTCCCAAGAGTAGGAAAACATTCAAGCAAACATTACATGACAGTGCAGAGATTCTTGGGCCTGATATATAAGAATTTCCTGAGGGTTTCCCATAACACATGTACACATGTGCAGTTTTTAGGAGTCCATTTTTGGTAAGAATGAAAGATGTAGGAAAAGGACATACCTAAGGTGAGACCACCCATGTTCTAGTCCCATCTCTATGTTTCCTTAGCCATAGACCTTGGACACATCACTTAACTTTTTTCAGTCTCCATTCTTATACTTGCTCAAATTAAGTGGGTTACTGTAAAATTAAATCAGAGGCTATATTTAAAATTGAAAATAAACATCAAAAAAGGAATGAAGTCTCTAATGCATAATTTGCCCTGAAGACTTTCATTTTTTGAAGGAGTATTCCCTCAATACCCCCAAATAAATGTATTAATTTCTATACTGTTTGTGAACATTTGCATATAAGAAACCATTTAAATTATTTACAGTATACTTAAAAGGCTTTGACAACATCTTACTGGAATACAAGATACACATGCAATCGAGTTTCAGTAGGATAAAAAATTGATGTGAAGTTCTAATTCATGATGATTCATATTGGATAAGTATAAAACCAACCAGGTCTTTAAGCAAAGCTTTAGATTCACACTTACAGATTCAACTCTGTATTAATCTCAGGACTCTTCTTTAATTCACTGATAGCATAGCACTTTAAATGGGAATGATATTAATTAGAATGATAGTGAATATAATCGGGTTGGATAAGAAAGAATCATGGTTGATTCTTTTCACCTAAGTCCTAGCATGAAGTAGGTGTAAGCCTAGATAGAGCACACCTCAAGCATGTGAAAAGAGATGGCTGAAACTGATCTTTTACAGGATCTGGTATATTAGTCAAGGTTAATAATGCTAGCTGCTATAATAATCTTCAAATCCCAGTCCATTAACTATGTAAAAATTTATTTCTTGCTCACATGATAGATCTGGGGCAGGTTAGCTGTCTTCTGAGCAGCCCTGTTGCAAAAGAGACTTTGGAACACAGGTTCCTTCTGATTTCATCATCTTTGACACGTGGCCTTCATGGTAGTAGGGGAAAGAGTAGAGAGAGGACTGGAGAATCACAAGGGCTAGGTTCACATTCCAGTGATCATAACTCAGTTGTGTGGTCTTGACCTGACTAGACCCTGGTCATTCCCTTTTCGTTCTCTGTTGTAATCATACTGGACCTTCTTAAGGGCCCCCAAATGTGCTATGCCCTTCTTTCTCTCTGGGGCTTTAAGCTTTTCCTTCACTCATCTTGGAATACTTCCCTTGCCATATTCCAAGAACTATTACATTTTTCAGTATAATAGACAGCCTGCAGGACATGTTGCTTCAGCTAAATGCTATTATCTTGACAAGGAATTCTTACACATTGTTCAGTTCATGGGGAAGTTTACAAAGACAAATTCTGATAATGTGTGTCTGAGACATTTTGCCAATTTACGTCTTCTGCACATTTTTGGATTGGGTTGTTTGTTTGTTTTTAATATTGAGCTGCATGAACTGTTTATATATTTTGGAGATTAATCCATTGTCCATTGATTGATTTGCAACTATTTTCTCCCATTCTGAGTGTTGTCTTTTCATCTTGTTTATGGTTTCCTCTGCTGTGTAAAAACTTTGAAGTTTCATTAGGTTTCATTTGTGTATTTTTGTTTTTATTTCCATTATTCTCAGAGGTGGATCAAAAAAGATATTGCTGTGATTTATTTCAAAGACTGTTCTTCCTATGTTTTCCTCTAAGAGTTTTATACTGTCTGGTCTTATATTAAGGTCTCAAATTCATTTTGAGTTTTGTTTTTGTGTATGGTGTTAGGGAGTGTTCTAATTTCATTCTTTTACATGTAGCTGTCCAGTTTTCCCAGCACCACTCATTGAAGAGACTGTCTTTTCTCTATTGTATATCTTTGCCTCCGTTGTCATATATTAGTTGACAATTGGTGTGTGTGTTTATCTCTGGGCTTTCTATCTTGTTCCATTGATCTATGTTTCAGTTTTTGTGTCAGTACCATATTGTCTTGATTACTGTAGCTTTGTAGTATAGTCTGACATCAAGTAGGCTGATTCCTCCGGCTCTGTTTTTTTTCCCCCCAAAACTGCTTTGGTTATTTGGGGCCTTTTGCAGCTCCAAACAAATTTTAAGATTTTTTGTTCTAGTTCCGTAAAAAATGCCATTTGTAATTTGATAGGGATTGCATTGAATCTTTAGATTGTTTTGGGTAGTATAGTCATTTTCACAATATTGTTTCTTCCAATCCAAAAACATGGTATATCTCTCCATCCGTTGGTATCATCTTTAATTATTTTCATCAGTGTCTTATTGTTTTCTGCATACAGGACTTTTGTCTCCCTAAGTAGGTTTATTCCTAGGTATTTTACTCTTTTTGTTACAATGGTAAATGAGAGTGTTTCCATAATTTCTCTTTCAGATTTTTCATCATTAGTGTACAGGAATGCAAGAGATTTCTGTGCATTAATTTTGTATCCTGCAACTTAACAAATTAATTGATTAGCTCTAGTAGTTTTCTGGTGGCATCTTTACGATTCTCTATGTATAGTATTATGTCATCTGCAAACAGTGACACTTTTACTTCTTCTTTCCCAGTTTGTATTCCTTTCATTTATTTTTCTTCTCTGATTGCCGTGGCTAGGACTTCCAAAACTATGTTGAATTATAGTGGAGAGAGTGGACATCCTTGTCTCATTCCTGATCTTAGATGGAAATATGTTCAGTTTTTCACCATTGAGAATGATGTTTGCTGTGGGTTTCTCGTATATGGCCTTTATTATGTTGAGGTAGTTTCCCTCTATGCCCATTTTCTGGAGAGTTTTTATCATAAATAGGTGTTGAATTTTGTCAAAAGCTTTTTCTGCATCTATTGAGATGATCATATGTTTTTTTTTTCAATTTTGTTAATAGGGTGTATCACATTGATTGATTTGCATATATTGAAGAATCCTTGCATCCCTGGGATAAATCCCACTTGATCATGGTGTATGATCCTTTTAATGTGTTGTTGGTTTCTGTTTGCTAGTATATTGTTGAGGACTTTTGCATCTATGTTCATCAGTGATATTGGTCTGTAATTTTCTTTTTTTTGTAGTATCTTTATCTGGTTTTTGTATCAGGGTGATGGTGGCCTCGTAGAATGAGTTTGGGAGTGTTCCTTCCTCTGCAATTTTTTGGAAGAGTTTGAGAATGATGGGTGTTAACTCTTCTCTAAATGTTTGGTAGAATTCACCTCTGATGCCATCTGGTCCTGGACTTTTGTTTGTTGGAAGATTTTTAATCACAGTTTCAATTTCATTACTTGTGATTGGTCTGTTCATATTTTCTCTTTCTTCCTGGTTCAGTCTTGGAAGGTTATACCTTTCTAAGAATTTGTCCATTTCTTCCAGGTTCTGCATTTTATTGGCATAGAGTTGCTTGTAGTAGTCTTTTAGGATGCGTTGTATTTCTGCGGTGTCTGTTGTAACTTCTCCTTTTTCATTTCTAATTTTATTGATTTCAGTCCTCACCCTCTTTTTCTTGATAAGTCTGGCTAATGGTTTATCAATTTTGTTTATCTTCTCAAAGAACCAGCTTTTAGTTTTATTGATCTCTGCTATTGTTTTCTTTGTTTCTATTTCATTTATTTCTTCTCTGATCTTTATGATTTCTTTCCTTCTGCTAACTTTGGGTTTTGTTTGTTCTTTCTCTACTTCCTTTAGGTGTAAGTTTAGATTGTTTATTTGAGATTTTTCTTCTTTCTTCAGGTAGACTTTTATAGCTATATACTTCCGTCTTAGAACTGCTTTTGCTTCATCCCATAGGTTTTGGATCATCGTGTTTACATTGTCATTTGTCTCTAGGTATTTTTTGATTTCCTCTTTGATTTATTCAGTGATCTCTTGCTTGTTTAGTAACATATTTTTTAGCCTCCATGTGTTTGTGTTTTTTACATTTCTTCCCTCTGTAATTCATTTCTAATCTCATAGCATTGTGCTCAGAAAAGATGCTTGATATGACTTCAATTTTGTTACATTTACTGAGTCTTGAATTGTGACCCAAGATGTGATCTATTCTGGAGAATGTTCCATGCGCACTTGAGAAGAAAGTGTAATCTGCTGATTTTAGATGGAATATCCTATAAATATCAATTAAATCTATCTGGTCTATTGTGGCATTTAAAGCTTCTGTTTCAGTCTTTATTTTCATTTTGGATGATCTGTCCATTGGTGTGAGTGAGGTGTTAAAGTCCCCCACTATTATTGTGTTACTGTCGATTTCCTCTTTTATAGCTGTTAGCAGTTGCCTTATGTATTGAGGTGCTCCTATGTTGGTTGCATATATATTTAAAATTGTTATACCTTCTTCTTGGATTGATCCCTTGATCATTATGTAGTGTCCTTCCTTGTCTCTTGTAACATTCTGTATTTTAAAGTCTATTTTATCTGATATGAGTATTGCTACTCTAGCTTTCTTTTGATTTGCATTTGCATGGAATTCTTTTTCCATCCCGTCACTTTCAGTCTATATGTGTCCCTAGGTCTGAAGTGGGTCTCTTGTAGACAGCATATATATGGGTCTCATTTTTGTATCCATTCAGCAAGCCTTTGTCTTTTGGTTGGAGCATTTAATCCATTCACGTTTAAGGTAATTATCGATATGTATGTTCCTATGACCATTTTCCTAATTGTTTTGGATTTGTGTTTGTCGATCTTTTTCTTCTCTTGTTTTTCCCACCGAGAGAAGTTCCTTTAGCATTTGTTGTAAAGCTGGTTTGGTGGTGCTTAATTCTCTTAGCTTTTGCTTTTCTGTAAAGCTTTTGATGTTTCCATCAAAGCTGAATGAGATCTTTGCCAGGTAGAGTAATCTTGGTTGTAGGTTCTTCCCTTTCATCACTTTATGTATACCGTGCCACTCCCTTCTGGCATGTAGAGTTTCTGCTGAGAAATCAGCTGTTAACCTTATGGGAGTTCCCTTGTATGTTACTTTTCATTTTTCCCTTGCTGCTTTCAATAATTTTTCTTTGTCTTTAATTTTTGCCAGTTTGATTACTATGTGTCTCGGTGTGTTTCTCCTTGGGTTTATCCTGTATGGGACTCGCTGCACTTCCTGGACTTAGGTGCCTATTTCCTTTCCCATGTTAGGGAAGTTTTTGACTCTAATCTCTTCAAATATTTTCTCTGGTCCTTTCTCTCTCTCTCTTCCTTCTGGGACCCCTATAATGTGAATGTTGTTGTGTTTAATGTTGTCCCTGAGGGCTCTTAGGCTGTTTTCATTTCTTTTCATTCTTTTTTCTTTATTCTGTTCCACAGCACTGAATTCCACCATTCTGTCTTCCTGGTCACTTATCTGTTCTTCTCCCTCAGTTATTCTGCTATTGATTCCTTCTAGTGTAGTTTTCATTTCAGTTATTGTATTGTTCATCTAAGTTTGTTTGGTCTTTAATTCTTCTCGATCTTTGTTAAACATTTCTTGCATCTTCTCAATCTTTGCCTCCATTCTTTTTCCGAGGTCCTGGATCATCTTCACTATCATTATTCTGAATTCTGTTTCTGGAAGTTTGTCTATCTCCACTCCATTTAGTTGTTTTTCTGTGGTTTTATCTTGTTCCTTCACCTAGTGCATAGTCCTCTGCCTTTTCATCTTGTCTATCTTTCTGTGAATCTGGTTTTTGTTCCGCAGGCTGCAGGATTGTAGTTCTTTCTTCTGCTATCTGCCCTCTGATGAATGAGGCTATCTAAGAGACTTATGTAAGTTTCCTGATGGGAGGGACTGGTGGTGGGTAGAGCTGACTGTTGCTCTGGTGGGCAGAGCTCATTAAAACTTTAATCCACTTGACTGTTGATGGGTGGAGCTGGGTTCCCTCCCTGTTGGTTGTTTTGCCTGAGCAACCTAACACTGGAGCCTACTTGCCTCTTTGATGGGGCTAATGGCAGACTCTGGGAGGGCTCACACCAAGGAGTACTTCCCAGAACTTCTGCTGCCAGGGTCCGTATCGCCACCGTGAGGCACAGCCACCACCCACCTCTGCAGGAGGCTCTCCAACACTAGCAGGTAGGTCTGATTCTGTCTCCCCTGGGGTCACTGCTCCTTCCCCTGGGTCCCGGTGCACAGACTAATTTGTGTGTGCCCTCCAAGAGTGGAGTCTCTTTTTCCCCCAGTCCTTTCGAATTCCTGCTATCAATTCCCACTTGGCTTCAAAGTCTGATTCTCTAGGAATTCCTCCTCCTGTTGCCGGACGTCCAGGTTGGGAAGCCTGACCTGGTGCTCAGAACCTTCATTCCAGTGGTGGAGTTCTGTGATATAAGTGTTCTCCAGTCTGTGAGTCACCCACCGAGCAGTTATGGGATTTGATTTTACTGTGATTGTGCCCCTCTTACCATCTCATTATGGCTTCTCCTTTGTCTTTGGTTGTGGGGAATCTTTTTGGGTAGGTTCCAGTGTCTTCCTGTTGATGATTGTCCAGCAGCTAATTTTGATTCTGATGTTCTCGCAAGAGAGAGTGAGAGCACGTTCTTCTACACTGCCATCTTGGTTCCTCCCCCAGCAATTTTTCATTTAACATAATTCCCTACAAGTTTACCTAATATTTTGCCTAAATCAGTAGATGATTTCTTTGTATTGCTGAATAGTATCTCATATTTGGTTTAACCATTCACCCACCGAAATACGTCTAGATTGTTTCCAATGTTTGGCTATTATGAATATGTCTTTATTTCTAGTTTTATTCCATGTGGTCAGAGAACATATTCCATATAATTTGAATTTTGAAAATTTGTTGTGGTGTTTTTTTCATGGCCTACAATATGGTCAATCTTATTGTATGTTACACAGGTTCTTTGAAAAACATGTAGTCTTCTGCTGTTGGGTGGATCACCCTCTATCTGTAAATTAGATCTTATTTGGTGATTTTGTTGTTCTGATCTGTATCAGTTTCCTGTGGCTACTGTAACAAATAACCACAAACTGGGTAGTGTAAAACAACAGAAATTTATTCTTTCACAGCCCTAGAGGTCAGAATCTAAAATCAAAGTGTGGACAGCTCCTTGCTCTTTCCACAGTATCTGGAGGAGAATAGGTTTCTTGACCCTTCTAGCTTCTGGTGGCTACTGACATGCCTTGGCATTTCTTGGTTTGTGATTGCATCACTCCAATCTTTGTCTCTGTTTTCACACTGTCTTCTTGTGTGTGTGTGTGTGTATAATCTCCCTCTGCTTTTCTCTTATAAGGAGGACACTTGTAATGAGAATCATTAGTGTTATAATTTTTTTGCAATCATCACATGTGATTTAGACAGCTTATGAGGAGAAGGATAATCTATTGTATTTACCAGTATTTTCAGTCTTTCCATCCTTTTCTTTTTTCCCTTCTTGATGCTCCTTAGAACATTATTTCTCTTACTTCATTCAATTTTAAGATCTTTCTTTAGCTGTTCTGTTAGGGCAAAGACTTTTAGCTTTCCTTCATTTGCAGATGTCTTTATTCCCCCTTCATTCTTGAAGAGTAGTTTCCCCAATCATAGAATTCACAATTTACACTTCTTTTCTTTCAATATCTGAAAAAATGTACTACTTTCTTCTGACCTCCATAGTTTCAGATGAGAAATCAACTGCCATTCAAATTAGTGTTCCCTATAAGTAATGCATCTTTTCTCTGTGACTGTTTTCAAGATATTTTCTTTGAATTTAGTTTTCAAAATTTAATTATATGTCTTGAAATGGATTTCTTTGGTTTTATCCTACTAGAGATTCACATAGCTTTTTGATTCTGAGCGTTTATATCTTCTATCAGATTTGAGACACTTTCAGCCATTATTACTTCAAATGCTTCTAGGACTCCCATGATATGAATGTTGGATTTTTTGTTATTGTGCTACAGGTCCCTGAAGCTCTGTTTATTTTTTTCAGTCTATTTTCTTTGCTCAGATTGAGTAAATTCTATGGAACTATCCTCACTGATTCTATCTTCTGTCAGCTCCATTCTATTTTTTAGCCCATTCCCCTGTATTATGCTTACCAATTTATGAAATCTGGTAGATTTAAAGACAGTTTATTTTCATCATGTCTTATGCTATTTTATTAAAATTTTAATATAATTTAGAATGCAATAAAACCTTAGGGGCATGTTTTAATTTAATGTAGTTTTTCACAAATTTGTCTCCTCTACATAAAAATACATAGTTCCTGTAATAGTTGTGCATACTGCTAAATCAGTAAATGCAATCATGGTGAATATATGAATTTATAATTATAATAAAGCAAAAACAATTCAAGAAAACTAATTTATATTATTTTCCAATTAGGCTAGACCTGCATTTATGACAGAGACACAAATGCTCCAGTGATATTTGCCCAATTATAAATAAGGAAAAAATTCATTGATGAAAAATATTCTAAAATTAAGTTATGTACTATGTATATTATGGTTTCTCTTTCATGAATTTTTTTCTGTAATGTAAGAAGTAATTGATTATTTTATTCTCTCAGGCTCTGCTGATTCAGAGACTTCAAAAAATGAACTAATGCCATATATAAATCAAGAATATATTTATGTTTTGTTTTTTTGAGGTGGAATATAATATATTGCATTCAGTTTCTTTGTAAATTAAAGAAAAACACTCTTATTCATTACACATAGCAAATAATGTATAATATTGTTTATGCCTGTATACATATACTGACTTCATACTAAAAATAAAAAGGGAGGTGAAAGCAAAGGTGGAAAAGAAAAAGTCCATTTGTGGTCATAAATGTGGAGATTAATACATAGGGAAAAAAGAGAAAGAAAAAGAAAAAGGAAACACCAGTGAGGAAGATGAAGGAAACCAGTGATGAGAAAGAAAGCCAGGCAAGCAGGAGAGATAAAGACTGAATGAAGATACCATACTGGAAAAAAAAAAAAGAGTAAGTCCAAAGAACAAAGAGGAGAAGGGAGAAGAAAGTAAGATGTAGAAGAAAAAGAAAATAATTAGAAAAAAAAATCTGAGGAAAAAAAGGGAGAGACCAGATAGAGGTCTAAATCTACGAATATCAGAGGTTTGCTTTTACCTTAAATCATAAGAAAAAAAAATTAAAGTACTAATTTTTAAACTATGAGGTTGTACATTATGTGTATCTTCTTTATTACACTTATAATATTCTAACAAGTATATATCATTAACAAACCCCTCCCCCCAAAAAGCATATCAGGCATGTATGTAATAATCTGGAAATACTTTTTAGGACAATTACTTTCTTTGTATTCAAACTATAGCCTGTGGTCTTTTGAGAGCCCACCTTAAATTGGGAATTGAAGGGTCTTCTTCATTCTATTCTATGGGCTATATAGATTTGGCCCTCCCTTCCATACTGTGATAACTTCTTTTTATGCTTATCATCCAGAGCAGTACTAGTAAATAGCAAACACTCAATAAACACTTCAATGAATAAATGAGAGTATTATGTAAAAAATGCTGAACACTAGCAGAATCTTTATATAAAAAAGCAAACATTTCATTTCATTAAAAATATAACATGAAGCAAGGATTCAATTTTATTTCCTTATGTAGACTAGATCTTGGTAAATGGTGCAGGGGGAACAAAGTAAAACATTTGCAGGCTTACAAATCCAAATCTCTTTAGTTTTACGCCATATTTGTTCTATGCTTCCAATTTCATCAACTAGCCTAACTACTTCATGCTATGAAGAACAAAAGAAAATAAATGTATTGAACACATTCCATGTAGTTGGGGGAAAGTGACATAAATAAAACTGATGCACAGTCTCAGTTGGTCTACTTATAGGCTGTTCTCTCCAGGTAATTACAACTAGCTTCCTCTCCAGATGTGCTGAAATATCTTATCCTAACCCAAACAACTATATTTGCATAACCATATCCTAAGTCTTCCTTCCTTCCCTACTGGTGCTTATCCCCTCTGAGTGTTCCTTGGGGAACCAAGCTAAAATAGCATAAACCAGTGTTCATGAAGTTTTTCATTAAACATCAGTTCTCAAATTCTGCAGTCATATAGTACAGAAAGGAGGGATAGATTTAAATTACTACATCTTCAGATTCTTTATCTTATTAACTGAATTCCTTTAATACTGTCCCAACTTGGAGGGCTATTTTTAGCTTATATTGAACATGCTAGTTGATTGTTATTTTCTGGTAATACTGGCTTAATGACATCTAGTTTAATTTTTTTATTTTTAAGAACAAATGAATTGTCAACTAATCTAGTCAGTGCAAAATCTAATATATTTTCATAGGACTACAACTGGTGAAAAATGACTTACATAAGGGTAAACAACTATTTGTGTTCATTTAGTCTCCTGAGTATATACTCTTCTGAGTATTATTTTAATGACAGTTAAAGGCAGTTATATTGACAGATGGATTTATCCTAATTCTACTCTAACTAAGCAGGTTGAAAGTTTTTGAACTGGCTCATGAACCAGTTTCATGATGTACCTGGGTGCAATTTCATTTTGAATGAAAATGTTTTCCTGTTTCATTTCTCATTGATCTTCCTTCCTTTCCATTTGATCATTGTGTTAAGAAAGTGACCAAGTGGGAAAAAATAACAAATGTTTCTATTTAGAATCATAACTTATATTGGCTATAAATCACATTTAAATTTGCCTATGTGAATGCAGAAATTCAATAGAGCTAATTTCTTGTTCTTCCTCTCCATCAGACAATAAATTAAGTTTTGTGAACCTACTATGTGAATAGTGCTGATCAAAATTCTGTGTTAATTTTGCAGGTGATGGAAGTTAAAGGACAAATGATCCATGTCTCAGAATCAAATTCTATTTTATTCTTGGGTTCTCCATGTGTGGACAAGTTGGATGAACTCATGGGACGAGGGCTGCATCTCTCAGACATCCCTATCCATGATGCTACCAGAGATGTAATTTTGGTTGGTGAGCAGGCAAAGGCCCAAGATGGCTTGAAGAAGAGGATGGATAAATTAAAAGCAACTTTAGAAAGAACTCACCAGGCCCTAGAAGAAGAGAAAAAAAAAACAGTGGATCTTCTATATTCTATTTTCCCTGGTGATGTAGCCCAGCAATTGTGGCAAGGGCAGCAAGTGCAAGCCAGAAAGTTTGATGATGTCACCATGCTCTTTTCAGACATTGTTGGCTTCACAGCCATATGTGCCCAGTGTACCCCCATGCAAGTAATCAGCATGCTGAATGAACTGTACACAAGATTTGACCACCAATGTGGATTTTTGGATATTTATAAGGTAATGGGGTTTAGTTACTTATATATAAATAATTTTTAGTAGTAAATTGTCATCTTCATTAAATTACAAGCATACAATCTATTTCTCTTTTAAAACTTGATAGTAAATGGTGGATAATTTTAATCTAGAAGTATCAATATTTATACAGAATACAAGTATTTCTGCTCTATGAGTAAACTTTCATTATGAGTTTATTTATACTATTGACATAGCTAACTGTGAATCATGATATTGCTCAGTAAGGAAAAATTCTATAGAACTAGTACTCTAAATTCATTATTATCAAAAATAAATAAATAAACTTGCTGAAATCTAGGCAACTTTTAACCATATAATTAGTTTTTCCTAAAGAGTAGGATTATGATATAAAGTAAAAGTTTTATATTGGCAGTTAAAAAGAAACAGCAATTTATGTTAAAACATGCATTGCATTGTGAGTTAAATCATGGTTAATTGGTATCTTGCTCTTCACTGTCAATTAATTGAGGTCCCTCTAATTTTGAAAGAATACATGTAAATATTCCAGCTATTGTCCAAATAACCAATGGTTTTTAGTGTAAGCACCTTAATTTTCCAAGCTACTTAATGGAAGAGTTTTGAAAATGTATACAAGTCACCATTTGTTAGTCTAATTTGGCGAGCTCCTTATTAATTTCTTATTAAAATCATAGCAATATTTTGAGTGATTCAGCTTCATGTCTATGTAATGAATAACTGTAACTTTACATAAAATTTCACATGGATTGCAAAATGTCAGGGTGAATGGCTTTTTTTTTTTTAATATGGAGGACAGCAATTACTTTTAGTACAAACAAACTAGTGAATTTTAGATTTTTTTTCTTCTTTACTAATCCTCTAGACTTCTACTTCTTTCATATTATGATCCACACATAAACAGATTCATAAAGAATCTGTTTCACAATTTAGTTTCATATTATGATCCAGAGGGTGTTTTCATTAAGGTGTATCTCCTTTATGGAAAGATATTCACTAGTTCCATTATGTATGATATACAACCAATGTTAAATATTTTACAAAGCCTCTTCTGAGTGGTAAACACTCAGTGTGACATATGTATGAGGGATTTGCTTTGTTATACAAAATAAGAGTTTTTATAAATTATATTTAACTTCCTTATAGTTTATTTTTATGTAATTTATGGCAGAGGCAGCCAAATGTCTGATCCTAAACCAGAGACATGATGAGTCTATCACTGTCAATTCCAGAAGAGAGAGCAGATTGTCCTGAATTTCCAGCACTCTTTTTCCTTCAGACTTTGGACACTATTTTTTTTGGCCACCCTGCTTGCGGGATCATAGTTCCCTGACCAGGGATTGAACCTGCATGACAGTGATAGCATGGAGTCTTAACCACTGGACCACCAGGGAATTCTCCAGACTTTGGGCACTATTACACCAAGCTCTGCAACCACAATCACTTCCTTCTAAATCATTGATTTGCAGTGTTACTTTCCTTCAGCTAAAGTAGTCATATGTTTTTGTGGCTCTAAGTCTGTGCAACTAAATGAGCACGAAAAATAGATTCTTCTCTGGTAAAACATGGAAATCCCTGATTTAAATATAAGTATCAGTTTGGTTTTGAGAAAAGAAAAAATGTGATATCTTTTGAGGGTACAAGAACAATTTCAAGTTTTAAAAATACAGTTCATTTCACAGACATCAAGTCTTCCTTCTGTGGAGATAAGCTAGGACACCTCACAGAAAAAGGAAATCTGTGGGAATATACTGAATGACTTCAAATTTTCCTATATTTTATTAAACTGATAAGGTTCATATAATTATCAGCAAGTTTTAAATTGCAGAATGGATCTAATCATTCTCAGGTACTCAAGACTGCTTTCCATATTTCATATATATATTGAAAAGTAAACAAAACAGTTTGGTTCACAGATTCTTTTAAACTGAACTTTCTTATGAAATTTTAGCAATAAATTATAAAGTAAAATGATACCAGAGCCAGGTGTTTTTTTTTAATTTGTTTTTTTAATTGAATGTATGATTCTTTAAATCCTATAGTGCTTTACAGTTTTCAAAAGTTTCATAAATATGATTTTACCATCCCAATTTTGCCCCTCCTCCATTCACTCTCCCCATTGGTAACCACTAGTTTGTTCTCTATATCTATGATGTCTGCCTCTTTTTGGTTTTATTCACTAGTTTGTTGTATTTTTTAGATTCTATATATAAGTGATATCATACAGTATTTGTCTTTCTCTGCCTGACTTATTTCACTTAGCATAATATTCTCTAAGTCCATCCATGTTGCTACAAATGGCAAAATTTCATTCTTTTTATAGCTGAGTAGTATTCTGTTGTCTACATATACCACATCTTTATCCATTCATCTGTTGATGGACGCTTAGGTTGCTTCCATTCCTTGGCAATTGTAAATAATGTTGCTAGCAACTTTGGGGTGCAAGAATCTTTTTGAATTACTCTTTTTGTTTCTTTTTGATATATACCCAGGAGTGGAATTGCTGGATCATTTGGTAGTTCTGTATTTTGTTTTTTGAGCAACCTCAAAATTAGTTACTGCTGTACCAATTTACCTGCACAGTGGCTGCACCAATTTACCTTCCCACCAACAGTGTAAGAGGGTTCCCTTTTCTCCACATCCTCGCTAACATTTGTTATTTGTTTTCTTTTTGATGATACCCATTCTGACCTGTGTGAGGTGATATCTTGTTGTGGTTTTGATTTGCATTTCTCTTATGATTAGCAATATTGAGCATCTTTTCATGTGCCTGTTGCTCATCTGCATTTCCTCTTTGGAAAAATGTCTATTCAATTCTTCTGACCATTTTTAATCAGGTTGTTTGTATTTTTTATGTTGAGTTTTATAAGCTGTTTATATGTGTTGGATTTTAACCCCTTATTGGTCATATCATTTGCAAATATCTTCTGTGTTCAGTAGATTGGCATGGAGGGAACATACCTTAACATGAAAAAGGCCATATATGAAAACCCAACAGCTAACGTCATACATTATACTCAAAGGTGAAGAGATAAAAGCATTTCCTCTAAGATCAGAAGCAAGACAAAGATGTCCACTCTCACCACTTTTATTCAACATAGCTTTGGAAGTCCTAGACATGACAATCATAAGACAAAAATAAAATAAAAGGAATCTAAATTGGAAAAGAAGAAGTAAAACTGTCACTGTTTGCAGATGTCATGATACTATAAATAAAAAACCTAAAGATGTCACCAGAAAACTACTAGAGCTCATCAAAGAGTTTGGTAAAGTTACAGGATACAAAGTTAATATACAGAAATCTGTTGCATTTCTATATACTAACAACAAAATATCAGAAAGAGAAATTAAAGAAATAGTTCCATTTACCATCACATCAAAAAGAATAAAATACCTAGGAATAAGCCTACCTAAGGAGGTAAAAGTCCTGTACTCAGAAAACTATAAGACACGGATGAAAGAAATTGAAGATGACACAAACAGATGGAAAGATATACTGTGTTCTTGGATTGGAAGAATCAATATTGTTAAAAGGACCATACTACATCAGGCAATCTATAGATTTAATGCAATCCCTATCAAAACACCAATGACATTTTTTACAGAACTAGAACACATAATTTTAAAATGTATGTGGAAACACAAAAGACCCCAAGTAGCCAAAACAATCTTGAGAAAGAAAAATGGAGCTGGAAGAAACAACTCCATAGCTGACCTCAGACTATACTACAAAGCTACAGTCATCAAAACAATATGGTACTGGCACAAAAACAGACACATAGATCAGTGGAACATAATAGAGGGCCCCGAAGTAAATTCACACAGTTTTTGTCAATTAAACTGTGACAGAGGAAGCAAGAATATACAATGGAGAAAATATATTCTCTTCAATAAGTGGTGCTGGGAAAAATGGACAGCTACTTCTAAAAGAATGAAATTAGAACATTCTCTAACACCATATACAAAAATTAACTCAAAGTGGATTAAGAACCTAAATGTAAGGCTGGATACTATAAAACTCCTAGAGGAAAACATAGGCAGGACATTCTTTGACAGAAATTTCAGCAATATTTTTGGGGATCTATCTCCTAGAGTAATTTTAACAAAAGCAAAAAATAAACAAATGGGACCTTATTAAACTTAAAATATTTTGCACAGCAAAGGAAGCCATCAAGAGAGCCAGTTATTCTTAATGTATCTCCAATACTAGTGTGTATATGTATCTGGTATGATAGGTGTATACGGTGGCTTTGATGTTTACTCAGGCTTATGGAGGTTGAATCTGGGGGATCCAGACTGGGAAACACAATATGTGCTGAAGCCAGAGTAATGATATGGCCAGAGAGAGGGAAGGACAAATAAAGAGAATATTACCCTTGTTTAGGATAAAATGAAGTATCAATACATTATGAGAACTACATTAGGAGGTATAAAATTTAGAAATTCTCAATCTGACCAGCCTAATTTAAGGTTTCTAATTATTGTAATCTTTCCAGCTTATTTTCTAGAATATTTACACAGTGCTATTTTATACCAAGAACTATTTGCTAAAATTTTAATTGCTATTGAAAAAATCCCAAAGGTGACAGAATTTTTTAAGGATTATAAATCTGCTGATTTTATAAAATTCATTAGTATTTTGTTGGATTTAAAGTATGTGTAGAATTTTTGGTGGAATAATTATACCACAGAGATAAATAAGGTATAGCTCACTTTTGTTTTATGTTAGAAAAGTGAAAGGAAACCAAGTAAAGCTGAATGTTAAGAAAAAAGAACTAGAGAACTAGAGAGAGGGCCTCACAGGGGGCATTCAAAGTCTGTTACATGCAACAAGACTCCAGTCTCTAAATTTATTTTTTCCCCTCTCTTGACCTTCTTATTATCTCATGTTTTCCTATCATAAGGGAGATGATGCCGTGATGAATTATAATGCCAGAATTTAACTAAATTAGGCCATAATAAGAAGGTTCTGCTAAAATAATCAAGCTTCCTATAAAGTAAGAGATTAAGGAAGATGCTGTATATTTTACTGTGCATATTGCAAGCATTGAGAAAATTAGTCTTTAAAAATGCTTGACTGCTAAGATGTTACAGGTGTATGAATGCTAAATAAGAACAAGGTAAATTGAAGGAAACATGGATTATAATTTTGATCTCATAATTAGAAAAGCAAATATTCAGCAAATAGTCAACATATTATATAATATTTTGCTCCTCGTGTTTTATAGGGGGTAGAGAATAAACAAAATAAAGAACAAGTAACTCTAACTTTTTAAGTTAATTGTACATAGATAATAATAAATAATAACTAAATGTAGTAATAATAGTATTGGATGTTGAAGGAACATAATGTGAGTTTTGCCTCATTTTATATTTTTGTCTTTGCCAAGCCCTTTAGTTTGAAATAAAGGAGAAGTAAAGAGAAGGATGAATCTTTCTCCATGCTCCTCTTATTGCACTCAGCCAAGGCTGCAGTTTCCCAGTGCTATCTTAAATACACTCCTTACAGCTCTCACCTTTTCACGTGTAACACTTTCTTAACTTTCCTCCCGTTCTATAAACTGTAAAGTTAAGATTAGCACCTGGTGTATAGTAGTAAATGGACGTGTTAGTTGTCATTATTTCTCAGATAGGTAGATTTGGACATATGGGAGTGTGTATGTATTATGTGATTATTTTGTATGTTTTTGTATGTACATAAATAAAGTGTACTCAGTGCTTATTAGAAAAGAATAAAATATGATCACATTTAATACTCCATGACTAACATGTGGACTTGTTACATTATCTCCATTTTCAGATAAATAAATTTCAGCGAAGTTAAATAATCCAGATAATATTGCTATTGAATCAGAATTTGAACCAACACTTGTCTGATTCTAAAACCTCCAATTTTCCCACAAGTTTAGGCTGTGGAAAAAGATCTAGACAAAGATCAAATAATAGCAAAAGTGGAAACTGTTTCAAAACTATTTTACATGATCAGTAACTATAGTTGTACTGTCAAATGATAAGGAAAACACTATGACAACATAACCCAGTTCCATTTCCATCTCTTGAGTCACAAATAGTTCAGAGTTCTGAGAAGCTGCATCTTTAAAAGTTAGGGACTCTCCCATTTGCCATACTCCCTTTTTGTCAGAAACTAGCTAGCATCTTCTCCCTTAATTTCTCTTATGAAGAAGTAGTGTACCAAGGAAACAGTGGGATCAGTGATTCCAAGTGCAGGCAATAAGGGGTATAATTTAAAAAGAATGAAACTGAATAAAAGTTGATATTTTTTAAAATCACCTTGGCCAGGCAACTCTAAATCATGTTAGTAATAAAATACTTTCCTCTCTTGGGGTGGGAGTAGAGAGGCATTCCCATCACAAACTCCAAACCTGGTTTACAAATGTTTGTAGAGTTAAACGCTGGGTATCAGTGTCAGGCTTGGGTTGGGAAGAAAGAGTAGAAAGACAGGATGGGGCAACCAGGACATGCCAGGACCAGAATTTTGTTAGATCAGGGAATCTGATGTTGAGATCTAAAAACCAACAACACAAAGTTCATATTGGCAAGGGAATACAAGTATTGTAAGTCCAGGTGGAAGAGCTGAGTCCAGCAAAGTAGGAAGGAACAGAAATCCAGGCTCACTCTTAGGGAATGCAAGACCTTGGGACTGGACACAAAGATTATGGGAACTGGATACCAGGTAACAAGTATGAAGATAGGCATCAGGACAAACTTTGATGGGAACTAGCATCTTTTTCCTGGTCAGGAAAGACTTGGATCCAGAGGCTGCATACAACCTCCACTATAGAGTCAAATGGAAACCAAATATGGCAACCTCAAAGGAATATAGAGATGTCTACTGAGTCTTTAAATTCTAAAACAGAGGGCTTCCCTGGTGGCGCAGTGGTTGAGAATCCGCCTGTAGATGCAGGAGACACGGGTTCATGCCCCGGTCCGGGAAGATCCCACATGCCGCGGCACGGCTGGGCCTGTGAGCCATGGCCGCTGAGCCTGTGCATCCGGAGCCTGTGCTCCGCAACGGGAGAGGCCACAACAATGAGAGGCCCGCATACCGCAAAAAAAAAAAAAAATTCTAAAACAAATTAAACCTACAGAGAATCCAGAGTTATCAGGTTCATTCTATCCACTCTTGAAAATAAATTGACTGAATTTGGGGGCACTCTTTGCATGAATAAAATTTGAAAATTGCTGAACACCTTGGGTTCTGAAAATCTCAAAGACCAATGGAAGCACTTTGTTGACTTTATAAGCTCAAAACCTCCATAAATACAATACCAATAAAGGGCTAGAAAAAACATTAAGATCATGTATCCACTTAATTTATATAAATAGATGGTAGATATCCATGATGTAAAGGTTTATGTATAAGGTGATCAGAGTTCAGTTTTGAGTGAACTTGTTAATATCGCAAGGAAATTGAGAATCAGGCAAACTCTTTGGATTCAGACATCTTGGTGAAGACCACTTGGGCTTTGCACAACTGATACGCTACATTTTGTAAATTTGATAAGGACCTCTTTCAGACTTGAATCTCCATCTTTAACCTCCCTGATAAGAGATGAAAGCAGATGTTTCTCATTTAAAGTTACAAGGCTACAGAACACTATGCCTCAAGAAGTTTGATTTGTCTTGATATTTGATTAGTATGGAGTTACTAAAACCACTGTTCACTGGACTTGAACCAGGCTTCAGAAAACGAAGTAGAATGTCAAGAATATCCTTTCAGTGTGAATTGAGGATTTTGCAGAAAAAAACAAAATGAAATGCTTCCTTTCCCCCTCATTTTGCCTTATGATAAAATAGCACTTTAAAGTACTTAGGTATTAGGTTATTCTTAGAATTTTATATATATGTATATATTTTACTCCATTTTCCAGCAATAAATACCAGTTCCATTTAGTAAAGAGTGACTGGTTCATTTTCCCCTAAGATTTACATATTTTCTGCTTCATTGGTCAGTGCACACTTTTTAAATTGAAAACTACTAAAGATTTATGCTAGTTCTTTTTAGTGGCTTCCATCAATGTCAATGCCATTTACTTTTGGAGCTATATTTTTAGAAATAAGGTAACAGTGTCTTCTAGTAAGTCTAGAAAAGAGGAACTTCTGAAGTAAGGTAATCAATTCATTTATTCACTCATTCAATAAACATTTTTGACTCATTTGACAACAGGGTATTACTCTCATAGAAGTCTACAGAATATTTTGGAATTAGTAATATATATATATATAATAAAATATATATTATATTAATAATATATATATAGGGGTATAGTTGCTTTACACTGTTGTGTTAGTTTTTGGTGTACAACAAAGTGAATCAGCTATATGTATACATATATCCCCTCCCTCTTGGACCTCCCTCCCACCCCATCCCCATCCCACCCATCTAGGTCCCCACATAGCACCGAGCTGAGCTCCCTGTTTTATACAGCAGGTTCCCACTAGCTATCTACTTTACATGTAGTAGTGCATATATTTCAATCCCAATCTCCCAATTCATCCCAACCCCCCTACCCCCTGTGTCCACATGTCCTTTCTCTAAGTCTGCATCTCTATTCCTGCCTTGCAAATAGGTTCCTTAAAAAGCTAAAAATAGAACTACCATATGACCCAGAAATCCCACTACTGGGCATATACCCTGAGAAAACCATAATTCAAAAATTCACATGCACCCCAATGTTCATTGCAGCATTATTTACAATAGCCAGGGCATGGAAGCAACCTAAATGTCCATCAACAGAGTAATGGATAAAGAAAACATGGTACATGTATACAATGGAATATTACTCAGCCATTAAAAGGAACAAAATTGGGTCATTTGTAGAAACGTGGATGGAAGTAACAAATACCATACATTAATGCAAGAGAAAAACAAATATTGTATATTAATGCATAAATGTGGAATCTAGAAAAATGGTACAGATGAGCCTATTTGCAGAGCAGGAATAGTATTTTTTTTAGCACAATTTTAATGAGTAGAAAACTAATTTATGTTCTTTAGAAGGAAGGTGAAAGTCAAAGATAAGTGTTTTGTTCTGATAACTTTTCTACTGGGGGGATTATATTGTCAGTTCAAAATACCATAATGCCCTAAAAATGAACTGACAATGCTTTTGTCTCATTTGTAGTTTTTCTTTTGTCAAGTGCCTAGGATGGAGATAAGAGAGAAAAAGAGGAGAATGTATTCTTCTCTGCATCACTCTCATTCCATTTAGCTAAAATTGTGGAACCCCAGTGCTATCTTAAGTACATTATTTGGAGTTCTCATCTTTCTACCTTTAACCACTTATTTTGTCTCTGTGCTTCAGTTGCACCACCTGTAAATAAAGAAAAAAATCTATGTTCATAGTTATTTTTTTAAGCTTTTAAATTAAATGAATGTAAAAATGCTTACGACAGTGTCTAGTCCATTGTAGTAAATATAAATGTTAATTACCCTTTCTCAAATAGCTGATCTGAGCATATATGGTGAGTGGTTGTGTGTTTTATATGTATATGCTTATATGTCCATGTATTTGTATATACATAAATATTGTATAGCCAGTGCTTATTAGAAATAGATAAAATGCTCATTTCCTTAGGTTCATTTTTCCAGGTTATTAGAATTACATCTTATGCTAGAGAAAACTGTGAAGGCAGAGTAGGGAGAAAGGTAAAAAGAGGCGGCAAAAAAGACAGCTCCCTGAAATGCATTATTTATGTCATCTTCACTGGGTCCTCATGGATCCTCATTCTTGAAGATGGATCCATATTCTGCCTTCATAGATCATTTTAATCTGAATAACCTGAGCTACAATATGCAATTTATGAAGGTAACAGTGTTTCTTAAAGTAATATTGGATTGTGCAAGATCTATGACCAACACTGTGAAGCTAAAGCTAAAATGTTTATTTTTTTACACTCTAATATGACATCCTTCTGTATTCAGAGAACATTTTCTTTTAGTGTTGTGACAAATTCTGAAGACAGTTAGAAGGCTAAAGCAATTTGGATTGCCAAGCAGAAATCAAAATTGATGAATTTCTTGCTGAATTTAACAAACAAAGTGTTTTGGGATGTTGTTTTTCATCTGTATTGATTTTCAATTTTCTTTCTTTTATTTATAGGGCTTCTATTAAATATTTTACAGAGTGGTTAATAATACCCAGTGTTTCAATTTTGAAATGAAGCTTGGTATAAAGTTTTTTAACCTTGACATTTCTGCATCATTTTATATTATTTTCCTTATAAATTTTTTTTACTTTTTTTCTTTTTTTTAAGTTGAGGTATAGTTAATTTACAATATTATATAAGTTTCAAGTGTGCAACAGTGACATAATTTTTAAAGTTTATCCTCCATTTATAGTTATTCTAAAATATATTCCCTGTGCTGTACAATATATCCTTGTAGATTATTTATTTTAAACATAGCAGTTTGTACCTCTCAATCCCCTATCCCTATCTTGTCCCTCTATCATTTCCTCTCCCCACTGGCAACCACTAGTTTGTTCTCTATATCTGTGAGTCTGCTTCTTTTTTTGTAATATTCAATAGTTTGTTGAACTTTTTAGATTTCACTTATAAGTAATTACATACAGCATTTGCCTTTATCTGACTGACTTTTTCACTAAGCATAATACCCTCCAAGTTTATCCATGTTGTTGCAAGTGGCAAAGTTTCATTCTTTTTTGTCCCTGAGTAGTAAGTAGTCCATTGTGAGATATATATATATATATATATATATATATATATATATATATATATATATATATAATCAATATCCATTCATTATCAATATCCATTCATCTGATTATGCACACTTAGGTTGCTTCTATGTACTGGTTATTGTAAATAGTGGTGCCATGAACATTGGGGTGCATATATATTTTCAAACTATTTTTTTTTGCTTTCTTTTGCTATATACCTAGGAGTGGAATTATTGGATTATGTGGTAGTTCTACTTTTAGTTTTTTGAGGAACTTACATACTGTTTTCCACAGTGGCTGCAGCAATTTACATTATTGCCAACAGTGTACCAGGTTTCCCTTTTCTCCAAAGCCTCACCAACATTTGTTATTTGTGGTCTTTTTGATGATAGCCATTCTGGCAGGTGTGAGGTGATACCTCACCATGGTTTTTATCTGCCTTTCTTTGATGATTAGCAATGTTGAGCATCTTTTCATGTCCCTGTTGACGATTTGTATGTCTCCTTTGGAAAAATGTCTCTTTGGGTCTTATGACCACTTTTTAGTAGTTTTTTGTTTGTTTTGTCTTATTTTCTACTGTTGAGTTGTATGAGCTGTTTATATATTTTGGATATGAACCCCTTATCATTATTTGCAGATATTTTCTCCCATTCCATAGGTTGTCTTTTCATTTTGTCAGTGGTTTCCTTTGCTGTGCAAAAGCTTTTTTTTTTTTTTGCATGGGTTTACTCCTTTATTTTCTGAATACAAAGAATTACATTGATTGATTTTTGTAGTAACTTTTTAAATATATAATTCATGTACCACACAATTCACCCATTAAAGTGTAGAATTCAAGGGCTATTAGGGTATCCAGAGATGTCCCAAAAACAGCACAATCAATTTTAGAATATTTTAATCTCCCCAAGAAATGCACCCCTTAGGTATTTCCTCCCAATGCCCCTATGTCCCCCTGACCCAGGCAAACACTAATATACTTTCTGGATGAAAAATCTATGGATTTGCCAATTCTGGACATTTCATATAAATGGAATCACAGAATACGTGGTCCTTTGTATTTGGATTTTCTCATTTACCATAAAGCTTTTTTTTAGGTGTAGTAACATACACATAACATAAAAATTATCATTTTTACAATTTATAATACACTTAGTGCATTCACATTGTTGCACAATCATTACCATTATCTTTAAAACTTTTTCATCATCCCAAACAGAAGCTCTGTACCCATTAAACAATAGTTCCCCAGTACTCCCTCAAGCCCATAGTAACCACTATTCTACTTTCTCTCTATGAATTTACCTATTCTAGGTACCTCATATAAGTAGAATCGTATAATTGTTGTCCTTCTGTCTGGCTTATTTCAATTACCATAATGTTTTCAAAGTTTATCTATGTGGTAGCATGTATCAGAATTTCTTTTTAAGACTGAGTAATATTCCATTGTATGTATATGCCACATTTTGTTTATCCATTCATTGGTTGATGGAGACTTGTGTTGCTTCCTCCTTTCAGTTAATGTGAATAATGCCACTATGAACATGGGTATACAAATACCTAAGTCCTTGCTTTCAATTGTTTTGAGTATATATCTAGGAATGGAACTGCTGAATCATAAGTGATTCTATAAGTTTTTGAGGAACTGCCATAACGTTTTGCATAGCAGCTGCACCATTTTACACTCCCATAAGCAATGCACAAGCATTCCCGTTTCTCCACATTCTTGCCAACATTTGTTATTTTCTATTTCATTGATAACAACCATCCTAATGGATATGAAATGATATCTCACTGTAGTTTTGGTTTGAATTTCCCTAATGATAAATGATGTTGAGCATCTTTTCATATGCTTACACAAAACATTTCTTTGTTAGATACATATTTTGCAAATATTTTCGCCTATCTATGGCTTGCCTTTTCATTTTTGAATTATGTCTTTTTTTTTTTTTTTTTGCAGTATGCGGGCCTCTCACTCTTGTGGCCTCTCCCGTTGTGGAGCACAGGCTCCAGATGCGCAGGCTCAGTGGCCATGGCTCACGGGCCCAGCCACTCTGTGGCATGTGGGATCTTCCCGGACCAGGGCATGAACCCGTGTCCCCTGCATCAGCAGGTGGACTCTCAACCACTGTGCCACCAGGGAAGCCTGAATTATGTCTTTTTTTGAGAAGTAGTGTTAAGTCTGTATTTTGTCTTTTAGTCTTGTCTATGGTTTTTATTTTTTAATAGATATTTATTGGAGTATAATTGTGTCACAATACTGTGTTAGTTTCTGTTGTAAAACAAAGTGAACCAGCCATATGCATACATATGTACCCATTCCCCTCCCTCTTGAGCCTCCCTCCCATCCTCCCTCTCCCACCCCTCTAGGTCAGCACGAAGCACCGAATTGATCTCCCTGTGCTACACTGCTGCTCCCCACTAGCTAACTGTTTTACATTTGGTAGTGTATAAATGTCGATGCTACTCTCACTTCACCCCAGCTTCCCCCTCCCACCCTGTGTCCACAAGTCCATTCTCTATGTCTATATCTTTGTTCCTACCCTGCAACTAGGCTCATCAGTACCATTTTTTTTTACATTCCACATATATACATTAGCATATGCTATTTGTTTTTCTCTTTCTGACTTATTTCACTCAGTATGACAGACTCTAGGTCCATCCACCTCAATACAAACAACTCAATTTTGTTTCTTTTTATGGCTGAGTAATATTCCATTGTATATATGTGCCACATCTTCTTTATCCATTCACCTGTCAATGGACATTTAGGTTGGTTCCATGTCCTGGCTATTTTAAATAGTGCTGCAATGAACATTGTGGCACATGTCTCCTTTTGAATTATGTTTTTCTAAGTGTATATGCCCAGTAGTGGGACTGCTGGGTCATATGGTAGCTCTATTTTTAGTTTTTTAAGAAACCTCCATACTGTTTCCCATAGTGATTGTATCAATTTACATTCCCACCAACAGTGCAGGAGGGTTCCTTTTTCACCACACCCTTTCCAGCATTTATTGTTTCTAGATTTTTTCATAATGGTCATTCTGACCTGTGTGAGGAGATACCTCACTGTGGTTTTGATTTGCATTTCTCTAATGATTAGTGATGTTGAACATATTTTCATGTGCCTCTTGGGCATCAGTCTGTCTTCTTTGGTGAAATGGCTACTTAGGACTTCTGTCCATTTTTACTGGATTGTTTGTTTTTTTGATATTGTGCTCCATGATCTGTTTGTATATTTTGGAGATTAATTCTTTGTCTGTTGTTTCATTGGAAAATACTTTCTCTCATTCTGAGGGTTGTCTTTTTGTCTTGTTTATGGTTTCCTTTGCTGTACAAAAGCTTTTAAGTCCCATTTGTTTATTTTTGTTTTTATTTCCATTACTCTGGGGGGTGGATCAAAAAAGATCTTGCTTGGTTTATGTCAAAGAGTGTTTTTCCTATGTTTTCCTCTAAGAGTTTTATAGTGTCTGGTCTTACATTTAAGTCTTTAATCCACTTGGAGTTTATTTTTGTGTATGGTGTTAGAGAGTGTTCTAATTTCATTCTTTTACATGTAGCTGTCCAGTTTTCCCAGCACCATGTATTGAAGAGGCTGTCTTTTCTCCATTGTATGTTCTTGCCTCCTTTGTCATAAATTAGATGTCCATATGTGTGTGGGTTTTTCTCTGCACTTTCTATCCTGTACCACTGATATATATTCCTGTTTTTGTGCCAGTACCATATTATCTTGATTACTGTAGCTTTGTGATATAGTTTCAAGTCAGGGAGCCTGATTCCTTCCAACTCCATTTTTCTTTATCAAGATTGCTTTGGCTATTTGAGTTTTTTGTGTTTCCATGCAAATTGTGAATTTTTTTGTTCAAGATCTGTGAAAAATGCCATTGATTATTTGATAGGGATTGCATTGAATCTGTAGATTGCTTTGGGTAGTATAGTCATTTTCACAATATTGGTTCTTCCAATCCCAGAACATGGTATATTTCTACATCTGCTTATGTCATCTTTGATTTCTTTCATCAGTGTTTTATAGTTTTCTGAGTACAAGTCTTTTGCCTCCTTCGGCAGGTTTATTCTTAGGCATTTTATTCTTTATGTTGCTATGGTAAATGGGAGTGTTTCCTTAATTTCCCTTTCTGATTTTTCATTGTTGGTGTATAGGAATGCCAGAGATTTCTGTGCATTAATCTTGTATCCTGCAACCTTACCAAATTAATTGATTAGTTCTAGCAGTTTTCTGGTGGCATCTTTAGGATTTTCTATGTATAGTATCACATCATCTACAAACAGAGTTTTACTTCTACTTTTCCAATTTAGATTCCTTTTATTTCTTTTTCTTCTCTGAATGCCATGGCTAGGGCTTCCAAAACTATGTTGAATATGAGTGGTGGGAGTGGACATCCTTGTCTTATTCCTGATCTTAGTGGACATCCTTTCAATTTTTCACCATTGAGTATGATGCTTGCTTTGGGTTTGTTGTATATGGCCTTTATTATGAGTTAGGCTCCCTCTATGCCCATTTTCTGGAGAGTTTTTATCATAAATGGATGTTGAATTTTGTCAAAAGATTTTTCTGCATCTATTGAGATGATCATATGGTTTTTATTCCTTAATTTGTTAATGTGGTGTATCACACTGATTGGTTTGTGTATATTGAAGAATCCATGCATCCCTGGGATAAATTTCACTTGTTCATGGTGTATGATCCTTTTAATGTGTTGTTGGATTCTGTTTGCTAGTGTTTTGTTCTGGATTTTTGCATCTATGTTCATCAGTGATATTGGCCTTTAATTTTCTTTTCTTCTGATTTCTTTTTCTGGTTTTGGTATCAAGGTGATTGTGCCTTCATAGAATGAATTTGGGAGTGTTTCTCACTTTGCAATTTTTGGAGGAGTTTGAGAAGGATCAGTGTTAGCTCTGCTCTAAATGTTTGATAGAATTTGCCTGTGAAGCCATCTGGTCCTGGACTCTTTTTTGTTGGAATATTTTTGATTACAGTTTCAATTTAATTACTTGTGATAGGTCTGTTTATGTTTTCTAATTCTCCCTGGTTCAGTCTTGGAAAATTTTACTTTTCCAAGAATTCATCCATTTCTTCCAGGTTCTCCATTTTATTGTCATATAGTTGTTTGTAGTAGTCTCTTAAATCCTTTGTATTTCTGCAGTGTCAGTTGTAATTTCTCCTTTTTCATTTCTAATTTTGTTGAATTTCGTCCTCTCCCTTTTTTTCTTGATGAGTCTGGCTAATGGTTTATCAATTTTGCTTATCTTCTCAGAGAACGAGCTTTTAGTTTTATTGATCTTTGCTATTATTTTCTTCATTTCTATTTCAGTTATTTCTGCTCTGATCTTTATGATTTCTTTCCTTCTACTGACTTTGGGTTTTCTTTGTTCTTCTTTCTCTAGTTGTTTTAAGTGTAGGGTTAGATTGTTTATTTGAGATTTTTCTTGCCTCTTGAAGTGAGATTGAATTGCTATAAACTTCCCTCTTAGAACTTCTTTTGCTGTGTACCATAGGTTTAGGGTCATCGTGTTTTTGTTGTCATTTATCTATGTATATTTTAACTTCTTGTTTGATTTCTTCAGGGGTCTCTTGGTTATTTAATAGGGCACTGTTTAGCCTCCATGTATTTTTGTTTTTTTCAGTTTTTTCCCTGTAATTGATTTCCAATATCATAATGTTGTGGTCAGAAATTATGCTTAATACTATTTCAATTCTCTTAAATTTTCTGAGGCTTGATCTGTGACCCAAGATGTGATCTATCCTGGAGAATGTTCCATGTACACTTGAGAAGAAAGTATATTCTGTCACTTTTGGGTGGAATGTTCTATAAATATCAATTAAATCTATCTGGTCTATTGTGTCATATAAAGCTTGTGTTTCCTCATTTATTTTCTGTTTGGATGATCTGTCCATTGGTGAAAGTGGGGTGTTAATGTCCCTTACTATTATTGTGTTACTGTCAGTTTCTCCTTTCATGGGTGTTAGCATTTGCCTTATGTATTGAGGTGCTCCTGTGTTGGGTGCATAAACATTTGTAATTGTTATATCTTCTTCTGGGATTGATCCTTTGATCATTATGTAGTGTCCCTCCTTATCTTTTGTAACAGTCTTTATTTTAAAGTCTATTTTATCTAATATGAGTATTGCTACTCCAGCTTTCTTTTTATTTCCATTTGCATGGAATAACTTTTTCCATCCCTTCACTTTCAGGTTGTATGTGTCACTAGGTCTGAAGTGGGTCTCTTGTAGACAGCATATAGATGGGTCTTGTTTTTGTATCCATTCAGCCAGTCTGTGTCTTTTGGTTGAGGCATTTAATACATTTACATTCAAGTTTATTATCGATATGTATGTTTCTATTACTATTTACTTAATTGTTTGGCTTTGTTTTTGTGGGTCTTTTTCTCCTTTTGTGTTTCCTTCCTAGAGAAGTTTCTTTAACAATTGTTGTAAAGCTGGTTTGGTGCTGCTGAATTCTCTTAGCTTTGCTGGTCTGAAAAGCTTTTGATTTCTCCATCAAAGCTGAATGAGATCCTTGCTGAGTAGAGTAATCTTGGTTGTAGGTTTTCCTCTTTCATCACTTTAAGTATATCCTGCCACTCCCTTCTGGCCTGCAGGGTTTCTGCCGAAAAATCAGTTGACAACCTTATGGGGCTTCCCTTGTAAGCTATTTTTTGTTTTTCCCTTGCTGCATTTAATATTTTTTCTTTAAATTTAATTTTTGGTAGTTTGATTAATTATGTGTCTTGGTGTGTTTTTCCTATGGTTTATCTTGTATGGGACTCCCTTTACTTTCTGTACTTGGATGACTATTTCCTTTCTCACATTAGTGAAGTTTTCGACTATAATGTCTTCAAATATTTTCTCAGACTCTTTCTTTTTCTCTTCTTCTTCTGGAACCATAGAATTCAAACGTTGGTGCATTTTGTGTTGTCCCAGACGTCTCTGAGATTGTCTTCAATTCTTTTCATTCTTTTTTCTTTATTCTGAGCCTCGGCAGTTATTTCCACCATTTTGTCTCCAGCTCACTTATTCTTTCTTCTGCCTCAGTTATTCTGTTATTGATGCCTTCTAGTGTATTTTTCATTTCATTTATTGTGTTGTTCACCTCTGTTTCTTTTTTCTTTAGTTCTTCTAGATCTTTGTTAAACATTTCTTGTATTTTCTCAAGCTGTGCCTGCATTCTATTTTTGAGATTCTGGATCACCTTTACTATCATCACTGAATTAATTTTCAGGTAGATTGCTTATTTCCTCTTCATCTATTTGGTCTTGTAGGTTTTTACCTTGCTCCTTCATCTGTGACATATTTTTTTGTCATCTCATTTTTTTTTAAGAGTGGGATTGTGTTCCTGTCTCACTGGTTGTTTGGGCAGAGGCTTCTAACACTGTAGTTTGTAGGCTGTTGGGTAGAGCTTAGTCTTGGTGCTGAGATGAGGACCTCCATGAGACATTCCAATGAATATTCCCTGAGGTCTGAGGTTCTCTGTTAGTCCAGTGGTTCAGATTCAGAGCTCCCACCACAGGAGCTTCAGCCCGACCCCTGGCTCATGAACCAAGATCCCGGAAGCCACATGGTGTGGCAAAAAAGGAAAAAAAAAATAACAGAACAATAACAAAGTAAAAAATATAATTAGACTAGGAAACTAACAAATATTGTAGAAAGAATGTAAAAATAAAAATATAGATTAATCAACAACTGGAAGGTACATCAGTACTTTTTTACCATAATAAAAGGGAGGAGATGGGAAAAGGAATAAAAGGAAGAAAGAAAGGAAAAGGAGGGAAAAGGCCTTGGCTGTGGAGGGTGGGGCCTAAACAAGGGTGAGGTTTGGGCAGTGGGCGTGGCCTATGCTTAGGACCCACAGACTGGAAAATGCCCTTGGGGCTGTGGGAGGTTAGGCTTAGGCTCAAGGAAAAGAAGGGGCCCAGGTGTGCCCCCCACCCCTAGTCTCAGAGGGCAGGGTACCTCACCTCAGAGCCCAGAAAGTTTCCTGGCTCAAATGGGTGGGGCAAAGGCCCTCCTCTCCTCTCCTGCTCCTCCTGTCCCTGAGGGCACCTCCTGATCTCCCCACCCTCCCTCCTATGCCCCCAGGACCAATGCAGTGGAGCTTGTGTATGGTTTTTAAATAAAAGATTTTTATTTTGGAAGAATCTTATTTCTTGGTATTTTATTTTATGATCTTTTTATTCTTACGAACTCCTTCATATCACAAGGCTATAATCAGAGTCTCTTACATTTTGTTCTAAGACACTCATAACTTTTTTTTTAATATCTGGTATCTCAAATCCTTCTAGAATCTGTTTTTTGTGATGGTTTGTGGTGAGGATGTCAGTATTTCCCCCCACGCACAGAGCCAATGATCTCAGCCATCATCCCTCTATGTTCTCCATTCTTATTTTCCCCCTTCTATGAATTTGTCCCTAGTTTGTTTCCATAGTTCCAGTGACCAACAATCATTGATGAGTCATATATATTTATCCTAAACTTAAAATTTTCAGTAATTACAGAGTGGCATGATTTCTTTCTTCCATTGTTCTTCCAGGCCCAAGGACCTGGATGCCAAGCCCATCCTCTCTGGGTGAAGTGTGAATGTGGTAGAATGCCTGGCCTAAGTCTAATATAAAGAAAAAGATACAAAAGAGATATTGAAACATTTTTAAAAACACTAGACTTTTAAAGTGTGCTTTGCACACAGCAGGGATGCTCTGGCTTACAGTGATGTCAGATGTTGCGGAGAAGCACGGCGGGAAGAAGCAAGGGTTAGTCACCCTGTCTTTCCCCCCAGGACTTCAGAAATAATCACATGAAGTCATAAAATGTAACTACTTACGTATCCTATTTGCTGGGTCCCAGAAAACTTTGAAAAGTTAGCTCTGGCTCCACCTGTTGCCACTCATACAAGTCATTCCTTCCACAGATTAGTCAAAGAAGGAAGACATGTGGGCACTGATGAATTGATATGAAGAAAGCTTTATATATTTAATCTTTAAGAGGAGTGTGAGCCCCTTCAGTTCTCAGAGACTCTGGGCATCATTCCCAAAGCTGTTTAGTTTAACTAGGTCCCATTTATTTATTTTTGCTTTTGTTTTCTTTGCCTTAGGAGACATATCCAAAAAAATATTGCTATGATTTACTTCAAAGAGTGTTATGCCAATGTTTTCGTCTAGTTTTATGGTTTCAGGTCCCACTTTCAGGTCTTTAGTGAATTTTGAGTTTATTTTGTATATCATATACAACTAGAAACTATTCTAATTTCATTGTTTTATGTGTACTTGTCCAATTTTCCCAGCAGCCCTTTTTGAAGATGCTGTCTTTTCTCCATTGTATATTCTTGTCTCTTTTGTCATAGATTAGTTGACCATAAGTGCCTGGGCTTATTTGTGGACTCTTTCTTGTGATTTTTCTTATTTCTTGAGGTGAGCTTTTATCAGTATAAACTTCCCTCTTACAGCTGCTTTTGCTGCATCCCATAAATTTTGGATCATTTTGTTTTCATTTTCATTTACTTCCAGGTATTTTTTATTTCCTCTTTGATTTCTTCAGTGATCCATTTGTTGTTCAGTAGTATATTGTTTAACCTCCATGTGTTTGTGTTTTTTGCTTTTTTTTTACTGTAGTTGATTTATAATCTCATAGTGTTGTGCTTAGAAATGAGGCTTAATATAAGTTCAGTTTTCTTAAACTTACCAAGGCTTGTTTTATGTCCTAGCATGTGTTCTATCCTGGAGAATATTCCATGTGCACTTTAAAAGAACATGTATTCTAATGCTTTGGGATGGAATGTTCTGTATATATTTATTAAAGCCATCTGCTCTAGTCTGTCATTTTAGGTCAGTGTTTCCTTATTGATTTTCTGTCTGGATGATTTGTCCATTGACGTAAGTGGGATGTTGAAGTCCCCTACAATTATTGTGTTACTGTCTACTTCTTCCTTTATCTCTGTTAATATTTGCTTTATATTGGGTGCTTCTATGTTGGGTGCATATATATTTACAATTGTTATATCTTCTTCTTGGATTGATCCTTTGATCATTATGTAATGTCCTTCTTTATCTCTTGTAACAGTCTTTGTTTTAAAGTCTATTTTGTTTGACATAAGTATTGCTATTCTGGCTTTCTTTTCATTCCATTTGCAAAAAATACCTTTTTCCATCTCCTTACTTTTAATCTGTGTGTGTCAGATCAGAATTGAGTCCCTTGTAGGCAGCATATATACAAGTCTTATTTTTGTATCCATTCAGCCAGTTTCTGTCTTCTGATTGGAGCATTTAAATCATTTACATTTAAAGTAATTATTTATATGTATATTCTTATTGCCATTTTGTTAATTGTTTTGAAGTTGTTTTGTAGTTCTTTTTTGTTCCTTCTTCTTTTGTAATTCTCTCTGGTGATTTAATGACTATCTTTAGTGTTGTGTTTGGATTTTTTTTCTTTTTTGTGTATATATCTTTATAGATTTTTAGTTTGTGGTTACCATGAGGTATATATGTATATGTATGATTGTTTTAAGTTGCTGATCTCTTAATTTCAAGTGCCTTATGGCAACCTTGCAATTGTACTCTCCTCCCCTCATGATTACTGTTTCTGACATCATATTTTACACCTGACTATTTTCTGTATTTATTAACTGCCTACTGTGGGTATAGATGATTTTGCTAGTTTTGTCTATTAGCTTTCCTACAAGCTTTGTGCTCAGATGATTTACTACGTTTACTGTGTGTTTGCCTTTACCAATGAGATTTTTCCTTTCACTGTTTTTAGTTTTCTAGTTGTGGCCTTTTCTTTTTTGCTTAGAGAAGTCCCTTTAACATTTCCTGTAAAGATGGCTTAAAGGTGCTGAACTTTTTTAGCTTTTGCTAGTCTATACAACTTTTTGATCTCTCCATCATATCTGAACAAGAGCCTTACCTTATAGAGTGTTCTTGGTTGTAGATTTTCCCCTTTCATCACTTTGAATATAACATTACTTTAAATATATAACTATATAACTATATAACTATATGTATGTATGTATGTATATATATATATATATATATATATATATAAAACCGCTTCTGGCCTGCAGAGTTTCTGCTGAAAAGTCAGTTTATAGCTTTATGGGAGTTCCCTTGTATGTAACTTGTTGCTTTTCTATTGCTGCTTTTAAAAAAAATAAATTTATTTATTTTATTTATTTTTTTGGCTGTGTTGGGTCTTCATTGCTGCACTCAGGCTTTCTCTAGTTGCATCAAGTGGGAGTTGCTCTTCATTGTGTTGTGCGGGCTTCTCATTGTGGTGGCTTCTCTTGTTGTGGAACACAGGCTCTAGGCATGCGGGCTTCAGTAGTTGTGGTGCTTGAGCTCAGTAGTTGTGGCTTGCAGGCTCTAGAGCATAGGCTCAGTAGTTTTGGTGCATGGGCTTAGTTGCTCTGCGGCATGTGGGATCTTCCTGGACCAGGGTTCGCACCTGTGTCCCCTGCATTGGCAGGTGGATTCTTAACCACTGTGCCACCAGGGAAACTGCTCCATTGCTGTTTTTAATATTCCTGTTTGGAAATCTCTGTGCTTCCTGGACTTAGATGTTTGTTTTCCTTCCAAGGTTAAGGAAGTTTTCAGTGCTTATTTCTTCAAATATGTTCTCAACATCTTTCTTGGTCTCTTCTCCTTCTGGAACATCTATAATGCAAATATTAGTGCTTGTGATGTTGTCCCAGAGGTCTCTTAAATAGTCCTTATTTCTTTTCATTTTTTTTTCTTTTTTCTGTTCAGTGTCAGTGATTTCCACTACTCTGTCTTCCAGCTCACTGATCCGTTCCTCTGTATCATTTAGTCTACTTTTGATTCCTTCTAGTGTATTTTTTATTTTAGTTATTGTGTTCTTCATCTCTGTTTTGTTCTTCCTTATATTTTCTGACTCTTTGTTTAAAACTTCTAACTTCTCATTTCTGTGCCTCCATTCTTCTCAAGTGTTCTTTGATCATCTTTAAAATCATTACAGTGAAGTCTTTCTTGGATAGATTGCCTATTTCCACTTCAATTAGTTCTTCTTCTGGGGTTTTATCTTGTTCCATCTTTTGGAAATATTCCTCTGCTTCCTCATTTTGCCTAAATTGCTGCTTTTATTTCTTTCTATCTGGTAGGTTGGTTATGTTTCCCAACCTTGGAGAAATGGCCTTTTGTAGAAGATGTCCTGACAGTGCCCTCCCCTCTCATAACTAGGGCTACATGCTCTAGGGTTGTCCACTAGGGACGTCTTCTGTTGTGGTATGCTGACTACTATGTGGGGTTTGTAGACTTGGTTGACCCCCCGTGGGGTTGGTTGCCAAGCCCTGCCTTGTGAGGGCCTTCTGGTTGCTGTTTGATGAGGCTGTGTCATGAGGCAGCTGGCTGCAGAACCCTGGGACCCCTGGGGCTAGAGCTGGCTCACTGATGATTTGGGTTGTGGTTCAGGAGTCCACAGGGCTGATGTATGCCCACTGGTGGGTAAAGCCAGGTTCTGGGGCTAGTGCCAGCCAACTGGTGGGCAGAGCTGGGTCCTGAGGTCTGGCTATAAGCCTCAAAAATCCCACACCTGGAGTTGGACTGATAGTGAGTGGTGCCAGTTCCTGATACAGCTGACTTTGTGATCTGGAGTGTTTGGGGTGTCCTGAAGCTTGTGTTGGCCTGCTAGTGGGCAGGGCCAGTGCCCAGCTAGTCCCAGAGCAGGTGCTGTTCTGCTGGTGGGGGGGCTGGGTCCACCAGCTGTGAGGCCATGGTTGGCCTGTGGCTCATGTCTGCCTGCTGGTGGGTGAGGCTCGTTGCCTAGGCTGAAGCTGGGTAGCTAGTGGGTGGGGCTGGGATTCTGGGGCTGGTCCTTCCAAGTGGTGGATGGAGCTGTGTCCTGTGTTCTCTGGCTAGAGGACACTGGGGGTTGCAAATCTCATGCCTGTTCCCCGGGTCTAGGTCCTGGGACTTCTGGGGGGCAAGGCTGTGCCAAGGGGTGGCTGTGGGTTCAGGGTAAGGCAGCCTATCTGCTAGTGGGTGGTGCTTTCTCCCTGCCCAGTAGTTGCTTGGCCTAAGGCATCCTAGTATTGGTGCTTACAGGGCATAAGGTGGAGGTGAAGCTGGGGTTATGAGGCTAATAAGAGAGGGGAGGATTCCAAAATGGCAGTTGCCAGCACCAGCATCCATGTGGTGGAACAAGGTCCCCACAATGACTGCTACCAGTGTTTATATTCCTAGGGTAAGCTACATTTACGTTCTGCCTCCCCAGGAGATTCTCCAGATCAGCAGGTAGGTCTTATCCAGACTCCTTTAAAGTTACTGCCTCTGCCCTGGTTCCTGGAGTGCAGTAGATTTTGCGAGCATCTTTTAAGAGTGAAGTCTCTATTTCCCACAGCCCCCTGGGACTCCCCAAAGTAAGCTCCTGGCCTCCAAAGCCAAATATTCTGGGGTTTGTCTTCCTGGTTCAGGACCCCTAGGCTGGAGAGCCCAACATGGGTTTCAGACTCCTCACTCCTTTGAGAGAACCTCTGAATAGAACATGTTCTCCTGTTTCTAAGTCATCCATCCAGCAGTATGAGACTTGTTTATATTGTGACTCTGCCCCTTCTGCTTATCTCATTGTGGTTCTTTCTTTATAACTTTAGTTGTAGAAAATATTTTCTGTTGGTTCTGATCTTTTTCATCAATGGCTGTTCTGTTGTAAATTTAGTGGGCTTGTGAGATGTGGTCTTTCAGGGTTTTTCTACTCTGCCATCTTAGCCCCTGTCCTGATTTCAATTTTCTAAAGAGTGATGGCAACTGCTAAGAGATTGATGTTTTTGATTTTTATAGTAACTCACTTTATGGACTGAGTGTGTTCTCACAAAATTCATTTTTGAAGCCCTAACCCCCAGTACAATGGTTTTTGGAGGTGGGGTCTTTGGAAGGGTAATTATATTTAAATAAGATAATGAGGAAGGGGCCCCACGGTGAGATCCGTGTTTATATAAAAGGAGAAAGTGACCAGAATTTGCTCTCTTTCTGCCATGTGAGAACACAGGGATAAGGTGGTCATATGCGAGCCAGGAAGGGAGCCTTCACCAGTGAACCAAATTAGCCAGCACTTTGATCTTGGATTTCCCAGCCTCCACAACTGTGAGAAACAAATTTCTGTTTTTTAAGTCACCCAGTCTATGGTATTTTGTTACAGCGGCCTGAATGGAATAAGACACCAAGGAATGTATATCAATTCTAAAAACAGTCTGGAAATTTATGATATAAGTCTCTTGCAAGTTTTCTTTGGCCCATGTTGCTAGCGTTTCTTATATTTATAAAGATAAATGTTACTTCATGATTCAAGTGAAATTTTTTTCACTGGCTTTATGGAGTGTGTGTCATTACACACTGTCTCTCTTTTACATATCTGTTGATACATAAAATAATTATTTTAAATAAATGATTTGGAATTCTTATCTTTCAACTTTTAACCACTTATTTTACCTCTGCTTCAGTTTCACCATCTGTAAACAAATAAACTAATTTTATCTACCTCATAGTTATATTTTTTGAGCCTTTAAATGAAATATGTGTAAAAATGCTTATTACAATGTCTTGTCCATGGTAGTAAGTGTAAATGTTAACCATCATTTCTCAAATAGTTGTTAATTTGAATTTTAGCCTGGAGTTAAGAATAGAACTATCATTACTTTTACAAAGCATTCGAAAGGTCTACACTATTTTTTAATTTGTGTTAGACTTCATAAAGTCTTGTTCTTTTTGGCTCCAGGAGGGTAAAGAGGATCTGTATGCAGAAGTTAAAAAAAAAATTTTAGCACAGTAGAAGATCCTTTGAAAGTCAGTGTTTCCAACAACAAAATAGATTTTCTGAAGCCATATGCTCTGGTCACTGGAGTAATTCACGTATCAGATAGCTAGTATTCCTAACTAATTAGATGCAGATCTATGACCAAAGATTGCTCTAGAATGTCTATACATATATTTCATAAATCAGTATTCTGTATTCAATAACTTTGACAATCACCAGGAAAATTTCTACAAAATGAGAGTAATGGTATATCACAATTCTGTTCAGAGGGTATAAAGAGCTAATAGCCAAAGACCTTTATTATGAACATGAGGTCCTTGTTGCTAAATTCAAGTATTTGATTGTAACTGTGTACAGTTTGATTATTTTTTCAAGTTTTAAAATCGTTAATATGGCTTTGAATAAGCTGGAAAACTGAAGGAAATTAGCTGAAGCAAAATTCTTATTAAACTGTTGATCCAGCTGTGTGTGCGTGTGTGTGTGTATGTGTGTGTGTGCGCACCTGTATTATAGTATATGAAAGCCATCTGTTAAGATAATGCTGTTCTTAAGATAGTCCAAAGCAATATGTTTTAATTTCATATTTTCCTTTGATATTGTATAGATTTTTTTTCTGCTGTCATCAAAGGAAAATATTGTGTCTCTCCTTTTCCACTTATCAAATTCCATTACTAGTGTCACTGCCTCATAAACAATAGGGCATATTTCAGCTCTCTGATAAAGGAGGTCCTTTGACCATAAGGGAGAGGCCAGAGAGAGCTGTTGAAGTCCTTGTGCATGACACTGCAGTGATAGCTAAGTGTAGGGGAAAGAGTATTGGATATCAAGCTTGAAAATCATATTTTCTGTCCTCATCACTAAAGTCACAAAACCTATCTGAGCCCTCTTCTGCTTCTATAAAATGGGAACAATGGTATTGGTCTTATATTTTTGTTACAGTTACACATAAAATGTGCTTAGCAAATTACTGCTGGGAAATTTTGCTATTCATAATTCAAAATAATAACAATATCTGTGGGAAATAGCAGTGAATTAAGGAACAGTACAAGCAGTTGACTCCATCTATATTCATTTATATGAAAGAAGACAAAGGACGGAGAGTGTCTTGGGAATTTGCTGTGAGAGGAAAGAAGAGGAGTGTCTTAGTCCATTCAATCTCCTATAACAAAAATGCCATATACTGGGTGGCTTATAAACAACAAAAACTATTTCTCACAGTTCTGGAAGCCTGGGAAATCCAACATCAATGCATAAGCAGATTTAGCATCTAGTGTAGGGCCACTTCCTGGTTCATAGATGGCTATCTTTTTGCTGTGTCCTCACATGGTAGAAGGGGCAAGGGAGGTCTCTGGGGTCTCCTTTATAAGGGCACTAATCTATTCATGAAGGCTCTGTTCTCATCATTTAATCATCTCCCGAAGGTCCCACATCCAAATACCATCACACTGGGGATTAAGTTTCTACATATAAATTTTAGGAAGGGGGGCACAAATTGAGCTTATATTAGGGACTGATATTTGTTGAATGTAAAATATATGTGAGTGTAATGCTAAATTCTATGTATATATTTGTTGATTTATCTTCAACAAATAACTATTTGTCACCTACTGTGTTCTAAGTACTAGGCTAGGCATTGGGGCATAATGGTAAATAAGAGTATCTGGGAAAAAGAAATATTCCTCTACCCTTGTTGATCCTTCTGGCTGGTTTAAAATTAAACTGACATGACACAGACTAACAAGAAAAAAATCAAACAAAAGTTTAATAACATGTATACATGGGAGAGATCCTGGAAAACTGAGTAACGTGCCAAAATGGCTGAAATCTTTAAATACAATTTCAGCTAAAGGAAAAAAGAGGGTTTGGGGGCAGTCGTTTGAGACTTCAAGGGGGAGGAAGGCAATTGACATGGAGATGGAAAAGAAAATGTTTGGTAAACAAATGCTTGCCAGGCCATGCAGAGACAATGGGACACAGAGAGGTGTCCTTTTGCTAGGTTCCTCCATTTCTACCACACCTAGCTCATACTATAGTTATCTATAGTGATAACTCCCTTCCTGGAACAGATTCTCTATCTAGTTTCTTTAGGCAGTTAGAGGGAAGGTGAAACTTTCTTCCTGAGCCTTTTGAGCCTTGATTGTTTACAGCTCAAAACAATCCAAATGTCAAAAAGACATTTTGGGTGGCACATTTTGCTCCCCTACAGTTCTGCTTTTGAAACCTCCTTTAAGAAGTTTCAGAATTCAGAAATTGAGTTGATAGACTGCTTTATAACTCACTGAGCCAATCTCTTGGTCCTGACAATAGGTCAGTTCAGTTACTCATTTCAGGAGACAGTGACTCACATGGGGTCTCAAAGTTTGGCCTATAGAGTGCAAGCAGTCAGGTATTTAATAAAGACCACTTCTATGGATACAAAAGGAAAACAAAGGATAATAGTTCGAGAAAATTATTAACCCAGTGTCTGAGTCCTGAGAGCTACCAGTGGAGAAGATTTTTAGATGTCAGACTCAAAGTATCTTTTGCAGTTTAAAATGTCCCTGATGATGTCATCTAGCATTCAGGTTAACTTTCTGAGTGGCTTATACAGTAACAAAGAGATTGTCTAAACATAGGCTATTGTGGTGATCTCTCTTAAGTTTATACCAAGTTGTTCAGCTTCAGTTTACCAGGCTTCAGGAAGAGGGCAGTTTTAGCTTGCAATGATTTCAAGTCAAAAGTGAGAGAAAAATTGGAAACATTAGATTGAATAGTTGTAGCCAGATATTTGAGGAAACTAGAAGAATTCAAGATCCACTTCAGTTTATATTTGGAAAAACAAAACCTCAAAGACAATTAACAGAACTATAATCTAATATTCATAACTGTGTATTATAGTTTCTGCTGAAACACAATTTTTTCTCTCTAAAATCACCCAAATTTCTACCAAAGAAAACCAAATTAAGACTAATTTGTTTTCAAAATAAGTTCAGTTTCATTAAAATTGGCCTATTTACATAAGTCCAAAAAGAATAGAAATTAACCATATAGGTTCATTTAAATCTGCTTTGCTGGAACTTTTCATAAGGAATCTCCAGATTGAACGTTTCAATGCTTCTTGAATCCAGGAAGCCATGCCAAGGACTTGTCATCACATTCACCTGTAATACCTGTAGATTTGGGTGAATTCTTCTCTTCTTGAAGTCCCCCAAATACCCAGAGGTTTTTACACACGCCAGGAAGTGACCTTCCTTATTCACCTGGTAAAGCTGCTAGGAACCCTGTAAGAAAGGTACCAAGCTGTTTTTCCTCCGGACTTTATGGCTCCATGAAGTCAATCTATCTTAGTTCCTTAAAGAACTAAGATTGGTTTGGTCATATCTGAGTCTATGCATGTCTCTCTCAAATATGACATTCCAGTCAAAGCCTTGGTAATGTAACCAAAGTTTCCAATTTTGTTCTGTTACAAGGGGAACAGATTCTTAGTGAACTTATGTAAATAACTCTATTGCCATAAAAATAAAAAAGAGTTCCCAAATTTGGAGGGATCAGGTAGGGAGAAAAAAGATAAATGTTTCAATTCTCTTTACAAAGGTATAATTTACCAAATTGCTGTAAGTCATAGTATAGGAGGAAATGTTTCTTTATATCTGAAAACCAAATATTAAAAAGCCAGTAATATTTCATAGAAAATGTCATAAAATTATAATCATAGACATCACTTCATTCAGTCTATAAATAATTCTTATTGATTTTGATTTTTATTAGCAGTTTTATGAAGGCATCAGGTTTTTCATTAGAACTCTGTACATTCTAATGCAGTTCACTGGTATATGAAAGTTATCAGAAACCCATATTTGTCAAAAAGTCTTTTTAATGAATGTTCTTTAGTTTTTTTTTCTTTCTTTTTTCTTGAAATATAGTTGACATACAATACTGTGTTAATTTCAGATGTACAGCAAAATGATTCATTTATACATACACACATATATATTCTTTTTCAGATTCTTTTCTATTATAGGTTATTACAAGATATTTAATGTAGTTCCCTGTGCTATACAGTAAGTCCTTATTGTTTATCTAATTTACATATAGTAGTGTATACCTGTTAATCACATACTCCTAATTTATCTCACTCCCCCTTTCCTCTTTGGTAACCGTAAGTTTGTTTTCTATGTCTGTGAGTCAATTTCTGTTTTGTAAATAAGTTCATTTCTATTATTATTTTAGATTCCACACACAAGTGATATCATATAGTATTTGTCTTTGTCTGTCTGACTTACTTCTCTCAGTAAGACAATATCTAGGTCTATCCATGTTGTTGCAGATGGTAATATTTCATTCTTTTTTATAGCTGATTAATATTCCATTGTGTATATATACCACATTTTCTTTATCCTTTCATCTGTTGATGGGCACTTAGGTAGCTTCCATGTCTTGGTTATTAGGGTGCATGTATCTTTTCGAATTAGAGTTTTTATCTTTTCTGGGTATATGTCCAGGAGTGGGATTGCTTGATCATATGATAACTCTATTTTTAGTTATTGAAGGAAATTCCAGACTGTTTTCCATAGAAACACCAATTTCCACTCCCACCAATAGTGTAAGAGCATTCTCTTTTTCCACACTCTATCCAGAATTTATTGTTTGTAGACTTTTTGCTGAGGTCCATTCTAACTGGTGTGAGGTGATAACCTCATTGTAGTTTTGATTTGCATTTCTCTAATAAGTAGCGATGTTGAGGCCATCTGTATGTCTTCTTTGGAGAAAAGTCTATTTAGGTCTTCTGTCTATTGTTTGATAGGGTTGTTTGTTTTTTTGATATTTAGCTATATGAGCTATATGTGTATTTGGAAATTAAGCCCTTGTCAGTCACATCATTTGTAAATATTTTCTCCCAGTCTGAAAGCTATATTTTTGTTTTGTTTATGGTTTCCTTTGCTGTGCAAAAGCTTATAAATTTGATTAGGTTCCATTTGTTTATTTTTTGCATCTATTTCTTTTGTCTTGGAAGACTGAATCTAAGAAAATATTGCTATGATTTATGTCAGAGAATGTTTTGCCTATGTTCTCTCCTAGAAGTTTTATGGTGTCATGTGTTATATTTAAGTTTTTAAGCCATTCTGAGTTTATTTTTGTGTATGGTGTGAGGGAATGTTCTAACTTCATTGATTTACATGCAGCTGTCCAGCTTTTCCAACACCACATGTTGAAGAGACTGTTTTCTCCATTGTATTTTCTTGACTCTGTAAAAGATTAATTGAGTGGGTTTATTTCTGGGCTCTCTATTCTGTTCCATTGATCCATATGTCTGTTTTTGTACCAATACCACACTGTTTTGATGACTGTAGCTTTGTAGTGTTGTCTGAAGTCTGGGAGGGTTATTCATCCAGCTTTGTTCTTTTTCCTCAGAATTGTTTTGACAATACTGGTTCTTTTCTGGTTTCATATAAATTTTAGGATTATTTGTTCTAGTTCTGTGAAAAATCTCATGGGTTTGGTAAGGATCACATTAAATCTGTAGATTTCTTTGGGTAGATGACCATTTAAAAAATATTAATTCTTCCAATCCAAGAGCATAGGATATCTTTCAACTTCTTTGAATCATCTTCAGTTTCCTTTATCAGTGTTTTATAGTTCTCAGCATATCAGTCTCTCATCTCCTTGGTCAGCTTTATTCCTAGGTATTTTATTTTATTTTTCTGACCTTATTTTAAACAGGATTTCTTTCTTTCTTTTTCTCTCTTTCTGATATTTCATTGTAGTGTAAACAAATTCAACAAATTTCTGTATGTTAACCTTGTATCCTGCTACCTTGATGAATTCATTTATCAGTTCTAATAATCTTTGTGTGGAGTCTTTAGTGTTTTCTCTGTAGAGTGTCATGTCATCTGCATATAAGGAAAATTTTACTTCTTCCCTTCCAATTTGGATACATTTTATTTCTTTTCCCTCTCTGATTTCTCTGGCTAGGACTTCCACTACTATGTTGAATGGAAGTGGTGAGAGTGTCATCCTTTTTTTGTTCCAGAACTTAGCAGGAAGGCTTCCAGCTTTTCAACGTTGAGTATTATTTTGGCTGTGGGTTTGTCATACATGGTTTTAATTATGCTGAGATATGTTCTCTTTATAGACACTTTGGTGAGAGTTTTTATCATGAACAGTTGTTGAATTTTATCAAATGCTTTTTCTGCATCTATTGAGACGATCATGTGGTTTTTGTCTTTTCTTGATGTGCTGTATCACATTGATTGATTTGCATATTTTTAGCCACCTTATTGATTCTGCAATGAATCCACTTGATTATGGTATATAATCCTTTTTATATGTTACTATCTTTGGTTTGCTAATATTTTGTTGAGGACTTTTTCATCTATATTCATCAAATATATTGGCCTGTAATTTTATTTTTTAGTAGTATCTTTGTCTGATTTTGGTATAAGGGAGATGGTTGCTTCATAGAATGACTTTGGGTCATTTTTTAGTCCATTTTCTCTTTCATCTCCTTCTAGGATCCCTAGATTGAGATCTAGGGATCCCAATCCCTAGTTTGGTAAGCTTTGTATTACCTATAGGTCTTGTATGTTGCTTTCATTTTTTTCACTTGTCTTTCTGTCTGCTGTTCTGAATGGGTGATTTCTGTTATTCTATCTTCCAGATCACTTTTTTTTGTTTGTTTAGATTTTCTTTATTTTATTTTAATTTTTATTGGAGTATAGTTGCTTTACAATGTTGTGTTAGTTTCTACTGTACAGCAAAGTGAATCAGTTATACATATACATATATCCACATTTTTTAGATTTCCTTCCCATTTAGGTCACCACAGAGCACTGAGTAGAGTTCCCTGTGCTACACAGTAGGTTATTAGTTATCTATTTTATACATAGTAGTGTATATATTTCAATCGCTATCTCCCAATTCATCCCATCCCCCCCCTTACCCTCTTGGTTTCCATAAGTTTGTCCTCTACATCTGTGACTATATTTCCTTTGCAAATAACTACATCTGTACCATTTTTCTAGATTCCACATATATGCAATATTATACTATATTTGCTTTTTCTGACTTACTTCACTCTGAATGACAGTCTCTAAGTATATTCACATCTCTGCAAATGGCACTATTTCATTCCCTTTTATGGCTGAGTAATATTCCATTGTATATATGTATCACATCTTCTTTATCCATTCCTCTGTTGATGGACATTTAGGTTGCTTCCATGTCCTAGCTATTGTAAATAGTGCAGCAATGAACATGGGGGTGTATATATCTTTTTGAATTATGGTTTTCTCTGGGTATATGCCCAGGAATGGGATTGCTGGATCATATGGTAGTTCTATTTTAAGTTTTCTGAGGAACCTCCATACTGTTCTCCATACTGGCTGTACCAATTTACACTCCCACCAACAGTGCAAGAGGGTCCCCTTTTCTCCACACCCTTTCCAACACTTATTGTTTGTAGAGTTTTTGATGGTGGCCATTCTGACCTGTGTGAGGTGATACCTCATTGCAGTTTTGATTTGCGTTTCTCTAATAGTTAGTGATGTTGAGCATCTTTTCACGTGTTTGTTGGCCATTCTGTGTGTCTTCTTTGGAGAAATGTCTATTTAGGTCTTCCACCCATTTTTTGATTGAGTTGGGTTTTTTTTTTTTTTTTGATATTGAGCTGTATGAGCTGTTTGTATATTTTGGAGATTAATCCCTTGTCAGTGGCTTCATCTGCAAATATTTTCTCCCATTCTGAGTGTTGCCTTTTCATTTTGTTTATGGTTTCCTTTTCTGTGCAAAAGCTTTTAAATTTAATTAGGTCCCATTTGATTATTTTTGTTTTTATTTTCATTACTCTAGGAGGTGAGTCAAAAAAGATCTTGCAGCAATTTATGTCAAAGAGCATTCTGCCAATGTTTTCCTCTAAGAGTTTTATAGTGTCTGGCCTTACATTTAGGCCTTAACCCATTTTTGAGTTCATTTTTGTGTATTTCTGTTATTCTCTATTCCAGATCCCTTTTTAATTGATTTTTTCTGTTTTTTACCTCTATTTTATTTCCTCACTGGACTTTATTATTTCCTTCCTTCTGCTGAATTTACATGTTGTTTGTTCTTCTCATAATCCTTTAGGTGGTAAGTGAGGTTGCTTTTTGAGGAAGTTCTGTATTGCTATGAACTTCCCTCTTAGGATTGATTTGATATATTACATAGATTTTGTATGGTTGTGTTTTCATTGTCATTTGTCTTGAGGCATTTTCTGATCTCCTCTTTGATCTCATTTTTGACCCATTGGTATATTAGTAGCATGTTGTTTAGTCTCCATGTGTATTCCACTGTGTATTCCTCCCTAGGAGCTGTCCACTGGTATACTAAGTCCCCTACATATGAACCTTCAAGTTGAGAACTTTCAAAGATGCGAACATGCATTCGCAGGTCCAATCACTTAAGTTAGTTCATGTGTATGGCATACGTTGTCATGTGCATGCATCCTCTACACATGGTTGTACTTTTGTGTACTTTACTGTACAGTACTGTATAGAGTACAGTAGTACAGTATCTTTATTTCAAATCCAGGATGTCCAGAAGCAAGCATAAAAGCAGTGGTGATGTAGCTAGTACTGCTAAGAAGCACCAAGTTATAATGATGGAAATAATTGAGAGAGAGGAGCGAGGCAAAAAGACAGTAGACGTCGCTCATTCTTATAACATGAATCATTGAACCATTGGCATGATTCAAAAGAACAAGGACAAGATCATGGAACATATGAAGTCTGCTGTGCCAATGATGTCAACAATTATATTGAAGAAGCGTGGAAAAGTAATGGACGAGATAGAGAAACTTCTCAGTGTGTGCATGCAGGATCAGTATTAGTGTCAAGTCCCACTCAGCTTAATGCTGATTCAAGAGAAAGCTAAAAGGCTTTATGAAAACTTGAAGAAGAAACACGAAGAAGAATCAGAAGGTGCATCTTTTAATGCCAGCCATGCCTGATTTCATCATTCAAGACTAGAGCCAATCTTCACAATGTAAAAGTAAGTGGTGAGACAGCGAGTGCAGATACAGTAGCTGCCCGGGAAATTTCCTGAAAGATTTTGGGAAATTATTGATGAAGGCACATATTTACCCAAGCACATTTTAAATGTGGATAAGACAGGACTGTACTGGAAGAGGATGCCAGACTGAAGTTACATCAGTAAGGAGGAAAAGTTAATGCCAGCAAAGGATAGGTTAACTCTTGTTTGGTGGCAATGCTTCCAGCAATATGAAGCTGAAGCCTCTTTTAGCCTCTTTTAGTTTATCATTTAGAGAACCCAAAAGCCCATAAAAACATAGCCAAGGGCTCTCTTCCTGTTGTGTGGACCAGTAACCCTAAAGCCTGGATTACACAGGTTATATTTTCCAGGACTGGCTTTTCCACCACTTTATCCTGGAGGTAGAGAAATATTGCTTTTAGAAGGATGTCCAATTCAACATTTTTTTCCACTTGACAATGCTCTGGGCCACCCTGCATTCATGGACGACTTTCATCCCAATGTCAATGTAGTGCATCTGCCACCAAACACTACGTTGCTCATCCAACTTCTGGACCAGGGAGTTATAGCGACTTTCAAGAAATATTATTTACATCACTCTTTTTGTCAGGCAATAAAGGAGAGTGATGAATCAGAAACAATCTTGTGACAGTTTTGGAAGGACTATAACATCTACAAGGCCATAAAAAACATTGACTTTGCTTAGCATGAGGTTACTGCCATCACCATGAATGGAATGTGGAAGAACCTTTGCCCCAGTTTGTTCATGATTTTCATAGATTAGAGAAGGTGTATGAGGAGTCCAAAGAGGTCTTCAGCAACTTAGTGACCCTCATCAAGAAGCTGGAGCTAGAGCTGCAAGAGGACGACTTTATTGAACTCCTTGCTGTGCAACACAAGGAGCTTACTAATGAAAACCTGATGGAATTGGAGGCCCAGAGAAAGGACGAAGATAGACAAGAGGAAAAAGAAGTAACTGAAGAACTGAAGAGATTCACGAAGCAGGAAGTGGCAAGGGGATTTTCTTTGTTTGAGGAGACACTGTTAGTTTTCGAGGCACAGAACCCAAATGTAGAATGGCACACGAAGATTGCAGCAGCTGTTCAGAATGCAATCCAGTGCTACCGTGTCATCTATGATGAGAATAAAAGAGCTACTACCCAGACATCAGTGGATCATTTTTTCAAGTGGGTAGATAGAATTGAATCCAGCAAGGAACCAGAACCTGTGCCAGGCGTGAGTGAATTCCAGCTTGCCCTCCATCTCCTATTGCTGATGATCCTTCAGCGCTACCATTTCCCACCTCCTTTCCCTCCTCCAGTCAGTAACTCTTCTTGCCTGTTCATTCGATGCCAGCCCCTGAATGTCAGCTGTTGTACTGTACTACTGTACTTTTCAAGGTACTGTACTGTAAGATTAAAAATGTTTTCTTTATTTCTTGTGTTTGTTTTTTATGTATTATTTGTGTGAAAGTATTATGAACTTATTACAGTACAGTACTATACAGCCGATTGTGTTAGTTGGGTACCTAGGCTACCTTTGTTGAACTTACAAACAAATTGGACTTAGGAACGCACTCTCAGGATGTAACTCATTCGTACATAGGTGACTTACTATACATGCTACTCTCTGATGCCACCTGCCACCTGGTGTGCACACGCACAAAGTACACATTTGTTGACACTGCCCTTGACCCACCTTCACTGTGGGAGCACCAGTAATCAACTCAGATGTCCCCCAGACACTAGTCTGACAAAGCTGCTGGTGGTAAAACGTGTTAGACACTCACCACCACATCTGCTGTAGGAGCACTGGTAAATTGACTCAGACTTGAGCCCCGAATCCATGTGTGTGCAACCCACAGGTGCTTGCAGTCTCCCAAAACTCACAGTGGCTGGATGCTACGAGCATGCTAGCAATGAGAATTCTATGGTGTGTCAGTGCCCCTCCTTTCATGCAATGATAAAGGGCCTCCTATGGCATATCTCCATCCTGTAGGCCAGGGGTCCCAAACCCCTGGGCCGTGGACTGGTACCGCTCTGCGGCCTGTTAAGAACCGGGCTGCACAGCAGGAGGTGAGTGGCGGACGAGTGAGCAAAGCTTCATCTGCTGCTCCCCATCATTCCGCCTCGCTTGCATTACTGCTTCAACCATCGCTCACATTACCGGCTGAACCACCCCCGCCTTCTCGTCCCTGGAAAAATTGTCTTCCACGAAACCAGTTCCTGATGCCAGAAAGATTGTGGACCACTGCTGTAGGCAATCCCAGTTGTAGCCCAGATCATACTTCAGGCCCTTCATGCTATGTCTGTGCAGCCAAACTGAGTCCTCTCCTTGAGTGTCTCTGCTGAAGCCTGTTCCAGCACCAAGCCTCTGTGCACACCAGCAGGCACACATCTTGGGCTGGGAAGTGAAGCAACAAGGACCATCTGTGCCAGTCTCTCTCTACCCTGACTGACACAAGCCAACTGCTGCACTCTCTTCTTGAGCCTCTGAAGCTCCCTATCTGTCCTGGCACACCTCCCAACTGGTGAAGGAAGTTTCCATGGTGAGGGAATTTTTCCTCTTTCCCAGCTCTCTCCCAGCGGCACAGGTCCTGTCCCAATTCCTTCTTCTTTTTTTTTTTTCTTTCATCCTATCCTGCTATGTGGGGATCTTTCTTGCAGCTTTGGTTGTATGAGATCTTTTGCCAACTTTCAGTAGGCATTCTGTGTGAATTGTTCCACATGTAGATATATTTTTAATGCATTTGTGGGAGGAAGTGAACTCCACATCCTTTTACTCCACCGTCTTGATCTCTTCCTAAGAATCTTCTTGATGTTGAAGGATTTTAATAAAAATATCAGAGTAAAACAATAATTGTCTATAAATAAAAAAGACAAAATAGCATTGTTAAAGACCTGATTACAGTGCAATTGACAAAGAAATTTGGTTATACCTGTGACATACAATATTTTAAGAATTTCCTAAAAATTTTAGAACATGTGCATTAATAACATTTACCCATACAATATAACCTAAGAAGGTTTATCATCACTCATTTGACAATGCTTCCCATATAATTTAGCATACCAAATAAGCCTAATTAGTTTACTATCTCTCTCTGAGATATTTCAAAGGCCCTCTTAAATAAAGTTAGCTAGAGTTCAAAAGGACTTCATTTAGAATTTTATTTGGGGAAATTTGTCACAGATACCAAAAGGTTATTAAAACTTGGTCAAATAGGATCATAGGAAACTATACCTTTTAACTTAACCAGCATGGCAATAAAAGCTTTCAAAGGCAAATAGTAAAATTTACAACAGATTACTTAAAAGGTAAAGAAACTTTATAATCTGTTATCAAAGTCAGGTCAATATTCCAAGAAAATTTTGTTCTCTTAGTGAGAAAACTAAATTCTAGTTTTGTACAAGATTACTTTCAATATTAAAATTAATTTACTCAATTAAATTTGTTCGAATCTGAACCAGTCCTAACAACACACAAAACTCTTTTATTAGGTTTCCTTTTCCACAAACGTTCTACAACTTATTTTATTACATTTAGATTTTTGTCCTAGCCCCCCACCACTCCTTTTTAAACCTCTCTTTAGGACAAAATTATTTTCTTTTTTACTTATCAAAATATATTTCCATTCCTTTTATCTCTTTTTAAAATTTCCTTGTGGGTTTCCCTGGTGGCGCAGTGGTTGAGAGTCTGCCTGCCGATGCAGGGGACACGGGTTCGTGCCCCGGTCCGGGAAGATCCCACATGCCGCGGAGCGGCTAGGCCCGTGAGCCATGGTCGCTGAGCCTGCACGTCCGGAGCCTGTGCTCCACAACGAGAGAGTCCACAACAGTGAGAGGCCCGCGTACTGAAAAAAAAAAAAAATTCCTTGCATACAAAGATGTTTTTCTTATTAATTTTAGTAGTTTTAATTACATATATTAATTAGGATTTTTTTTAACCCTTAGAAACTTTAATTTCTAGTGGAAGCTAAGGAATAAGCAATTGTGAACTGTTTGGTATCCAGTCCTTCTTGACTGGCAAACTTATGAATACATTTCATAATTTCTAGAAGCATACATGAATTTCCTTATAGTGTAATTTCTTTTTTTTAAAATGTGGTACAAGACATGTTTGTAATAAACCCAAACATATTTAGTTTTTCTGTAATAAGACAAAAGTAGGTAAAGAGACTTGTTTAGCAATTAATGTTTTATTATTTTACTTTCTTGGGAAATGATATAGACATTCAATGAATTCCCAGCATTTAACTTAGCACAACTTGAATGTTTCAAGTTAACAAAAATATTTGGAGAAACAATATTAATTAGACATACCATAAAACATAATTATTTTTAAAAACTTCACTACCATATGATCCAGCAATCCCAATCCCAGGTATATATCCAGAGAAAACCACAATTTGAAAAGATATATGCACCCCAATGTTCATTGCAGCACTATTTACAATAACCAGGACATGGAAGCAACCTAAATGTCCATCAACAGAGGAATGGATAGGGAAGATGTGGTACATATATAACATGGAATATTACTCAACCATTAAAAAGAATGAAATAATGCCATTTGCAGCAACATGTATGGACCTAGTGATTGTCATACTGAGTGATGTATGTCAGACAGAGAAAGACACACATCATATGATATTGCTTATATGTGGAATCTAAAAAAAAAGGGTATAAATGAACTTATCTACAAAACAGTAATAGAGTTACATATGTAGAAAACAAACATTGTTACCAGGGGTAAGGGAGGGGGAGGAATAAATTGGGAGATTGGGATCGACATATACACACTACTATATATAAAATAGATAACTAATAAGGACCTACAGTATAACACAGGGAACTCTACCCAATACTCTGTAATGGCCTATATGGGAAAAGAACCTAAAAAAGAGTGGATATATGTATATATATATATAACTGATTCATGTTGCTGTACACCTGAAACTAACACAACATTGTAAATCAACTATACACCAATGAAAATTTTAAAAAAAGAGTTCACCTAAGAAGTCTTACCCCATTTATATCTATCTAAATCACTTGTTCCCAAAAATTTTGTTTAGATTACCCATGGAAACTTCATGATACATTAGACAAAGTCAGCCATCATCCCAAGCTATTTATCTTGCTGACGAATTTTGTAACAGAGATAACGTGAACTTATTTGACTTATAGTAAACCTAGGTGGAAGAAAATTTTAAATTTAATGTTGATAACTGTAAAGATATGCCTATTTTAATTAAAACAACTTTAAATTTGCTTTTAAGGCTAGATCACGTGAATTTGAAAAACATTAGGGTTAGTTTATATTATACTTTTAAGATTTAGAAATATTTAATTCATAAGTGCTTACTTTTAAGCCAATTTAAATAGAACTCTTTTACGAATTAATTTTGGTAATAATATCCAAAAGTAGAAAATACCATATTTTTTATGTATATACTTATATACAGATAGATATAACCGATATTTCATAGCTTTCATTTTAAAACTTTAGTTATGAATCAAGTATAACAATATAAACCTCACTAGTTTATAAGTAACAGTTGGAATAAGTTAAGTTTATTAGCTCAGATGGCTAAGGCTTTTTACTATTTGTGGAAAAAACTTTTAAGATTTGTATTTGTCCTTGACAAATAATCTTAATTATGTAGAGTATGAATTAGATTTTGGGTGAGGGAGATTTTCCAGCAGTTTGTACTTTTAAAAAGGCCTCTTTCCCTCTTCTTCCAGCCCCCCACCGCACCCCAACCTCAGGCTCTACCTAATTGAGTTAAATGGGCTCAGTCTTAGGTCATTGTGGGCTGTGTTTACATTTCCCACTTTATAAAGATTTGCAAGATAAAGACTGTTGCTTTTAACTCCCCAAAGAACTGGGTTGCTGCCTAAATCATGTCAAAAGGCATTACATTTTTTTAAATTTGCCTCTTTATATCAGTGAGAATCTTTTCCGACTAAAATAGAAATTAAAATATTTTTATGTTCTAGAATTTCAGGGTTCAATGTATCATGCCTTCAGAAAGCCTGTACAAGGAGTTTAATAAAGCCCCTCTTTCTAAGTACACAAGTTAACCTCAAGCTAATTCCCCCCAGGAGCAAAAGCTTCCACTATTTCTTCTATTAACCCTCAAATATCAGGCACAGCTTCCATTTCATACTGTGTGGGTTTAGGTAAACCTCTTGTATCCCTTTAGCATGCTCAATTAACATTGCCTGAAGAGTGAATTTACATGCCCTGTCTTATAATACCAGCCAGGGGAACCATTCCCCAGGGAGATACAATGTCCATCCCCACAATACAATCAGACAAAATAGACACAACCTTCTTACATAAAGCCTTTTCAAATACACTATTTTTTAACATAAACTTTCATCTCAATTCCATCAACTCATACATCCTTAACTATAACCTCCACTAGGATTCCATCACAGGCACTGTTCATATTCTGAGGTGCTTATAATTGAGCATTGGGAATCAGCATTAAACAAATATTACATAGTCAGCTAATAATTAATTAAAATTATAATGACCACTAAAGTGGTATAAAGTTATGCCATTTAATCTTTTCAGCAACCTTGTAAAATAGATATCATCTCCCTTTCACAGAAGAAAATGAGACTTAAAAAATAAAATTCACCAAGTAAATTTGAAGGTCTAATTGGCTTTATTTAACAATTCATGAATTAGGCTTCATCACATCTAGCAACTAGAAGTGCTCTCCAAGGAGTTGTACAAAATGGAGAGTTTTTATAGGCCAAAAGAGGGTGGGACAAGGAAGTTTTTAGAAAAAGAAGAGAAAGAATTGTTTAAGGCCAGGTCATCTTCTTTTGTGGGGTTGGGAATGACAGAATATTATGCAAATTACCACACATTGCTGATCAGGAAATTTAAGATTGTTCACATTCCTGGGAGAAGTTGAAACTGCAATTAATTCTTGCTGTTATGAGGAAAATGATTCCATTGGGGGCTTGTTATTTCATTTAAACAAGTTAAAGAGCTTGTTTAAGGTCACAAAGCAAATAAATACGTGGCAAATTTAGCATTGTTCAGGCTTTTCCATTCCAGAAGGCTGCCCTGGATGGTCTCAAGACTGCATGACCTTAAGGAAGTCCACACTTGACCAACCACTTTCATCTATTTATATTTTTTAAAAATGTTTCCTGAGCACTTACCATATGTCAGGCACCACACCAAGTAGTGAGCAAAGTACAAATGACACCTGCATTCATGGAGTTTATAGTCTAATTAGGAAGACAGTGATTAATGAACACTCACAAAATTTGTAATTATAAACTGCAATAAGAATGACTATGAAAAATTACATGGTGTTATGAGAGCATATAATAGAGATACCTGATATAGTTTAGGAGTTGGAAGGCACCCCAAGGAGATGATTTTAAATTGAGACCTAAATATGAGTAGGAGTTAACCAGGTAGAAAGAATAATGAGGAGAGGATTCTAAGCAGTAGAGTTAGGATATGTAAAGGTTCTGAGTCAGAAAGGAATATGATGAAATTGGAACAACTAAAATGAAGATCAGTTTGGTGAAACTTAAGGAATGGAGAAGAGTCAGACAAGCTAAATGTACAGAGGTAGGTAGGAGGTAGAATCTATAAGTGTTTTAGCTATTTCAGTGATTTCGTTCTTAATCATAAAAGCAAGGTGAAGACATTGAAGAATTTTGAATACAAGAGAGACACAAGTAGGTTTGCTTTATAAAAATCACTTCAAGAGTAGTGTGGGGTTTAGATTTGGGAGGGGTGGGTGGAAAAAACTAAAACATAAGGATATTAATGCCATAATTCTGTTGAGGAATGGTGGTAACATTACCTGGGCTGGCAAGACATGTACAGGAGTCAATGTTGGAATCTTGAAGTAAGTGGTCAATGTTGTCAACTTAATAATGGAAGTATTTATATTTCATCATCCATGCAAATCACCTGGTCATCTGGATATGTTCTTATTTTGGAATTATGTAGGCTTGAACTGAATCAAAACATTGATTTAATGTTTTGGAGGCCTGTAACGACTATGATCTAGAAAGGTAATTCACACATTGTTTATATTGACCTAACTCTTCCTAGAGATGTTTATAATACAATTTGACTCAGTCATAATTCTCTACATGTCTACTGTGCTAGCAAGATGCTAGCCCCTGCTGGATTTAAAACAATAACTAAGGCATTGTTCTTGCCTTCAAAGTTAAATGGCTTAACAATCTAGACAGGATGATATTAGAGAAAGTATGAACATGAATGACTACAGTATAAGAGATGTAGAAAACAAGCTTTAGTGGGGTCCTAAAAGAGGCAAAGTTGACATCCTACTGAAGGATTGGGGACACTTTCAGAAAAGATAGGGCATGAAGATAGACTTGGAAGCATGTGAAAAGTTTGACTCATGGAAGAGGGGTTGGGGGAAATCTGTTTTCTAAAACCATACTTAATCTGGGGAGACAAAAGCTAGTATTTACATAGATAATCTGAGGCAGTAGGATTTATAGAGTTTAGGTTATCTTTAAAAAACAAATTCTTAATGAAGTATTTCCATTTGATTTTCTAATTAGACCACACTATTCACTTAAAAAAGGAAAAAACTTTAATTTTTAGTTTTAGCTTTACAATAAAATTGAGAGATTTCCCATATACCACTGCCCTACACATGCATAGCCTTCTACATTATCAACGCCATTCACTAGAATGATGAGTGACCAAGGATGAACCTACATTGACATATCATAATCAGCAAGTCCATAGTTTACCTTAGATTCACTTTTGGTATTGTACATTATATGGAGTTGAGCAAATGTATAATGACATATATCCATTATTATAGTATCATACAGAATATTTTACTGCCCTAATAATCCTCTGTGCTCCACCTATTCATCTCCCCCAACTCCCAGCAACTGCTGATCTTTTTATTGTCTCCATAGTTTTGCCTTTTCCAGAATGTCATATATTTAGATCACATAGTATGTAACCTTTTCAGATTGGCTTGTTTCACTTAGTAACATGTATCTAAGAGTCCTCCATGTCTTGTCATGGTTTGATAAGTCATTTCTTTAATAATATTCCATTGTCTGAATATACCAGTTAGTTTATTCATTCACTTACTGAAGGATATCTTGCTTGCTTCCAGGTGTAAATTTTTGCATGGATATATGTTTTCAACTCCTTTGGGTAACTACCAAGCAAGTGTGATTGCTGAATAGGTTGTACTGTACAAGTTTGTTTAGCTGTGTAAGAGACAGCCAAACTGTCTTCCAAAGAGGGTGTACCACTTTTATTTCCACCAGCATGACTGAGAGTTCCTGTTGCTCCACATCCTCACCAGCAACACAGTCAGTGTTCTGGGTTTTCGCCATTCTAATTGGTTTGTAGTGGTACCTCACTGTGTTTTAATTTGCATTTCCCTGATGACATATAATGTGGACCATCTTTTCATATGTTTATTTTCAATTTGTATATCTTCTTTGTGAGGTATATATTAAGGTCTTAGGCTAATTTTTTTTAATTTATTTATTTTATTATTTTATTCTATTTATTTTTTTTGGCCGTGTTGGGTCTTCATTGCTGTACGTGGGCTTTTTCTCTGGTTGCGGTGAGCAGGGTCCACTCTTCATTGGAGTGTGCAGGCCTCCCATTGTGGTGACCTCCCCTGTTGCAGAGCATGGACTCTAGGCATGCTGACTTCAGTAGTCATGGCATGTGGGCTCAGTAGTCGTGGCTCACAGGCTCTAGAGTGCAGGCTCAGTAGCTGTGGCGCACGGGCTAAATTGCTCTGCAGCATGTGGTATCTTACCGGACCAGGGCTCGAACCCATGTCCCCTGCATTGGCAGGTGGATTCTTAACAACTCTTCCACCAGGGAAGCCCTCTTAGGCTAATTTTTAAATTGGATTGTTTGTTTCCTTATTGCTGACTTACTTAAATATTGTAGATAATAGTCCTTTATCAGATATATTTTTGCAAATATTTCCTCCCCGTCTGTGACTTGTCTTCTACTTCTCTTGACAATATCTTTCTCAGAGCAGAAATTTTTAATTTTAATAAAGTCCAGTTTATCAATTGTTTCTTTCATAGATTGTGTCTTTGGTGGTGTTATAAAAAAAAAAAAAAGCATCACTGTACCCAAGTTCATCTAGGTTTTCTCTTATGTTATCTTCCAGGAGTTTTATAGTTTTCTATTTTACATTTAGGCATACACTCCATTTTGAGTTAATTTTTGTGTCAGGTGTAAGAGCTGTGTCTAGATTCATTTTTTTGTATGTGGATGACCAGCTGTTTAAGCACAATTGTTAAAAAGACTATTTTTGCTCCATTGTATTACCTTTGCCCCTTTGTCAAATATCAGTCGACTATATTTATGGGGTCCAATTCTGGGCAATTTATTCTGTTTAACTGATTTATTTGTCTGTTCTTTTACTGATACCACACTGTCTTGATTACTGTAGCTTTATAGTAAGTCTTGATGCTATTCACTTTTGTGACATCAACTAACATGATTCAGCACTTATTATGTGTGTACTGAAAATACAGCAGACATTCACCATTCTCTGGGGACATATTTAAAGTTCTGGTAAATCAGGAATCTCTGGAAAACTTTTCTTAAAAAAAATAGAATCTTAATAATTATTTCATAAACAGTGAATGGATGGATTCCAGATAGAGAAATAACTTTGAGTATAAATAAGATGGTGACAGGTACAGAAAGTACGCAAAGAACATTGAGTTATTCATTTTGATTGAAGCATGGAATAAATTAGGATGATAGTGGTGGATAAACGTAGGATATTAGAACCATATTACTAAAGTTCTTACAGGACAGTCTACTGTATAGCAGAAAGAAATTTTCAGTTGCCATATCTACCCTGAGGATTTACAGCAAAATTGTGACCAGAAAAATATAGATATATTTATGCACATATATCAGTATTTAATAACCCTTGTGATAAACAACCTAAGGGCTGGCAGTATTGTTTTCCACATGATTGCGAACTTGAGCAGTAACTGGAATTTGCATTAATAGATCTACTGAGAGTTTTATCAGAAGAAGAGCTTTCTTTATTAGGCAGTCATTTGGAATCTATTTCCCCTCATTTGGGAGTAGTTCCCAAGCTAAATAACTGTACTATTTATATCCATGACCTCTTTTCAATATGACTTATCAGCTGAGCACTGTAAAGACATCCTTGAAAGAAGTATTATTATTATTTGGGTCAGAAATATCAATCAAAATGAGTGTAATTAGATTTTTTAAAAGAATGCGAGATTTTTTAAAGTAGCTTTATCAGTAAGTCCTTAGTTAAACTTGTTTTCATTTGAATTGCTAAGCCATTATGCACAATAATACAATTAGATGCATTTTCTTTGTTTAATGTAAAACTTTATTTTTATTTTGTTTTATTTAACATCTTTATTGGAGTATAATTACTTTACTGTGTTGTGTTAGTTTCTGCTGTATAACAAAGAGAATCAACTAAATGTATACATATACCACCATATCTCCGCCCTCTTGCATCTCCCTCCCACCCTCCCAATCCCACCCCTCTAGGTGGTCACAGAGCACCGAGATGATCTCCCTGTGCTGTGCAGCTGCTTCCCACTAGCTATCTGTTTTACATTTGGTAGTGTATATATGTCAATGCTTACTATCTCACTTTTTCCCAGCTTGCCCTTCCCCCTCCACATGTCCTCAAGTCCATTCTCTACGTCTCTGTCTTTATTCCTGTTCTGCCCCTAGGTTCATCAGAACAATTTTTTTTTGTTTTTTAGAGTCTATATATATGTGTCAGCATATGGTATTTGTTTTTCTCTTTCTGACTTACTTCACTCCATATGACAGAGTAGGTCCATCCAGCTCATTATAAATAATTCAATTTCATATCCTTTTATGGCTGAGTAATATTCCACTGTATATATGTGCCACACCTTCTTTATCCATTCATCTGTCGATGAACACTTTGGTTGCTTCCATGTCCTGGCTATCGTAAATAGTGCTGAAATAATTCATTTTGAATTATGGTTTTCTCAGTGTTTATGCCCAGTAGTGGGTTTACTGGGTCATATGGTAGTTCTATTTTTAGTTTTTTTAAGGAACCTCTATACTGTTCTCCATAGTGGCTGTATCAATTTTCATTCCCACCAACAGTGCAAGAGTGTTCCCTTTTCTCCACACCCTCTCCAGCATTTATTATTTGTAGATATTTTTATTATGGCCATTCTGACTGGTGTGAGATGATACCTCATTGCAGTTTTGATTTGCATTTCTCTCATGATTAGTGATGTTAACCATCCTTTCATGTATTTGCTGGCAATCTGTATATCTTCTTTGGAGAAATGTCTATTTAGGTCTTCTGCCCATTTTTTGATTGGGTTGTTTGTTTTTTGATATTGAGCTACATGAGCTGCTTGTATATTTTGGAGATTAATCCTTTGTCAGTTGCTTCATTTGCAAATATTTTCTCTCATTCTAAGCATTGTCTTTTCATCTTTTTTATGGTTTCCTTTGCTGTGCAAAAGCTTTTAACTTTCATTAGATCCCATTTGTTTACTTTTGTTTTCATTTCCATTTCTCTAGGAAATGGGTCAAAAAGGATCTCACTGTGATTTATGTCAAAGAATGTTCTTCAGATGTTATCCTCTAAGAGTTTAATAGTGTCTGGCCTTACATTTAGGTCTTTAATCCATTTTGAGTTAGGTGTTAGGAAGTGTTCTAATTTCATTCTTTACATGTAGATGTCCAGTTTTCCCAGCACCATGTATTGAAGAGGCTGTCTTTTCTCCATTGTATATTCTTGCCTCCTTTGTCAAAGATAAGGTGACCATATGTGCGTGGCTTTATCTCTGGGATTTCTATCCTGTTCCATTGATCTATATATCCGTTTCTGTGTCAGTACCATACTGTCTTGATTACTGTAGCTTTGTAGTGTAGTCTGAAGTGAGGGAGCCTTGTTCATCCAGCTCCATTTTTCTTTCTCATGATTGCTTTGGCTATTCAGGGTCTTTTGTGTTTCCATATATATTGTGAATTTTTTTGTTCTAGCTCTGTGAAAAATGTCATTGGTAGTTTTATAGGGATTGTATTAATCTGTAGATTGCTTTGGGTAGTAGAGTTATTTTCACAATGTTAATTCTTCCAATTGAAGAACATGATATATCTCTCCATCTCTTTGTATTGTCCTTGATTTCTTTCATCAGTGTCTTATAGCTTTCTGCATTCAAGACTTTTGTCTCCTTAGGTAGGTTTATTCCTAGGTATTTTATTCTTTTTGTTGCAATAGTAAATGGGAGTGTTTCCTTAATTTCTCTTTCAGATTTTTCCTCATTACTGTATAGGAGGGCAAGAGATCTCCTTGCATTAATTTTGTATCCTGCTACATTACCAAATTCATTGATTAGCTCTAATATTTTTCTGGTAGCATCTTTAGGATTCTCTATATATACTATCATGTCATCAACAAACACTGACACTTTTACTTCTTCTTTTCCGATTTGGATTCCTTTTTCTTCTCTGATGGCTGTGGCTAAAACTTCCAACACTATGTCAAATATTAGTGGTGAGAGTGGGCAACCTTGTCTTGTTCCCGATCTTAGAGGAAATGCATTCAGTTTTTCACCATTGAGAATGATGTTGGCTGTGGGTTTGTCATATATGGCCTTTATTATGTTGAGGTAAGTTCCCTCTATGCCTACTTTCTGGAGAGTTTTTATCATAAACGGTGTTGAATTTTGTCAAAACTTTTTTCTGCACCTCTTGAGATTATTGTATGGTTTTTCTTCTTCAATTTGTTAATATAGTGTACCACATTGATTGATTTGCATATATTGAAGAATCCCTGCATTCCTGGGGTAAGCCTCACTTGTTCATGGTGTATAAGCCTTTTAATGTGCTGTTGGATTCTGTTTGCTAGTATTTTGTTGAGGATTTTTGTATCTATGTTCATCAGTGATATTGGCCTGTAGTTTTCTTTTTTTCTAGTATCTTTGTCTGGTTTTGGTATTAGGGTGGTGGTGACCTCATAGAATGAGATTAGGAGTGTTCCTCCCTCTACTATATTTTGGAAGCATTTGAAAATGATAGGTGTAAGCTTTTCTCTAAATGTTTGATAGAATTCACCTGTGAAGCCATCTGGTCCTGGATTTTTGTTTGTGGGAAGATGTTAAATCACAGTTTCAATTTCACTGTTTGCGATTGGTCTGTTTATATTTTCTATTTCTTCCTCGTACAGTCTCAGAAGGATTTGCTTTTCTAAAAAATTGTCCATTTCTTTCAGGTTTTCCATTTTACTGGCATATAGTTGCTTGTAGTAATCTCTCATGATCCTTTGTATTTCTACAGTTTCAGATCCTACCTCTTCTTCATTTCTAATTCTGTTGATTTGAGTCTTCCTCCTTTCTTTCTTGATAAGTCTGGCTAATGGTTTATCAATTTTGTTTATCTTCTCAAAGAACCAGCTTTTAGTTTTATTGGTCTTTGTTATTGTTTCCTTCATTTCTCTTTCATTTATTCCTGATCTGTTCATTATGAATTCTTTCCTTCTGCTAACTTTGGGTTTCTTTTGTTCTTCTTTTTTAATTGCTTTAGGTGTAAGATTAAGTTGTTTATTCGAGATTTTTCTTGTTTCTTGAGGTATGATTGTATTCCTATAAACTTCCCTCTCAGAACTGCTTTGGCTTCATCCCCTATGTCTTGGGTCATCATGTTTACATTGTCATTTGTTTCTAGGTATTTTTTTATTTCCTCTTTGTTTCCTTCAGTGATCTATTGGTTATTTAGTAATGCATTGTTTAGCCTCCATGTGTTTGTATTTTTTACAGTTTCTTTCCTGTAATTGATATCTAGTCTCATAACATTGTGGTTGGAAAAGATACTTGATACATATTCAGTATTCTTAATTTTACTGAGGCTTGTTTTGTGACCCAAGATATGATCTGTCCTGGAGAATGTTCCATGAACACTTGAGAAGAAAGTGTATTCTGTCGTTTTTGCATGGAATGTCCTATAAATATCAATTAAGTCCATCTTGTTTAATGTATCATTTAAAGCTTGTGTTTCCTTATTTATTTTCATTTGGGATGATCTGTCCATTGATGAAAGTGGGGTGTTAAAGTCCCCTACTATGATTGTGTTACTGTCGATTTCCCCTTTTATGGCTGTTAGCATTTGCTTATGTATTGAGGTGCTCCTATGTTGGGTGCATAAGTATTTACAATTGTTATATCTTCTTGGATTGATACCTTGATCATTATGTAGTGTCCTTCTTTGTCTCTTGTAATAATCTTTGTTTTAAAGTCTATTTTGTCTGATATGGGAATCGCTTCTCCAGCTTTCTTTTGATTTCCATTTACATGGAATATCTTTTTCTGTCACTTCAGTTTCAGTCTGTATGTGTCCCTAAGTCTGAAATGAGTCTCTTGTAGACAGCATATATATGGGTCTTGTTTTTGTATCCATTCAGCCAGTCTATGTCTTTTGTTGGGAGCATTTAATCCATTTACATTTAAGGTAATTATTGATATGTGTGTTCCTATTCCCATTTTCTTAATTGTTTTGGGCTTGTTATTGTAGGTGTTTTGCTTCTTTTGTGTTTCTTGCCTATAGAAGTTCCTTTAGCATTTGTTGTAAAGCTGGTTTCGTGATGCTGAATTCTCTTAACTTTTGCTTGTCTGTAAAGTTTTTTATTTCTCCATCAAATCTGAATGAGAGCCTCACTGGGTAGAGTAATCTTGCTTTTAGCTTTTTCCCTTTCATCATTTTAAATATGTCCTTCCACTCCCTTCTGACTTGTGAGTTTCTGCTGAAAGATCATCTGCTAACCTTCTGAGGATTCCCCTGTATGTTATTTGTTGCTTTTTCCTTGCTGCTTTTAGAATTTTTTTGTATGTTTAATTTTTTATAGTTTGATTAATATGTATCTTCGCATGTTTCTCCTTGGATTTATCCTGTATGATACTCTCTGCACTTCCTGGACTTGACTATTTCCTTTCCCATGTTAGTGAAGTTTTCAACTATAATCTCTTCAAATAATTTCTCAGTCCCTTTCTTTTTCTCTTCTTCTTCTGGGACCCCTATAATTGGAATGTTGGTGCATTTAATGTTGTTCCAGAAGTCTCTGAGACTGTCCTCAGTTCTTTTCATTCTTTTTTCTTTAATCTGCTCTATGGTAGTTATTTCCACTATTTTATCTTCCAGGTCACTTATCCATTCTCCTGCCTCAGTTATTCTGCTATTGATTCTTTCTAGAGAATTTTTAACTTCATTTATTGTGCTGTTCATCATTGTTTGCTCTTTTGTTCTTCTAGGTCCTTGTTAAAGATTTCTTGTATTTTCTCCATTCCATTTTCCAAGATTTTGTATCAATTTTACTATCATTACTCTGAATTCTTTTTCAGGTAGACTGGGTATTTCCTCTTCATTTGTTTGGTTTGGTGGGTTTTTACCTTGCTCCTTCATCTGCTGCATATTTCTCTGTCTTCTCATTTGCTTAACTTATTGTGTTTGGGCTCCTTTTCTCAGTCTGCAGGTTCATAGTTCCCATTGTTTTGGTATCTTCCCCCAGTGGGTAAGGTTGGTTCAGTGGCTTGTGTAGGCATCTTGCTGGAGGGGACTGGTGCCTGTGTTCTGATGGATGGGGCTGGATCTTGTATTTCTTATCAGCAGGGTCTTGTCAAGTGGTGTGTTTTGGGGTGTCCGTGAACTTACTATGATTATAGGCAGCCTCTTTGTTAATGTGTGGGGTTGTGTTCCTGTCTTGCTAGTTGTTTTCCTTCGGGCATCCAGCACTGGAGCTTGCTGACCATTGGATGGAGCTCGGTCTTACTGTTGAGAGAGAGATCTCTGGGAGAGCTCTTGCCAATTGATATTACTTGGGGCTGGGAGGTCTCAGGTGGTCCAATGTCCTGAACTCAGCTCTCCCACCTTAGAGGCTCAAGCCTGACACCAGGACAGGGAACCAAGACCCTCTCAGCCACATAGCCCAGAAGAAAATGGAGAAAATAAATAAATTAATTAATTAATTAATATAAAATTATTAAAAGAAAAAAGTTGTTAAAATAAAGAAGTAATAATAAAAAAGAGAGCAACACCAATAAAAAAATCCAACAATGATAACAAGTGCTAAAAACTATACTATGATAAACGTGAAAATCAGAAAAAAGTCAGTCGCATACAGCAAACCCCAAGTCTACAGTTGCTCCCAAAGTACACCACCTCAATTTTGGCTTGATTATTTGTATATTCAGGTATTCCATAGATGCAGCATATGTCAAGTTGATTGTGGGGATTTAATCTGCTGCTCCTGAGACTTGGAGTAATTTCCCTTTCTCTTCTTTGTTCACACAGCTCCTGGTGTTCAGCTCTCATTTTGGCCCCACTTCTGTTTGTAGGTCACCCTCAGACATCTGTTCACTGCCCAGACAGGAGGGGGTTAAATCAGCAGCTTATTAGGGGGCTCTGGCTCACTCATGCTGGGGGGAAGGAGGGATACTGTAGTTATAATTGGAATGCGGGGCGAGCCTGCAGTCCAGAGCCCCATGTGAAGTTGCAACAGCCTGAGGTGCATGGTGTGTTCTCCCAGGGAAGTTGTCCCTGGATCACAGGACCCTGGCAGTGGTGGGTTGCACAGGCTCCCAGGGCACGATTGTGGATAGTGACCTGTGCTTGCACACAGGATTATTTGTGGCTGCAGCAGCAGCATTAGCGTTTCATGTTCATCTCTGGAGACTGAGCTGATAGCCACAGCTTGCTCCCATCTCTGGAGCTCGTTTAGCTGGTGCTCTGTCTTCTGTGGTTTGACAGAGAAGGAATCCCCTCTCCTCGCACACCCTGAAATCATGGTCTCTTGCCTCTTATGCAGGTCCAGACTTTTTCCCAGACTCCCTCCCAGTTAACTGTGGTGCCCTAGCCCCCTTCAGGCTGTGTTCACACCGCCAACCCCAGTCCTCTCCCTGGGATCTGACCTCTGAAGCCTGAGCCTCAGTTCCCAGCACACCCCCTGGCAGGTGAGCAGACAAGCCTCTCAGCCTGGTGAGTGCTGGTCAGCACCAATCCTCTGTGTGGGAATCTCTCCACTTTGCCCTCTGCACCACTGTTGCTGCACTCTCCTCCATGGCTCCAAAGCTTTCCCCACACCCACCCCCATCTCCGCCAGTGAAGGGGCTTCCTAGTGTATGAAAACTTTCCCTCCTTCACAGCTACATCCCAGAGGTGCAGGTCCCGTCCCTATTCTTTTGTCTCTGTTTTTTCTTTTTTCTTTTGCCCTACCCAGGTATGTGTGGATTTTCTTGCCTTTTGGGAAATCTGAGGTCTTCTGCCAATGTTCAGTAGGTGTTCTGTAGGAGTTGTTCCACATGTAGATGCATTTATGATGTATTTGTAGGGAAGAAGGTGATCTCCACATCTTACTCCTCCACCATCTTGAAGGTCTCCCCACTTGGATGTATTTAATTGTACTCAACAAACTTTGGATCATTGAATACCTCTTGTGCCAGATGATTCTCAGCATTTGGTGGGTATGTGCAGGGATGAAGAGATGGTGACTGACTGGAAGTTTTAATATAAAGTTCTGAAAATTATGGATATGTCTGGAGAAGTTTATTGCCCCCATTATTAATGCAAAACTCAGAGAAAAATTTATATAGCAATGGCTGGAGCTCAGGGTAGTGCTGCTTTTCTCCATTCTGAAGGTTTATTAGCACTTTTTTAAAAATGTGAATATCTGGGTGGATTTTGTATATTTTTAACTCACATCATACACCAGAAGTCTTCAAACTTTGAGAATCATAAAATTTACCTGGAAGCATGTTAGAATGCAGATAGCTTGGTCTTAGATTTTCTTTTAATAGATCTAGGTGGGGCATAGAGATCTAATTTTTAATAAGTACTGTCTAGGTGTTTCTTATGCGGGTGGTCCTGAATTTTGCATTCAGAAAGCTTGCTTAGTGGACAATTTCCACTCCAATGTAGAAACTGGACAAATTTAAAGCATTTGATATAACTGTTGGACATCCTGATACTGTGCTAGGATTCAGGGATATAAAGTTAAATATAGCTAGTAGGGGGAGAGTATAAACACATACATGCACAAATGCACACACACCCCAATACATACTGTAATATAGAATTATGTTCATCAAATATGTGTGTAAGAAAGTCATAGACCCAGAAGTAGGGAAAGTAAACTTGAAAAAACGTGAGGGCTGGGCTTCCCTGGTGGCGCAGTGGTTGAGAGTCCACCTGCCGATGCAGGGGAAACGGGTTCGTGCCCCGGTCCGGGAAGATCCCACTTGCTTGCGGAGTGGCTAGGCCCGTGAGCCATGGCCACTGAGCCTGCACGTTCGGAGCCTGTGCTCTGCAACGGGAGAGGCCACAACAGTGAGAGGCCCGCCTACCGCAAAAAACAAAAAACAAACAAAACAAAACAAAACAAAAAATGTGAGGTCTAAATCTTGAGATAAACTTTGACAGGTTTTCAGTTTTGTCTGACACGTGCACAAAAGGAGCTGTGTACTCAGTGAGGTGGGAAAAGTTTTTCTTCTTCTATTTTTGAGACTTCTTTCAAAATAATGAGTGCATCCATGAGGTCTTCAGGGACTTTAAAAGTAATAAATAAACATAGTTTCTATCCATTCTCTGAATTAGAGTCTCTGAGAATGAGCCAGCTGTGAATTTAAAGCTACATTGGGGAAAATAGCTACCCACATGTAAAGATAAGAGTGGGCTTTAGGAGCAAATGACCCTTTGTTTTCAGAGGCTCTTCTCTCTGAATTATCAGTCTAGGTTAATGACAATGCCAATCAAGGACTTTCAGTTCCTTGAATGGTGAGAGGTAACACCCATAGAAAGTTATAAATATTATGAGCTTATTTTATGACTCATCACAACTTAGTTCTTATTACTCATAACTTCATAAGAAGGACAAATACAGAGCTCAATCCTTTGCAATATTAATCTTAATATTTTTAAATTATTTCCAGAATATCAACCTTTAGCATCATGAAATGGGACTCTATAAAGGAGACACTATTATAATATTGAATGACTGCAGGATTATTTACAAAGCCTAAAAAGAACAGGTTAATAATAATTTTGCTTTTAATAATAACATTTTATAGGTGGGGAATAAAAATGTTAAGGCAGATTCCTGATATAGTGTCTGACAAAAATGAATATTCATATGCCAGCTTCAAAGGCAATAGATGTTGCTTCTTGGTCCCTTGTGGAAGGTGGAGCCTCTTGTTGCTCAGTTTTGGTTATTGTTCAGTCTAGTCTCAGCAACTGAGACTAGGGATGCGTTTCTTTGTAGTTGGGATGGAAGGGATGTAGTAATATCCAGGCTACCCCATCCTCCCAGCCATCGTCTGTGATGCCTCAATTTTCTCTGGCACTTTTGGTACCAGTGAGCAACCTCTTTCAGGAAGGAGGCCATCCACCACACACTATTCATGTTGACAGGAATACCCTATAGAGTTCTGGCTCACAGTGGGGTAGAGGTCTCACAAAATACTCTGGTGTGGGGGGTTGGCTAAAATGGTGGCAACTGAAGAGGGTGCCTTCTTCTCAATGACAGCAGAAGAGATGAGGAAAGTAAAGAAATTCATGGATAAAAAGCAGGTAGAGAGATGAGAATATTGGAAAAGGAAAAAGTGAAGGAAGTAGAGGAGGAGATGAAGTATCCATGGAGAGACGAGAGGAGGTGGTGAAGGAAAATTAAGTGGTAGAGATGAAGGAGGGGACAAGGGCCTGGCCCCTGAATGTGATATCTTCAGAGACTTTCTTGAGTCTGGATTTAGAGACAGTGAATATTCAGGCTGACAGGGTCTTCCTCCAATTGGAGCCCAAGTTTGCTCAAATGCAGTGGTACGTGGGTGAGGGTACAAGATCCATCAACCAAAAATATGGATGTGGACATTTGCAACAATCCACATCCAACAGTCATACTTAAGGGCCACAATGTAGATTTTCTGAGGTTCATATTAATTAGGAATAAAGGAGTTCAGATAACCGAGGACAATCTACAACTTCAAGGTAATCTTTTGAGCAAACTCCTACCGCAGAAACAAGGTGATTATTAAAGAATATGAGATCAGAGCTTCTGGACAAGTGGCATTTTTTTCCATTCCAAATATATGGTCAGGAGTCCTTCATCTGCAGGAGCAGGGCATCACCTGTAACTTTTTCCCCTCGTTCTCAGACCATAGCCTCTCAGGATCTGACAAGATTGTTCTTATTAAGGGAAAAATGTGGCCCAACTCCTACAATACCACCTGCTATGTGAAGGGAAATCAGACTACTTTCAGAAGGGCAGACCAGGGACACACTCAAGGCTATTTGGATACTAGTCTGGTTAACTCCTACTTCTGGAAATTATCCCTGATCCAGGGATATTTTTATTACCTTCCACTTATTGTTACACCTGTGCTTGGCCAACAGTGATGTTTATGGGCTGGCGTTTCTGCACCTTGGCTCCGCTGGACTGCCAGTGCTCTCAACTTCAATAATGTAGCTTTTATGGCCATGGCCATCACTTTGTTTAAGCCAAGAAAGTGATGCTAAAGACTGCGCTGCTTTCATCTACATTGCTTGAGCATTTGTTTTTGTCAGGGCCTTCCTACTTGCTTTTGATATATGTACTCTTGAGTCATATTTGAAGAGAGCAAGTATATATTCAAGAAACACAACCTCAACAACAGTAAAAACCTGGGTTCATGCTTGCTGTCTGTGGCAAACTGTTCATCTTCAAGTAGGTCCAGTGGATGTTCCATAGCCCTATCACCTCTGCTTGACCACTGACACCTGGATTTTCTTATTTGGCCAGGAGCCTATTTCACCCACCCAGCTGCTGAGTACCTGGAAAGACAGGAATATAAACAGCAGAGACCTGCTGAGTATGCATGAAATAAAGGGGGAAATGTAAAAGGTCTCTAAATTTACCCAAGTATACAGTTTTTCCTAGTCTTCTGCTACTTACAAGTTTTCATGAAGGCCTGTGCCATACTCTACCATTTTCTGGCCAGCCTTTTGGATAATCTATGTCCATACCACCAACAATCCTCTTGTCTGGTTTCTAGTTATCAAGTACCTCCAGAACTGTTTTGTGGACTCAGGGTGCCTGCCAATCATTAGAAAACTCCTCTACTGTACCCCTCTCCCTGTCACTCAGGAATCAAACCTAATATAAGACAGGTGATTGGGCTGGCAGGTGTGGCCCAATCCTCACAGCAAGCACAAATATGGTATCCTTTCTGAAAATCAAGTGTTCTTAACCACAATGACCTCATCATGCCCAGGTGACCAAGTGCTCTGTGAAATGCTAGGAGGGAAAAAGAAGACATTTTTCGTTTTCAGGCTTACATCATATTCCAACACCTCTCTTCTCTCTCCTCCCCACCTCCATTTCTTTTTTAAAGACTCTAGGGGCCAAAAACAGAAAGCAGAACAATTAGAAAAGCAGACTTTCTTTTTTTTTTTGATAAATCAATGCATTTAGTATAAAATGGGCTCATAAAAATATAAAAGATGAGTAAATGTAAAACATAATTTAGGAATTATTTATAAGTATGGTATACAAATCCAGAATCCATAAAGGAAAAAACTGGTACATTTGTCAGTAAAAATTCTAAAATATGTGTGCAACAAAAGTATCATTACAAAGTCAAAAGACCAACAAAACAAGACAAAAAAATGCAAATCTCCTGACAGTAAAAAACCTTAGTATACAAATAATTCTTACAAATCTCTTAGAAAAAGGCCAATCAAAAATTTGGAAAGTTGGTACAAAACTAGAATTACAAATGACCAACAAAAAAGGAAGACCCTCAAACTCAAAAATAAGAAAATTAAAATGGGAAACCATTTTTAGCTGATCCAGTTGGCAAAGGTTTGTTTTTTTGTTTGTTTTTTTTTATTCTTGAATTTTATTTACTTATTTATTTATTTATTTTTATACAGCAGGTTCTTATTAGTTATATACTTTATACATATTAATGTATATATGTCAATCCCAATCTCCCAATTCATCCCACCACCACCTCCACCACCCCTGCTTTCTCCCACTTGGTGTCCATATGCTTGTTCTCTCCATCTGTGTCTCTATTTCTACTTTGCAAATCAGTTTGTGTGTACCATTTTTCTAGATTCCACATAAATGTGTTAACATACAATATTTGTTTTCCTCTTTCTGACTTACTTCACTCTGTATGACAGTCTCTAGGTCCATCCATGTCTCTGCAAATGACCCAATTTCATTCTTTTTATGGCTGAATAATATTCCATTTTATATATGTTCCACATCTTCTTTATTCATTCGTTTGTCAATGGGCATTTAGGTTGCTTTCATGACCTGGCTATTGTAAATAGTGCTGCAAAGAACATTGAGATACATGTGTCTTTTTTTTTTTTTTTTTTTTTTTTTTGCTGTACACAGGCCTCTCACTGCTGTGGCCATGTTCTGGACGCACAGGCTCAATGGCCATGGCTCACGGGCCCAGCTGCTCTGTGGCACGTGGGATCTTCCCAGACCGGGGCACGAACCTGTGTCCCCTGCATCGGCAGGTGGACTCTCAACCACTGCGCCACCAGGGAAGCCCCATGTGTCCTTTTGAATTATGGTTTTCTCTGGGTACGTGCCCAGTAGTAGGATTGCTGGGTCATATGGTAATTCTATTTTTAGTTTTTTAAGGAACCTCCATACTGTTCTCCATAGTGGCTGTATCAATTTACATTCCCACCAACAGTGAAAGAGGGTACCCTTTTCTCTGCACCCTCTCCAGCATTTGTTGTTTGTAGATTTTCTGATGATGTCCATTGTAACTGGTTGGATGTGATACCTCATTGTAGTTTTGATTTGCCTCTCTCTAATAATTAGCCTTGTTGAGCACCTTTTCATGTGCCTGTTGGCCATCTGTATGTCTTCTTTGGAGAAATGTCTACTTAGGTCTTCTGCCCATTTTTTTTTTTTTTTTTTTTTTAAAGGACTCTTTATTTTTTAGTAATTTATTTATTTATTTTTGCTGTGTTGGGTCTTCGTTTCTGTGCGAGGCTTTCTCTAGTTGTGGCAAGCGGGGGCCACTCTTCATCGCGGTGCGCGGGCCTTTCACTATCGCGGCCTCTCTTGTTGCGGAGCACAGGCTCCAGACGCGCAGGCTCAGTAGCTGTGGCTCACGGGCCTAGTTGCTCCGTGGCATGTGGGATCCTCCCAGACCAGGGCTCGAACCCGTGTCCCCTGCATTAGCAGGCAGACTCTCAACCACTGCGCCACCAGGGAAGCCCCTGCCCATTTTTTGATTGGGTTGTTTGTTTTTTGATATTGAGCTGCATGAGCTGCTTGTATATTTTGGAGATTAATCCTTTGTCAGTTGCTTCATTTGAAAATATTTGCTCCCATTCTGAGGGTTGTCTTTTTGTCTTGTTTATGGGTTCCTTTGCTGTGCAAAAGCTTTTAAGTTTCATTAGGTCCCATTTGTTTATTTTTGTTTATATTTTCATTATTCTAGGAGGAGGATCAATAAAGATCTTGCTGTGATTTATGTCATAGTGTGTTCTTCCTATGTTTTCCTCTAAGAGTTTTATAGTGTCCAGGCTTATATTTAGGTCTTTAAACCATTTTGAGTTTGTTTTTGTGTATGGTGTTAGGGAGTGTTCTAATTTCATTCTTTTACATGTAGCTGTCCAGTTTTCCTAACACCACTTATTGAAGAGGCTGTCTTTTCTCCATTGTATATTCTTGCATCCTTTGTCATAGATTAGTTGACCATATGTGCATGGGTTTATCTCTGGAGTTTCTATCCTGTTTCATTGATCTATATTTCTGTTTTTGTGACAGTACCATATTGTCTTGATTTGTAAGTAGTATAAAGCTACTATACTAGCTTTGTAGTATAGTCTGAAATCAGGGATTCCTCCAGCTACGTTTTATTCCCTCAAGATTGCTTTGGCTATTCGGGTCTTTTATATTTCCATACAAATTAATATTTTTTTCTAGTTCCTTAAACAATGCCATTGGTTATTTGATAGGAATTGAATTGAATCTGTAGATTGCTCTGGGTAGTATGGTCATTTTCACAATATTCATTCTTCCAGTCCAAGAACATGGTATGTCCCTTCATTTGTGTGTATCATCTTGGATTTCTTTCATCAGTATCTTATAGTTTTCTGCATACAGGTATTTTACCTCCTTAGGTAGATTTATTCCTAGGTATTTTATTCTTTTTGTTTCAATGGTAAATGGGAGTGTTTCCTTAATTTCTCTTTCAGATTTTTCAACATTAGTGTATAGGAATGTAAGAGATTTCTGTGCATTAATTTTCTGCCCTGCAACTTTACCAAATTCATTGATTAGCTCTAGTAGTTTTCTGGTGGCATCTTTACGATTTTCTACATATAGCAACATGTCATCTGCAAACAGTGACAGTTTTACTTCTTCTTTTCCAATTTGTGTTCCTTTTATTTCTTTTTCTTCTCTGATTGCCATATCTAGGACTTCCAAAACTTTGTTGAATGATAGTGGTGCAAGTGGACATCCTTGTCTTGTTCTTGATCCTAGAGGAAATGCTTTCAGTTTTTCACCATTGAGAATGTTGGCTGTGGGCTTGTCATATAACGTCTTTATTATACTGAGGTAGGTTCCCTCTATGCCCACTTTCTGGAGAGTTTTTATCATAAATGGGTGATGAATTTTGTCAAAATCTTTTTATGCATCTATTGAGATAATCATATGGTTTTTATTCTTCAGTTTGTTAAAATGGTGTATCACATTGATTGATTTGTATATATTGAAGAATCCTTGCATCCCTAAGATAAATGCCACTTGCTCATGGTGTATGATCCTTTTAATATGTTGTTGGATTCTATTTGCTAGTATTTTGTTGAGGATTTTTGCATCTATATTCATCAGTGATATTGGTCTGTAATTTTCTTTTTTTGTAGTATCTTTTTCTGTTTTGGGTATCAGGGTGTTGGTGGCCTCGTACAATGAGTTTGGGAGTGTTCCTTCCTCTTTTTGAAAGAGTTTGAGAAGGATGGGTGTTAACTCTTCTCTAAATGTTTGATCGAATTTGCTTGTGAAGCCATCTGTTCCTGGACTTTTGTTTGTTGGAAGATTTTTAATCACAGTTTCAATTTCAGTGCTTGCAATTGCTCTGTTCATATTTTCTATTTCCTCCTGGTTCAGTCTTGGAAGGTTGTGCTTTTCTAAGATCTTTTCCATTTCTTCCAGGTTGTCCGTTTTATTTCCATGTAGTTGTTTGTAGCAGTCTCTCATGATCCTTTTCATTTCTGCAGTGTCATTTGTTACTCATCCTTTTTCATTTCTAATTCTGTTGATTTGAGTCTTCTCCCTTGTTTTCCTCATGAGTCTGGCTAAAGGTTTATCAATTCTGTTTATCTTCTCAACGAACTTTCTTTTAGTTTTATTGATATTTCCTATTGTTTCCTTTATTTCTTTTTCATTTATTTCTGATCTGATCTTTATGATTTCTTTCTTTCTGCTAACTTTGTGTATTTCTTTCTTCTTTCTCTAATTGCTTTAGGTGTAAGTTTAAGTTGTGTATTTGAGATTTTTCTTGTTTCTTGAGGTAGGATTATATTGCTATCAACTTTCCTCTTGGAACTGCTTTTGCTGCATCCCATAGGTTTTGGATTGTTATGTTTTTGTTGTCATTTCTCTCTAGGTATTTTTGGATTTCCTCTTTGATTTCTTCAGTGATATCTTGGTTATTTAGTATGTATTGTTTAGCCTCCATATGTTTGTGTTTTTTACTTTTTTTTTCATTGTAATTTATTTCTAACCTCATAGCACTGTGGTCAGAGAAAATGCTTGATACGATTTCAGTTTTCTTAAATTTACTGAGTCTAGATTTGTGACCCAAGATGTGATGTATCTTGGAGAATGTTTTGTGTGCACTTGAGAAGAAAGTGTAATCTGCTCTTTTCAGGTGGGATGTCCTATAAATATCAATTAAGTCCATCTGCTATAATGTGTTATTTAAAGCTTGTGTTTCCTTATTTATTTTCATTTTGGATCATCTGTCCATTGGTAGAAGTGAGGTGTTAAAGTCCCCCACGATTATTGTGTTACTGTTGATTTCCTCTTTTATAGCTGTTAGCATTTGTCTTATGTATTGAGGTGCTCCTATGCAGGGTCCATATATATTTATAATTGTTATATATTCTTCTTGGATTGATCCCTTGATCATGTAGTGTCCTTCCTTGTCTCTTGGAACATTCTTTATTTTATAGTCTATTTTATCTGATATGAGTATTGCTACTCCAGCTTTATTTCCATTTGCATGGAATATCTTTTTCCATCCCCTCACTTTTGGTCTCTTTGTGTCCCTAGGTCTGAAGTGGGTCTCATGTAGACAGCATATATATGGGTATTTTTTTTTTTGTATCCATTCAGTGAGCTAGTGTTTTTTGGTTGGAGCATTTAATCCATTTACATTTAAGGTAATTATCAATATGTATGTTCCTATTACCATTTTCTTAATTGTTTTGGGTTTGTTTTTGTTGGTCTTTTTCTTTTCTTGTGTTTTCCACTTAGAGAAGTTCCTTTAGCATTTGCTGTAGAGCTAGTTTGGTGGTTCTGAATTCTCTTAGTTTTTGCTTGTCTGTAAAACTATTGATTTCTCCATCATATCTGAATGAGACCCTTGCTGGGTAGAGTAATCTTGGTTTTCTGTTCTCCCTTTCATCACTTTAAATATATTGTGTCACTCCCTTCTTGTTTGTAGAGTTTCTGCTGAGAAATCAGCTGTTAACCTTATGGGAGTTCCCTTGTTTGTTGTCATTTTTACCTTGCTGCTTTTAATAATTTTTCTTTGCCTTTAATTTTTGTCAATTTGATTATTACGTGTCTTGGCCTGTTTCTCCTTGGGTTTATCCTGCCTGAGACTCTCTGTGCTTCCTGGCTTTGGGTGGCTATTTCCTTCCCCATGTTATGGAATTTTTCCACTATAGTCTCTTCAAATATTTTCTTGGGTCCTATCTCTCTTTCTTCTCCTTCTGGGACCCCCATAATGCAAATGTGTTGTGTTTAATATTGTCCCAGAGGTCTCTTAGTCTGTCTTCATTTCTTTTCATTCTTTTTTCTTTATTCTGTTCCACAGCAGTGATTTTCACCATTCTGTGTTCCAGGTCACTTTTCTGTTCTTCTGCCTCAGTTATTCTGCTATTGATTCCTTTTAGTGTGTTTTTCATTTCAGTTATTGTACTGTTCATCTCTGTTTGTTTGTTCTTGATTCTTCTAGGTCTTTGTTAAACATTCCTTGTATCTTCTTGATCTTTGCTTCCATTCTTTTTCTGAGGTCCTGCATCATCTTCACTATCATTATTCTGAATATTTTTTTCTGAAAAGTTGCCTATCTCCACTTGATTTAGTTGTTTTTCTGGGGTTTTATCTTGTTCCTTCATTTGGTACCTAATCCTCTGCCTTTTCATTTTATCTCTCCTTCTTTGAATGTGGTTTTCATTCCACAGGCTGCTGGATTATTGTTCTTCTTGCTTCTGTTGTCTGCCTTCTGGTGGATGAGTCTCTCTATGTGGCTAGTGAAAGCTTCCTGATGGTAGGAACTGGTGCTGGGTATAGCTTGTTGTTTCTGTGGTGGATAGAGCTCAGTAAAACTTTAATCCACTTGTCTGCTGGTGGATGGGGTTGAGTTCCCTTGTTGCTGGTTTTTTTGGCCTGGGGCAACCCAGTAACGGAGGCTACAGGCTCTTTGGTGGGGCTAATGGCGGACTACAGGTGGTCTCATGCCAAGGAGTACTTCCCAGAACTTCTGCTGCCAGTGTCCTTGTCCCTGTGGTGAGCCACAGCTGCTCCCCGCCTCTTCAGGAGACCCTCCTACACTGGCAGGTAGATCTGGTTCAGTCTCTATGGCATCACTGCTCCTTCTCCCTGGATCCTGATGTGCACACTTCTTTGTGTGTGCCCTCCAGGAATGGAGTGTCTGTTTCCTGCAGTCCTCTTAAAGTCCTGCAATAAAATCCTGCTAGCCTTCAAAGTTTGATTCTCTGGGAATTCCTCCTCCCATTGCCCTACCCCCAGGTTGGGAAGCCTCATGTGGGGCTCAGAGTCTTCACTCCAGTTGGAGGACTTCTGTGGTCTAATTGTTCTCCAGTTTATGAGTCACCCACCCAGCGGTTATGGGATTTGATTTTGTTTTGATTGCACCCCTCCTACCATCTCATTGCAGCTTCTCCTTTGTCTTTGGATGTGGGGTACATTTTTTGGTGAGTTCCAATGTCTTACTGTCAATGATTGTTGAGCACTTATTTGTGATTCCAGTGTTCTTGCAAGAGGGCATGAGCACAAGTCCTTCCACTCTACCATCTTGGACCAATCTAGAAAAGCAGACTTTCTAATTTGTTTCTCCTCTTGATTGTGTCCAGATGAAGAGAGGGAGGCTGTCCAGTAAGGTAGACTGTCAGAGTTCTCTGACTCTCTACTATTATGCCCTCTCCCCAAACTCCCTTTCACAAGTTCTACAAAGTTCAAAGGAAGATAGTCCCAGGACTATGGGATGGAAGGACTGAGCTGGTCATGAGTTTCATGGGGCAGAGATTATTTACTGCCCAGTTGTGTGGAGTGTTCTTGTAGGGTAATCCTAGCCCCAGTACCACCCTCACCCTTATTTACAACATACACATTCTTTCCTCCCCACTGTGCCCAAATTTCCAAGAAATTTCCCAGATAATTCTTGAACATTAATCTGGAGGAGAGGGAGAAGAAAACATGGGGATGAGCTTGTATTACAGAGTATAAATAAATTATTTTAAGTAATGAATCTAAAGCTAAAATAAAGTAAATAAAAAGGGTGAATGCATAACTCTAAGAAGTTTATTTATACCACCTTTATTTCTTGAGTAATGTAGGGAGTTTGATTATATAGTTTTGAGAAGATATACTGAGATAGATGAATTCTTTAAAGTTTGATAAAAGCAGGTATAATAATAAGCGGGACAACAGTTGTTACATAATATGTTTAGTATTTAAGCCTCCTCTTTTATGTTCAGAGAAGGATGTAAGGTTTTTCTGACATTTGCATAAGCTCTATCTTTTCCATCTCCAAGTTTAGTTTAGTCATCTTTATTTTTATCTAATGTCATTTAAGAACAGGTTGGAGATACTGAAAATAAATGAGATTCACTATTTTAGATGGTGTCTATTAAAAAAACACTGAGACAATTATAAAGAATTCAGATCATAGACAACTTTTTGGACAGTTTTTTTGTAGTATGTTTATAATGTCTACTTGTTTAACTTTGTTTTAACTCAAGGAAACAGCCTCAAAATAAATTTAACTGATATATAATGCTTTCACTTTCCCTGCTCCTTTTGAAGCAAAGTTCACATAATTTTGAAGGGAATCCAGTAAAATTTCCACATGTATTCAATTCTGCTAAATTTGTGTAGACCTGACATTTAGATGAAGGGAGAGGAGAAAAGAATAGAGCTTTAATGGAAAGCTGCATTACTAAGGTGTTTCATCCAAGATTTTCAGGTTAAGATCCTGAATATATCTACAAGGAAAGAAAAACATCTCAAGGATGTATTACTTGCACTTTACAGACATCTAGCTATTTGAAAATTTCTAAGTGATCACATATTCATTCATGTTCTCATTAGTACTATTCACCAGATGTTTCTAACCCTTCTCTGAGCACAAGGTTGGTTGAATTTTCCCATCTCCTTTATGTTAAACATGGTCACGTGACTTGCTTTGATGAGTGAATCATGAGAAAAAACTATTTACGTCACTTCTGGGAGGAAGCTTTAAGAGCTAGTGTATAATCAGAACTTCTTTTCTTTTGACATGACAACCAGCTTCAAATGAGGAGATTCTATTAGCATTGTCCCTGGAGTGAATAGATGTGGCACAATGTTTCTCTCCTCTACCCCAATCCCCTAACCCCCATAAATATGCAACATAAATCAGAAAAAACCTTTGCTATTTTAGAGCATTACAATTTGCAGGTTGTATTGTTACTGCAGCATAATCTAGCCTGCCATGGTGACAACAACATCTTTTAGAATTTTTTTTTTTTATGTTGGGTGTTTAAGAATAACTGTGAAAATTCCATATCTTAATCTATGGGTTTTTTGCTGTCTATTTCTTACCTAGCTCTTGATCCTATTGTTTCTGATAGCTAGTCTGTATTTAAATATTTGGAAACTAAATGTTATGTAATCTTACATGAATGGATTTTAATGTGAATTTCTTATATTTATGTTGTGTACTTAATTTGATTTTTTTTTTGTCATTTGTTAACATATTGGTCCATCTTCTCCATACTGTTACATTATATATACCTAAGGAGAAAGTACAACATATAACTAACTAATCTTTATACATGCCTGTGGTACAAATTCTAGAAATACACATTTAGTGGTATTCAATAAATTTTTACTGAAATGATAGGGGAGGTAATACTGATGAGAAGTTTGATGATGATAGAGACTCCAAGAAAAGATCATGCTCCAGGAACATGCATGTTCAGAGTGACTGGAGTGCAGTTCAATTTATACAAATAATTAACTGCTATGTGTTCTAATATTTGAAAAGCAGAAGTTAGTTTCAAAGTATATAACTAACAACATTCTAGATGTTTTAATTGTATAGAAATACAAAAGTATGAGATAAATCTGAAGTTTAGCAAAAGACATTGTGTTTTTAGGGGGAAATGGTAAATGACCACATTTCAGACGTTTGCTATTTGCTGGTTTTCTTCCTCAGTGAGAGTTTTTTGGTGGAAGTATATTTTACTATTTAGAATAAAACTTTTGCTGACTCACACTGCATCATCTTTCTGTTCTTACCATACAATTTTAATTTCCATTTTCTGGCTTCAGATAACGGATCCTGAAGTGAAGATTTGGAACTTCATGATAGGTCTGAGTATATTTGAATCATTTTTGATGCATATTTCCTGATAAGATTCAGATAATCATTGATAATTTTGGCATCTCTAGTTTCATGAGATTCATAAGTGCTGTCATCACATTCCCTAAATTTGTGCTCACAGAATTTAATGCAGAGAAGCTTTTTAATATTAAAGTGTTAGGATTCATTCACATGAAATTTAATTATTGCTGTTAAATCTTAACTAATAGAATATTTTGTAATTCTTTTTATATTTATGATAGAAGCATCTCCAGTAATTTAGAGGCAATTTTTTCCTACCCAGATCTACATGGCACACAGGTCTACATGGTGCTCATAAAATAAATGAGCAACTGATTAGAATAACTGTTATTGTAATCATAGTTAAATATGGTTGATTATTTATTCATTTGATAGTTATTTATTAAATAGCTATATTTAAGACACTATCATGAGCACTATGAGTACAGACATTAAAAGGACATGATCCCATTCTTAAAGAGCTCACTTTGTAGCTGTGGATACATATTGATTATATATTGATACATATTGATTATAATCTATGATGAATGCTATAATATAGAAGTGTGCTGTTGAAACAGAGTAGAAGAAAGGATTAGTTTTGCTACTAAGAGCTAATGGAAGGACCATGGAGTGATTCACAGAAAAAGTGATATTGGAATTGGACATTTAATACAATATTTCATCACTTTTCTCTAATTAAAATATTAGAGCTATTGAACATAATCACCATATCTACCTTGGATAATTAGAAAACTTTCCTCTAGAAATGAGTTGTGCCTAACTTTTATACCATGTTCTATGCTTTGGAATTTTGGAAGTTTTAACCCTGGTTAAATATTGAAAATATTTAACAATCACAATAGCCATTCAGAATGGTTGCTGACATGGTCTGGAAAGACTCTTGACAGTGCCTGTTAACTTTAATCGTAAGATTATGGATGGGTTTCTGTGCATGAATTTCTCATCTCTCAAATATAACCAATACTAGTTTCTTCCATTTAGGATATTTGTGAGGATTAAATAAGATAATGCATGTAAAGCAGTTGATGCAATTAATGGTAGAGAGTATGAATTCAAGAAGTGTTTTGTGTTATAATTATTAAGAGTAAATAAGAATAGACTAGACAACAAATTACAGATATATCAAAAAGTGTGACACCTGAAACTAACACAACATTGTAAATCAGCTATACTTCAATTAAAAAAATAAAAATAAACACTAAAACGTGTGGAGTAATTGGGAAAAATTGCAAAAAAAAAAAAAAACAACTTTCCAGTGAAGGTCTACTTGAAGGTTTGAAGGAGATGAGAGAGTGTCTTTGTAAAAAGTCATTATTTGGAAAATATCCAGGCAAAACAGTGACAATTCTATTTTTGTGAGGAATAATTATTTTATATTCTAGTTGTTTCTGATTTCAATGATCATCTATGGTGTTAATGTTGATGAACAAACAGCTCTGAGGAGACATGTTAGTATTTGACTCTGGCTGTTTGCAAACTCTTTTATGATTATACTCTGTTGTCTAATTGCTTGATTTATTGATGTTTTGATGATATGTTTTGCAGCAACATTTGTGATTGCAGGTAACTATTTCTACTTTGGCTCATTATCATACATTTGCATTTGATTTGTCTGACTGCTACAGGTGGAAACAATAGGTGATGCATACTGTGTTGCTGCAGGGCTCCACAGAAAAAGCCTCTGCCATGCTAAACCCATTGCTCTGATGGCCCTGAAGATGATGGAACTTTCTGAAGAGGTGCTGACACCTGATGGAAGACCAATTCAGGTAAGCCTCTCAACAGTTTTGTTTGAGTAGTAATGCACCTTTAACTGAAGAGGCAAGAAATTCCCTTCTGAATTCTACATACTAAAATTTACAGATCTAGATAAGCCAGTTGCTCAAGAAGGAGGGGTTACTAGAGATAAGTCATAAACCCAGGAAATGAACAAATGGAATATGACCCTAAATAGGAAAAGTTGTGTGGAAGACAAATTACTGTGGGGACAATAAAAAAAGAGCTAAAGGATTAAACCAAGGAAGGAACCTGTTGTCAGTGACCAATTCACCAACACCAAACAACAGTTGTGGTGAGAGTCAGTTCTGAGAGATAATCCAAAGAGCAAGAAACAAGAAGCAAGAAATTAGAGAACCTGAACAACTTCCTATGGATAGTGTACAGGTGTTCTTATGAAGCCTTAGGTCTCAGGGTTACTTCTGAAATATTTTTTTATGTGTCAGAGCTTGAAGGTTGGAGCCCAAGACTGAGGAAACATCAGAAACTGTGGAAAATGTAGCTCCTCATGTAATGTACTCTTTTCGGTACTGATAGCTGTTTGCAATCTGGGATCTACCTCTGAGAATGGATGAGGTCACCTAGCTATATTTCTGCAAGCACCTGATAGATCACAGAAATGTTTTTACTATGAATCCTTATAAACCAAAAATCTTCTATTTGGTGAAGTAACCTTGAATTCAAGGCAGGCTTTTTATAACAGTTCATCAACCATGGGTTAAAAATACAGAAAAAAGCCTCAAAATGTGAATATATTCCTAGTTTGACACTATGGCAAAGTAGATACTCTGAGTGACCCTTTTGATTAAAATGTAGTGTTAAATAGTTTAGAAATAGTAGCTTTTTGAAAGTTACTAAGCATATCACTGAACTCAGGAAAGAGAGAAATGTGTCAATCACATTATATATATAGATAGAACAAAATTTGAGTGGTGAGTTTAAGTACTCTGTCATTAACAGTGATAATAGGAAACACTATCCCTCCATGATGGAAGTCAACTTTGGGCTTCCCTGGTGGCACAGTGGTTGAGAGTCCGCCTGCCAATGCAGGGGACACAGGTTCATGCCGTGGTCCAGGAAGATCCCACATACCATGGAGCAGCTAGGCCCGTGAGCCATGGCTGCTGAGCCAGTGCGTCCAGAGCCTGTGCTCCACAACAGGAGAGACCACAACAGTGAGAGGCCCATGTACCACACAAAAAAAAAGAAAGTCAACTTCAATTCCCTCTTCAAAGAATTTCCACAGATAAAGTTCTCTGAAAAATGAATGCCTAATACTAAAAACAAAACAAAATAAAACAAAGGGAAAAAAATCACACACTCACACAGGAAAACAAAGTACTATGAGTTAAGAACCAGTAGAAACAGGAGATGAGAAAAATAGATCTGAAGTTGTCAAATACCAAAATTTTTGGACACAGAATCAAAATGACAGTGCTTAAAATAATTAAAGAAATAAAAGAGAAGCTTTGTTACCATGTGTAAAATATATATCTAGTGGGAACCTGCTGTATAACACAGAGAGCTCAGCTTGGTGTGCTGTGATGACCTAGATGGGTGGGATGGGGCGGGTGGGAGAGTGGGAGGGAGGTCCAAGAGGGAGGGGATATATGTATAAATATAGCTGATTCACTTCATTGTACAGCAGAGACTAACACAACATTGTAAAGCAATTATACCCCAATTAAAAAAAAAAAAAACAAGGCTGAAACAGCTAGGTTTGAAAATGAACCAGAGAATTTCTAAGAAATCAACAGAATACCAAAAGAAGCAAACAAACAAACAAAAAAAACAAAACAAAAAATCAAGCAAACCAAAACAAAAAAACTCTCAGTGGATGAGTTTAGAAGCAGATTAGATACAGCTGAAGAAAGTTCCTGTAAATAAGTCCAGAGAATTAAAACTGGGGAAATATGAATAAAAGAATGTAAAATATGTAGGAGACATTATACATTCAGTTGGAATTATCTTCACATGAAGATAATAGAGGGAATGCAAAAAAAAGGATTTTTTTTCTGGACTTATTAAAAGACACTAATAAGTTCTCAGACACAGTAATCTTAAAGAATCCTACAAAAGAGAAATCATAGGAATCCAAAAGTATCTATTTTTTTTACATTAAGTACATTAAAGTCTTTTTTATTTTTAAATAATTCCATTTTAATTTAATTTTTGTGTTTCACTTCATTTGTATTTAATTCCATAATACATCTGTGATTTATATAATGGTATATATATATATATATATATATATATATTTGAGGTATAGTTGATTTACAATATTATAGTAGTTTCAGGTGTATGACATGGTGATTCAAAATTTTTATAGATTATACTCAGTTTATAGTTATTATAAGATATTGGCTATATCTCCTGCATTGTAAAATATATCCTTATAGCTTATTTATTTTATACATAGTAATTTGTACTTTTTAATCTCCTACCCCTATCTTGCCCCTCCTTTCTTCCTTCTCCCCACTGGTAACCAGTAGTTTATTTTCTATATCTGTGACTATGTTTCTTTTTTGTTATATTCATTAGTTTGTTTTATTTTTTTTAGACTCCACATATAAGTGATAACATACAGTATTTGTCTTTGTCTGACTCATATCACTAAGTATAATACCCTCCAGGTCCATCCATGTTGTAACAAATGGCAAAATTTCATTCATTTTTATGTCTGAGTAGTATTCTGTAGTATATATATATATATATCACATTTCTTTATCCATTCTTCTGTTGATGGACACTTAGAATGCTTCCATATCTTGGCAATTGTAAGTAACACTGCCATGAACATTGGGATGCACGTATCTTTTCAAATAAGGTTTTTTGTTTTCTTCAGCTATATACCCAGGAGTGGAATTACTGGATCATGTGTTAGTTCTATTTTTAGTTTTTTGAGAACACTCCAAACTGTTTTTCCCAGTAACTACACAAATTCACATTTCCATCAACACTATACAAGAGTTCCCTTTTCTCCACATCCTCTCCAACATTTGTTATTGTGGTCTTTTTGATGATAGCCATTCTGACAGGTGTGAAGTAATATCTCACTGCAGTTTTAACTTGCATTTTTCTCATGTCTAGGGATGTTGGGTATCTTTTCATGTGCCTGTTGGTCATCTGTATATCTTCTTTGGAAAAATATCTGTTCAGGTCTTCTGCACATTTTTTAATTAGGTTGCTTATTTTTTTGACATTGAGTTGTATGAGCTGTTTATATATTTTGTTTATATATTTTATATATTAACTGCTTATCAATCATATTACTTGCAAATATTTTCTCCCATTCAGTAGGTTGTCTTCATTTTGTCCATGGTTTCCTTTGCTGTGCAAAAGTTTTTAACAAAACTAAACATATCTTAATGAGACTGCAGTACTTGAGAGAAAAAGAGAACTTGATAAATGACAGAGGTGACATTCATCAATGGGGAAATAATGGGCTATTCAATAAATGTTTGGGGGCCAACTGGTTATCTGTGTAAAAAAATATATAACTGCACTTCATGTGTCTGCACATAAATCAGTTCCATGTGGGTAAATATTATAGGCTACAGAATATCAATATAAATTTATAATTAGGAATTTTAAAAAACAACTCAGTGTTCTTTATTTATTGATTTTTTTGAAATATAATTCACATGCAATATGTTAGTTTCAGGTGTACTACATAATGATTTGACATTTGCATGCAATATGATATAATTAGAAATTTGACTTAGAGTAGGGAAGAATTTTTTGGAGACTAAGCAGGTCAAAAACTTTCAAACCATAAAGGAAAATGTGGATAAATTTTACTACATTAAAATTAAAACTTTTCTGTTTTCAAAGAACACCTAAAGAGAATAAAAAGTCAACCACAAACTAGGAGAATATTTTGCAATACATATAACCAATAAAAATATCATTGGTTAAACTCATCAGTATTCAGATTAGATATATTAATAACACTATGATAAAGTATTCCCACCTACTAGTTTGGCACAACTTTGAAAGTCTGACAGTGACACTGTTGTTGAGGAGTCAGAGTAGCAAGAAATCTCACACAGAGTTGGTGGGAGTATAAATGGTACACTTTACGTGGCATTAACTAGTAAAATTTAACTTGTGCCTTTCTTACAACCCAGTAAGCCCTCTCCTAAATGTTTGCTCCAGGGAAGTAGTTGTGCATGTGTAGCAGAAGTCACACACAAGATTATTCACAGAAATACTTTCATAATAGCCTCAAGCTGGAGATAACTTAAATATCCATTTAATAATAGAATGTATAAACTGTGATACATTTATACCTCAGTATACCATACAGCTGGGAAAATGAATTACTTCAGGAACTGAACATCAAATGGATGGATGTCAAAAACAATATAGTACAAAAGAAACAAATCATAGAGCAATTTTATAGAATTATTCCATTTAATTAAATTTCAAAACTAGAAAAATTGAAAAAATAGTGCTATTTTGAAATACCTACATTGAAGGAGAAAGTGGAAAGTAAGGAATGATTAATACAACATTCAAGATGTTGCTTTCTGTAAGAGAAAGTAAAGCAATGATGGGATGAGGGAGTATGCAATAGGGAAGGTGGACATAGGGATTATAGTGAAAAATTATTAATTGTATTACTATTATTTAATGTGCACATATATGTTTACATTTGAAAATTTAAAAAAATGGAGAGAGTTTTCAAGCCACTCCCACCAGTGGTGAAAACAGGAAAGCAAGGAACAATAAAAAATTTAAAAATCTAAGTTTAAGTTCCCTAGGACATAATTATTGAATTACTCGTGTGTGAATGACACTCCTACAACTGCCAGGAAAAACAAACAAAAGGAATGCTGTCTCAAATCTGAAGCAAACTGCAAAAATACACATTCCAGATGGAAATCATATCACTTCTTAAATTTTAAAGACTACCAGCTGAGCAGACCTATCATTTGGGATTGTTTTTCTATGTTGGATTTTCTTTTATAGGAGATATAATGTTTATATTGATTCAGCATTGTCAAAGCAAACTTAAATTACCATAGAAGCAAACCAGGGAATTGTTTTTTTACAATGTACTCATCCATATTTTCATTTGTGGAATATAACATTGGCTCTGTCTTATTAATTAGTTTTATCAAATCAGAAGAGGAAATATCAATAAAGATTTAATAAGAATGCAGAAAGAGAATTCAAAATAATAAAATCACCTTAATAATTTTAGCTTCGTTACTAATTTATATTATTTGCAAAGTTTGGAATTTTTTTTTTGGCATCTTAATTTGTTTTTCAATTGGCTTCTAACTTGTTACCATGGGAATGTTTCTAAACTTATTGAAAGAATCTTTCATTAAATATGCTTGGTTGTTACAGTAGAGTTGATATGTGATCAGTTGATTGTTTACTTCAAACTAAGTTTTTAGGCTTTTTAATATTTAACTTATTTGACTTGCAATAATTTCTGAAAACAAAGGAAAACTCCCCCAAACCTCTCAAATTTTGAAAACTAAATTACTAACTTTATATGGTTTTATAACCCTATGAGGCACCTGTCATCATGGAAAACAGGAACCTGAATTATCAATTATAATTCCTTGCAAATTGTCAATAATGTCCTTGAATCATTAACTGTAAAATTGACTAGGTTAAATTTTTTAATTTTAAAAATTACTAGAGTACTTCACTGGTGGTTCAATGGTTAAGAATCTACATGCCAAGACTTACCTGGTGGCACAGTGTGTGGGAATCTGCCTGCCAATGCAGGGGACATGGGTTCGAGCCCTGGTCTGGGAAGATCCCACATGCCATGGAGCAACTAAGCCCGTGTGCCACAACTACTGAGCTTGCACCCTAGAGCCCACAAGCCACAACTACTGAGCCCACATGCCACAGCTACTGAAGCCTGCACGTCTAGAGCCCATGCTCCACAACAAGAGAAGCCACCACAATGAGAAGCCTGTGCATAGCAGTGAAGAGTAGACCCTGCTCTCCACAACTAGAGAAAGCCCGCGCACAGCAGTGAAGACCCAACGCAGCCAAAAATGAATAAATAAAAAATACATTTATTTAAAAAAAAAAAAGAATCTGCCTGCCAATGCACGGGACATGGGTTTGATCACTGGTCCAGGAAGATCCCACATGCCATGGAGCAAATAAGACCGTGTGCCACAACTACTGAGCCTGTGCTCTAGAGCCTGTGAGCCACAAGTACTAAGCCCACGTGCCAAAGCTACTGATGCCTGTGCTTCTACAGCCTGTGCTCCACAATAAGAGAAGCCACCGCAATGAGAAGCCTGCACACCGCAACAAATAGTAACCCCCACTCGCCGCAACTAGAGAAAGCCTGTGCTCAACAACGAAGACCCAACGCAACCAAAATAAATAAATAAATAAACAAACAAATAAATAAATAAAATTAATAATAAAAAAATAAAATAAATAAAAATTACCAGAGAATATAGCATTTTACTTATTTAGTTTAAAATACTCAAGCGAATTATTTTTCTATAAGTAGTCTAATGAAACTCAGAGGCTAGTTCTAGACTGGTTCTATCTAAAAAGTTCGATCTAACTAGTTCAATCTAAAAAACATACAGAAATATGGTCTATTTATACAATAAATTTTGAAAAATCAGCCCAAAGAGGCTTTAATTAAGACTGTTTTTAAAAATAGTGACTAGATTTTAAATATTTTATCAATACAATGTTGATTCTACTGGCTGAGTATATGGAAATGCCAGCAAGATGCTTATTTTTTCCCCTCCCTATAGGATACCTGATTTTCATATACCTTAAACAATTGACAATTCAAGAAAAGTAAATTCAGATTTATATTCTCTCCTTTTTGTTTGAGGTACTTATATTATGATTTCACTAGAAAATTGTATAATTTTCTGCTGTTCTTTAATTTTGTGAACATAATCTTACCGAAGTATTTTGAATAGAGTTTTTAGTGCTTAAAGTCTTAACTTGTACTAGTAGTTTAAATACTCTTTGAGTAAAATAACAAAGTGTTTATTACTGCCTGTGCTTTATGCTTTAAAAAGTAGTGTTGCTAGGGAAAGATAAGCTGGGTTGAGGACTGACTAGAGAATGTGATTAAATATATATTAGAAAGACAAGTAGCATTTTCATGATTTAAGGGTTTTGAAGAAGTTTGAGTTAATGTGTCCAAATATCTAAGTTTTACTTTTGGACATCAGTTTAAAAAAATATATTTGTTGAGTATCATTAATAGGCATACAAATTCAAATTCTCTTCATTTGTTCAAAGACTAGTGCATTTTATATAAAGAGACAATTATAGAGTGATTGTAAAATAGAGTTAAAAACAATGTGTAGGTGGCGGAGGGAGAAAGCTTCGGAGTAGCGGAGGAGAGCACAGCAACAGGGGTGCGGAGGGCAAAGAGGAGAGATTCTGGCACAGAGGACCGGTGCCCTCAGGCACACACCAGCCCGAGAGGCTTGTCTGCTCGGCCGCCGTGGCGGGCGGGGCTGGGAGCTGAGGCTCGGGTATCTGCTTTCAGTCGGAGCGCAGGGAGAGGACTGGGGCTGGCGGCAGGAAGAGAGCCTGAAGGGGTTAGTGCACCACGGCTAGCCCGGAGGGAGTCTGGGGAAAGGGTCTGGAGCTGCTGAAGAGGCAAGAGACTTTTTTCCCTTTTGTTTCCTGGTGCGCGAGGAGAGGGCATTAAGAGGGCTGCTTGGGGAAGCGCCGGAGACAGGCACGAGCCGCGGGTAAGGCACGGACCTCGGAGACGGGCGTGGGCCGCCGCCACCGCCGCCCGCCGCAGCCACCGCCGCCCGCCGCGGCCCGCCGCCGCCGCCGCCGCCGCCGCGGCCCGCCGCCGCCGCCGCTGCCGCCGCCGCCGCGGGGCCTGTGTGCGAGCGCGGGTCACTGTCCGCCCCGCCTTCCGGGGGGCCTGTGCACCCCGCCACTGCCGGGGTCCCCGAGACCCGGGGACGGCTTTCCCGGGAAAGCGCACGGAGCGCCTCGGGCTGCTGCAACGTCACGCCGGCCTCTGCCGCCGCAGGCCCACCCCACACTGCGCGCCCCTCCCTCCCCTCTGCCTGAGTGAGCCAGAGCCCCCGAATCAGCGGCTCCTTTAAACCCGTCCTGTCTGAGCGAAGAACGGACGCCCTCCGGCGACCTACGCGCAGAGGCGGGGCCAGGTGCAAGGCTGAGACCCGGGAGCTGTGAGAGCAGAGGCAGGGAAATCTCTCTGTGCAGCCTCGGAGGCAGCAGATTAAAGCTCCACGGTCCATTTGATGTGCCCTGCGTCTGTGGAGTGCATGAATGGACAGCGAATCATCCCAAATTGAGGAAGTGGACTTTGAGGACAAGATTTAAGACTTTACTCCCTTTTCCTCTTTTTACAACGAATTATACCAAATTAAGGAGGTGGACTTAGAGAGCAAGATTTCAGACTTCTCGCCCTTTTCCTCTTTTTACAACGAATTATCCCAAATTGAGGAGGTGGACTTGGAGAGCAAGATTTTTGATTTTTCCCCCTGCTCTCTTTTTGTGAATGTGTATGAGTAATCTTCTGTGTAAGATTCTCTCTGTATAGCTTTGCTTCCACCATATGTCCCAGGGTTCTATCGGTCCGGGTTTTTTTGTTTTTTTTTTTCAATAATTACTTTCTAATTTTAATAACGCTACTATATTTCATACTTTATTCTATTTTACTTTACCTGCTCTTTCTTTTTTTCCTACTCTCCCTTCCTCCCTCCCTCCCTCCGCTCCTCCTTTCCTTCTTTCTTTTTCTTTCCTCCCTCCCACCCTTCTTCTTTCCACTTTCTTTTTCTTTCCTTCCTCCCTCCCTCCTGTCTTTCTTCCTTTCCTTCCTCCCTCCCTCCCTCCTTTCTTTCCTTCTTTCTTTCCATCCTTCCTCCCTCCCTCCCTCCTTTCTTTCTTCCTTCCTTCCTTCCTTCCTTTCTTCCCTTCTTCCTTTCTTTCCCTCTCTCTTTCTTTCTTCTACTAATTCTTTCTTTCTACTTTTTCTCCCTGTTATTCTGAGCCGGGTGGATGAAAGGCTCTTGGTGCTGCAGCCAGGAGCCAGTGCTGTGCCTCTGAAGTGGGAGAGCCAACTTCAGGACACGGGTCCACAAGAGACCTCCCAGCTCCACATAATATCAAGCAGCGAAAATCTCCCAGAGATCTCCATCCCAACACCAGCACCCAGCTTCAGTCAACGACCAACAAGCTACAGTGCGGGTCACCCTATGCCAAGCAACTAGCAAGGCAGGAACACAACCCCACCCATTAGCAGAGAGGTGGCCTAAAATCATAATAAGGCCATAGGCACCCCAAAACACACCACCAGACGTGGACCTGTCCACCAGAAAGACAAGATCGAGCCTCAACCACCAGAGCACAGGAATTAGTCCCCCCCACCAGGAAGCCTACACAACCTACTGAAACAACCTTAGCCACTGGGGTCAGACACCAAAAACAACGGGAACTACGAATCTGCAGCCGGCAAAAAGGAGACCCCAAACACAGTAACATAAGCAAAATGAGAAGGCAGAAAAACACACAGCAGGTGAAGGAGCAAGATAAACACCTACCAGACCTAACAAATGAAGAGGTAATAGGCAGTCTACCTGAAAAAGAATTCAGAATAATGATAGTAAAGCTGATCCAAGATTCTATTTCCAAGATCCATAATCTTGGAAATAGAATAGACAACATGCAAGAAACAGTTAACAAGGACCTAGAAGAACTAAAGATGAATCAAGCATCGATTAAAAACACAATACATGAAATGAAAAATACTCTAGATGGGATCAATAGCAGAATAACTGAGGCAGAAGAACGGATAAGTGAGGTGGAAGATAAAATAGTGGAAATAACTGCTACAGAGCAAAATAAAGAAAAAAGAATGAAAAGAACAGAGGACAGTCTCAGAGACCTCTGGGACAACATTAAACGCACCAACATTCGAATTACAGGGGTTCCAGAAGAAGAAGAGAAAAAGAAAGGGACTGAGAAAATATTTGAAGAGATTATAGTTGAAAACTTCCCCAATATGGGAAAGGAAATAGTTAATCAAGTCCAGGAGGCACAGAGAGTCCCATACAGAATAAATCCAAGGAGAAATACACCAAGACACATATTAATCAAACTGTCAAAAATTAAACACAAAGAAATCATATTAAAAGCAGCAAGGCAAAAACAACAAATAACACACAAGGGAATCCCCATCAGGTTAACAGCTGATCTCTCAGCAGAAACCCTACAAGCCAGAAGGGAGTGGCAGGACATAATTAAAGTGATGAAGGAGAGAAACCTGCAACCTAGATTACTCTACCCAGCAAGGATCTCATTCAGATTTGATGGAGAAATTAAAACGTTTACAGACAAGCAAAAGCTGAGAGAGTTCAGCACCACCAAACCAGCTTTACAACAAATGCTAAAGGAACTTCTCTAGGCAAGAAACACAACAGAAGGAATATACCTACAATAATGAACCCAAAGCAATTAAGGAAATGGGAATAGGAACATACATATCAATAATTACCTTAAATGTAAATGGACTAAATGCTCCCACCAAAAGACACAGAGTGGCTGAATGGATACAAAAACAAGACCCATATATATGCTGTCTACAAGAGACACACTTCAGACCTAGAGACACATACAGATTGAAAGTAAAGGGATGGAAAAAGATATTCCATGCAAATGGAAATCAAAAGAAAGCTGGAGTAGCAATTCTTATATCAGACAAAATAGACTTTAAAATAAAGACTATTAGAAGAGACAAGGAAGGACACTACATAACGATAAAGGGATCGATCCAAGAAGAAGATATAACAATTGTAAATATTTATGCACCCAACATAGGAGCACCTCAATACATAAGGCAAATACTAACAGCCATAAAAGGGGAAATCGACAGTAACACAATCATAGTAGGGGACTTTAACACCCCATTTTCACCAATGGACAGATCATCCAAAATGAAAATCAATAAGGAAACACAAGCTTTAAATGATACATTAAATGAGATGGACTTAGTTGATATTTATAGGACATTCCATCCAAAAACAACAGAATACACATTTTTCTCAAGTGCTCATGGAACATTCTCCAGGATAGATCATATCTTGGGTCACAAATCAAGCCTCGGTAATTTTAAGAAAATTGAAATTGTATCAAGTATCTTCTCTGACCACAATGCTATGAGACTAGACATCAATTACAGGAAAAGATCTGTAAAAAATACAAACACATGGAGGCTAAACAATACACTACTCAATAACGAAGTGATCACTGAAGAAGTCAAAGAGGAAATTAAAAAATACCTAGAAACAAATGACAATGGAGACACGACGACCCAAAACTTATGGGACGCAGCAAAAGCAGTGCTAAGGGGGAAGTTTATAGCAATACAATCCCACCTTAAGAAACAGGAAGCATTTCGAGTAAACAACCTGACCCTGCACCTAAAGCAATTAGAGAAAGAAGAACAAAAATACCCCAAAGCTAGGAGAAGGAAAGAAATCATAAAGATCAGATCAGAAATAAATGAAAAAGAAATGAAGGAAACGATAGCAAAGATCAATAAAACTAAAAGCTGGTTCTTTGAGAAGATAAACAAAATTGACAAACCATTAGCCAGACTCATCAAGAAAAAAAGGGAGAAGACTCAAATCAATAGAATTAGAAATGAAAAAGGAGAAGTAACAACTGACACTGCAGAAATACAAAAGATTATGAGAGATTACTATAAGCAACTCTATTCCAATAAAATGGACAACCTGGAAGAAATGGACACATTCTTAGAAATGCACAACCTGCCAAGACTGACTCAGGAAGAAATAGAAAATATGAATAGACCAATCACAAGCACTGAAATTGAAACTGTGATTAAAAATCTTCCATCAAACAAAAGCCCAGGACCAGATGGCTTCACAAGTGAATTCTATCAAACATTTAGAGAAGAGCTAACACCTATCCTTCTCAAACTCTTCCAAAATATAGCAGAGGGAGGAACACTCCCAAACTCATTCTACGAGGCCGACATCACCTTGATACCAAAACCAGGCAAGGATGTCACAAAGAAAGAAAACTACAGGCCAATATCACTGATGAACATAGATGCAAAAATCCTCAACAAAATACTAGCAAACAGAATCCAACAGCACATTAAAAGGATCATACACCATGATCAAGTGGGGTTTATCCCAGGAATGCAAGGATTCTTCAATATACGCAAATCAATCAATGTAATTCACCATATTAACAAGTTGAAGGAGAAAAACCATATGATCATCTCAATAGATGCAGAGAAAGCTTTCGACAAAATTCAACACCCATTTATGATAAAAACCCTGCAGAAAGTAGGTATAGAGGGATCTTTCCTCAACATAATAAAGGCCATATATGACAAACCCACAGCCAACATTGTCCTCAATGGTGAAAAACTGAAACCATTTCCACTAAGATCAGGAACAAGACAAGGCTGCCCACTCTCACCACTCTTATTCAACCTAGTTTTGGAAGTTTTAGCCACAGCAATCAGAGAAGAAAAGGAAATAAAAGGAATCCAAATTGGAAAAGAAGAAGTAAAGCTGTCACTGTGTGCAGATGACATGATACTATACATAGAGAATCCTAAAGATGCTACTGAAAAACTACTAGAGCTAATCAATGAATTTGGTAAAGTAGCAGGATATAAAATTAATGTACAGAAATCTCTGGCATTCCTGTACACTAATGATGAAAAATCTGAAAATGAAATCAAGAAAACACTCCCATTTACCATCGCAACAAAAAGAATAAAATATCTAGGAATAAACCTACCTAAGGAGACAAAAGACCTGTATGCAGAAAACTATAAGACACTGATGAAAGAAATTAAAGATGATACAAATAGATGGAGAGATATACCATGCTCCTGGATTGGAAGAATCAATATTGTGAAAATGACTCTACTACCCAAAGCAATCTACAGATTCAATGCAATCCCTATCAAACTACCAATGGCATTTTTCACAGAAGTAGAACAAAAAATTTCAAAATTTGTTTGGAAAAACAAAAGGCCCCAAATAGCTAAAGCAATCTTGAGAACGAAAAACGGAGCTGGAGGAATCAGGCTCCCTGACTTCAGACTATACTACAAAGCTACAGTAATTAAGACAGTCTGGTACTGGCATAAAAACAGAAAGATAGATCAGTGGATCAGGATAGAAAGCCCAGAGATAAACCCACGCACATATGGCCAACTTATCTTTGATAAAGGAGGCAGGAATGTACAGTGGAGATAGGACAGCCTCTTCAATAAGTGGTGCTGGGAAAACTGGACAGGGACATGTAAAAGTTTGAGATTAGATCATTCCCTAGCACCATACACAAAAATAAGCTCAAAATGGATTAAAGACTTAAATGTAAGGCCAGAAACTATCAAACTCTTAGAGGAAAACATAGGTAGAACACTCTATGACATAAATCACAGCAAGATCCTTTTGGACCCACCTCCTAGAGAAATGGAAATAAAAACAAAGATAAACAAATGGGACCTAATGAAACTTCAAAGCTTTTGCACAGCAAAGGAAACCATAAAGAAGACCAAAAGACAACCCTCAGAATGGGAGAAAATATTTGCAAATGAAGCAACTGACAAAGGATTAATCTCCAAAATTTATAAACAGCTCATGCAGCTCAATAGCAAAAAAACAGACAACCCAATCCAAAAATGGGCAGAAGACTTAAATAGGCATTTCTCCAAAGAAGATATACAGACTGCCAACAAACACATGAAAGAATGCTCAACATCATTAATCATTAGAGAAAGGCAAATCAAAACTACAATGAGATATCATCTCACACCAGTCAGAATGGCCATCATCAAGAAATCTAGAAACAATAAATGCTGGAGAGGGTGTGGAGAAAAGGGAACACTCTTGCACTGCTGGTGGGAATGTGAATTGGTACAGCCACTATGGAGAACAGTATGGAGGTTCCTTAAAAAACTACAAATAGAACTACCATATGACCCAGCAATCCCACTACTGGGCATATACCCTGAGAAAACCATAATTCCAAAAGAGACATGTACCAAAATGTTCATTGCAGCTCTATTCACAATAGCCCGGAGCTGGAAACAACCTAAGTGTCCATCATCGGATGAATGGATAAAGAAGATGTGGCACATATATACAATGGAATATTACTCAGCCATAAAAAGAAACGAAACTGAGCTATTTGTAATGAGGTGGATAGACCTAGAGTCTGTCATACAGAGTGAAGTTAGTCAGAAAGAGAAAGACAAATACCGTATGCTAACACATATATACGGAATTTAAAAAAAAAAATGTCATGAAGAACCTAGGGGCAAAACGGAAATAAAGACACAGACCTACTTGGGAATGGACTTGAGGATATGGGGAGGGGGAAGGGTAAGCTGTGACAAAGCGAAAGAGAGGCATGGACATATATACACTACCAAACGTAAGGTAGATAGATAGTGGGAAGCAGCCGCAGAGCACAGGGAGATCAGCTCGGTGCTTTGTGACCGCCTGGAGGGGTGGGATGGGGAGGGTGGGAGGGAGGGAGATGCATGAGGGAAGGGATGTGGGAACAGATGTATATGTATGACTGATTCACTTTGTTATAAAGCAGAAACTAATTAAAAAAATAAATAAATAAACTTTAAAAAAAAAAAAAGAAAAGAAAAGTGGCAGGACTTCCCTGGCGCTCCAGTGGTTAAGATTCCACGCAGCCACTGCAGGGGGCACGGGTTCCATCCCTGGTTGGGGAACTAAAATCCTGCAGGCCACGCGGTTCAGCCAAACAAAACAAACAAACAAACAAACAAAAAAACAATGTGTAATCATGTTTTAATAGTAATGTGGTTAACAATCTCAATTGCAAATCAGGGAAATGCTATGGATTTCTTATAACTGCCTAGCCCAAAGGCAGGAATATTAATTTACAATTTATGTGTACTGTAATACATTAAATTCTAGCTTCTCAAGCTTCAATTTAGCCTTCTAATGAGCTTATAGGATTTTTTGAGATGATGAAATAATTATTCTGCAATTGATTTTTAAATAGTTGTTATTTACAAAGAAAACCTGATATTGTTATTTTAATATTTCAAGGGATTTGCTCTTTGTCAATATTGCAATAGTTAACCCCATGAGATTACAGCCCAAGATTGTATTTAGAAAAAAAGAAAATCTAATCATTTGATAACCTGATTAATCTCTATGATTCTTTGATAGTTGTTTGTTTATACAATTATAATTAGTACTTTTCATCTTGAAGTGTGTATACTCATTTGAAATGTTCTACCTCTAGAATTTATATCTAAGGAGAAAAACCTATGGGGTCAGAAAGAACTACATAGGCATTATATAAACTCACAATTAAGATACTAAACTCAGTTACCCTCATTTCTCAATATCCAATAGACACATTTGAATTTATTTTTCATATCCTAGATAATGCATATAGTGGCAGTTTTAGTAAACCATTGTTTTATTGTAGCAATAATACACAAAAATACTTCATAATACTACTGGTAAAATTTGTGGCCAAATATGTTTTTAATAGATCTATACTGTATAATGAATTTATTCGGTACTAGAAATGTGTTTGTGTTTTTAAAAAAGAATATGTTTAAATTATTTTTTCACTAAGAGTTTACCAGTAGATAAGATTATAACAGATTCTCTTCTGTAGTTTGCCTCTGTTTAATTATCAGAGCTTGAGTCTTATATACTCTCTTCAGATCTATCTTCTTACTAATACCTCAGCTGGTTATGAAAATCATTTGTTAAACCCATCCACTTAATATTTAATGTTGATTATAGCAGTTTATAGCTTTTTTTAAAATATAAATTTATTTATTTTTAGCTGTGTTGGGTCTTCGTTGCTGCATGTGGGCTTTCTCTAGTTGCAGTGAGTGGGGACTACTCTGTTGTGGTGCACGGGCTTCTCATTGCAGTGGTGTCTCTTGTTGTGGAGCACAGGTTCTAGGCACGTGGGCTTCAATTTTTGTGGCTCACGGGCTCTAGAACACAGGATCAGTAGTTGTGGCACATGGGTTCAGTTGTTCCGCAGCATGTGGGATCTTCCCACACTAGAGCTCAAACCCATGTCCTCTGCATTGACAGACAGATTCCTAACCACTGTGCCACCAGGGAATTCCTATAGCTATTTTTTAAATTTCCATTTATCTGACAAAATTTTTATATTGTTTTTATTTATATCCTTGAATATATCAGCCATAATTAATTTAAACTCTTTGTTTGATAAATTCATTCTCTAGAGCTTCTGTGGTCTATTACACTGTCTGTTCTTTCAGTTAATATTTAGTCATGTTACTTGTCTCCTGTGTGTCTATTTATTATTATGTTTTTTGTTTGGGTTCTGGAGATTGTATATAAAAAAATATAGAAATAACTTTAGACCTAGAATGATGTTACCCTCCTGTAGGGAAATTTTATGTGTGCTTCTGGTGGGAATGATTGATAGGAGCTCTAGCAATCAGGAATCAGATGATTTAACACTGAGTTTAAGTCTCTCTGAGGGCCAATTTACTTCTGATTCACCTGATGTTTTTGGAATGACTTATACCTGTGGTGTTGCTGGTTAAAGTCTCGTCTCAAAGTGTAGAGGTTTTTATTAAGGCCTTCCCCTTGGCAATCCTTGGACTCCAATTTTTGTCCCCGTTGTCAAAAGCACTGCTCAGTTTCTCAACCTCTCAGTCACTTCTGAGGTCAGAAGATGCCATAATGGAAAAACACTCTCAAATTTAGTGCTCACATCACCTCATGTTCATCTCCCCCAATCTTTTTTTTATTGTCTTGTGAGCTGACCTACAGAGGGCTTTGTTCAAATTATACAATATGCTCTTATTAAAACCAAGCAGAGCCCTATGTAACAAAGCAGGACCCTATAAGGCCTTCTGGGGACAGACCCCTCCCCCATATCCTCTGCTTTAGATCCTCTCTGAAGTACCTAGATAACAATATCTATGCACATCTCCTGAGTTGTTTTACAAATGACAAAATCCTCACTAGATGGAAGACATTAACTATTTGGTGACCAGGAGTACATAGCGCCCAGGCTTACTGGAGCTTAAGGATTGATCATTTAAACCCTGTAGAACGGCCCTGTTACCTCACGATCAATCAGAGAATTGTGTGTGAGCTGATCACATACCTTGTGACTCCTCTCCCTCACCTGCCCTTTAAAAGTGTTTCCCTGAAACCCATCTGCGAGTTCAGGTGTTGTGAGAACTAGCTGCCCTGGACTACTTGCTTGGTACCCTGCAATAAAGCTGCACTTTCCTTCACCACAGCCTGGTGTCAGTAGATTGACTTTACTGCATGCAAGCAAGGGGACCCAAGTTTGGTTTGGCAACACCTGCAGGACCTTCCCAGGGACAGACCCCGCCCCCACACCCACTGCCTCTTGTTTATAGAAAAGCTTTAGTTTCCTAGGCTTTCCCTGAATTCTAAAGAGCAAATTTAGTCAGAGAAGTGAAAAAATGCAGAAACAAAGGAAAACAATCAGGCAAGACAAAATAATAATAGTCTAGCCATCAAATAAAGTCAAGGACATTTAGTTCCTCCTCAAGGGCTATTGATAAAATCTTGAGACATATTCTTGAGTTGTTTTGCAGATACTAAAACCCCCACCCGGTGGAAGAAGTTAAGTGCACGCTGACCACCAGTACGTAGACCCCAGACCTGTTGGAGCCAGAAAACTGATAATTGAGATTCCTGAAATATCACCCTATTACCTCAACATCAACCAATCAGATAATTGTGCACAAGCTGATCACATACCCCAGGACCCTCACAATGTCTTTTAAAACCCTGCCCCAGAAGTCATTGAGGAGTCTGTGTCTTTTGAGCATTAGCTGCATGCTCTCCTTGCTTGGCACCTTACAATTAAGCTGTACTTTCCTTCACCACAACCTAGAGTCAATAGATTGGCTTTGCTGCACATTGGGCAAATGGACCCAAGTTTGGTTTGGTAACATTACTAGATTTCAAAGTTATGTATATTTTTTACGAGTTTCATCTTACTAAGTAGATTCATTCTCACTAATCTACATTTATGCCTATTTTCAACCCAAGTCACAGATGAAATTATCTTTAAACAGAAAAGATAAAAACATCTTAACTGCATTGAAACTAGCTACTGCAGAATATTGATCAATAACGTCAATTGAAGCACTTACACATATGCCAGGCAGTCACTGTACCAAGTGCTTTCCATGTAATAACTCTTTTAAATTTCACAATAATTCTATGAAGGAAGTATTGCTAGTATTTTCATTTTAACAAGTGAAGAAAAGAAGAATTAAAAACAAACCTGAGAGTTCCTAATAAGTACACTCTATATAGACTTATTAAATAAATACAGGTTAAATCTCATATTGTCAAATTTTTCCTATTGCTTTGAATATTCCATTATTTAATAAGTTAGACTTTTCATGGCTTTAGTCTTCAAGAAAATTTAAATTTATATTAGGTGTCCTCTTTAAGAGAATGGAAGTAAGTAATCTATTTTTAAAATATTCCATTCAAAATGATTAATTTTTTAAATTAGAAAGACAGAGAGATATATTCAATTATGTGTGTGTCGGAGGGGAATGCATGTTATTCCACTGTTACTTTGAAAATTGCAATCACCAGCTAGACTGAGTGGGAGCATATATTAGCCGTCTTACCCCATTGTTTTTTCTCCCTTTATTTTCCTCTGTTTATTGTTTATTGTGGATTGTAATGTAGAAGGTACATATTGTAAAGTGTCATATTTACATTTTTTCATAGGATAGTCTTTGAATTTAAAGATTGTGTCTTATATTCTAATTAATTATTTTTAGATATTGAACAATATATACTTTAATAGGCAGAGCACCCTTAATGCCTTTCCACCACTAAGATATAGGTATAATGATTTAATACACAATGTTACATATGCAATGTGTATGTCAATTAATTTCATTGCTAAATTATTTTATCTTTATCATGACTGTTTCAAATATGATATAGTCACATATAATATGTAAGTCTAAATTTAGACTTTTAATCATACTTTTAGTCTATGAAAAAATAGTTTATCAGACACACATTTCTAAAAGCACTGGTCTTGCTGAAGAGATTTTTATGATATCTGCCAAACAGATTTTCCAAGCAGATCTTTTGTAACGGTATTTGCATATTTTTGCTACATGAAAAAAAAAAAGTAATAATAAGACAGTGAAGGAAAAACAGACCAAGCAATGGGAAAAAAAAGATAAATTGATATGCAAGAAACTGTTCATGTAAAATACACATTTTATGCAGCAGTCCTCTCACTTCCACATTTTCAGAAGAGAAATGCATTCTTTAGTGGGGACATGTTTAAATATTTTATAAAGTTATTCCATTAAATAATATCACCATGGTGTAAATACTCCTAAAGAAGTTATAATCTATTTCATTTATTTTAGTCTGTCTCCAGGAGGGTCCCTCCCAGGAATACTGGTGCCACATCCTAAGAAGAGGCTAAAAAATTATATTATTAAAGACATTAATTTTTGTTTGACTTTTGTGTGATGTCAACTGAAAAAAAAAAAAAGCACAACCTAAAAGTTGAAAAGTATGTTTATTTGGTAGATTTTCTGGGGACTCAAGCCTGGGAGGCAGCCACTTAGATAGCTCTGAGGGAATGCTTTGAAGAAGTAAGGGAGGAGCCAGGATATATAGGAGTTTTGCAACAAAACCAGGTAGTAGGAATATCAAAAGATCACAGTTAAAGAAAATCAGACTTCTCAAGTTAATTAACTTAGCACTTTTCTATGTATGGGAAGATGCAAGAGTCTGGGCTTATTGAAGTCATTCCTTTGATATGTATCTTAACTGTCTAGGACCAGTATCAGGTCCTTTCTCATCCTGAGTCCCCTTGGGGTGCACTGTTGGGCACCGCTGCAGTGGCTGAGAGCTTGGTGGTGGGTAGCCTGTTTCCATCCTGAGTTCCCTCAGGGCTCCCCATTGGGTGGGGACGGGAGCAGGGCGGGTGGGGGCAGTAAGGAAGGCAGCTCTGGCTTGATGGTCACAACATACTCTGTTTCCTGATATGGCAGGTGGCATTCTTGGTCCACATGAGCTTGTAGAAATGTGAACCCTCCAAGCAGTTAAGTAGCTCAGGTTTTTATTATCTGAGTTTTATGTAAAGAACAAGAATCTTTGTCTGCCAATTCTTGCTCCTAAAAAGATATTAAGATGTGATTTCACCAACTGATTTTGGGAGGTAATTTAGCCCATTATCTTTTATCTTTTATTGTGTCTGACATTATTGAACAAGAGAACTTTTATTTTTTACTGCCAGCTTAACTTAATCTCTTTTAAGGCTAAATGAGTATATGCCAACATTAGCAGCCTGAATCTTATAATACCTAAAATGATGTGAAAATAGCAAGATAGAATAATAGGTAAGACAGTAATGTGCTATCTATATGCTAACTACACTGCTAGGTTTTATGTCTTTGGTTTGTTATTCTGTCTCAATATTTCATATATAACTCCAAACAAATGTTTAAAAATTATTTCGAAGTAAATTTCTTAGTTTTCTGAAATTATGAAAAATAAAATGACCACTGAAAACTAGCACACAGTAGATAGTCAGAACCATCTATAATTTATCAACAAACCACAACCATGTTTTACATTACGTTGTATATTCTTAAAGTCTTTTTTTCTGTACAAACAGAAATAGAATACACAGACTTGAAAAGTAGATTCTTTTAAAAATTGAATGAATTTTCAGTTAAGTGAAGTTATGAGTCACTTAGTACCAAAGATGTACATGCATCCTAAACATGCAGGAGAGACTTGATAAGCCCTAGTCAGAATTTTTCTTTGTTATTACCTCACTTTGTATTTTCTTATTCCTAAAATTAAATATATGAGTCATTGTAAGGCAACTCTTTAATAACCTGAGTTGCAAACGTGGCAGAAACAATTTAGTATCACAAGCACTTTAAAAAATCTGTTAAGCTTTGTGTTGATGTCAGGTCAGGCATATTGTAATTGTCTGGGCCACCACTATAGTATTCCTTATTTGGAATGAGGTTTCAGCCTTATCCTAATGGCTAAATTGATTTCTGCACATTTGTAGTGCTTCCTACTTCATCAGAAATTGTCACTTTTTGTGCAAATGTTAGAAGATCAAATTTACATGTGGATTTAATTCTAACAGTCCTTCTGCTTTATCATGTGACTTTAATGTGTTCGTTCAAAGGTTAAACCAATCATTAAAAAATTTAGTAAAACCTCATTAATTCAGACCTCACTCTTCAGGGAAATATGGTAATTTTGACAACAATGTCTGAAATACATGCAAATAATTCCTAGCGGGAGACCTGTTGATGTTGAAGGAACATCAGGTTGATAGAAACATAGGCCCTGACTGTGCACTGAATGTCCCAGAGGACAAAAGACTTGTTACTTTGGAGATGGTTTGATGTTTCAACTCGGATGAAGCCTGATTCTGCACAATCCTGGCTGGAAACTTGCTAAGAGTGACTTTTACTCATTTGTTCAACAAATGATTTTTCAATATTTATTGTTTTCTGGATGAATAATGAAGTACTGGGAATGTAATGGCAAGCAAACAGAATATAGTTCTGACTCTCCCAGAAATTACCTTCTATGGAAGCAACACCTATAAATAAATGACTGACTTGGTTAGCAGATAGAAGTAGATTACTTGGATTTCCCTCAAAACTGTCTTAATATTAAAAGATTTTTGTTAGTTTTTGTAAAGATTTGGCAAAGACTTTAAATTCTTCTTAGAATATTCAGGATACTTTGGTTGTACATTCAGACCTACATTATTTTGGTATCTTCATAGATTTTGTATATATCTAAGAAAGTGGACTTGAAAAATACTAAAAACCAACTATGTGCCAGTGGTTGGCTTGATAGCTTATATATCATCTCATTTAATCTACACAACAGTCCCATGAAAGGTACATGTGCAGATTTTAAAGATCAAGAGGTAAGAAATCTAAGAGTTAAAGAACATGTATGAGATCTTGAAAAAATAATATCTAGAACACCTTCTATATGTCAGACTTGTGCCCGGTATTTTATACACTTAATCTCTTTTAATCCTCCCATCCCCCAAAACCCTGCATAGTAAGTTTCATTAATCTTATTTTACATTTAAATAATTTGAGATTCAGAAGTTTACATAATTTGACCAAGATTATTCAGGTAGTCAATTGCAGAACTGCTTGAAATATATCATAAATATGATAACATATAATATAATAACATATATAAAATATGTTATATATTATATAACATATTATATATATGTTATATATATCATATAATAACATGTTATATATATATATCATATAATAACATAAATATATCTGCTTGAAAAAAAGGCTTTGGTATTTTCTTATACCAAACTCGCCAATAAGTCACCAGAATGGCCAGAGTAGAATTCTGTTACCTGAATACTTGATAAGAGTTGCCTTTAACCAAGTGATTACTATGTGCCAGGCATTATGCTAAGCACAATGCTAATATATGCTAAATTATGCTAATATATAAAATATAGATCTATATGTAAATATATACAAACCCATATGCACACATATATGTGTATAGTTAATCTATTTACATTTATATATGTGTGTTTTAAGCACATTTTCATGTTTGTGAAATACATATGTATTGCATATTATCTGCAAGTCTTACAACATTATGGACCATAACTCAGATGTTATTATGCTATTTACTAATGAGAAAACCAAGACTCAGAGAGGTTAAGGGACATATTGTCAAATAAGAGTAAATAAGTAAATAAGACTAATTAAGAATAGATTCAGAATTGGAATTCAAATGTTTGACTTCAAAGTCCTTGCTTCTAACCATTACCCGACACTGCCTCCCACAATATAATTATAGCATATGATTTCTAATCTTATGACTAATCTAATAATTTTAATCTTCCCTGAAAAAGTTATTACTCTTCTCTCGCCCTTAAGAAAGAAATGTCCAACAAATGGCCAAGAGATACATGAAAAGATGCTCAACATCACTAATCATCAGGGAAAGATGCAAATCAATACCACCTCACATCTGAGAGAAAAGCTATCATAAAAAGACAACAAATAAGGAGTGTTAAATAAGAAGTGTGGAGAAAAGGGAACCCTTGTGCACTGTTGGTGGGATTGTAAGTCCATGTAGTCACTATGGAAAACAGTATGGAAGTTGCTCAAAAAATTAAAACTAGAACTACCATTTGGTCTAGCAATTTTACTTCTGGGTATTTACCCAAAGCAAACAAAAACACTAATTTGAAAAGATACGTGCACACCAATGTTCATTGCAGCATTATTTACAAGAGCCAAAATATGGAAGCTACCTGTGTCCTTTGATAGATGAATCAATAGAGAATATGTGTGTATGTGTATACACACAGACACACACACACACAATGGAACACTACTCAGCCATAAAAAAAGTGATATCTTGACATTTGTGACAACATAGATGGATATAGAAAGTATTACGCTAAGTGAAATAAGTAAGACAGAGAAAGACAAATACTGTATGATCTCTCTTTTATGTGGAATCTAAAAATCTAAATAAACGAACAAAGCAAAATGAAAACAGATTCATAGACACAGAGAACAAATGCGTTGTTGCCAGAGGGAAGAGGCGGGCAAAATAGGTGAGGCAGATTAATGGGTGAAAACCTCCAGTTATAAAATAAACAAGCTATGGGGATGTAATATACAGCATAAGGAATATGTAATAACTTTGTATGGGGATGCATGGTTACTAGACTTATTGTGGTGATCATTTCATAATATATGCAAATATCAAATCATTATGTAGTACACCTGAAACTAACACAATACATCTGAACTATACATCATTTAAAACAAATATGAAAGAAGGTAATGTTCAGATGTAATAGCAGTGCAATGACTTGAAGACATTCTCATTTGAGGCAAACTGTATTGACCATTAACTATACATGGAGATGTTGAAATAATGAGGATAACTATGTCTGTATTTAATATTAAAAACCAAAATTGTTAGTTATATAAAAATTTTAAATATCTGAAGAAAAAATTAAGTTGGGAATAATATTGAAATATAAACTTGTGTAATATGAACTTCTTTTTAAGAAACAGATGATATGATCTGCTTTTTGTGGCAATATAATAATCTAAAACTAGGAAAACAGAGATTTAAAACCATAACAAATAATCCAAAAGATATACTGCACTTTAGAACATATTATTATCCAGAAGCTATCAGTTGATCCTTTTGTATATTAACTTATCCAAAATCTTTTGTATATTTACAATAACCAAAGCACTGATTGGAAGTGAAAATGTAGTAAAATGATTTGATCACTCAGCCAGCAAGAATTTATTGAATTTTGAATTTCTCGCATGTGCAAAACTACATAATTGAGTTGCAGACTGAACTGCAAGAGTGCCAAACATTAATCTGCTTTTCTTTTTTTTTTTTGGTCGTCATTGAGTAAAAATACTGAAACATCTGGTCACTTTAATCCATTCAGTCAGAAATTCAATAGGCCACCCAGATTTTCAGACTCCAGGATGCAATTCAGCTTGTTTGCTTTAAATGTTGGTTTATTTGAAAACTATGTCAAGTAGTCAGTAGCCTGTGTTTAGTTATTTTAATATGCTTGGCAGGCATCTTCCCTAAGAAAACGTAGAGACATGGAAAAGCGAAAACATGAGGCTCATTACTCAGAAGGCTTCAGTCAAGTATTTACACACACCTATGTTGTTCTCTGTCTCCTATTCTGCTTGCCTTCCTTTCTGAGTTGGTTTCCCCCATCTCTGCCCCTCCCCACCTCCCGCAGGCCTCCTCAGCCTTTTTTTTCTCTCAGTCTCATAAAAGTGCTTATCATTTTTCCATGGGCTACCTAAGAATTACACAGAATAATATTGGTATGAATTAATGCACATAAAACTGTTGATAATGGTTAATTTAGGAGAAGGGACTTTTTCTGCTTTTAATCTTGAAGTTTTACGTTTGTTTAAATTTTCCAAATATGTGCATGAATTACTTTATGTATTCGTTTTTAAGATCAATAGGAATTAATGCAGGTGGTGTCATCATGGACTGTTTTTCTTCCTTCTATATAGATATCTATAATTTTAAAAACGTATTTAGTTTAAAAATGAGGGAAACACAAGCTTTCACCTATGTACTCAATTCATAAGGAATAATCAGCAAACAAAACCTCAAACTGGACAGGATAAACGTATTTATTGGCTAAAAATCGATGGGAGCATCAAATCATTTTGACACAAATGTGCTGTAAAGCATTTGGCCAGGACAATTAGGATTGGTAGAAACAATGGTCATAAAAGAAAATCTATACTGGCAGAAATTAGTATGAACAAATACCTGATTAATGAATCACAGATCATGACTGTAAAATTTAAATAGGAAAGAATTGATGCCAATTGAAATATTTTCAGAGGAACATAACTAGAAATGTAAAATATTAGAATTAGTTTATCTGCATTATGTAGAAAATAGATCAAGGAATTTCGTTTACTTAAATTCTGGCATTTAGTTCAGAAAAATAATATCTTCATGATAATTCTTCAACATTGGTAAATTTCTGCATTCAAGTCCAAATGTCTCAAACTGTAACTGTTTTATTAGTCAGAGGAATTATTTGATGTTCTAGACATGCATTCACAGTAAACCGAATTAAATTTTACAAAATGGTAGAAGAAAGTAGATAATTTTGTTTGTTATGTCATTGATATCTACTATACTTTTGTTTGCATGTATATAATTTCTTCTCTCTGACCCTTTGCTGTACAAGTCAATATTCTTATATTTGCAAAATTTTTTGGCATGTCATCTACCTGGTATACAAGTAGGTACATTGAATTCTGGTGTTTGTATAAATTTATAGTAGTCGCCATTCCTTGTCTCTTATTTTCTCATGTTCTTTTTTCCCCAAATTTGCATATTTTGAATCATGTCCTTTTGGAAAATACTGAACGTATCCCATGCTCATATTTCAACTTTACCACTCAAGATAGAAATGAGTAATTTTGCTACCAAAATACAATGAAATAAAGAGGACCTGCTTCATTATTCCAGTATTGAGAATATATATTATGAGGTTATGATATAGTGTGATGTCTTACTCTATGCAAGAGAGCATCCTGTGCTATATTGAAATCACTTTCTACTATTTAGCTATGTTATTATAGCAAGCTATACCCAAACATTATTGTCTATAATTATTTTTCCTTTTTTATCAGTTCTAATTTGTGAAAATGCTCATGATTAAAAAGGCATGCCCAGGGAAGCAAGAGTCATACCATATTTTTTTATATATACACTTCATCAGAAGTCTAAACATACAATTATATCAGTCATAAACAATCATGGCAAAGCTTCCCTTTTAAGGTTGGGGCTTCAAGGGTTGTTTATGTCTTCAAATATTTGATCCAAAATGACATCCTTATTTTAAGTTGGAAAAGTTATTAGTGTGTTCAAGTAGATTAGTATTTTGATTTGAAAAATTATATTAGACAAACATACTTCTATCCAGTTTTATGACCCACTTTGGATGGCCAATTAATGCCAGATTCTAAAGCCAACTGTATTTGTCTTAAGATTCCAGATGTTTTCTGATTTGCTGCTGCTGTCTGGTACAGCAATACAGCTATGATAATAAATACATTTTATTGGCTTTATTGAACAGGGGCTAAAATATTCTTTTTTTTTCTTATAGTCTAGTTTAGCCAGAACTTACTGGAGATAATTTACAAAAGGATAATTGTATGGGAGCTTAGGAAATTCAGTTGTGAATAGCAATTGGTAATTGGAAGATTTTAAGTTAAAAAATTTGGAGGACAAATCTGTTATTCTACATGCCATAAAACAAGTATAAAAATTATGTAACAGTGTAATTAGCAATGGAAGTTCAACATTTGAAATTTACTAAGGAAGCTAATGAAGCAGTTAAGGCCACCTAGAAAACAGAAAGAATTTTGAAGTTTTTGGTTTTTCCAGCAACTGTTCATTGTGATAGAAGAATATCATTTAGAAAGGGTGTTTTTGAAGTTATTATATAAAACAAGTAGAAAACCTTGCACAAATCTGTGGCAGAAGTTCCAATTATTTTGATCTCCTGAGTGTTGTGTCTCTACTACCAGAGTAATTCCATTTTTACTATTTCATTTTACTTCTTTTAAAAACTCTTAATTATTTCTCCTTGTCCTGAGTCTTCCTTCTGCTAGAGCCTCTCATTATGATTTGGGAGCATCTTATAGAATTTGGTCAAAGTTGACAAGTAGATTTCTTCTTTTAACCTTCAACATTTTCTATGATTATGCTGGATCAGTTGTTAACTTATAAAAGGGAAAACACAAATAAATGGGTACTCTTTTGAATCACCATGGCTCTTTCACCTCATCTCTAACAACATATTTTTTTTAAATAGTAGAGTGTAGTGATGTGTCTTAAGATATGAACAATTTTTCATTATTTTTTATATTTGCTTCCTCTTCAAATATGTCAAAGAAATTAGAGTAAGATTATTTTTATATTCTTTGCCCCAATACCAAGTTATAAATACTGTTAACTTATTAAGAAGCTATTCTAGGGAAAAATTATGACCATTATAAAAATTGATGCTCACATAAATGATAGTTCTACGTTGTTAGCATGTTATTACAACCCGCTTCAGAAATTCACACAGAGTTATGCCTCTGAACTCATCATAGCTTAGAACTGTTCCAACTCTGGGATCTCAACTCCAGATATCCTTCCTTAATCCACAACCTCTTGTTCTTCTGTCATTTCTTATTCTGTCATTCCCTCTGATCACTGTGACCTCCAAGTTTACATATTTTTAGGTTTTCAGTCCATTATTTATTTTTTGACTATGTTTGCCTTCTGTATTATTATGCCACCATAGCAAACTACTACAAACTGGGTGGCTTAAGACAGCAGAAATTTGTCTCACAGTTCTGGAAGCTAGAAATATGAGATCAAGACATTGGAAAGGCCATGAAGTCCCTCCGAAGGCACTAGGGAAGGATCTCTTCCAGATCCCTCTCCTAACTTCTGGTAGCTCCTTGACTTGTAGCAGCACAACTCCAAACTTCACATGGTATTCTCACTGTGTGCATGTCTATCTCTGCTTCCAAAGTTCTCCTTTTATTAGGATATCCTACTCCAGTATGACCTCATCTTAATTTAATGAATTCCATTTGCAATGACCGCATTTTCCAAATAAGGTTACATTCTGGGGTACTGGAGATTAGGATTTCAACATATAAATTTGGGGGTGAGGGGGACACAATCCAATCCATAACACCTTATCTAGCCTGGATCCCTTTGTCTCTGTCTCACTTATTGCTCCTAATAGCCCTCTAGTTTTACCCCTCTTTATTTCCATCATACTGGACTACCGAAGTAGAAAATTATTGCTCTGGGATTAATGAGCATTACTGGAGAAAATGACATAATTATAGGAATTAGATATTTATTGAAAGTGCATACCTTTTAAACTCAACTGGTCCTTAAAATCTTCAAGAATGTCATTTTACTATCCCTCACTGTGATTATTGCAAATATTTTTCTCTGTCTTTAAATTTGTCTCTTAACCTTGCTACTTTTATTTTCAATAGACTTTTACTTTCCTAATTAAGTGAAATGATAGAAGACATCAATATGAAAGATCTCAACTTTTCTTCAACGCCCCTCTTCGACATGGTTCTTTCTTCAAATGTTTTCTCCTTTGCCTCCTGTTTTCATTATGAGTAGTATTAAAATTTTTTGAAACCTATCATTTTAAAGAACATGAATAAGTTGACTATGTTTAATGGAAACATTTAAATTCCCTTAGACAAGATTAATTCAAGGTGTAAGTGAACTAAATGAATGCCTATAATATGCTGACTGAGGGATATAAGCAATATTTCCTCAAGAAGTTAACTCCTCAATCAGTGGCCAAGGCACCATTCTCTTTCCACTTACTTTAAAGTCTCAGCATCAGTACTTGTTTTTTTCAGTTTTATTGAGATATAATTGGCATATTGTGTAAGTTTAAGGTGTACAACATGTTGATTTGATACAGTTATAAAGTGCAAAATTATTACCACCATAGCTACCACCTCCATCCCATCACATAGATAACATTTCCTCTTTTGTGATAAGAACACTTAAGATCTACAAGTCACCCTTGGTACCCATGGATTCAACCAACCATGGATGAAAAGTATTTGAAAAAACAATCCAGAAAGTTTCAAAAAGCAAAACTTGAATTTGCTGTGCACCAGCAAAAATTAAATAGCATTTGCAATGTATTTACAATTGTGTACATAGCATTTACATTGTATTATGTAATGTAAGTAATCTAGGGATGATTTAATGTATATGGGAGGATGTGCAGAGTGTATATGCAGACACTACACCATTTTAATAAGGGACTTGAGCATCTGTGGATTTTGTATTCAAGGAGGGTCCTGGAACCAATCCCCTGAAGATACCGAGGGATGACTATTCTCTTTTAGCAACATTCAACTATATGATATAGCATTACCTATGTAATGCTATATCCATTATTAGACACAAAATTGTAATTTTCTTCCAAAGCTTTCCCCTAGAACTATGCCATATTCTGCTTTTCTGTTTATGAACAAAACAACAACAAAGCCATTCTGTTGGCTCTCCATTGTCTATAAAATAAGGACTAAATCCTAATCAGCACCTTAACTCTTTCCCCAAGCTACATTTTCAAACCTATATCCAATTAAATGAATAACATTTCACCATAATATTATGGCATTAAGCATACCAGAATAATGACTATTCTGTGCATTGCTACCTCCTTAGCCATGCTGTTATTGTTTTGTTTTGTTTGTTACATTTGTTTTGTCTGTTATATTTGTTTTGTCTATTATATTTGTCTTGCATTTGTGTGTTTTCCTATATTATCCATCCTTCTTGGCCCAGCTCAACCCCTATGAAGTCAACCCCATTACTCACATTCTTTTTAATAAAAATTTTTTTCTTCTTCCTTAGGAAATTTATAACTTTAGTCACACTTAACTGTTGATATTTAACATATGACATCTTTCAAATAAATAATTTATGTATATTCCTGTGTATTTTGAACTAGACTGTAAGAACATTCATGTCTGGGACCATGGCTTGTTCATCTTTGTACACTACAATACAAGCAATTTATTAATATTTTTTAATTAAATTATAACTGATACACTAATGCAGGATATTCATTCTGATGAATAGGGAAAATTACATCCTAATGTATACTTATTTATTTCTTATTCACTTTTTCATACATTGCTTTTCCATCTAAAATGTTTATCAAGGCACTACTATGTGCCTGATACCAGATACCCAATAGCTGTGGAAAACTGCAACTTATTGTAATTTTATTCTATAAATAAGCCCATTTTGATAGCATTTGGGGAACATAATATTGACTTTATATTTTAAATTAAAAAGAAAGAAGTTTATTTTTTTAAAATAAATCAGAAAATTATCGTGGGTGTCTGCATTAATAACCATAGCTCAGGATCCTGGGTTGTAACATAGTACTATTCATGTCAGTAGCCAGACAGATCGGAAACAAGGTCCTGTGTCAAATCCCAGGAAGGGAATCCCTAAGGGAATAGAAAAGTGATTTAATCAAATGACTAGGTGAATGAGACTAACCAAAGGAGAATAAAACCTCAGAAAAAAGTCTGTATAAATTAGGTTTAATTAAAGTGAACATGTCCAGTTCTACTGTACATTCTTTAATGCCTAAGCTGACAAGGCTCTAGAAAGTGGGCAGATTCTTCTTTTTGATATGTGTACATTTAAATATCTTGAATCTAGAAACTACTTCCAAAACTCGCCGGAGTTACCAAAGATAGAATAATTAGCCCTTTCTGTCATTAACTACTTTTAGAATTATCACTGTCAACCTTTTGCAGTGAAAGTATAAAATGTATCAATAGCTAGTCCATTCAAATATTTCACATAGCGACGTTATCCTATCTTTAAGATAGTATCCTTAAAGAGGAAACATTAATTACCATGCAATGGCACATAAACAAAATTAACCAGGCATCATAGTTTAATTTTAAGAAACAGTCATTTGTTCAAATTTCAGAGTTAAATTTATCCTTACAAGTTAAATTTTAGCAGAATAACTTATTTTATTTTATAGCTGTTAACTTGATTGACAAGTAGGACAACCCATCAAGTATGTTTCTGTTCTTGTAATTCACGGACACCTTGAAAATATTTCCCAAGAGAAAAGAAAGAAATACATGGAGGAAAAAAAAAAAAAAAAACGAAACTGCCTTTCTGATTGAGTATTTTTAAGATAAAATATAGAAAATTTTCTCCATCCACTGTTCGACTGGAAAATGCCTTGGTTTTGGAGTGATTGGCATAAATCAAATATTTCATTAATATTTATCAACCATTTATAGTGTTGCATGATTCATTTCATTTCTAGTAGTGTCATTCTGTATTTGTTTGCAATTTGAATTGGTACTATATTTTCTAATTGCAGCAAGGTCTTATCTTTCCCATATAAGAATTTTAAAACTTATCTTTTTAATAACATTGAAGTATTCAATATTTTTTTATGTTGTTATTACTGGGACATTTAACACTAGATGTTTACATGTGGCTACGCTATATTGGATATCATCTGAGTCACGTGAGTGAACGTGGTTTTCATCACCCACTTTCACAATAAGACTGACATACAGACAGAACTGCATATTTGGGGTCTGTGTTCCATGGGACATCTTACAATTTCACATCCTTCTGTTATGGTATAAGAAAGACTGGAACTTCACTATCACATTTTTAAAAGTGATATTGAATTAACATACCATAAAATTCACCTTTAAATTGTACAATACAGTGGTTTTTAAGATAATTAATTAGTATATTCAAAGTTGCTTAACTTTCACTACTAATTCCAGAACATTTTTATTACTTCAAAAACAAAAACAAAAACAAAAACACTGTACTCATTAACAGTCACTTCCCATTCCCTTCTCTCTCCTAGCCTCTTACAACTATAATATTTCTCTCTCAGTGGATTTGTCTCCTCTGGACTTTTCATACAAATGGAATGAATATAGTATGTGGCCTTTTGTGACTGGCTTCTTTCACTTAGCCTAATGTTTTCAAGGTTCATTCATGTTGTAGTATGTACCAGTACTCCATTCATTTTTATAGCTAATAATATTTCATTTTGTTTCTTCATTCAATTTATTGACTTCTCGCTTTCCATTTTTTTTTTTTGCCTACTATAAATACTGCTGCTATGTACATTCACGTACAAGCTTTTGTGTGAATCAACACACGAGAAAGGCAAATGTTGATAGAGGAAAGCTGCTTTTAATCAGAATGCCAAAATCTGGGGAGATGGTGGATTCAGTGTCCCCCCAAAACCATCTCTGAAGATTCTGCTTGGCCATGAAAGTTTTTAAAGGGAAAAAGGGGAGTAATCTCCATTAATCACTGAGATAGGGGGTCATAGTTGTCACCATCCCCCACTGCGTGCAGGCTTCTGGATTTATAGTCACCTTTATTTAGACGCTATCTTATTCACACAGTTTGTTCACACAGTTTTTTTTCATGAGAGTACTGAAGGGGAAGCTAGGGAAGAGATCTGGTCATTTGTTATTTACTTATTCTTCATTTCTACTTCTTTGATCTACAGAAAAAAACAAACAGGTTAAACAAGATATTGTGTGATCAAAAGATCTGGAAGGTGCTCTAAGGCCAGAGATCAGTAGAGCATGGGGGTACCGGATTTAAATTTTAGTTATGTCGACTGAAAAAAAATGCGCAATATGGGAGATGTGAGTTAAGCTTTATTTGGGGCAAAATGAGGACTACAGCCCAGGAGACAGCATTTCAGATAACTCTGAGAAACTGCTCCATATACGTAGCGGGGAAGGTCAGTATATATGTGATTTTGTTAAAGTGGGAGTACATGCAATGAAGCACACATTTTTTGCAGAAGGTTGCTACTAGTCTCGTGGAGGTTACTGCTATTCACGAAGAGCAGACGTCACCATGTAAGATTTTAGTGCCTTTCTAGATAAGAGGAGATACAAGAATTGGGCTCATAAAATCTTCTCCTGAAAATATCTAACTATCTGAAGGCCTAGTCTGCCAGTTTCCCCAGAGCACAGAGTACCTCATTCCTGATCTCTGGATGTCGAAGTTGCAGTTGCAACAGTTCATAATGTAATCGTTGTAAAGGTAAATGACAAGTGCCAATTTGCAGTTGGCAGTTACAATGTAGCTTTGCTTAAACTGACAGGAAAAGGAGTTTCCTGCTGAGTGTGGTTTCCTGCAAAGAGCTACTTACAGGGGAAAAAAAAAAACACGAAGTCATAGCCTTTCCTTTTGCTATATATTGCTGTATGTCTTCTACATCTGGATTCACGGCTGTTTCTAATAAGCACCTTTAGTGTTAATCCTTTGATAGTTGTTGGCTTCTCCACATTACAATGGATCTTGTAGGATAGCAGTCTTAAAACTTATCTCATGTGATGTTACATGGGTGTCATATGAAATGAAATTTTGGTGATAAAGTAACTTTGGGAAGTGCCTACTACATGAGGATTTGCAAAACATTTTAAAGATTCTGAAAAGTCTCAAGGTTAAAAAATTCATTCAACTTTTTAACCCAGTATTTCCCAGTATATTATATCATAAAACGTTTTTTGGTATTTGAAAGACAGTGATTATTTATTTGCACAACTCAGTGTGAAAAGAGAATTCTAACTAGAGTGCCATTTAATTACTTCCTAGGTGCCCAAACATTTTTTTTTTCTATGATGCTTTCTTTTCCTTCTAAGTTCCCTTGGAAAACTCTCATCTCTTCAGACAACAAACCTTCCTTTTCTGGATAATTTTGTAATAAGGAATAACAAAGCTGGCTCCATATTTGATGTGTTTCTTTTACTTTATACTTTGTATTCTATTGCTTCTGCTACAAGTTAATCACTAAAGGGATGTTGCCTATAGCTTAAAGTATACATAATGGCCTATCTCCTGGAACCCTGCCCCCATGTCTGACTGTTAAACTAAAACCTTTATTTAGTCACAGGAAACAACCTGACCCAGCCCACCTGGCTGCAGGAAAGAGGAAATTAACACTTCCCCTCCCAGAGTCTGGCTGAAACCAGGAAATATTTGCAACAAGTTATGGCCTTTTTACTTTACCTCCACACCTCTTTGTTCTGTAAAAGAAACTAGCATTCGGAGCCTGGCAAGATGGTTCTCTGGGACATTAGTCTGCCATCTTCTGGGACTCTCTGCTCTCCGAATAAAGTTGTTATCCCTTGTCTCCCAATTCATTGGCCTGTTGTGTTGTAAGAAATATGATCTTGGACTCAGTAACAATTTCTTTATTCCACCACCAACCTTAATTTCAGTGATGTTAGCTATAAACCACATAATAATGTCTGTTTGTATATGCAAATTTTAAAATGTCACAGTATTGATTCTTGAGTCTTGTCTTTTATTTACTTTGACATATCAATGTGTCTATTCAAGTTCCAGAGAGGTGAACTTCCTCTCTTCTTTCTGTTACCGAAATATCGTTTTCCCTGCGCACTGATGCCAAACAGAAATACAGAGAGAGTCTTTGGAGGAAGAGAGAGATGGGTTTATTTTTCTGCCAGGCAGAAGGGAAGACACAGCAAGCTAGTGCCTCAAGAACTGTGCCCCTCTCCTTCGGGGATAGGAGAAGATTTTATACGTGGGGCTCGCAGTCCGGGGTAATATGATAAGGATCAAAGTAGTGAAGGTCTTGCATTCTTCTTCCTGCATTATTTCAAGACAGTCATATTGGCCTGCGACCTTTTTTTCTGAAATGCAAATGCTACAAAGTGTGATTTGCTACAAGGGAGGGTAGGATGTAATTCACATAGTGTTAAAGAGTAATCAGTTAGCTTTGTGAAGTACAAATCTAGTTACAGACACTACAGATTAGTAACAGTTAAAAAAACAAAAAACTAGAAGTGATTAACTCTTTCAGGCCAGGTTATGTTTCTTCTCTAACCTGTTCACTGTTCCCTTTATTCTCCTTGTTCTCAGGAGAGGGAAAACTTCATTCCTATTTTTGCTGCAAAAAATTCCCCACTGCTAGTTCATTCCCTCCATATCAACAGAGGAAGGGAAACGGGAGTCATTCTTGTCTGGCTGAGGACAAAACTTCAGTTTTGCTCCACTTGACAGACACCAGCTGTCCGGCCCAGTGGCCCATCTATCTCCTATTTCATTTCCCATCTCCATCCAGCAGTGTTTGGATAGGTGTCACAGCCGAATGGAGTTGGGTCCTTCCTGGAAGAGTGAGGAGTTTCACTTAGAAGGAGAAAATATAGAGATACATTTTGGTTATTACCTTACTTCCCTGTTAATAAGCTTCATTCTTTCATTAAAACATCATCATTAGTTTTATTAGTAGGAGTGCTAACCTTTTGTTGAGTGTCTACTCCATTCCAAGCATTATGTTAGAGCATATGTCAATGTTAATTATTTTAGTTCTCACAACAAACCCCCAAAATATGCCTTGCTTTCCTCACTTTATAAATAAAATAGGCTCAGTTAAAGGAAGTAATTTGCACCAGTCACAGGGTAATATATGGCAAAGCCAGAAATCAAACCTAGGTGATTTTAGCACAAAGCTTTTTTTCCCCCACTATGACCTGCTGCTCTCAATACTGATCATCTTTTAGGAGCAAGGTGCTCCCAGATTTCAGTGGCTTTCACTCATGGCTTCTACTTTATCAGTTCTGTGCCTGAACCTTTAGCCAGAGAGAAATTACTTTTATTCATGAATCTTAACGCTGTAGCTATAGATGGAAACTCACCATGTGTTTCCATCATTATCTCTCTAACAGATATTGATAATGACTGTCAAAATAATTGAAAATATACAATCTTGAAAACAAAGCCCTAATAAAAATGGTATAAATTGAAGTTACATTAGATAGTAAGCATATTTGCTGGCCCCAAAATATACCATTATGGCTGTAATTAGTGCAGAACCACGGTAGGATTTCAGGAATGCTTGAAGAATTTATTGGCAAGAGACAGAATGTGTTACCCAGGTGTAAGATATCACAATGGCCATGAAGGGTCATAGTTGCAAATATAGTTTATTCTGAGAACAGCTGTGTTGAATATTAGGATAGTAATTATGTATGGCTAGAAATTATTTATTGGGTATCTATTGTGTACAGATGGGTGAGTAGTTAAGAAGGAAGTATCCATTAGCTTTTGTTACTATGGAATAAACACTGATTAATGTTCATGCCATATCATAAAAATAATTTTAATATTAAAATCTCAATGCACTGAAATAGTGATATGTAGCAACAAATGGTAATTACAATAAATATTTGATAGGATTTTATTGTTTAAAAATGAGATGCAATTTAATGAGGGATATACTACACAGTGTATTAAAATGGCTAATAAATTACTGTTTTTTAGAAGGTGAAAACCAATTATACAAAACACTTCTCACTTCTTTTAAAGAGAGGGAAAGAGCATATTTGTGTGTGTGTGTGTGTGTGTGTGTGTGTGTATACATTTCCCAAGAATTATTGTGGTGTTTAGTAAGAGTCTTTTAAGTACAGGTGTCATTAAATAAAAATACAAGAGCTAAATAATTTTCAATATGAATATTGTATTCTAGTAACTTCTGGTCAAAATTACCATGAGCTATTTAAAAGGGGTAAAGCTATGCCAAATAATTCAATCCTTCCTTTCCTTTTTAATATATTCTATTAACTCAGGGTGAATTTGACTCATTTTTCTCTCTCCTAAATCTAGTAATTTTTTTTCTTTTCCTTAATTATTAACAGTGTTTTATTAGCATTTTAAATAACTTCATGCAAAGCAATTTACACTCAGGAGCTTAAAAAAAAACAAAATATTTAATTAGACAACATTTTTGGAAATGTCAAAGTGGAAGCATGATTTAAAATATAATGGTTTAAGGACAAAGAGAAGTCATTCATTATCCACTTTTGACAATATAAGTGCCTATTGAAATATGGTTTTTGATGAAGTATATAATTAGCTGCTTTTCCATGGACATAAAATGAGTTCTGCCCCTATGCCCCACCTCATCATTCTGTGATGGCAAGTTACAATTTTCAAATGTTAGGGAAGTCCTAGTAGCCTCTTTTTTCACTCATTCATATGGGTTCTCAGTTTCTCTTCAAACATCTCCTAAAACAAGTTCATTGTATGACATGACAAAGAAATCTTCCTGCTCATTACGTTTCATAAGGATGTCTTTCATAAAAGCCTAAGAAAATGTAAGATCAAAGGATAAGTATGGGGAAAGTGTACAAGATAAGGTTAAATTGTTCAAGTCAACAGTTCTGATATATATATTTTTTAAAACACACTTATTTTCATGAGCACACAGGAACATATATGTTAAATGGCAATTTCCAAGGGGTCTCACACACTCCTCAACTTCCTTGTTTCCAGTACCCTTTTCAATTCTGAGTGATAGCAAACTGTATTTCTTTCACTTAATGCAGTAATGGATGGAAGATAGATATACTAATAATTTAATAGTGATGTATATTGTACATCCATGGTTTTCTTTTTAGTTTATTTCTAACCTAGTTTCTAAATTAGAACATGATTGGGGTGGATTCTTAAACTAGAGACTTACAAACTAGGTAAGCTTTTATTTTCAGAATGGTATGTTAAACTCTGGATTTTTGTATCTGACTCTGCTCACGTTCATAAATTTAATTCACTTTGACAAACGTTTGCTGAATGCCTAAAATAGTGAAGTACACTATTCTAGGAATTAGATTCTCCATTCAAGATTCTGGCATATGCTATATTATGTGAAGAGCTAAAGATTAAAAATATAATAGTAATGACTGATCCTGACCTCAATGGTTCACAGACTACTGGGAGAAACAGACATACAAACACATGATTATACGTAAGTGTTGACTGAAAAAAAATGCACAACCTAAAAGTTGAGAATTGTGTTTTACTTGGCATACTTTCTGAGGACTTCAAGTCCAGGAGGAAGCCTCTGAGAATATTTCTGAGGGACTGCTCCAAAGAGGCAAGGGAGGAGCCAGGATATATCAGAGTTTTTGCATCAAAGACAAGGTAGTTGGAACATCAAAAGATAACTGTTAAATTTTTTAAAATCTCAAGTTAAGAAATTTAGCATTTTTCTGTGTATGGGAAGATGCAAGGGTCTGGGCTCATTGAAATCATTCCTTTGATATACACCTTAGCACACTAGATGGGACAGTATCCTGTTCTGTCCCATTCTGAATCCCCTCAGGGTGCATCATTGAGGGAAGCTGCAGTGTCTGAGGACTGGGCAGCTGACAGCTCATTTGTCTCCATCCTCCATCCATGCTCTCAAGGTTCACTATCAGGGTGGGTGTGGTGGCTTGATACCTACAACATGCTTTGTTTACTGATATGGCAGTCCACATTTTTCATTCATATAAGTGAAAAATAAGTACATTGAGAACATATGAAAGATTGAGGAGGACCCAGCACACAAGTAATCATGAAAAACACCAGCTTATTATTAATACAGAGTAAATGGAGGGTAATGAAGGACACAAAGTGAGACAGAAACCACATCATGGAACGCTTTGTGGTCAGGTTAAAGAATATGACTTTTTTCAATGAGTGAAAAGACCACTCTGGTAGATTTGTGGCTTATGAATTTGAAGGGACAAACTCAGGAACAGAAAGATCAATTTGGAGGTTATTGTGGGGAGTCCTGTAAGAGATGATGCTAGCCTGAACTAAGGGAGCAGTATTAGGGGAGTTGGAGAAGGGTTCAAAAATACATATGAATCTGAATTGACAGAAATTATTATTTGATTAGATGAGGTACACAAAGGGACAAAAGACTGCTTCCAGGATCCTAGTGTGGGTGGGAGCAAGTGAGCAGTGTGATACTGTGACATTAACATGGACCTTTCAAAGATCAAAAGAACATATGTGTACTTTTATTTAATTATTCTTCTTACTAAAGCCTAAGAAAAACTGTTAGGTTAACAGACAAATAACAAACAAAACCAAAATTGGATCTTCATGAAAAGAGCACTCTGAAGTTCAGACTAGCTTATATATCTCTTTACCTATTAAGAATTCATCCATTCGAAATTCTGTGTGCCTGTTTATTTTTTCCTGCATTTATTATTTGATTTTGTTGAATGTATTTCAGTAACAATATGAACTGTGATGAAGTAACACAAATGACACTCAGTGAAAGACAGTAATTGCTAAGTAAGTAATACTAAGTAGATATACTAGTCATTTCTTTTTATCAAATGATAAATCTATTAGTCTGACAGAAGAAAAATGAGCAGCTCGTTACACATTCAAGGGTCATAATTTTATTCACACTTGTTCACTTAGCCATAAGCACTATGTACAAATGAATATTATTCAAATTCATGAAACAATTGTCTAGATTATGAACTAAAAGGATTCAGTGCACTTGATTGTAACATTTTATTTAATGGTAAAATCTATCATGTTTGCAGTAATTGCTTGTGTCTGTAAAATGAGTAGAGGTTACATGTATGTGTTGTCATTATCACCATCGTAAAAATTTTTCTAAATATCTATATGTAGGTGGTGCTAGAAGTACCACTGTTTTGTTAAAAGCACTATATTTCTTTCTTCAGAGTAACTTGACAATGGTACAAAACTAATCACCTTTAATTTTGATACCTCAAATCCTCCTATTTCCAATACTTTCTCTGTTTTTACTAAAAGAACACCATATCTGAGTCTTTGAAGCTCAATTTCTATAAATATTTTCTATTTTTCTTTTCTTCTCCCACTATAAACAATGCCTTGCCAATCTTTTTATTTCACTGGCTTTCATTCAATAAAATTGAGTTCTCCCCCTTCATGTACAAGCTCCTGAGATGCACTGTTCTATATGGTAGCACCGAGCCACATGTTGAGAATGAGCACATTAGATATGGCTATTCCAAACTGAGATGTGCTGTAAATGAAAAATACACACCAGATTTCAAAACACTTTCTATGAAATAAGGCATATAAAAATTTCAATAGAGAATTTTGCAGAACCAACATGGTGGAGTAGAAGGATGTGCTCCCATTCCCTCTTTTGAGAACACCAGAATCACAAGTAGCTGCTGGACAATCATTGACAGGAAGACACTGGAACTCACCAAAAAAGATACCCCACATCCAAAGACAAAGGAGAAGCCACAATGAGATGGTAGGAGGGACACAATCACAGCAAAAGCTAATCCCATAACTGCCGGGTGGGTGACTCACAGACTGGAGAACACTTATACCACAAAGGTTCATCCACTGGAGTGAAGGTTCTGAGCCCCACGTCAGGCTTCCCTACCTGGGGTCCAGAAATGGGAGGAGGAATTCCTAGAGAATCAGACTTTGAAGCCTAGTGGGATTTGACTGCAGGACTTCAACAGGACTGGGGGAAACAGAGACTCCACTCTTGGAGGGCACACACAAAGTGGTGTGTGCAGTGGGACCCAGGGGAAGGAGCAGTGACCCCAGGGGAGACTGAACCAGACTTACCTGCTAGTGTTGGGGAGTCTCCTGCAGAGGCGGGGGTGGCTGTGACTCACAATGGGGACAAGGACACTGGCAGCAGAAGTTCTGGGAAATACTCCTTGGTGTGAGCCCTCCCAGAGACTGCCACTAGCCACAACAAAGAGCAAAGATAGGATCCAGTGTTGGGTTGCCTCAGGCCAAACAACCAACAGGAAGGGAACCCAGCCACACTCATAATCAGTCAAGCAGATTAAAGTTTTACTGAGCTCTGCCCACCAGAGCAACAGACAGCTCTACCCACCACCAGTCCCTCTCATCAGGAAACCAGCACAAGCCTCTTAGATAGCTTCATCCACCAGAGGGCAGACAGCAGAAGCAAGAAGAACTACAATCCTGCACCCTGTGGAACAAAAACCAGATTCACAGAAAGATAGGCAAGATGAAAAGGCAGAGGGCTATGTACCAGGTGAAGGAACAAGATAAAACCCCAGAAAGACAACTAAATGAAGTGGAGATAGGCAACCTTCCAGAAAAAGAATTCAGAATAATGATAGTGAAAATGATCTAGGACCTCGGAAAAAGGATGGAGGCAAAGATAGAGAAGATGCAAGAAATGTTTAATAAAGACCTAGAAGAATTAAAGAACAAACAAACAGAGATGAACAATATAATAACTGAAAAGAAAACTACATTAGAAGGAATCAATAGCAGAATAACTGAGGCAGAAGAACGGATAAGTGACCTGGAAGAAAGAATGGTGGAATTCACTGCTGCAGAACAGACTAAAGAAAAAAAAGAATGAAAAGAAATGAAGACATCCTAAGAGACCTCTGGGACAACATTAAATGCAACAACATTCACATTATAGGGGTCCCAGAAGGCAAAGAGAGAGAGAGAAAGGACCAGGGAAAATATTTGCAGAGATTAGAGTCAAAAACTTTCCTAACATGGGAAAGGAAATAGCCACCCAAGTCCAGGAAGCACAGTGAGTCCCCTACAGGATAAACCCTAGGAGAAACACACCAAGACAAATAGTAATCAAATTGGCAAAAATTAAAGACAAAGAAAAATTATTGAAAGCAACAAAGGAAGAACAACAAATAACATACAAGGTAACTCCCATAAGGTTAAGAGCTGATTTCTCAGCAGAAACTCTACAAGCCAGAAGGAAGTGGCATGATATACTTAAAGAGATGAAAGGGAAAAACCTACAACCAAGATTACTCTACCCAACAAGAATCTCATTCAGATTCGATGGAGAAAGCAAAAGCTTTACAGACAAGCAAAAGTTAAGAGAATTCAGCACCACGAAACCAGCTGTACAAAAAATGCTAAAGGAACTTCTCTCAGTGGGAAAAAAAAGAGAAGAAAAGGACTTACAACAACAAACACAGAACAATTAAGAAAATAGTCATAAGAACATACATATCGATAATTACCTTAAATGTGAATGATTTAAATGCTCCAACCAAAAGACACAGGCTTGCTGAATGGATACAAAAACAAGACCCATATATAGGCTGTGTACAAGAGACCCACTTCAGACCTAGGGACACATGCAGACTGAAAGTGAGGGGATGGAAAAAGATATTTCATGTAAATTGAAATCAAAAGAAAGCTGGAGTAGCTATATGCATATCAGATAAAATGGACTTTAAAATAAAGAATGTTACAAGAGACAAGGAAGGACACTACATAATGATCAAGGGATAAATCAAAGAAGAAGATACAACAATTATAAATATATATACACCCAACACAGAAGCACCTCAATACATAAGGTAAATGCTAACAGCTATAAAAGAGGAAATAGTAACACAATAATAGTGGGGGACGTTAATACCCCACTTACACCAATGGACAGATCATCCAAAATGAAAATAAAAAAGGAAACAGAAGCTTTAAATGACACAATAGACTGGATAGATTTAATTGATATTTATAGGACATTCCATGCAAAAACAGCAGATTACAATTTCTTCTCAAGTGCACATGGACTATTCTCCAGGATAGATCACATCTTGGGTCACAAATCAAGCCTCAGTAAATTTAAGAAAATTGAAATCATATCAAGCATCTTTTCTGACAACAATGCTATGAGATTAGAAATGAATTACAGGGAAAAAAGTGTAAAAAACACAAAAACATGGAGGCTGAACACTACTTTACTAAGTAACCAAGAGATCACTGAAGAAATCAAAGAGGAAATTAGAAAATGCCTGGAGGCAAATGACAATGAAAACACGACAATTCAAAACCTATGGGATCCAGCAAAAGCAGTTTTAAGATGGAAGTTTATAGCTATGCAAGCCTACCTCAAGAAACAAGAAAAATCTCAAATAAACAATCTAACCTTACACCTAAAGGAACTAGAGAAAGAACAAATAAAACTCAAAGTTAGCAGAAGGAAAGAAATCATAAAGATCAGAGCAGAAATAAATGAAATAGAAACAAAGAAACCAATAGCAAAGATCAATAAAACTAAAAGCTGGTTCTTTGAGAAGATAAACAAAATTGATAAACCATTAGCCAGACTTATCAAGCAAAAGTGGGAGCGGACTCAAATCAATTAAATTAGAAATGTAAAAAGAGAAGTTACAATCGACACAGCAGAAATACAAAGCATCAGAAGAGACTACTACCAGCAACTCTATGCCAATAAAATGGACAACCTGGAAGAAATGGACAAATTCTTAGAAAGGTATAACTTTCCAAGACTGAAGCAGAAAAAAGTAGAAAATATGAACAGACCAATCACAAGTAATTAATTTGAAACTGTTATAAAAACCTTTCAACAAGGGCTTCCCTGGTGGCGCTGTGGTTGAGAGTCTGCCTGCCAATGCAGAGGATATGGGTTCGTGCCTCGGTCCGGGAAGATCCCACATCCCACTGAGCAGCTAGGCCCGTGAGCCATGGCCGCTGAGGCTGCATGTCCGGAGCCTGTGCTCCACAACGGGAGAGGCCACAACAGTGTGAGGCCCACGTACCGCAAAACAAAAAACAAACAAACAAACAAACAAACAAATCTTCCAACAAACAAACGTCCAGGACCAGATGTCTTCACAGATGAATTCTATCAAACATTTAGAGAAGAGCTCACACCCATTCTTCTCAAACTCTTCCAAAAAATTGCAGAGGAAGGGACACTCCCAAACTCATTCAATGAGGCCACCATCACCCTGATACCAAAACCAGACAAAGATACTACAAAAAAAGGATTCTTCAGACCAATATCACTGATGAATATAGATGCAAAAATCCTGAACAAAACACAAGCAAACAGAATCCAACAACATTTTAAAAGGGTCATACACCATGATCATGTGGGATTTACCCAGGGATGCAAGGATTCTTCAGTATATGCAAATCAATCAATGTGATACACCATATTAGCAAACTGAAGGATAAAAACCATATGATCATCTCAATAGATGCAGGAAAAGCTTTTGACAAAATTCAACATCCATTTATGAATAAAACTCTCCAGAAAGGGGACACAGAGGGAACCTACCTCAACATAATAAAGGCCATATATGGCAAACCCACATCAAACATCATTCTCAATGGTGAAAAACTGAAAACATTTCCTCTAAGATCAGGAAGGAGACAAGGATGTCCACTCCCACCGCTATTATTCAACATAGTTTTGGAAGTCCTAGCCACGGCAATCAAAGAAGAAAAAGAAATAAAAGGAATGCAAACTGGAAAAGAAAAAGTAAAATTGTAACTCTTTGCAGATGACATGACACTATATGTAACAAAATCCTAAAGATACCACCAGAAAACTACTAGAGCTAATCAATGAATTTGGTAAACTTGCAGGATACAAAATTAATGCACAGAAATCTCTTGCATTCTTATACACTAATGATGAAAAATCTGAAAGAGAAATTAAAGAAACACTCCCATTTACCAATGAAACAGAAAGAATAAAATACCTAGGAATAAACCTTCCTAGGGAGACAAAAGATCTGTATGCAGAAAACTATAAGACACTGATGAAAGAAATTAAAGATTATACCAACACATGAAGAGATATACCATGTACTTGGATTGGAAGAATCAATATCGTGAAAACGACTATACTACCCAAAGCAATCTACAGATTCAATTCAATCCCTATCAAATTTCCAATGGCATTTTTTACGGAGCTAGAACAAAAAATCTTAAAATTTGTATGGAGACACAAAAGACACCAAATAGCCAAAGCAGTCTTGAGGAAAAAAATGGAGCTGGAGGAATCAGACTCCCTGACTTCAGACTATACTACAAAGCTACAGTAATCAAGACAATATGGTACTGGCACAAAAATAGAAACACAGATCAATGGAGCAAGATAGAAAGCCCAGAGATAAACCCATGCACCTATGGTCAACTAATCTATGACAAAGGAGGCAAGCATATACAAGGGAGAACAGGCAGTCTCTTCAATAAGTGGTGCTGGGAAAACTGCACAGCTGCACGTAAAAGAATGAAATTAGAACAGTCCCTAACACCACAGACAAAAATAAACTCAAAATGGATTAGAGACCTAAATGTAAGACTGGACACTATAAAACTCTTAGAGGAAAACATAGGAAGAACACTCTGACATAAATCACAGCAAGATCATTTTGATCCACCTCCTAGAGTAATGGAAATAATAACAAAAATAAACAAATGGGACCTAACAGATATTAAAAGCTTTTGCACAGCAAAGGAAACCATAAACAAGACGGAAGACAACCCTCAGAATGAGAGAAAACATTTGCAAATAAATCAATGGACAAAGAATTAATCTCCAAAATATATAAACAGCTCATGCAGCTCAACATTAAAAAAAACAAACAACCCAATCCAAAAACGGGCAGAAGACCTAAATAAACATTTCTCCAAAGAAGACATACAGATGGCTGAGAAGCACATGAAAAGTTGCTTAACATCACTAATTATTAGAGAAAATCAAATCAAAACTACAATGAGATATCACCTCACACCAGTTACAATAGGCTTCATCAGAAAATCTACAAACAACAAATGCTGGAGAGGGTACGGAGAGAAGGGAACACTCTTACACTGCTGGTGGGAATGTAAACTGATACAGCCACTATGGAGAACAGTATGGAGGTTCCTTAAAAAACTAAAAATAGAATTACCATATGATCCAGCAATCGCACTTATGGGCATATACCCAGAGAAAACCACAATTCCAAAAGACACATGTACCCCAATGTTCATTGCAGCACTATTTACAATAGCTAGGTCATGGAAGCAACATAAATGCCCATCGACAGACGAATGGATAAAGAAGATGTGGTACATATATACAGTGGAATATTACTCAGCCATAAAAAGGAATGAAACTGGGACATTTGTAGAGATGTGGATGGATCTAGAGACTGTCATACAGAGTGAAGTAAGTCAGAAAGAGAAAAACAAATATTGTATATTAAGGCATATATGTAGAACCTAGAAAAATGGTACAGATTAACCAGTTTGCAGGGCAGAAATTGAGACACAGTTGTAGAGAACAAACATATGGGCACCAAGGGGGGAAAGCCGTGGGGGCGGGGGTAGGGGTGATGGTGTGATGAATTGGGCAACTGGGATTGACATGTATACACTGCTGTTTATAAAACTGATGATTAATATGAACCTGCTGTTTAAAAATATAAATAAAATAAAATTTAAAAGAAATCTCATTAATTTTATGTTTGATTACAGCTTGAGATAACAGTATTTTGGATATAGTAGGTTAAATATAATATATAATTAAATTATTTTCACCTATTCTTATTTTTAATATGGCTACTAGAAATTTTTTAACTTTACATGTGGCTCACATTTGTGGCTATATTATATGTCTGTTAGGCAGCATTTCAATAAAGGACACTAGAGTTAGAGAAGACATGCTTTCAGCTCTGAGGATATGCAACTACAGAGGAAGGTAAATATAATATCATAATATGATGATAAAATCCATAGAAGGGTATAAAGAGAACACTGAGTTATCGTTTTTGACAGAGCATCTGAGGAAGGATCCATGAAAGAAGTGAATTTGGACCATAATAGGAGGACAGGAATATTAACATTTCAAGTAGAGAAAACAACATAAGTAAAGACCTGGCAACAAGAAAGTTTATCACTTCCTTATGGCTAATCATAGACATTTAAAATCTATCAAGAAAATATTTCATCCCCTCACCAATTCTCCTTAACAGCATCTGTTTCTACTTCCATGACTACTTTCAGCAAGGAAAGCCCCTCTCAGTGAGGAAGTAGACATAATGCTGCTTTATGAGAGCTAGAGAGATTGCTACTTCAGTTATGCTGATAAAGAACTCTGAGGAGCTAACCTTTGGTGTCGCTACTAAAATGGAAAGGTAACATGTAACTCACCTGACACCTGGGGTAACTCCAAAAGGGAAATGGACAAAGAAGAATAGAATTCCTAATAGCTTGTCTCCTGAGAATTAGAATATCTTATTGTTCACCATAAAGTATTTGATGAGTGAGGAAAACTGAACAAAATAAAAATAGGGAGAAAGACATGAAGGAATTTGGGGGAGGGGAAGGAGGATCAGTTTCCAAAAGAAATATTGTGTCGATAGAAAATAGCACATAAGGAAATTAAGAGAGAAGTGAGGGCTATAGATGAAATAGTGAAATGTCTTGCAGGGGTTTGAATTAAGGCTCTGGTATGTGTTGCCTTTCGGTTGTGGACAAATTTCTTAATCTCTCTGAGTTTCAGTTTCCTGATCTGTAAAATGTATAACAAAATCTTTCATGCAAAGTTATAAGAATTAGAAATAATATTAAACATAGTATCTGACACCTTGTAGTGTTTAATAAATGTTAGCTATTATATTTGATCACTCTGGTTAACTAATTTTGAATATTTATCTTATCTTTGCTGATTCTCTGGAAGGAATTGTGCTAACTGGTTAAGCCAATCCAAATCTCTCACCTATTATTTTTAAAGGGAAAGTAAAAAGACAATACAAGGAGAATATTTTATTTAATCAATTCTAAAACATGCATTTTACCCTCCTATTTAACAATAGTGAACCTAGATTATGTCTTACAGTTAATGGTGTTATAACAAAAGTCAGTCAGGCTAAGGGAGTTGTTATTGTCTGTGCATATGTAAAGTTGTTATTATTTCTGGTGTCATGCATATACAAATGCAACCTTAGATGTTTAATCTACAAACAATTTAAGGATTATTTAAATAAAAACTATGAGTCCTAGTGATTGCAAACATTCTTTTACTCATCTTCGGGTAAAATCCAGAAGTTACGACATCAAAGCTTGTTGAAGTGAAACCTCTTAAGAAGTCACAGAGGATAACATCGGTGGGAACATATGGACAACAATAACTCCAATTTGAAAAGTGTCTCAGAAGGCTTAGAGTCTGAAAATTAGGAAATTTTAGAATAAATTCAAATTATTTTGCTCATATTTCTCTTTTTATTGGTGCACAGAGTAAATATGATAAAAATATGTATCTAAATAAGTCTAAAAGAAATATTTTAGTAATTGTTAAAGGAAATTCTAAGAGATATGAAAGCATTATGTTATGGTTCAAGTGCTTATGGGTTTTTCCCTTCTTAATGGTACATAAAATGAACCAAGCATTTTATAATTTATGGAGTCTTAGATTCTATGAAATACAGTAGTTTTCAACCAATTGTGAAAGAGAATGAATAAATGAAGGACAGAAAAATATTCTCAGGTTTATAATATATTCTTAGTATGTTCTAAAGTCATAGCAGGCCAAGGGCAGAGCCATGAGGTAAGCAGAGTGTATCTTTAATTTTGGGTCCTTTTGTCCTCTCTCAAATGGAAATGCAGGTAAGTGTAATCAAAGGGTAAAGAATTTGGAGTACAAAGACTCTGATTTTAGTTCTTGCCCAAATAATTGCTAGGTTTGTGAACTTGTGTGGGTCATAACACCTCTGAGTTTTCTCTGAAGGTAATAATATACCTGCTTTATGTTCTTCAGAAGATGGTTAATTAAAAAGCACATTAGAAAAGCACTATACAATATTAGTTATGATTAACTGATATTGGTCCTTTTTTGTTGTTGTTTTACAGATAAAAAAGGAACTCAGATTTATTTTTCTAGAGCACATAAGGTGAAGGGAGATTAATATATTGTTATCTATTCTTGCACATAATCATTCACTTGGCTGAACAGTTATAATCTACATGCTACTTGTAGCCAAACATTTCAGTCTCCGGGAGTAAGAGGAATACTCCTCTAGGAGAAGTTGGTGAATGTATTCTCAGGAGAGGACTGATGATATTTCTAAGAGATATTGCTTTGTTTCCTCCAGTATTCAAGTGTGGGCATCACATTGCCAAGATTCTTCCTTCTCCTGGCCCAACATCTTTACTCCTTCTTTCTGGCTGTTACAGACCAGTTTCCCTGTCCAAGCTCCTCCTCCTTTCCCAATTAGTGCCCATTGCCAGTCCCCCCATTATTCAACTACTTGGCTCCCTCATTAGGGAGACATGGTATGTATGTTCTGTATCTCTTATTCCCTCAAAGCCAGTCTTTCTGTGGTTCAGTTTACAAAATAGTTAATATCATAAACTGGATTTAAAATTCATCTTATTTTAATAAAAAATATTACTTTAAAATGATCCTGAAGCTGACTTTTTATAGTCTTAAAGAAGCATTAATGGAAATTGGGAGATATTGCACAAAGGGTAGAGATTTCCAGTTATAAAATTAATGTTGGGGATCTAATGTATAGCATGGTGGATTTAGCTAATAATACTATATCATATACTTAAATGTTCCTAAGAGAGAACAGTCATTCCTGGGTACCTGCAGGGGAGTGGTTCTAGGACCCACTTTGAATACAAAATCCGTGGATGTTCAAGTTCCTTAATAAAATGATGTATTATTTGCATATAACATATGCAGGTCCTCTCATATACTTTAAATCATCTCTAGATTATTAATATTACCTAATACAATGTATATGCTATTTAAAATTTGGCTGGCACACAGCAAATTCAAGTTTCACTTTTTGAAACGTTTTGAAATTTTTTTTCCAAATATTTTTCATCCATAGTTGATTGATCCATGAATACCAAGGGCAAATTGTAGATCTTAAATGTTCTTATCACAATAAAAGAAATTGTAACTATATGGTGGGATGGAGGTGGTAGCTAATATTATGGTGGTAATAATTTTGCATTTATAAATGTATCAAATCAACACATTGTACACCTTAAACTTACACAATGTGTCAATCATATCTCATTAAAACTGAAAAAAAAGTACTAAGGGTGAGACTTTAAGGTAAGGTGGAAAGAGAAGGTGCCTTGGCCACTGTTCAAAGAGTTAACTTCCTCAGAAAATATTGCTTATATCCTTCACTCAACGTTATAGGCATGCATTTAGTTCATTTATACCTTGAGTTAATGTTGCCTAAGGGCATTGAAACGTTTCCAATAAACATAGTCAACTGACTCATGTTCCTTAACATGATAGCTTTCCATTTTTTTAACAACTCATTTATGCATTTGACACAGAGCACACGTTTATATTTATTTGTATATGTAATGTACACAAAATTAAAACAAAAGATTAATAAAACAATACTAAATCTTACAAGTCACTGAAATATTACGACCAGCAGTTTAAAAAACACTGATTTAGAAAATAAGTCCTTTTGACAAGCTTGATCAAAAACATGTTTGGTAGCCTATAAATTACTTTGCTGGAAGATATGTATTTCAGACAGCATTACAGTGTTAAAAGAAAGTGTAGCAAATAATCTTAGACTGTAATTGTCTGTGATTTTTCCAAATCTGAATTTTCCATTTCTATGTTATTTTTCTCTCAGGGACCAAATTTCTACACGATTTTGTACACGATTCCTACATGATTTTGTAGCAGCGTCAGGGAAAGTAAGGATATTAATATTAAAAAATCTAGTCCATATTTTCTTCCAGTCTTTTTTCCACTATCTTTTTATCCGATCTCAGACTTCCTTATCACTTAGGTTTGCTTAAAAATTATTTCTCTATCCCTTTGCCTTGTTCACAAATAAGCTAATTGTCTCCCATTTCTTACTTTCTCTAGTGAGACAAGTTGTCAATCCTAAATACAGAGCTTAAAGTATTTCCTGCTCCCAATATTGTTTTTTTCACTAAGTTTATTCCCATTAAGTATTTCATTGTTAGGGATAACATATTTTGGTTTTCCTTCAAGGAAATGCTTCATCATCATTATTATCATCATCATCATTACCTAAGTATATTGTTGGCAGTATGGAAAGGTAATTATAATATTTGATATTTAAATATCTTATAATAGATTAAACATTTATTAAACATTCTGTTTCATCATAGTGAACAAGTTCAATAAAGATGGATAAGTGCCTCATGTAGCTAATTTTATCTACATAAAATTGAAGAATGTGAAAATAAAAATATATAATCTTAATTAAAGAAAGTTGTTTAGCCATTTAAGAAGTGACTTTAAAAAAAATCATTTTACAATCTGAAAGAGAAATTAAGGAAACACTCCCATTTACCATTGCAACAAAAAGAATAAAGTACCTAGGAATAAACTTACCTAGGGAGACAAAAGACCTGTATGCAGAAAACTATAAGATACTATTGAAAGAAATTAAAGATGATATGAACAGATGGAGAGATACACCATGTTCTTGGATTGGAAGAATCAATATTGTGAAAATGACTATACTACCCAAAGCAATCTACAGATTCAATGCAATCCCTAGCAAATTACCAATGGCATTTTTACGGAACTAGAAAAAAAATCTTAAATTTTGTACGGAGACAAAAAAGACCACGAATAGCCAAAGCAATCTTGAGGGAAAAAAAAAGAACGAGACAAAAAAGACCATGAATAGCCAAAGCAATCTTGAGGGAAAAAAACGAAGCTGGAGGAATCAGACTCCTTGACTTCAGACTATACTACAAAGCTACAGTAATCAAGACAATATGGTACTGGCACAAAAACAGAAACATAGACCAATGGAACAAGATAGAAAGCCCAGAGATAAACCCACGCACCAATGGTCAACTAATCTATGACAAAGGAGGCAAGGATATACAATGGAGAAAAGACAGTCTCTTCAATAAGTGGTGCTGGGAAAACTGGACAGCTACATGTAAAAGAATGATTAGAACAGTCCCTAACACCATATACAAAAATAAACTCAAAATGGACTAGAGACCTAAATGTAAGACCAGACACTATAAAACTCTTAGAGGAAAACATAGGAAGAACACTCTGACATAAATCACAGCAAGATCATTTTGATCCACCTCCTAGAGTAATGGAAATAAAAACAAAAATAAACAAATGGGACCTAATGAAACTTAAAAGCTTTTGCACAGCAAATGAAACCATAAACAAGATGAAAAGACAACCCTCAGGATGGGAAAAAATATTTGCAAACGAATCAATGGACAGAGGATTAATCTCCAAAATATATAAACAGCTCGTGCAGCTCAATATTGAAAAAGCAAACAACCCAATCCAAAAATGGGTAGAAGACCTAAATAGACATTTCTCCAAAGAAGACATACAGATGGCCAAGAAGCACATGAAAAGCTGCTTAACATCGCTAATTATTAGAGAAATGCAAATCAAAACTACAATGAGATATCACCTCACACCAGTTAGAATGGGCATCATTAGAAAATCTACAAACAACAAATGCTGGAGAGGGTGCAGAGAAAAGAGAACCCTCTTGCACTGTTGGTGGGAATGTAAATTGTTACAACCACTATGGAGAACAGTATGGAGGTTCCTTAAAAAAACTAAAAATAGAATTACCATATGATCCAGCAATCCCACTTCTGGGCATATACCCAGAGAAAACCATAATTCAAAAAGGCACATGTACCCCAATGTTCATTGCAGCACTATTTACAATAGCCAGGTCATGGAAGCAACCTAAATGCCCATAAACAGGCAAATGGATAAAGAAGATGTGGTACACATATACAATGGAATATTACTCAGCCATAAAAAGGAACGAAATTGGGTCATTTGATAAGATGTGGATGGATCTAGAGACTGTCATGCTGAGTGAAGTAAGTCAGAAAGAGAAAAACAAATATCGTATATTAAGGCATATATGTGGAACCTAGAAAAATCGTACAGATGAACCAGTTTACAGGGCAGTAATTGAGACACAGATGTAGAGAACAAAGGTATGGACACCAAGGGGGGAAAGCCATTGGAGAGGTGGTGTTGTTGTGCTAAATTGAGCGATTGGAATTGACATGTATACACTGATGTGTATAAAATTGGTAACTAATAAGAACTTGCTGTATAAAAAAATAAATAAAATAAAATTTAAAAATTAAAGAAAATCATTTTACAATAATATGCTTGGTTTTGCAGATGTAGAAAATAGACTGTAATTATGTATGCCATTCAGCTCAGAATGGTAACTTCTGGGGATTAAAGATTTACATGGACACAAGAAGGTTACAATCTAGAAAAGGGGAAGGTTTATAAAAAAAAAAATTAAAGTGCAATGTGATCTATAGATTACTTGAACAATATATAGAGTACAGTGGTAACTGAGGAAGGAAGGACTAAATGTTTTGAGAGAAGATTTCAGAAAAGGAGCTCACAAAAGCTGGTTCTTGAAGGACATGTAGAGAGGAAATTATTCAGGAGAGAAGAGTTGTGAGAAACTATCAAGATATTTTCAATCTTCCTAGCGTGCCATAATTAATTATGACAACTGTGGCAGGTATGACATTTTCTAAATTTATAAAAAGAGATATTTTTTCATTGAAGGAGTCATTTTTTTCCCTACTGATTTTACAGTAGTAGGCTGACTTGTATCATTGAAAAAAATGATCTCTGATTAAATTTTACTGACTTCTACAGAGTAGTTTTCACTATATTGCTATATATCTTTTCCCCTTCAGTTTTCTCAGCTAAGGTGTGGTCTTTATTACAAAAGTAAGACTTTTTAAAATATACCTCTCAGTTTTCTGTCAAAGTTGATCATTTAAAAAGTTATACCTCCATTCCACAGAAATGAAAAATTATCTTAGTTATTCATTTGGCAATGCCTTTTATACAAATAGGTTAGGAAAACTACAAGGATTTGAAAAATCTTCAAAATCTGAAATTACAAAGCTCAAATTTTGTATTGTGTAGTGGCAACAATAAAGGGCAGGACACACAAGTTCTTCCTTGCTGACTTCAGCCCCCATATCTAAATCATTCCCAGGTTTAAAAAAGAACAAAGAGGCATTTAAAAAGATATAAATATGTGGTAGTATGGGATTTTTATTTATTTGCTTATTGTGTGTCTCCATAAGAATGAAAACACCATAAAAGCAGAGTACTCATCTATCGTATATATTCCTGTATCCTCAAAACATACAACAATGTGTAGCATATATTAAGAAATCAACAAATATTTGGTGAGTGAATGAATAAGTGAAATAATTCAATATTGAATGAAGTAAATCTTTTTCTCTAGCATTCATACATTTTTAAAATAGGAAGATGTTACACTGTCATTCTTCTCAAAAGCAGGGAAAAAAGGGAATGAACATTTTTTGATTGTTTAGACATTGCAATTGAATTTCAGGTATATGGTTCATTCATTTAACATTTATTGAAAATCTACTATTTCTCACAGAAAAATAAACAGACATAGTCCCTCCCGTCATGCAATGTAGATTTAGATGAAGTGGGAAATATATAAACAAGAAAGTGCTATAATATTGGTCCTTGGTATTCATAAAACTTGCACTCACAGTCTCAACTATTTACAAGTGAGCTCAGAGTTGTTATACAGAGTAAAATATGTTTTCACCAAGAGATGCATTTAAATCACCCATGCTGCAATGTAGGGAGGTAGTCAGTGAGCTTAGATTGCTGTTTACCAACTGCACATCCACATAGGCTGCATTCTGTCCCATTCTTAGATAAAATTTTTTGGGACAAGTTTTCTGATGCTTTGGTATAGTGAATTTAGGGTTTCCAAAGATTTATTTTGATTTCCAAAGATATATCCTTTTCATCTCTTCAGCAGAAATTCAGGAGTCTATTATTACATGCTAAAATAAAGAAATGTACAGGATACCAAAATAGCAGAGAAGATTGGGATGATAAACTGTGGCTGGTGAAGTGTGGGAGGCAGAAGAGCAAGACGTCAGGGAAATCTTTATTAAGAGGGAATATGAAGTGAATATTGAAGATTAATAGATTGAGTACGAATTTGTCAAGTATTTAAGGTAAGGAGGACAGTACAAACAAAAGAAATAACATGTGCAAAAGCCCAGAAGTGTGAAATTATTCAGTGAATTTAGAAAACAACAGGCATCTGGTATTTTAAGAGCAAAAAATTATAAAGGGTGGAGGAGTGTCAGATGAAGTGGGACATTGGCAAAGAGCCAGACTATTAGGAATTATGAATTGTTTACAAAGAGACCTGGATATTATTCAGTAGGAAGTTAGGAGTCATTGAGAGATTCTATTTGGGGAAAACCTTATTGAGGTGAATGTCTTAAAATGTTTTAAAAAGTACCATCTGGCAGCTGCATATTGCAAGACTGAAGAAGAACTAGGCTAGAGACAGATAGACAAGTTAGGAAATTAGTGTGATAGTCCAAGTAATAGAGCGAGATTCCCAGCTAAGGTTGGAACAGTAGGAATGGAGAAGAGATGCCAACTAGAAGGAGATTCAGGAGGTGGAATTGACGGGTTATTTCCTAAGTGATTGCAGTGTTCAAAGTCCAGTTTCTGAACATAAGTTGCTTTTATTTTATGGATTTTTTTCCTTGTGTTGAATTCTGTTGAAATGACTTGGGCAAAGGAGCAAAACAAAAATGTGACCTTAATACTGTGTTTAGTAGATTGAAAATTCTTCAGAGGCTTAAGACGTTAAGAATGTCTGTGGTTTCCTTCCAAGATCAAGAAACTAAGGTCATCTAACTTAGTTTAGATAGCCATACCATCCATTGCATATTCTCATCTTGCTGATGTGGAAAAATATCAGTGGCTAGATTATGTTTGCCAGACTCAGTGAGCCTGATTCAGGGCACTCTGAGCAGAGAAACTCTCAAGATGGGCTGCTTCTTTCAGGACATCTCTTGAATTTGGTCTCCCATTGTTAGGAGAAGCCCCTGACTTTGCTCACCACAACATGCATGTCCTTCTACCTGCTTTCTTCTTTCTCCAGGCCCTTAAGTTCTGCTAAGGGACTGACTGTTGTCCTAACAGGTTTGTTTTACTATTAAGGTCTCCTTATTTGTTGTCTCAAACTTCTTAACTTGACTTCTTATGCACCTCCTATTCCCTGGTTTGGTCCCTCCATTTTGCTCTCACCTACAACACCTACCTGTCTGCTCTAAAATTTCAGACTCTTGACCTGGCTTCAGATCCTTGGTTTTACTTTGATTGTGAATCTTTATTCATATTATTCAAAATTATTCACCCAGCTCTTTTTCTCTCCATGTTACACACTCTGATAAGTCTGACACAGCTATGGTTTCTAGAACCACTTCAAAGCTGATATCTCCCAACTCAAATTTAACTCACTTTTAACTCTCTCATTCAAAATTAACTCACAACTTCCGGGTAAGATGGCGGAAGAGTAAGACGCGGAGATCACCTTCCTCCCCACGGATACACCAGAAATACAGCTACACGTGGAACAACTCCTACAGAACACCTGCTGAATGCTGGCAGAAGACCCCAGACCTCCCAAAAGGCAAGAAACTCCCCACATACCTGGGTAGGGCAAAGCGGAGAGATTCCCGCACAGAGGATCGGTGCCGAGCGGCACTCACCAGTCCGAGAGGCTTGTCTGCTCGCTCACTGGGGCGGGCGGCGCTGGAAGCTGAGTCTCGGGCTTCGGTCAGAGCGCAGGGAGAGGACTGGGGCTGGCGGCGAGAACTCAGCCTGAAGGGGGCTAATGTGCCACAGCTAGCCGGCAGGGAGTCCGGGAAAACTCTGGAGCTGCCGAAGAGGCAAGAGACTTTTTCTTCCCTCTTGGTTTCCTGGTGCGCGAGGAGAGGGGATTAAGAGCGCTGCTTAAAGGGGCTCCACAGACGGGCGCGAATCACGACTGAAAGCGCGGAGCCCAGTGACGGGAGTGGGACGCTGGGGCTGCTGCTGCCGCCAAGAAGCCTGTGTGCGAGCGCAGGTCACTGTCCACACCGCCCTTCCGGGAGCCTGTGCAGCCCGCCACTGCCGGGGTCCCGGGATACAGGGGCGGCTTCCCTGGGAGAACGCACGGCGCGCCTCGGGCTGGTGCAAAGTCATGCCGACCTCTGCCGCTGCAGGCTCGCCCCGCACTCCGTGCCCCTCCCTCCCGCCCGGCCTGAGTGAGCCAGAGTCCCCGAAGAGGCTGCTCCTTTAACCCTGTCCTGTCTGAGCGAAGAACAGACGCCCTCCGGCGACCTACACGCAGAGGCGGGGCCAGATCCAAAGCTGAGACACAGGAGCTGTGAGAACAAAGAAGAGAAAGGGAAACCTCTCCCAGCAGCCTCAGAAGCAGCGGATTAAAGCTCCACAATCAACTTGATGTACCCTGCATCTGTGGAATACATGAATAGACAACAAATCATCCCAAATTGAGGAGCCAGGAGTCACTGCTGTGCCTCTGAGGTGGGAGAGCCAACTTCAGGACACTGGTCCACAAGAGACCTCCCAGCTCCACATAATATCAAACGGCGAAAATCTTCCAGAGATCTCCATCTCAACACCAGCACCCAGCTTCACTCAACGACCAGCAAGCTACAGTGCTGGACACCCTATGCCAAACAACTAGCAAGACAGGAACACAACGCCACCCATTAGCAGAGAGGTGGCCTAAAATCATAAGAAGTCCGCAGACACCCCAAAACACACCACCAGACGTGGACCTGCCCACCAGAAAGACAAGATCCAGCCTCATTCACCAGAACACAGGCACTAGTACCTTCCACCAGGAAGCCTACACAACCCACTAAACCAACCTTAGCCACTGGGGACAGACACCAAAAACAACGGGAACTACGAACCTGCAGCCTGCAAAAAGGAGACCCCAAACACAGTAACATAAGCAAAATGAGAAGACAGAAAAACACACAGCAGGAGAAGGAACAAGATAAAAACCCACCAGACCTAACAAATGAAGAGGTAATAGGCAGTCTACCTGAAAAAGAATTCAGAATAATGATGGTAAAGATGATCCAAGATTCTATTTCCCAGATCCAAAATCTTGGAAATAGAAGAGACAAAATGCAAGAAACAGTTAACAAGGACCTAGAAGAACTAAAGATGAATCAAGCATCGATTAAAAACACAATACATGAAATAAAAAATACTCTAGATGGGATCAATAGCAGAATGACTGAGGCAGAAGAACGGATAAGTGAGGTGGAAGATAAAAGAGTGGAAATAACTGCTGCAGAGCAAAATAAAGAAAAAAGAATGAAAAGAACAGAGGACAGTCTCAGAGAGCCCTGGGACAACATTAAACGCACCAACATTCGAATTATAGGGGTTCCAGAAGAAGAAGAGAAAAAGAAAGGGACTGAGAAAATATTTGAAGAGATTATAGTTGAAAACTTCCCTAATATGGGAAAGGAAATAGTTAATCAAGTCCAGGAAGCACAGAGAGTCCCATACAGAATAAATCCAATGAGAAATACGCCAAGACACATATTAATCAAACTGTCAAAAATTAAACACAAAGAAATCATATTAAAAGCAGCAAGGCAAAAACAACAAATAACACACAAGGGAATCCCCATCAGGATAACAGCTGATCTCTCAGCAGAAACTCTACAAGCCAGAAGGGAGTGGCAGGACATAATTAAAGTGATGAAGGAGAAAAACCTGCAACCAAGATTACTCTACCCAGCAAGGATCTCATTCAGATTTGATGGAGAAATTAAAACGTTTATAGACAAGCAAAAGCTGAGAGAGTTCAGCACCACCAAACCAGCTTTACAACAAATGCTAAAGGAACTTCTCTAGGCAAGAAACACAACAGAAGGAAAAGACCTACAATAACGAACCCAAAACAATTAAGAAAATGGGAACAGGAACATACATATCGATAATTACCTTAAATGTAAATGGACTAAATGCTCCCACCAAAAGACACAGATTGGCTGAATGGATACAAAAACAAGACCCATATATATGCTGTCTACAAGAGACCCACTTCAGACCTAGAGACACATACAGACTGAAAGTAAGGGGATGGAAAAAGATATTCCATGCAAATGGAAAGCAAAAGAAAGCTGGAGTAGCAATTCTCATATCAGACAAAATAGACTTTAAAATAAAGACTACTAGAAGAGACAAAGAAGGACACTACCTAATGATCAAGGGATCGATCCAAGAAGAAGATATAACAATTGTAAATATTTATGCACCCAACATAGGAGCACCTCAATACATAAGGCAAATACTAACAGCCATAAAAGGAGAAATCGACAGTAACACAATCATAGTAGGGGACTTTAACACCCCACTTTCACCAATAGACAGATCTTCCAAAATGAAGATAAATAAGGAAACACAAGCTTTAAATGATACATTAAACAAGATGGACTTAATTGATATTTATAGGACATTCCATCCAAAAACAACAGAATACACATTTTTCTCAAGTGCCCATGGAACATTCTCCAGGATAGATCATATCTTGGGTCACAAATCAAGCCTTGGTAAATTTAAGAAAATTGAAATTGTATCAAGTGTCTTTTCTGACCACAATGCTATGAGACTAGATATCAATTACAGGAAAAGAGCTGTAAAAAATACAAACACATGGAGGCTAAACAATACACTACTTAATAACGAAGTGATCACTGAAGCAATCAAAGAGGAAATTAAAAAATACCTAGAAACAAATGACAATGGAGACACGACGACCCAAAACCTATGGGATGCAGCAAAAGCAGTTCTAAGAGGGAAGTTTATAGCAATACAATCCCACCTTAAGAAACAGGAAACATCTCGAATAAACAACCTAACCTTGGACCTAAAGCAATTAGAGAAAGAAGAACAAAAACACCCCAAAGTTAGCAGAAGGAAAGAAATCATAAAAATCAGATCAGAAATAAATGAAAAAGAAATGAAGGAAACGATAGCAAAGATCAATAAAACTAAAAGCTGGTTCTTTGAGAAGATAAACAAAATTGATAAACCATTAGCCAGACTCATCAAGAAAAGAAGGGAGAAGACTCAAATCAATAGAATTAGAAATGAAAAAGGAGAAGTAACAACTGACACTGCAGAAATACAAAAGATCATGAGAGATTACTATAAGCAACTCTATGCCCATAAAATGGACAACCTGGAAGAGATGGACAAATTCTTAGAAATGCACAACCTGCCAAGACTGACTCAGGAAGAAATAGAAAATATGAATAGACCAATCACAAGCACTGAAATTGAAACTGTGATTAAAAATCTTCCATCAAACAAAAGCCCAGGACCAGATGGCTTCACAGGCGAATTCTATCAAACATTTAGAGAAGAGCTAACACCCATCCTTCTCAAACTCTTCCAAACAATATCAGAGGAAGGAACACTCCCAAACTCATTCTACGAGGCCACCATCACCTTGATACCAAAACCAGGCAAGGATGTCACAAAGAAAGAAAACTACAGGCCAATATCACTGATGAACATAGATGCAAAAATCCTCAACAAAATACTAGCAAACAGAATCCAACAGCACATTAAAAGGATCATACACCATGATCAAGTGGGGTTTATTCCAGGAATGCAAGGATTCTTCAATATACGCAAATCAAACAATGTGATACACCATATTAACAAGTTGAAGGAGAAAAACCATATGATCATCTCAATAGATGCAGAGAAAGCTTTCGACAAAATTCAACACCCATTTATGATAAAAACCCTGCAGAAAGTAGGCATAGAGGGAACTTTCCTCAACATCATAAAGGCCATATATGACAAAACCACAGCCAACATTGTCCTCAATGGTGAAAAACTGAAACCATTTCCACTAAGATCAGGAACAAGACAAGGCTGCCCACTCTCACCACTCTTATTCAACCTAGTTTTGGAAGTTTTAGCCACAGCAATCAGAGAAGAAAAGGAAATAAAAGGAATCCAAATTGGAAAAGAAGAAGTAAAGCTGTCACTGTTTGCAGATGACATGATACTATACATAGAGAATCCTAAAGATGCTACCGAAAAACTACTAGAACTAATCAATGAATTTGGTAAAGTAGCAGGATACAAAATTAATGTACAGAAATCTCTGGCATTCCTGTACACTAATGATGAAAAAGCTGAAAGTGAAATAAGAAAACACTCCCATTTACCACTGCAACAAAAAGAATAAAATATCTAGGAATAAACCTGCCTAAGGAGACAAAAGACCTGTATGCAGAAAATTATAAGACACTGATGAAAGAAATTAAAGATGATACATATAGATGGAGAGATATACCATGCTCCTGGATTGGAAGAATCAGTATTGTGAAAATGACTCTACTACCCAAAGCAATCTACAGATTCAATGCAATCCCTATCAAACTACCACTGGCATTTTTCACAGAACTAGAACAAAAAATTTCAAAATTTTTTTGGAAAAACAAAAGACCCAGAATAGCCAAAGCAATCTTGAGAACGAAAAACGGAGCTGGAGGAATCAGGCTCCCTGACTTCAGACTATACTACAAAGCTACAGTAATCAAGACAGTGTGGTACTGGCATAAAAACAAAAAGATAGATCAGTGGATCAGGATAGAAAGCCCAGAGATAAACCCACGCACTTATGGCCAACTTATCTTTGATAAAGGAGGCAGGAATGTACAGTGGAGATAGGACAGCCTCTTCAATAAGTGGTGCTGGGAAAACTGGACAGGGACATGTAAAAGTTTGAGATTAGATCATTCCCTAACACCATACACAAAAATAAGCTCAAAATGGATTAAAGACTTAAATGTAAGGCCAGAAACTATCAAACTCTTAGAGGAAAACATAGGTAGAACACTCTATGACATAAATCACAGCAAGATCCATTTGGACCCACCTCCTAGAGAAATGGAAATAAAAACAAAGATAAACAAATGGGACCTAATGAAACTTCAAAGCTTTTGCACAGCAAAGGAAACCATAAAGAAGACCAAAAGACAACCCTCAGAATGGGAGAAAATATTTGCAAATGAAGCAACTGACAAAGGATTAATCTCCAAAATTTATAAACAGCTCATGCAGCTCAATAGCAAAAAAACAAACAACCCAATCCAAAAATGGGCAGAAGACTTAAATAGGCATTTCTCCAAAGAAGATATACAGACTGCCAACAAACACATGAAAGAATGCTCAACATCATTAATCATTAGAGAAATGCAAATCAAAACTACAATGAGATATCATCTCACACCAGTCAGAATGGCCATCATCAAGAAATCTAGAAACAATAAATGCTGGAGAGGGTGTGGAGAAAAGGGAACACTCTTGCACTGCTGGTGGGAATGTGAATTGGTACAGCCACTATGGAGAACAGTATGGAGGTTCCTTAAAAAACTAAAAATAGAACTACCATATGACCCAGCAATCCCACTACTGGGCATATACCCTGAGAAAACCATAGTTCCAAAAGAGACATGTACCAAAATGTTCATTGCAGCTCTATTCACAATAGCCCGGAGCTGGAAACAACCTAAGTGTCCATCATCGGATGAATGGATAAAGAAGATGTGGCACATATATACAATGGAATATTACTCAGCCATAAAAAGAAACGAAACTGAGCTATTTGTAATGAGGTGGATAGACCTAGAGTCTGTCATACAGAGTGAAGTAAGTCAGAAAGAGAAAGACAAATACCGTATGCTAACACATATATACGGAATTAAAAAAAAAAAAAAAGTCATGAAGGACCTAGGGGCAAAACGGGAATAAAGACACAGACCTACTTGAGAATGGACTTGAGGATATGGGGAGGGGGAAGGGTAAGCTGTGACAAAGCGAAAGAGAGGCATGGACATTTATACACTACCAAATATAAGGTAGATAGATAGTGGGAAGCAGCCGCAGAGCACAGGGAGATCAGCTCGGTGCTTTGTGACCGCCTGGAGGGGTGGGAACGGGAGGGTGGGAGGGAGGGAGATGCATGAGGGAAGGGATGTGGGAACAGATGTATATGTATGACTGATTCACTTTGTTATAAAGCAGAAACTAATTAAAAAAATTAAAAAAAAAAATTAACTCACAATATCCTACCATCTTAGTACCACCCAAAAGGACTTTCTTCTTTTGCCCTTATTTCAATCCATAACACTCAACACATTAATCCAGGGTTTGCGGCATCCTCCTTTATAAATCTCTATTTTTTTAAATTTTTTACATCCAGTCTGTCACCAAGTCCTATCAATTTACCACCTACATTTCTCTCTAACAAGTCTCCTCCTTTCCATGAACATTACCACTCAAATTCAACTAAGAAGTTGTTTAGTCTATAGTCTTTCTCACTCAGTCATAACTCTAAAGTCATTCTTCATCCTGTAGCCTATATTAATATTCTAACTCAGAAATATAATATGCCAATGTACTACTTAAGTTTTGCTACTTTATCTAACACATGTATATTTATTGATCACCTATTTCCATTCCAGGTACAGTGAAAAGTACAGGGTTATCACCAAAAAAACCACAAAATAGACATGATCAAGTCCCATACTCTTGATAGCTTTCAGAATCACATCCAAAGTCCTTATAATTCTAGAAAGACATAGTCTGCCTTTGCCTACCTATTGAAAAAATGAGAATCTTACTGGGTAAGATTTGCTTTTGTTTCGGTTTTCCTCCTGAAAGTACTCCACACTCCATGCATGACTATGTAAAAGATGGACTGAAATGATCTGGTATAAGAAGTCAGAGTCCATGCTGCCATCATAATAGTCACTGGAGAGTCAGGCACTTAGTTAAACATGCAAATGTCTGTCTCCAACTGTCTTTTAATCTCATAAAATAAATTAATATCTTACCACTTTCAATATTTGGATCAAAATACTCTGAAATATTTCTAACTCCTTTCAATGAGAACATAATCTTTATTAATATTGTGACAGAAAGTAATTGCATATTGAAATGTTTTACTTTATACTAAAAAATTGATATTCTACCATGGCTTGATTTTTATTTTAATAATGCACTTACCTAACTGAAGTAACTTTTAAAATTGAAGTATTTGGTATAATTTTGGTGATTTTAGGCTATGTTTTCCCTCCTACATACCTATTCACATAGATATCATAATATTTTAATGGATAGTGTCAGTAAAAAGGTAGCTATTGTCCACATTTTGCTGTGTCCTGGCTCCTGGTACACAGCTCTCCCAGGCAACACTTAGATGTTCCCACGGGGCAGATGCAGTTGCTCAGATATACTCACTTAACCTGACTTAGCTTGTTTTGTTTGTTTTATGTGGTTGTTTTAATGTGACAGAAAAAGTAGTGTGAAAGAGAATGGAGGAATACCTTAGGCAAGTTTCTGGCAAATTATTATTTGCTTAAATTTATTTTTTTAGGATATCCCTTTTATGAAAAAGAACAGTTAAAGAAAATGAAGTACATTTCAAATATCTAATTCAAAAGCCATATTAATTTATATTCTGAGGTTTTCAAAGAAGTTAAATTTATTTTTTACTTCAATATTTATTGAGACACTACTACATGTAGGAAGATTCTGGTAGGTGCTGGGGATATAACAGTAAGACATGGATCCTTGTTATCCCAGAGCTTCGCATCATGCAACAGAGACAGATAATGGAAAAATAAAATATAATAAAGCATAGTAATTATTGGGAAAAGGTAACTGCAGTGAATAAAATTCATACCAGGGATACCTAACTTCCTGATGGAAGGCTTCCTGATGAAATAACTCTAAACTGTGGTCTGAAATGTGAAAAGCCATCTAGATGATCAAGAATTGAAGAAAACACCTACACTGTTGGTGGGAATGTCAATTGTTGTAGCCACGATGGAAAACAGAATGGAGGTTTCTTAAAAAACTAAAAATAGAGCTACCGTATGATCTAGCAATTCCACTCATGAGCATATATCCAGAAAATACAGAAACTCTCATTCAAAAAGATACATATACCTCAATTTTCATAGCAGCACTATTTACAACAGTCAAGACATGGAAACAGCCCAAGTGCCCATCAACAGACAATTAGCTTAAGAAGATGTGATCTCTCTCTCTCTCTCTCTCTCTCTCTCTCTCTCTCTCTCTCTCTCTCTATATATATATATATATATATATATATATATATATATATATATATATATATATATATTACTCAGCCATAAAAAAGAATGAATTCTTGCCTTTGCAACAACATGGATGGGCCTAAAGAATATTATGCTTAGTTAAGTAAGACAGACAAAGATAAATGATATCACTTATATGTGGAATCTGAGAAATAATACAAATGAATCTATATACAAAACAGACATAGAAAACAAGCTTATGGTTACCAAAGGGGAAAGGGAAGTGGGGAGGTAAATTAGGAGTATGGGATTAACAGATACAAACTACCATACATAAAATAGGTAAGCAACAAGTATTTACTGTATATCACAGGGAACTATATCCAGTATCTTGTAATACCTATAATGGAAAATAATCTGAAAAAAATATATCTATATAACTGAATCACTTTTCTGTACACCTGAAACTAACATAGTACTATAAATCAACTATAATTTTTGTTTTGACTTTATTCAGTCAAGCTTCAGTTTTCAAATATAATCTGAAATATATAATGTATAAAAGGTGGTTCTTTGAAACTTCAGAGAAAGAACAAATTCTGATGGCAGTTGTTACCATCCTTGCCTCAATCACCATCTCATTGGCCCAGAGAAGAGAGTAAAAACATGGCATTCAGGTCAATCTAAAATGGTCAGCATTATTATACACATCATGATATTTGATGAGCTTCCTCCACATTTGGGGCCCAGAGCCACACTATTCAGGGAAATGTCATATAAATGGGTACCCTAATTCTAAGCTAGAAATTACTGTTCACTCAGATGATATTCCAGCAATGCTACAAGGTAACTATGTGATATTAGACAAATCACTCTATATTCCAGGTCACTCTTTATGCAGCCATGAAATGAAGATCCTTTATATTCCTGGATTCTAAACAGATCTTGTCCAATGGAATTAGGAAAATAAGTCAAAAAAATTTTTAACATAACATAGTTTTTATAATCAACTTGATCAATATCTGAATATCCAGGTTTTAGAATACTAATGGCCTTTGTTGCTGGTATTATTTCTAGTTTTTTAAATAATTGTATATTTTCCTGACACTAAGGGAAAAGGGGTTAAAATGTGAAACACACCATTCCACTCTCAATAACAGAACTCCTAAAATGTTTAGTATGGGGGAAAGTTGAAGCTAAATGCACTAAAAAAAGGTTTGGGGATTTAGTATTCCACTTATCCTTCTCTTTACCTTATATATCTGAGGATATTTCAAATTTTAAAAAATTATTATTTAATTTTACTGCAGTATAGTTGATTTACAGTATTAGTTTCACGTGTAAAACATAGTGATCCAAAGTTTTTTATAGATTATACTCTATTTAAAGTTGTTATAAAATATTGACTATATTCCCTGCACTGTACAGCATATCCTTATAGCTTTTTTTTAAGTATAGTTGATTTACAATGTTGTATTAGTTTCAGATATACAGAAAAGTTAGTCAGTTATACATATATCTATATTTGTTTTCAGATTCTTTGCCCTTATAGGTTATTATGAAATACTGAGTATAGTTCCTTGTGCTACACAGTAGGTACTTGTTTGTTGTCTATTTTATATATGGTAGTGTGTATAGGTTAATCCAAAACTCCTAACTTATCCCTCCCCTCACTCTCACCCTTTTGGTAACCATAAGTTTCTTTTCTATGTCTGTGGGTCTAATTCTGTATTGTATCAATAAATTGGTATGACTACTATGGAGAACAGTATGGAGGTTCCTTAAAAAAAAACAACTGAAAATAGAGCTACTATATGATCCAGCAATCCCAGTCCTAGGCATATATCTGCAGAAAATTATAACTTGAAAAAATACATGCACCACAATGTTCATTGAAGCACTATTTACAATAGCCAAAACATAGAAGCAACCTAAATGCCCACTGACAGATGAATGGATAAAGAAGATGTTGTATACTTATACAATGAAATATTACTCAACCATAAAAAAAGAATGAAATAATTTGCAACAACATGGAGGGACCTACAGATTATCATAGTAAGTGCAGTAAGCCAGAGAAATACAAATATCATACAATATAGCTTATATGTGGAATATAAAAAATGATATGAATGAACTTATATATTTACATCCCCACCAACAGTGTAGTAGGGTTCCTTTGTGTTTGTAGACTTTTTGATGATGGCCATTCTGACCAGTGTGAGGTAATATCTCATAATAGTTTTGATTTGCATTTCTCTAATAATTAGCAATGTTGAGAATCTTTTCATGTAATTTTTGGCCATCTGTATATCTTCTTTGCAGAAATGTGTGTTTAAAAGTTTTGCCCATTTTTGGATTGGGTGGTTCTAATAAGTGAAATAGAGACTAAGAAAAAAATAGAAAAGATCAATGAAACAAAGAACTGGTTCTTTGAAAAGATAAAATTGATAAACCTTTAGCCAGACTCATCAAGAAAAAGAGGGAGAGGACTCAAATCAATAAAATTAGCAATGAAAAATGAGACATTACAGCCAACACTACAGAATACAAAGGACCAAAGAGACTACTACAAGCAACTATATGCCAAAAAAATGGACAAACTTGAAGAAATGAACAAATTCTTAGAAAGGTACAATCTCCCAAGACTGAAACAGGAAGAAATAGAAACTATGAACAGACAAATTACACGTATAGAAATTGAACCTGTGATTAACAAACTTCCAACAAACAAAAGTCTAGGACCAGATGGCTTCACAGGTGAATTCTGCCAAACATTTAGAAAAGATTTAACACCTATTCTGCTGAAACTGTTCCACAAAGTTGCAGATGAAGCAACACTTCCAACTCATTCTATGAGGCCAGCATTACCCAGATACCAAAACCAGACACATTTACCACAAAAAATGAAAATTACAAGGCAATATTACTGATGAACATAGATGCAAAAATCCTCAACAAAATACTAGCAAACCAATCCAAAAATACATTAAAAGGATCATACACCATGATCAAGTGAGATTTATCCCAGGGCTGCAAGGATTTTTCAGTATCTTCAAATCAATCATTATGACCTTAACAAGTTGAAGAATAAATATCATATGATCATCTCAGTAGGTGCATAAAAATCTCTTGACAAAATTCAACACCATTGATGATAAAAAAAAAAAACTCTCCAGTAAGTGGGCATAGAGGGAACATACCTCAACATAATAAAAGTCTTATATGACAAATCCACAGGTAACATCTTATTCAATAGTGAAAAGCTGAAAGCATTTCCTCTAAGATCAGGAACAAGACAAAGATGTTCACTCTCATCCATTTTATTCAACATAATTTGGAAGTCCTAGCCACAACACCAAGAGAAGTAAAAGAAATAAAAGGAATCTGAATTGGAAAGGAAGAAATAAAACTGTCACTGTTTGCAGATGTCATGATACTATACATAGAAAATCCTAAAGATGCTGCCAAAAACTATTAGAGCTCATCAATGAATTTGGTAAAGTCACAGGATACAAAATTAATACACAGAAATCTGTTGCATGCACTAACAACAAAAGATCATAAAGAGAAATTAAGGAAACAGTCCCATTTACCATCTCATCAAGAAGAATAAGACTTCTAGGAAAAATATAACTAAGGGGCAAAAGACCTGTATCCCAAAAACTATAAGATGCTGAAACAAGCAGATGGAAAGATACACCATGTTCTTGGATTGGAAGAATCAATGTTGTCAAAATAACCACGCTACACAAGGAAATCTACAGATTCTATGCAAGTCCTATCAAATTACCAATGGCACTTTTCACAGAAATATAACAAATTTTATTTTTAATTTGTATGGAAATGCATAAGTCCCTGAATAGCCAAATAAATCTTGAGAAAGAAAAACAGAGTAGGAGGAATCAGGCTCCTTTACTACTGACTATACTATAAAGCTACAATAATCAAAGCAGTATGATACTGGCGCAAAAACAGAAATATAGATCAATGGAACAGGATAGAAATCCCAGAAATGAACCCACACACCTATGGTCAATTAATCTATGACAAAGGAGGCAAGAATATACAATGGAGAAAAGACAGTGTCTTCAATAAGTGGTGCTGGGAAAACTGGACAGCTACATGTAAATGGATGAAATTAGAACATTCTCTAACACCATATACTAAAATAAACTCAAAATGGATTAAAGACCTAAATATAAGACCAGAGACTATAAAACTCTTAGCAGAAAACATAGGCAGAACACTCTTTGACATAAATCGCAGCAATATTGTTTTGGATCCACCTTCTAGAGTAATGGAAATAAAAACAGAAATAAACAAATGGGACCTAAATAAACTTAAAAGTTTTTGCATACAAAGGAAACCATAATCAAAATGAAAATGCAACTTACAGAATGGGAGAAAATATTTGCAAATGATGCAGCCCACAGAGGATTAATCTCCAAAATATACAAAGAGCTCATACAGCTCAATATCAAAAAGCAAGTAACCCAAACAATAAATAATGGGCAGAAAATATACTTCAATTTATTGATAAAAGAAAATTGAGGAAAGCAGAGGGAAGAATTTATACACAGGCATGGAGCAGAGATGATGGCTAGGCTGTGAAGAAAATGGAAACCATTTCTATGGAAATAAAAAATAGAAAAAAAAATCTATTAAGAAAATGGAAATTGCCCCAGAGAAGTGGTACAAGGCAGTCTAAGCAGATAAGCAGCAACAATAAAGGCCCAGGGGAGTAAAGGAGCTTGATATGTTTAGGAATCTGTGGGTGACTTTGTACCATAATAAAATATATCAAAATAACTGCATATCTTGTAAAGTCATATGTTAATAAAAACAAAGTAGTAATCAGAAATTCATTTTTTATTAAAGAGATTGGTTTGGTTAAACTAAAGGTTTCTTATTCTGAATTTCATGTGTCAGAGAGAATGGGGTCAAAACAAAACAAATAGTACACACTTAACTCTTCTAGGAGTTAATGTGTGAAGAGATTCCTTAAAACTGACTTTGTGTACACATGCAACATACACAGAATTTGTCTTTGATGACTACTTTGTGTAGGTTCTTCATTTACCAAGTTCAATTTTGAAAAGAAAAGTTTCCTACCCTTTCTTTTGTTTGCTTGGATGAGATCAATTGCACACTAATTATAAATAAGTAATACAAAGCTTTTCATTTCAGAGTTTAGAGCTTTTTTCTCAAAGTCCTGGTTAAAAGTAGAGCTAATACAGGGGACTTATTCTAGTCCATGAACTCACTGATTAGTGAGAATCTACTATTCTTTTATTTTGTACTAAAGAATGCCATCAAAACAAAAAGGGACAGCTGGATTAAAGCAGCACTAAAAGAAGAGGTTTGAGTGATTTCAGCCTCATTTGCTAAGCTTTTTATTTTCTTTTTGCAGCCATTAACTAGTTTCTTCTCATTTTTAGCCAGATTTCAGAGGATCTAAAGATACAGTTTCATAAGTTCTGGGATGACATTACTTTATCAATTATTGGACTAATGTGACAAGCAGAAGTAGGATTGGGTGTAAAACATTAATTCAAGGTCCCTTGTTTAAAAGTTGCTTTTCAATCTTAGTGTACAAATATTGATGATGGATACAAAGATGAATGAGTATCCAAAGATGACTTGAGGGATAAAAATATAGTGCTGCAAGTATTTAGAGGAAGGAAAATGTGACATTTGTGCCCAACATAGAATTTTCTTTCTTTTATCCTGCTGATCAATTGACTTGCTCCTTCATTCAACAAAATTTTTAAGGTTGTGCACTAAATGCGAAATTTAGTGGTAGGTGTTAAAGATACAGAAATAATTTGAAACTGAAAAAGATATTAAATTAATGATTCACTAATACTGGGGAATCCATGGACTCTTTTAAAAGCTGATAAACACTACAGATGCAACATACATGTGCAACTTCAGGAGATCTATGGATGCCTTGAAGTCTACCATTGGACCCTTTGGGATTTATGAATCTTGCTTAATGATTTCTTAATTTTCAGTTTTGTGCATTGATTGAATTTTTCACCCAACCCAACGTATATTTAAACCTTATTACGGGGTTAACTTTGTTTTCACAATTTACCCCTAAAACTAATATTGGGCCAGATCTTCCAGACATATCTCTAGTTGGAAGAACTATTGCTGATATTAAGGAGCCAACCTGCTCAGGAATATGAACTTGAGTACCATGGAATGCCAACGTGGAATAAATGTTGGTGACAACAGTAATGTACATCAGGATTAGGGTATGTATAAAGGATTTAGGGTTGTTATTGTCTTTTGGTTGGCTAGTTGTTTGATTGATTGATTTCTTCTAAGATTTGTAAATTATTATTTTGCACATTACATTACACTTTACATATTTTTACATTATTGCATTCAATTCTTTTATTCTATATCCTTGAGTTAGCTGTTACTGTCTGAATTTAAAAATAAACATTGTTAAAGATAAGCATTTGAGAACGTGTTTTTTTATTGGTGGAGGAATATGATTTACATTTTTAAAATAAACTTTTTATTTTATAACAGTTTTATATTTTCAGAATAATTGTGAAGTTAGTACAAAGAGTCCCAGAATACCCTATTTTCAGTTCTCCCCAAATAAGAGTATGGTACTATTGTTATAATTAATGAACCAATATAGATACATTATTATTAACTAAAGTCTATATTCAGATTTCCTCAATTTTCCCCTGATTTCCTTTTTCTGTTCCAATAGCCTACGTAGGATACCATATTACATTTAGTAGTCATGTCTCTTTAGGTTTGGTTAAGACAGTTTGATTTACATTTGATGTTGTGTGTATTTGAATTTTATTGTAGCTTTCTGTTATTTTTCAAAATCTTTTAAAAAAATTTCAGAAAACACTTTCCCTTGTTCTGGTCATTTGGGTAATGCTATATAACCATTTAAGCAGATTTTATGGAGGTTTGCATAAACATAAATTATCATCATGAATCTTTCATCTTCAACAATGAAAAAAGGGGATTAAAAAAGAAAACTGCCAAGATGTTATCATAGATGAATTCAGTAGAAGCCATAAGAATAATGTCTCCATTTAGACTTTAGTCCTCCCTGGTTGTGTTTTTTAGCAGGCCATTTATTCTTTGTCTTTCAGTTCCCACGTCTGTGGAATAAGGTGTATGAACTAGAAAAGTGTCTAGTGCTTATACTATAAGAAAATAGATAAAACTGACCATTATTTTTCTGGTTAAAGTTAATAATCATAATGTTTTATATTGGATATGAGTAAATGCTTATTATGTACTAGCCTAAGCTGCTACACATTATTATTCTCTCTGCATTATAGATTATGAGTTTTAGAGAAGTAATTTGCCCAGGATCATACAACAGATAATTGATAGGTCAGATTCCAAAACATATGACCCAATTTAACATTCATAAGCCTAAAATGCCCTTCATCCCAACTACCACATTTTTGCCAGGGCTAATCTATAGACCAACATTTCAAGATGAAGAAGTTTCTCTATGTGTTCCCAGTGCCCCTAGGCATGTGAGACTATATAAAATGCTATAAATGAGACTGGGTTTCTACTCACTCCAAAACAGATGTGCTGAAGTCTCAAGGAGGAGTATTCACAATTCTATCACATTTGTTAATATTATAAGTATACATATCTATTTTTTTAAGTCTACAAGAGATATTCAGGAATATTGTGTCTTCTGGGAGCAGGGTGGAATATTGTGTTTCCTCTCCCAAGTTGAAAGGTAATATATGTCTCTGTATACATCATGGAGGAATGTACACAATGCTGGCTAAAATCATTTGCTAGGAAAGAGTACAGCTATGTAAACTACTTGGCTCCTGTAGTTTTAGTAATTTATAAATATATCTGTGAAACTTAAACAATGTTCTAAACTTGTGGTTCTCAACTTTGGATGCACATTAGAAACCCTGGAGAGAGTTAAAAATCCCAATGCCCAAGCCTCATTCCAGACCTGTTAAATAAAAATCTCTGGAAGGGAGACCAAAACAGTAATTTTAAAGTTCTGCAGTTCATTGAAGCATGTAGCCAAGAGTTCTACATTATAACTCAGGAGTTTAATTTTGTTAATGTACTATTATTTTAGAAGGTAAAGTTGTCTATGCTATTTAGTCTTATAATATGAACAAAAAAAGTTATGGCTTACAAAAGAGGATAATAATTATTAATGTTTAGTAATAAAATGCATTTTTTATTGGAGTATAATTGCTTTACAATGTTGTGTTAGTTTCTGTGGTACAATGAAGTGAATCAGCTATATGTATACATATGTCCCCTCCCTCTTGGACCTCCCTCCTCCGCCCCCACCCCATCCATCTAGGTCATCACAGAGCACTGAGCTGAGTTCCCTCTGCTATACAGCAAGTTCCCACTAGCTATCTATTTTACACATGGTAGTGTATTTATGTCACACCTAATCTCCCAATTCATCCCACCCTTCCTCTCTCCCCCTGTGTCCACATGCCCATTCTCTACATCTGCATTCCTATTCCTACCCTGCAAATAGGTTCATCTGTACCATTTTTCTAGATTCTACATATATGTGTTAATATACTATATTTGTTTTTCTCTTTCTGATTTACTTCACTCTGTATGAGACTCTAGGGTCATCCACATCTCTACAAATGACCCAGTTTCATTTCTTTTTATGGCTGAGTAATCTTCCATTATATACATGTACCATATCTTCTTTATCCATTCATCTGTTGATGGACATTTAGGTAGTTTTCAAGTCCTGGCGATTGTAAATAAAGCTGCCATGAACATTGGGGTATACGTGTCTTTTTGAACTATGGTCTTCTCAGGGTATATGTCCACTAATGGGATGGCTGGATAATATAGGAGTTCTATGTTGAGTTTTTTAAGGAGCTTCCATACTTTTCTACACAATGACTATCAATTTACATTCCCACCAACAGTGCAAGAGGGTTCCTTTTTCTCTGCACCCTCTCTGGCATTTGTTGTTTGTAGATTTTTTGATGATGGCCACTCTGACCAGTGTGAAGTGGTACCTCACAATAGTTTTGACTTGCATTTTTCTAATAATTAGTGATGTTGAGCATATTTTCATGTGTCTCTTGGCCATCTGTATGTCTTCTTTGGTGAAACATCTATTTAGGTCTTCCACCCATATTTTAATTTTTTTTTTATTGAGCTGTATGAGCTGTTTGTATATTTTGGAGATTAATCCCTTGTATGTTGCTTCATTTGCAAATATTTTCTCCCATTGTGAGGGTTATCTTTTTGTCTTGTTTATTGTTTCCTTTGCTGTGAAAAAGCTTTTAGGTTTAACTAGGTCCCATTCATTTATTTTTGTTTTTATTTTCATTACTCTAGGAGGTGGGTCATAAAAGATCTTGCTGTGGTTTATGTCAGAGTATTCTTTCTATGTTTTCCTCTAAGAGTTTTATACTGTTTATTCTTACATTTAAGTCTTTTTTTTTTTTTTTTTTGCGGTACGTGGGCCTCTCACTGCTGTGGCCTCTCCTGTTGCGGAGCACAGGCTCCGGATGTGCAGGCTCAGCAGCCATGGCTCACGGGCCCAGCCGCTCCATGGCATGTGGGATCTTCCCAGACCAGGGCACAAACCCATGTCCCCTGCATCGGCAGGCAGACTCTCAACCACTGCGCCACCAGGGAAGCCCCTACATTTAAGTCTTTAATCCATTTTGAGTTTATTTTTGTGTATGGTATTAGGTAGTGTTCTAATTTCATTCTTTTACATGTAGCTGTCAAGTTTTTCCAACACCACTTATTGAAGAGGCTGCTTTTCTCCTTTGTATATTCTTGCCTCCTTTATCAAAGATAAGGTGACCATATGTGCATGCATTTATCTCTGAGCTCTCCATCCTGTACCATTGATCTATAGTTCTGTTTTTGTGCCAGTACCCTACTGTCTTGATTACTGTAGGTTTGTAGTATAGTTTGAAGTTGGGGAGCCTGATTCCTCCAGCTCCATTTTTCTTTCTCAACATTGCTTTGGCTATTCAAGGTCTTTGAGTTTCCATACAAATTGTAAATTTTTTTCTTCTAATTCTGTGATGAATGCCATTGGTAATTTGATAGGCATTGCATTTAATCTGTAGAGTACTTTGGATGTTGTAGTCATTTTCCCAATATTGATTCTTCCAATCCAAGAACATGGTATATCTCTCCATCTGCTTGTGTTATCTTTGACTTCTTTCATCCATGTTTTATAGTTTTCTAAGTACAAGTCTTTTGCCCCCTTAGGTAGGTTGATTCTTAGGCATTTATTCTTTTTTTTGTGATGGATTGTTTTCTTAATTTCTGTTTCTGATTTTTCAGTGTTAGTGTATAAGAATGCAAGAGATTTCTGTGCATTAACTTTGTATCCTACAACCTTACCAAATTCATTGATTAGTTCTAGTAGTTTTCTGGTGGCATCTTTAGGATTTTCTATATATAATATCATGTCAACTGCAAACAGTGAGTTTTACCTCTTCTTTTCCAATTTGGATTCCTTTTATTTCGTTTTCTTCTCTGATTGCCATGGCTAGGACTTCCAAAACTATGTTGCATAAAAGTGGTGAGAGGGGGCTTCCCCGGTGGCGCAGTGGTTGAGAGTCCGCCTGCCGATGCAGGGGATACGGGTTCGTGCCCCGGTCTGGGAGGATCCCACATGCCGCGGTGCGGCTGGGCCCGTGAGCCATGGCCACTGAGCCTGTGCGTCCGGAGCCTGTGCTCCGCAACGGGAGGGGCCACAACAGTGGGAGGCCCGCGTACCATAAAAAAAAAAAAAAAAAAAAAAAAAAAGTGGTGAGAGTGGACATCTTTGTCTTGTTCCTGATCTTAGTGGAAATGCTTTTAGTTTTTCACCATTGAGCATGATGTCTGCTGTGGGTTTGTCATATATGGCCTTTATTATTTTGAGGTAGGTTCCCTCTATGCCAATTTTCTGGAGTGTTTTTGTCATAAATGGGTATTGAATTTTGACAAAAGCTTTTGCTGCATCTGTTGAGGTGATCAAACAGTTTTTATTCCATAATTTGTTGATGTGGTGTATCACATTGATTAATTTGCAAATATTGAAAAATCCTTGCATCCCTGGGGTAAATCCCACTTGATCATGGTGTATGATCCTTTTAATGTGTTGTTGGATTCTGTTTACTAGTACTTAGTTGAGAATTTTTGTGTCTATGTTCATCAGTGATATTGGTCTGTAACTCTCATTTTCTTGTAGTATGTTTTTCTGCTTTTTGTATCAGGGTGATGGTGGCTTCACAGAATGTATATGGGAGTGTTCTTCCCTTTGCAGTTTCTTGGAAGAATTTGATAAGTTTAGGTGTTAGCTCTTCACTAAATGTGTGATAGAATTTGCCTGTGAAGTCATCTGGTCCTGGACTTTTGTTTGTTGGAAGATTTTTAATTACAGTTTCAATTTCATTACTTGTAATAGGTCTGTTTATATTTTCTAATTCTTCCTGGTTCAGTCTTGGAAAATTGTACCTTTCTAAGAATTTGTCCATTTCTTCCAGGTTGTCAATTTTATTGGCATATAGTTTTTTGTAGTAGTCTCTTATGATCCTTTGTATTTCTGTGGTAACAGTTGTGATTTCTCCTTTTTCATTTCTAATTTTATTGATTTACATCATCTCCTTTTTCTTCTTGATGAGTCTGGCTAAAAGTTTGTCAATTTTGCTTATGTTCTCAAAGAACCAGCTTATAGTTTTATTGATCTTGGCTTTTGTTTTCTTTATTTGTATTTCATTTTTTTCTGCTCTGTTATTTTTCATTTCTTTCCTTCTACTGACTTTGGGTTGTCTTTGTTCTTCTTTCTATAGTTGCTTTAGTTGTAATGTTAGATTGTTTATTTGTGCTTTTTCTTGTTTTTTTGAGGTGAGATTTAATTGCTATAAACTTCCCTCTTAGAACTGCTTTTGCTGCATCTCATAGGTTTTGGGTCATTGTGTTTTCATTGTCATCTGTTTCTAGGTATATCTTTTATTTCTGCTTTGATTTCTTTGGTGATCTCTTTGTTATTTAGTAGCACACTGATTAGCCTGCATGTATTTGTGTTTTTTACAGTTTTTTTTAACCTGTAATTGATTTTTAATCTCATAGCATTGTGGTCAGAAAAGATGCTTAATATAATTTCAATTTTATTAAATTTTCCAAGGCTTCTTTGTGACCCAAGATATGATCCATCCTGGAGAATGTTCTGTGTGCACTTGAGAATAAAGTGTATTCTGCCACTTTCTTGTGGAATGTCCTATAAATATCAATTAAATTTATCTGGCTTATGATGTCCGTTAAACTTGTGTCTCATTATTTATTTTCTGTTTGGATGATCTGTCCATTGGTGTAAGTGGAGTGTTAAAGTCCCCTACTATTATTGTGCTACTGTTGATTTCCCTTTTAAGGTTGTTAGCATTTGCCTTATGTATTGACGTGCTCCTATGTTGGGTACATAAATATTTATAATTGTTATATCTTCTTCTTTGATTGATCCCTTGATCATATTTTAGTACCCTTCCTTGTCTCTTGTAACATTCTTTATTTTAAAATCTATTTTATCTGATACGAGTATTGCTATCCAGCTTTCTTTTGATTTCCATTTGCATGGAATATCTTTTTCCATCCCCTCACTTTCAGTCTGTATGTGTCCCTAGGTCTGAAGGGGGTCTCTTGTAGACAGCATATATATGGGTCTCGTTTTTGTATCCATTCAGTCAGTCTGTGTCTTTTGGTTGGAGCATTTAATCCATTTACATTCAAGGTAATTAACAATATGTATGTCCCTCTTACCATTTTTAAAATTGTTTTGGGTTTGTTTTTCTGGGTCTTTTTTTCTCTTGTGTCTCCCACCTAGAGAAGCTCTTTTAGCATTTGTTGTAAAGCTGGTTTGGTGATGCTGAATTCTCTCAGCTTTTGCTTGTCTGTAAAGCGTTTGATTTCTCTGTTGAGTGTGAATGAGATCCTTGCTGAGTAGAGTAATGTTAATTGTAGGTTTTTCTGATTCATCATTTTAAGTATATCCAGCCACTCCCTTCTGGTCTGCAGAGTTTCTGTTGTAAAATCTACTGATTATCTTATGGGGATTCCCTTGTATGTTATTTTTGCTTTTCCCTTGCTGTTTTGTTTTTTCTTTGAAATTACTTTTTTTTAGTTAGATTAATATGTGTATTGGTGTGTTTCTCCTAGGGTTTGTCCTGCATTGGGCTCTCTGTGCTTCCTGGATTTGGGTGACTATTTCCTTTCCCATGTTAGGGAAGCTTTTGACTATAATCTCTTCAAATATTTTCTCAGACGCTTTTTTTTTGCTTCTTTTGGGACCCTTATAATTTGAATATTGGTGTGATTAATGTTGTCTCAGAGGTCTCTGAGGCTGTCCTCAGTTCTTTTCATTCTTTTTCCTTTATTCTGCTCATTGGCAGTTATTTCCACCATTCTATCTTCCAGCTCACTTATTCATTCTTCTGCCTCAGTTATTTTACTTTTGATTCCTTCTAGTGTATTTTTCATTTCAATTTTTGTTGTTCATCAATGTTTGTTTGCTCTTTAGTTGTTCTAGGTCTTTGTTAAACATTTCTTGTATTTTCTCAATCCTTGCCTCCATTCTGTTTCAGAGATTTTTGGTCTTTACTATCATTGCTCTGAATTCTTTTTCAGGTAGGTTGCCTCTTTCCTCCTCTTTTATTTGGTGTTTTAGGGTATTACCTTGCTCCTTCATCTGTAACATATTTTTTTGTCATCTCACTTTTTTATTTATTTTTTTGATGTGTGAGGCTGTATTCCTGTCTTACTGGTTGTTTGGCCTGAGGTACCCAGCACTGGAGTTTATAAGCATTTGTGTAGAACTGGGTCTCAGTACTGAGATGAGGACCTCTGGGAGATCTCACTCCAATTAATATTCCTTGGGGTCTGACATTCTCTGTAGTCCAGCAGTTAGGACTCAGCACTCCCACCACAGGAGCTCAGGCCCAAGCCCCTGCCTGGGAACCAAGATCTTGCAAGCTGTGTGGCACAGCAAAGAAAAAAAAAAAAAAAAGCAGGACAATAACAAAGAATAAAAAAAAGTTACAAAAATTAAAAATATCTTAGGAAAAATAAAAATATAAGTGAAACAACTGCAACTGGGTAAAACAGAACCATAAAAGAAAAAGGAAAAAAGGGGGTGGGAACACATCAAAAGGAGCAGAACAATAAGAAACTCTAAAGAATAAAATAAAATTAGAAGAATAAAAAATTGTTAGAAAAAATAAAAATATAAATGAATCAACAACAATGTAAAACAGAACCACAACCTAAAAAAAAAATGGCCAGAAAAGGCCTTGCTGTGTGGGGTGGAGCTTAGGCACGTGTGGTGTTTAAAGCAGGGTGGGGCCTAAGCTCAGGACTCCCTCAGCTGGGAAAGGCCTGGGAGGGGAGCCTCAGAGTGTGCAGTTAAAGAAAAGACCCTAGTTGGGGGTGTTCAAGTGGAGTTTAGGCCCAGCACAGTTGAAGGGGGTCAGAGAGGGTTTTAGTGTGGTGTGTAGAGGTAAGGCCCTGGGTGGGGGTGTGGAGGCAGGGCTTAGGCTCAGCGTGGCTGGAGGGAGCCTTGGAATGTGGAGAATTAGGCACAGGATCTCAGCAGGCTCCCTGGAGCCCAAGTAGGCAGGAGAAACGCTGGCCATTGTCCCTTCTGATCCTCCACTCTCCCGAGGTTCTCCCCAATCCCTGTTGATACCCTAACTGTGGGTGGGCCCCTCCAGGTGTGAGAGCACCTCCCTTCCCCCAGCTGCCCCTCAGAGGTGCTGGTCCTGTCAGGCTGGCTTTTATCTTCTGCCCCTCCCTCCCACTCCCTCAGGACCCATACAACTGGAGGGTGTCTTGGTGGGCAGAGGATCAGGCCTGGGACCTCAGCAGGCTCCCCAGGGCCCTAATGAGTGGGGTAAACACTAACTATGTTTCCTTCTGATCCTCAGCTCCCCAAGGGTCTCCTCAATCCTTGTTGATCACTTAACCATGGGTGTGTCCCTCCAGGTGTGGGAGCCCCTCCCTTCACCCAGCCACCCCTCAGTGATGCCAGTCCTGGTCCCACTTCCATTTCTCCTCCTCCCTACCACCACACCCCCCACATCCTACCTGGTTGCTCGGGGGTTCCTCCTATCCCCTCAGGTGACCACCAGTGCCTGATAGGTGCACTAGTTGTGCCGAGACACGAACTCCACATGCAGAGACACGAACTCCACAGCTTCCTAGTCTGCTATCTTGACTCCCATCCTCTCAAACTCATTTTTAAAAATCGTTTTTTCTTACACATTTATCAAATGCATTGCTTTCTGTCTGAGATAAATTTCAGATGTAGTGTATAGGCCTTCACATTAATACTCTTACAAGTTGGGTCAAATTTAAAACTCTTATCACGTATCAAAAGTACTTAAATAATCACATACACATTAATTAGTGCCTTGTAAGGAGGTAGTGGTGAAGTTGATCCATATTGCTGTGTCACCCAGCAGTCTCTAATATTGTTTTCATTGCCATCCATCATAGAATTCCAGGCATGCTCTCCTAGTCATCTTCTGTAGGATAATATCCTCCCCACTAAAAAAAAAATTCTGGAATTATATGTTACCATACCAGTGATAAGAACCATTTTTTTGTCAAATATTTTCTATAAAGTGAAATTTATCTATGACTGGTAATTTGGTAATAATCAAAATAAACACAGTAAGACATTTTGCCCTAACTGCTATTTGTCCAGGAATATTACTTGAGAATATGATGTTCTGATACCATTAGACTGGAGGCTGAGGCCCCTGATAAAAGAAAAAATGTCACATATCCACAGAGTTTCCCCATTTTCTTGCACATCAGAGAAAAAAGAAATCATTGTAAAAGCTATAGATTATGTGAGTTGATTTTATTCTTCCTAAGAATTCTGAGCTTTTTAATCTTGAGAACGAAAAATGGAGCTGGAGGATTCAGGCTCCCTGACTTCAGACTATACTACAAAGTTATAGTAATCAAGACAGTGTGGTACTGGCACAGAAACAGAAAGATAGATCAATGGAACAGGATAGAAAGCCCAGAGATAAACCCACGCACATATGGTCAACTTATCCTTGATAAAGGAGGCAGGAATATACAGTGGAGAAAGGACAGCCTCTTCAATAAGTGGTGCTGGGAAAACTGGACAGGGACATGTAAAAGTATGAGATTAGATCATTCCGTAACACCATACACAAAAATAAATTCAAAATGGATTAAAGACCTAAATGTAAGGCCAGAAACTATCAAACTCTTAGAGGAAAACATAGGCAGAACACTCTATGTCATAAATCACAGCAAGATCCTTTTTGACCCACCTCCTAGAGAAATGGAAATAAAAACAAATGGGAACTAATGAAACTTCAAAGCTTTGGCACAGCTAAGGAAACCAAAAACAAGAACAAAAGACAACCCTCAGAATGGGAGAAAATATTTGCAAATGAAGCAACTGACAAAGGATTAATCTCCAAAATTTATAAGCAGCTCATGCAGCTCAATAGCAAAAAAATAAACAACCCAATCCAAAAATGGGCAGAAGACTTAAATAGACATTTCTCCAAAGAAGATATACAGACTGCCAACAAACACATGAAAGAATGCTCAACATCATTAATCATTAGAGAAATGCAAATCAAAACTTCAATGAGATATCACCTCACATCAGTCAGAATGGCCATCATCAAGATATCTAGAAACAAGAAATGCTGGAGAGGGTGTGGAGAAAAGGGAACACTCTTGCACTGCTGGTGGGAATGTGAATTGGTACAGCCACTATGGAAAACAGTATGGAGGTTCCTCAAAAAAACTAAAAATAGAACTACCATATGGCCCAGCAATCCCACTACTAGGCATATACCCTGAGAAAACCATAATTCAAAAAGAGACGTGTACCAAAATGTTCATTGCAGCTCTATTCACAATAGCCCAGAGATGGAAACAACCTAAGTGTCCATCATCAGATGAATGGATAAAGAAGATGTGGCACATATATACAATGGAATATTACTCAGCCATAAAAAGAAATGACATTGAGCGATTTATAATGAGGTGGACAGACCTAGAGTCTGTCATACAGAGTGAAGTAAGTCAGAAAGAGAAAGACAAATACCGTATGCTAACACATATATATGGAATGTAAGAAAAAAAAAGTCATGAAGAACCTAGGGATAAAACAGGAATAAAGACACAGACCTACTTGAGAATGGACTTGAAGATATGGGGAGGGGGAAAGGTAAGCTGTGACAAAGCGAGAGAGAGGCATGGACAGATATACAGTACCAAACGTAAGGTAGATAGATAGTGGGAAGCAGCCGCAGAGCACAGGGAGATCAGCTCGGTGCTTTGTGACCCCCTGGAGGGGTGGGATAGGGAGGGTGGGAGGGAGGGAGACGCAAGAGGGAAGGGATATGGGAACAGATGTGTATGTATGACTAACTCACTTTGTTATAAAGCAGAAACTAATAAAAAAAAGAATTCTGAGCTTTTGAAATTAGAACTTAGAATATTAATTGATTGTTTCTTGTCAGAGAAATATTAGGTATGAATAAAAGGACAAGACAAAATAATGTAAAAAGAAATTTTATTAATCTGATTTTATTGGTGAAAGGAGAATTTTATGATAAATCCTTATATAAATATTAACTAATACTGGTATAAGGATGAAGTATTTGTTTTCCTCAATCTTGCCTAATAATGTGAATAAACATTTTAATCTCCTTACTATTATAACCATTAAGGACTTTTCAATAGCTTGAAATTCCCCCCCCCAGTTTATTTAGACATAATTGACATACAACACAGATAAGTTTAAGGGGTACAGAATAAGATTTGACTTACATACCTCATGAAATGATTCCCACAGTAAGTTTATTGAACATCTCTTATACACAAAATTTAAAAAAAAATAGAAAAATAGATTTCCTTGTTATGGGAACAGTTAGGACTTATTCTCTTAACAACTTTCATAACATACAACAGTGTTAATTATATTGATCATGCTGTACTTTACACCTCTAGTACTTACTTGTCTTATAATTAGAAGTTTGTACTCTTTGGTCCCTTTCATCCAATTTTCCCTACCCCAACTCCCACCTCTGGTAAACACAAAAAATGATCTAAGTTTCTGAGGGTTTTTTTTTTAAGTATAATTGATCTACAACACTATTCAAATTCCTGTTACACAACATAGTGATTCGATATTTCTATACATTTCAAAATGACTACCACAGTACTTCTAATTATGAATGATTACCACAGTAATGCTATCTTTGTATGTCACCATACAAAGATATTACATAGTTACTATATTCCCCACACTGTATGTGTGTGTGTGTGTGTGTGTGTGTGTGTGTATATATTAACATGTTTATTGGAGTATAATTGCTTTATAATGGTGTGTTAGTTTCTGCTGTAAAACAAAGTGAATCAGCTCTATGCACACATATATCCCTATATCCCCTCCCTCTTGCGTCTCCCTTCCACCCTCCCTATCCCACACCTCTAGGTGGTCTCAAAGCACCGAGATGATCTCCCTGTGCTATGCAGCTGCTTCCCACTAGCTATCTGTTTTACGTTTGATAGAGTACATATGTCAATGCTACTCTCTCACTTCATTCCAGCTTCCCCCTCCCCATGTCCTCAAGTCCATTCTCTATATCTGTTAATTTATTCCTGTCCTGACCCTAGGTTCTTCAGAACTTTTTTTTTTTTAGATTCCAAATATATGGGTTAGCATATGGTATTTGTTTTTCTCTTTCTGACTTACTTCACTCTGAATGACAGTCTCTATGTCTATCCACATCTCTGCAAATGGCACTATTTCATTCCCTTTTATGGTTGAGTAATAGTCCATTGTATATATGTACTACATCTTCTTTATCCATTCATCTGTTGATGGACATTTAGGTTGCTTCCATGACCTGGCTATTGTAAATAGTGCTGCAATGAACATTGGGGTGCATATATTTTTGAATTATGGTTTTCTCTGGGTATATGCCCAGGAGTGGGATTGCTGGATCATATGGTAGTTTTATTTTAAGTTTTTTGAGGAACCTCCATACTGTTCTCCATATTGGCTGTACCAATTTACATTCCCACCAACAGTGCAAGAGGGTTCTCTTTTCTACAGACCCTTTCCAGCATTTATTGGTTGTAGATTTTTTGATGACGATCATTCTGACCAATGTGGGGTGATACCTCATTGTAGTTTTGGTTTGCATTTCTCTAATGATTAGTGATGTTGAACATCCTTTCATGTGTTTGTTGGCAATCTGTGTATCTTCTTTGTAGAAATGTCTATTTAGGTCTTCTGCCCATTTTTGGTTTAGGTTGTTTGTTTTTTTTTATATTGAGCTGCATGAGTTGCTTGTAGCTTTGGAGATTAATCCTTTGTCAGTTGCTTCATTTGCAAATATTTTCTCCCATTCTGAGGGTTGTCTTTTTGTCTTGTTTATGGTTTCCTTTGCTGTGCAAAAGTTTTTAAGTTTAATTAGGTCCCCCTTGTTTATTTTTGTTTTTATTTCCATTTCTCTAGGAGGTGGGTCCAAAAGGATCTTGCTGTGATTTATGTCATAGAGTGTTCTGCCTATGTTTTCTTCAAGAGTTTTATAGTGTCTGGCCTTACATTTAGGTCTTTAATCCATTTAGAGTTTACTTTTGTGTATGGTATTAGGAAGTGTTCTAATTTCATTCTTTTACATGTAGCTGTCCAGTTTTCCCAGCACCACTTATGGAAGAGGCTGGTTTTTGTCCATAGTGTAGTTTTGCCTCCTTTATTAAAGATAAGGTGACCATATGTGCATGGATTTATCTCTGGGCTTTCTATTCTTTTCTATTGATATATGTTTCTGTTTTTTTGCCAGTACCATACTCTCTTGATTACTATATGTTTAGACCCAGCAATCAGAGAAGAAAAAGAAGTAGAATGAATTCAAATTGGAATACAAGAAGTAAAATTGCCACTCTTTGCAGATGACATGGTACTATACATAGAGAATCCTAAAGGTGCTACCAGAAAACTACTAGAGCTGTTCAATGAATTTGGTAGAGTAGCAGGATACAAAATTAATGCACAGAAATCTCTAGCATCCCTATACACTAATGATGAAATATCTGAAAGAGAAATTAAGGAAAAAATTCCCATTTACCCTTGCAACAAAAGGAATAAAATACTTAGGAATATACCTACCTAAGGAGGAAAAAAACCTTTATGCAGAAAACAATGAGACACTGATGAAAGAAATTAAAGATGATACAAACAGATGGAGAGATATACCATGCTCTTGGAATGGAAGAATCAACATTGTGAAAATGACTATACTACCCAAAGCAGTCTACAGATTCAATGCAATCCCTATGAAATTATGAATGACATTTGTCACAGAACTAGAACAAAAAATTGCACAATTTGTATGGAAACAAAAGATCCTGAATAGCCAAAGCAATCTTGAGAAAGAAAAATGGAGCTGGAGCAATCAGGCCCACACTGTATATTTATACTGTGACTTGCTTATATTGCAACTGGAAGTTTATACCTCTTAACCTCCCTCACCTATTTCTTACCTCTCCCCACAACACTCCTCTCTGTATCTATAACTTTTTTCTGTTTTCTATTTGTTCATATATTTTGTTCTTTAGATTCCACATATAGTAAAATCATACAGTGTTTGTCTTTCTCAGTTGGTCTTATTTCACTTAGCATAATACCCTCTAGGTCCATCCATGTTGTCACACATGGTGAAATTTCATTCTTTTTTATGGCTGAGTAATATTCCATGTTATTTATTTATTATATATTTATTTTATTTATATATAAATATATAATATTGTATAATATGATATATAATATAAATACATACAAATATATATTTTATGTGTTTATATTATAATTAAATATATAATATACTGATTATATATTTATTATATATATATATGTGTGTATATTTGTATATATATATATATATATATATATGTATATATATCTCATAGCTTCTTTATCCATCATCTGGTTATTAATACTTAGGTTGCTCCATATCTTAACTATTGTAAATAATGTTGCAATTAATATTTGGGATACATATATCTTTTCTAATTTATGTTTTCATTTTCTTTGATAAATAGCCAGGAGTGGAATTTCTGAATCATATGATAGTTCTATTTTAAAATTTTTGTGAAATCTCCATACTGTTTTCTGTAGTGGCTGCCCCATTTTACATTCTCACCAACAGTGCACAAGTGTTCCCTTTTCTCCACATTCATTCCAACAATTGTTACTTGCTGTCTTTTTGATAAAAGCCATTTGGACAGGTATGAGGTGATATATTATTGTGGTTTTGATTTGCACTTCCCTGATGATTAGCATCTTTTTCATGTGCCGGTTGGCCATCTATGTGTCTTCCTTGGAAAATATTTATTCAGATCCTCTGCCTATTTTTTTAATTGGGTTGTTGTTTTGATGTTGAGTTTTATGAGGTCTTTGTGTTTTTTGGATATTAACTCCTTACTAGATATATCACTTGCAAATAGCTTCTCCCATTGAGTAAGTGTTTTTTTCCTTCTGTCAATCTTTTCCTTTTCTGTGCAAATCTTTTTCATTTGATGTAGTACTGTTTGTCTATTCATGCTTTTGCTTCCCTTGCCTGACGAGACATATTCAAAAAGTAATTACTAAGACTGATGTCAGAGAACCTACTACCTATGTTTTCTTCTAGAAATTTTATGGTTTTAGTTCTTAAATTCAGTCTTCAATGCATTTTGAGTTGATTTTTCTACATGGTCTGAAAGAGTTGTCCAGTCTGTTTCTTTTTCATGTAGCACCATTTATTGTAGAGGCTGTCTTTTCCTCATTGCATATTCTTGCCTGAAAATAAGAATGGGTTTATTTCTAGGCTCCCTACTCTGTTCCATTGATCTATGTGTCTCTTTTCTGCCAGTACTGTACTGTTTTGACTACTGTTCAAATCAGTTCAAAATCAGTAATATGATACCTTCATATTCCTTTGAGTAATATGTTCTTCTTTCTCAAGATTAATTTGGATATTCAGAGTCTTTGGTGTTTCCACAAATGCCATTGATATTTTGATAGGAATTCCATTGATCTGTAGATTGCCTTGAGTAGTATGATCATTTTAACAATATTCAATCTTCCAATCCATGAAAATGGTATATCTTGCCATCTGTTTGTGTCTTCCTCTATTTCTTTTATCAGAGTCTTAATTTTCTGAGTATGGGTCTTTTACCTCCTTGGTTAGATTTATGCCTAGGTATTTTATTCTTTTTTTTTTTTTTTTTTTTTGCGGTATGTGGGTCTCTCACTGCTGTGGCCTCTCCCATTGTGGAGCACAGGCGCCAGATGCACAGGCTCATTGGTCATGGCTCATGGGCCTAGCTGCTCCGCAGCATGTGGGATCCTCCCAGACCGGGGCACGAACCCGTGTCCCCTGCATCGGCAGGTGGACACCCAACCACTGTGCCACCAGGGAAGCCCTATTTTATTCTTTTTAATGCAATTATAAATGGGAGTGTTTTCTTAATTTCTCTGATACTTCGTTGTTAGAGAATAGAAATGCAACAAATTTCTGTATTTTAATTTTGTCTCCTGCAACTTGACTGAATCCATTGATGAGTTATATATATATAGGTTTTGGTGGCATCTTTAGGATTTTCTATGTATAGTATCATGTCATCTGCGAACAGTGACAGTTTCACTTCTTCCTTTCCAATTTGGAATCCTTTATTTCTTTTTCTTGTATGATTGCTGTGGCTAGGGCTTCTAATAGTCTGTTGAATAAAAGTGGCACAGGTAGGCATACTTGTCTTGCTCTTAATCTTAGAGGAAATACTTTCAGCTTTTCACTGTTGAGTGTAATGTTGGCCATGGGTTTGTCACATATGGCCCTTATTATATTGAAGTATGTTCACTCAATAACCACTCTGTTGAATTTTTTTGTTGTTGTTTTGTTTTTAGGGTTTTTTTGCCATACCAGGCCTCTCACTATTGTGGCCTCTCCCATTGCAGAGCACAGGCTCCAGACGCACAGGCTCAGCAGCCATGGCTCATGGACCTAGCTGCTCCATGGCATGTGGGATCTTCCCAGACTGGGGCACGAACCCATGTCCCCTGCATTGGCAGGTGGACTCTCAACCACTGCACCACCAGGGAAACCCTGTTGAAAGTTTTTTTTTTATCATAAATGGTTGTTGAATTTTGTCAAAAACTTTTTCTGCATCTCCTGAGATGATCATATGATTTTTTTGAATTTTATTTATTTTTTTATACAGCAGGTTCTTATTAGTTATCCATTTTATACATATTAGTGTATGTATGTCAGTATTCATCACACCACTTCTTGTTTTTTAATATGGTGTATCACATTGATTGATTCACAGATATTGAACCATCTTTGCAGGCCTGTGATAAATCCCATTTGATCATGGTGTATCATCTTTTTGAATTCTGTTTGCTAATATTTTGTTGATTGTTTTTTGCATCTATGTTCATCAGTGATATTGGTCAGTAATTTTCTTTTTTTATCAGGTTGGTTGCTTATCTCAACTTCTCTTAGTTCTTCTGGGGTTTTATCTTGTGTTTTTCTTTGGATCACAATCTTCTACTGCCTCATTTTGCCTAATTTGCTGTTTTTATTTCTATGTATTTAGTAGGTTGGTTGCATTTCCCCACCTTGGAGAAGTAGTCTTGTGTAGGAGATTTTCTATGTTCCTAGCAGTGCACTCCACTCTGGTCACCAAATCTCTATGTTCTAGGGGTACCTCCTATGTGGGCTATGTAAGTCATTCTATTGTGGATGGCTGACTGCTGTATGTGATCTGATAGGCATGACAGGCCTTGGTCTGGTCAGTTTACATGCTATCAGCCACTGGCAGGAAAGGTAAGGTCATAAAGTGGCTAGCTGCAGGGCTCTGGGGGGCCTCAGGGCTACTGCCAGCCCACTGGAGTGTGGAGCTTGATTCCACGATTGGTAGTTGTGGAACTGGGGGTTCCAGATCTAGTGTCAGCCTGCTGATGGGCAGGGCTGATTCCTGACACAGATGTTTGCAGTTGAGGTGTCCCAAAGCTTGTGTCAGTCTGCTAGTGGGTGGGGCTGGATCCTGGGGGTTGTGGGGCCCAACATTGTCCCAGAGCTGGTTTTGTCCTGCTGGTGGATGAGACTGGGGCCAAAGGGGTCTTTGAGCTGGTGCAGCCTGCTGTTGGGTGGGCTGGGTCCTGACACAGCAAGCTGTGGGACTGTGGTAGTCCTGATACTGGTGTCTGTTCACTGGTAGGCAGAGGTAAGGCCTGGTCCCAGAAGAATTTTGAAGCTGATGTTAGCCTACTGGTGGGCAGAGCTCAGTCTAGGGTGGTCTCTGTCTGCAGGGCCCTGGTGGTCTTGGAATAGTTGTCTGCCAGTTGGAGACAGGACTGGGTCCCAGGGTGTCTGTGGGCACAGGTGGTCTTAAGGCAGCTGGCCTGCTTGGCCTGAGGTGTCCTGCTCTTGGTGCAGACAGGCTAGTGGGCAGGGCTGGGTCCTATTGCTAATAAGCTAGATGGAGGATTCCAAATTGCTGCTTGCCAGCACCATCATCCTTCTCATATAAAGAGTGCCCCAAAAGTGCTGCCACCAGTGTGTATATCCCCAGGGTAAGCTCCAGTTGCCTCCTGCCTCTCTGGAGGGTCTCCAAAATCAGTAGGTGGATCTGATCCAGGCTCCTTTCAAATTACTGCTTCTGCTCTGGGTCCCAGAGTGTGAGATTTTGTGTGTGCCCTGTAAGAGTGGAGTCTATATTTTCTATAGCCCTCTGGCTTTCCCAAAAGAAGCCTTAGTCTGATGGGCCTTGTAGAAACAAACTGAGGACCTTTTTAATTTTGGTGTTTTTTTATAGTTTACTGAACCCAGAGCCAACTGATCTATGGTCTACAGCTGGCTCAAACACTAATTTGCTCTTTTCATTGTGCTCCTCTTGACTTCAATTTATTTGTAAAATGAGGGAGCTGGACTAAAGTTTCTGTGTTTCCCTCCCAACCCTAATATTCCTTCTTTACTAAATCAGACGAGTTTTGACTAGCTGAGGTTGAACTATATAAGCCTTCTATTTTTAAGAGCTGTAGGAGGCATGTTATCTAGAAATGCAGTTGTTTATGTGCCTTGGCAAATAAATAATAGGTAGAGTATTATGAGAATAACTGAACCCTTTGATTACTTGGAATTTTGATATGTCCCAGAGTTTTGCATTATTTCACACATTTCATATAGGTATGGGAGATTGAGTAATAGATGACCTAACCTCAAGATAAATCCTAAAGTTATTGTGTTTTTCAAAAAATTCCTAGGACAAACAATTTTTTTCATAAACTTTCTCTAAAAAGTGAAGTCTAGTGTTATTTACCAAAGCATTGATCTTATTAAAGCATTTATTTGTGTGTGTGTGTGTGTGTGTTGCTCTGCTAAATGTTTATAAGTTGCAAGAGGTCTGTTTAATGCCGTTTTCTCAACCTCAGCACTATTGATATTTTGAAATGGAAAATTCTTTCACATGGGGAAGGTGTCCTAGGAATCTCTAGTTCTACTGGATAGATGCCAATAATAGCTCTCCATCCCAGTTGTGAAAATAAAAAATGTCTCAAAACATTGTCAAATGTCCACTGAGGGGCACAGATGGCCCCAGCTGACAACCACTGGTTTAGTGCAAAGCAATCCTCTTTAGCTAGAGTATACCGATGAGATGGATGCAAACGTTACTGCTTGGTTAACCAATTAAATAAATTTTAATCTTGCCAAAATGAATCTAAATCTCTCATTGACAGTTAAAAGTAGCTCTCTAAAGATGTGGCACATATATACAATGGAATATTAGCCATAAAAAAAAACAAAATTGAATTATTTGTAGTGAGGTGGATGGACCTAGAGTCTGTCATACAGAGTGAAGTAAGTCAGAGAGAGAAAAATAAATACCATATGCTAAAACATATATGGAATCTTAAAAAAAAAAAAAAAAAGGTTCTGAAGAACCTAGGGACAGGAGAGGAATAAAGACGCAGACTTAGAGAATGGACTTGAGGACACGGGGACGGGGAAGGGTAAGCTGGGACGAAGTGAGAGAGTGGCATGGACATATATCCACTACCAAACGTAAAATAGATAGCTAGTGGAAAGCAGCTGCATAGCACAGGGAGATCAACTCGGCTTTGTGACCACCGAGAGGGGTGGGGTAGGGAGGGTGGGAGGGAGACGCAATAGGGAGGGGATATGGGGATATATGTATATGTATAGCTGATTCACTTTGTTATAAAACAGAAACTAACACACCATTGTAAAACAATTATACTCCAATAAGGATGTTAAAAAAAGAAAAAAAAAAAAAGTAGCTCTCTATTTTGTCTAACTGCTAGATGCAAGAAGCAGATTCTGAATGTGGCAATCAGTGACTTCCTTATAAGGTAACAACTCCCGGGAAATCTCAAGAAGTTGCTGAAAGAAATGTAAAAGAAAATGGAGTCTGATGATTAAGCTTGTAAGTTCTCAATGGTATCTCCTTATATCCAAGAGTAAATACTTCTTCTGAGTCCTGTTCCATTATAGTGACAGTAACAGCGAATCTGTGCTACTTTTGTGTTTGTTGATATTCTTGTGTATGTTTTAAGGTAGTCTTCTAAGAGATAGGGTTTTTTTAAATAACCATTTCTCCATCCACCTTCTCAAGAATACCAGGATTTTTATCTTCAGGCATTTTAGGTTATAATAATTCTTAGTATGACAATTTAGTTTAAAAAAAAAAGAACAGCCTCAGGTCTTTTTGTTTTGTTTTGTTTTGTTTTGTTTTTTTGCGGTATGCGGGCCTCTCACTGTTGTGGCCTCTCCCGTTGCGGAGCACAGGCTCCGGACGCGCAGGCTCAGCAGCCACGGCTCACGGGCCTAGCCGCTGCGTGGCATGTGGGATCCTCCCAGACCGGGGCACAAACCCGTGTCCCCTGCATCGGCAGGTGGACTCTCAACCACTGTGCCACCAGGGAAGCCCAGCCTCAGGTCTTTTGGAAAGAGGCAGGGGTGGAACCATATAAGCCTTCAGTATAGTTGATGAGATATTGAGTCTTCTTCTCCGACTAAAAGCACAGAATATAGAGGCTGTAAAATGTGTCCGTTTGATACTCATTTCTGCTCTTTTACTGCTTAAAAAGATCACAGGTCCAACATGACAATCTTAATATTTAAGGTCTGGGTGTTTTTAGGCAATCTTATATTGCACAAGGTAATTTAATATAAATAGAAAGTAAAGAAATATAATAAAATTTTTCAAAATGTTTTGCTAATTTTAGGGAAAACTGTGTTATGTTTGTTTATAAGAAATACTACCTTTCATTATGTAACTGAGCAGGATCCTATGAGGTCTTCCTGAGACATATCCTCTTCCCCATATCCTCTACCATAGGTCCTCTCTGAAGTACCTAGATAACAGTATTTGATGCACATTCCCTGAGTTGTTTTACAGATGTGAAAACTCCCCACCAAATGGAAGAAGTTAACTACTTCATGACCATGAGCACATAGCCCCAGGTCTCTTGGAGACTAAGGAATGATAATGTTAACCCTTGTGACACCCCCCTGTTACCTCACCATCATCCAATCAGAGAATTGTCCATGAGCTGATCACATACACTGCAACCCCCCTCCCTCACCTGGCCTTTAAAAATGCTTTGCCAAAACCCTTCAGGGACCTCAAGTTTTTTTTAGAGCATGAGCGATGCATATCCTTTCATCACTCTGCAATAAACCTTTCTCTACCCCCAACTCCAATGTTTTGGTTCATTTGGCCTCACTGTGCATCAGGCATAGGAACTTGCAATAACAATTACATTTTTTTTTTGTCTTTAAATCCAAACAGACAATCTCTCATCAGAAGTAGGCCTAAATTTTTAAGATAGTTTGTGTTCTTTAAAAAAAGTACATCTCATTTCTTCTCCCAGCCAATATGAAAGAACAGGCTGGGTTTACACTCCCACCCTCAACAATTAAAAATCTGGACAAAATGTAAAAAAGGACAGTTTCATGACATTGGACATTAGGCAATGGAAGACAGTGATGCCTGAGAGACGGAGAACAAAATGAAACATATGATTTCCCTGGCGTATTCCTTTGAGGTACATTCAGGCTGCAGTTCAAGGAAGGACAAATCAAGAGGAACCCAGCAAACTCCCCAAGTTGAAGAGATGAAGCTGAGAGTCTATGGAGAGCATAAAAGTTAGAATTCACAGACAGAGTACCACTAAGGAGAGAGGTGCAAAAAGACCACCAGAGATCTTCCAAGGAGCCTCCTATATGTTCCTTAACTTACAGATTGTTGTTTGTATGTGAGAAAACTACCTGAGACCAACAAGGAAAAACACATGAAAGGATTAGAGAAAAAGTTCCTTGAACTCACACAAGACTTGGAAAAAAAGCCAGAACCCATCAGGAAAACTGGAAAACCTCATAAATCATAGGCATTGTGTATAGTACTCAGAGGGTTCTTGCCTCACTAGTGGGGAATAATTAGCCCTACATGAAACACAGCTCAAAACTTGCCTAACAAATTTTAAAAAGCAAGACTTGAAAGGAAAAAGTGAAAAAACTTTCCAAGTATCTTGACTGCATCCCAGGACAAAGCTCAAGAATATTTATAAGAATATAAAAAATATCCAGCACTCAACAAAGTCAATTCATGATACCTAACATCCAACCAAAATTTACTAGGTATTCAGAAAAGCTGAAAAATATGACCCATAATAATGAGAAAAATCAGTCAATCAAAATTGGTACAGAACAGGAGCATATGTTAGAATTAGCAGATAAAAATATTAAAACAATTATTTTAATTGTATTCCATATATTCAAAAGTTAATTTGATACCTGAAAGACTTTTTTAAAAAGTTCAAATTGAACTTTGAGAAAGGAAAATCACTATATCTAAGAAGAAAAATACACTGGATGTGATTAGCAAAAGATAAGGCATTACAAAAGAAAAGATTAGTAAATTTGGAAATAGAAGTGATCTAAAATAAACAGAGAGAAAAATATTTTAAATGAACAGATAAACAAATATAAATATTTAATTTACAATTGTGTTTAATGCTATGAAGGAAAAAAATAGGGTTTTATGTTAGAATAACTGGAGGGAGAATAATACATTTTCCATTTATTAGAGCATACTAGGTACAAATAAAACCTGATTTAAATTGTAACACAACTGGATTTATTGTGTTACAATAGAAAATTAATGGTAGTTTTTTCTTATAATTAATCCATTTGTTCATTTATTCCACACCATCCATGTTCATTGATACTACTGATATAATAGTCCAGATATTTGGCTCACAAAAATGACCAAGACCCCAGTCCCTATCTTTGAGGAGCTAGGAGTTTAATGGTTCAGCAGCACCTCTTATTAAAATAATCACATACCAAATGAAAACATAAATATATCCTTTTCCTTTTCTTTTTTAGATGAGAATAGGCATTCACTCAGGCTCTGTGCTGGCTGGAGTTGTTGGGGTAAGAATGCCACGATATTGCCTGTTTGGAAATAATGTCACTCTGGCAAGCAAATTCGAATCGGGAAGTCACCCTCGACGCATCAATGTCAGCCCAACCACTTACCAGTAAGTTTTCTTTGGCCTTCTCCCCCTGTCTTTGGCATTGCATTATACTAATAGCCTGTCATTTGTGAGACTCTATTTTTTTCTTGATCCTGTTATTATCTAAGATAATATGAGTAGATCCATCCAGTCTGAAAGATAGCAATTATGACATAAAATTTAATTTACACCCTAAGAAAGTACACGGAAAACCTGACTTGACTGAGAGGTAAATGGAGATTTGCCATTTCCCACAGTCTCTGTCCTCCTTAGGTATTCCTGTTTAAAATACAGGAGAGCAGGGTTTTCTCTGGTGGCACAGTGGTTAAGAATCCACCTGCCGGTACAGGGGACATGGATTCGAGCCCTGGTCCAGGAAGATCCCACATGCTATGGAGCAACTAAGCCCATGTGCCACAACTATTGAGCCCACGTGCCACAACTACTGAAGCCTGCACGCCTAGAGTGCATGCTTCGCAACAAGAGAAGCCACCACAATGAGAAGCCTGTGCACCTGAATGAAGAGTAACCCCCACTCGCCACAGCTAGAGAAAGCCAGCGCACAGCAACAAAGACCCAATGCAGCAAAAAAAAAAATACAGGAGAGTAAATGTTAAGGGTCTGCAACACACTAGAAATCCTAACATTTTCAAAATGTTTCTCAATGTTTATAAAAATCAAAGGAATAAGATAGAAAATATAATTGTCTGTTTTTATTCTTCTAAATAATGAATATAAATAGGGACTCTCTAAACTTAAATATATACCGGGTACAGAGTAAAACTTCAAACTCTATTTATCTTAAAGGTCATATTTGACAACTCTACACATTTTGATAGCTGAAGTCATCCTTGTTTTTGTGCCTGGTAGATGTCAAGCTCCAGGCATTAGCTATTAAGTGCCATATGGGCAGAGACCAAGTCTTTTTGGCTCATCATTATATCTCCAAAACTTACAAAAAAATGTTTAGCACATAACAAGCACTCTATAAATATTTATCAAATTAATGAATAAATGTACTGATAAGATAAATATCTCTATACTAAGAAAATAGTATGAATATCTCCTACTTGGTAGACTTTGGCCTAATGCTAAGCTTTGGTGTACAAGCAATTTCATTAGTTCCATGATTTAAATGACTTAGAAATCACATTGTAAAACTGTAAAGTAGAAATGGTGACCATGGATATTTTTATTAGCATGACTACCATGTTAACCCAGGCTAACAAAAAAACCTCAGAAGCAGAAACTTTAAATACATAGAAAATAAATGTTGATTTATAATAACAAACAAAATGGTGACACTTTGAGGATTTTGATACCACATCTATACAGAGGGAAGTTAAGGTTTCTTAGATAAAAGACAAGTATTTCCAGATTCCTGAGGAGCACATGAGAAAGGGGAAGAAATTACAAATATAAAATCAAAATAAATTTGCTTAAGAACTACATGTCATTTTTAGGGTATTTATATAAGCGTTTTGCTTCTTTTAAATTTCTCCCAATTTTTCTAACACAATTCTGGGCATAATACATATGATGTGACAATGGTTTCCATATTAAATGGAATTAGGAAGCTTCTCAAGATCAGTGCTCTAGATCACTGAACTTTGTTCTCTAGACAATGGGGTAAGGAAAAGCTCCTGAAGATCAACCACCTCACCTATATACTCCTACCATGGTTATGATTTTTCCCATCGTGGAGCTAATACATATGTTTCCTGTTTGTATAAGTGAGTGTAGATTTATAGAACCTCCATTTAAAAAAAATGATGTGTAAAGAACGGGTCAACCATGTGAGGAGTTATACCTTGAGCTAAAATGTCATTCTCTAGCTGGCTTTGTCTACATGTGACCAATAAAGGAAACCCCACAAGCCACACAGAGTCTGTGCATTTGGGTGTTGTCTTTGAGTTTTAATAATCTTTTTCACATTGGTGGGAGTTTGTAATTATCCTTAGTGATCAATAAAGTCTGAAGAATTGAATCATTTAAAACACTGCGAGCATTGAAATATTTTGTTCTGTTATGATCTGTCCCCCCACCTCCCCCCCACCAAAACACAAATGGAGATATAGATGAACAAATTGAGCTGCCTTCTGGGTAGATTATAAAAGATACTTTCTCTGACTGGTCCCAAATCTTATAATTTCTAATAATACTTTATAAAAATATTTTTATGTTTGGTCTATCCTCAAAAATAACACTTTTCCTCCATCTGTTTCTGTGTTCCTCCCTCCTTCCATTCTTTCAACAAATACTTGTAGAGTACATACTATATTCCAAGCACTATGTATGATAGTCACTAATGTTACAACAATAAACAGCATAAATATGATCTTTGCCTTCATGGAGGAGACTACCAGATGGTAGATGTATACAAATAAACAGTTTATTACAATAGACTAGTGCTGAGGTCAAAAGGACCTGATGAGAGTATTAGAGCAACAGGAGGAGTGGACTAAAATGAGGATGAAGAGGTAGATTGAAGTCAGACCAACTGAAGCTGTAATTCATGTTAAGGGATTTCAACTTAACCCTAAGAGCAAAGAAAAACATTTAAGAGTTTTAAGCAGAGGAGTGACTTGACCAGATTTGTACTTTAAAAAGATCTCCAAGGTTGTAGAGAGAACAGATTAGGAGGTGAGAAAGGCAGCAATCCAGTGCTTGAAATCAGGTAATCTTATTCCCATTTCCTTGATGGAAATGTAGCTAATAACTGAGACCCTGGAATCCAAACCATTTGCTATTTCAACTTGTCTTCCATGCTTCAGAAGAGTGATTGGACTCAATGATCTTTGACATCCATTTTTATCCGGGATACCAATAAAAACAATGTACTTTGGTTCCTGGTAAGCTTCTAGAAAACTAAATTTAGGTATATGATCTCAGTGTGACTTGGTTTTCAGATTCTGGATGTGTTTGTGCACAAGTGCTTTCTGTTGGTTTTATATACACCAATCTAGACACTTCAGCTATGTATAATTGTTCTATTCCACATAGCACAAGTGATTTATGAATCCACAAGTGTAGAGTACACTTCCCTTTCCCAGGATACTCAAAGTGAAATGCCAGGTGGATGTTTCATTGACATTATTTAAGAGGAGATAATATTGAACTTTCTTAGAGCAAATAGGAATTTGTGAAGTTAAACTGAATGTCAAGCTCATAAGAGCTTGAAATTTCCAATTTTCTTTCCTGAATTAAATGCTGAAAATGTTCAATATTGTCTGGTTATTTTGAAATCTTCAGAAAGGTTTCTAAAAATTTTTATTTTAATATTTTAATTTCATTGAAGTATAGTTCATTTACAATGCTGTGTTAGTTTCAGTTGTACAGCAAAGTGATTCAGCTATACATATAAATATAATCATTCTTTTTTAGATTCCTTTCTCATATAGGTTATCACAGAATATTGAATAGAGTTTCTTGTGCTATACAGTAGGTCTTTTTTGGTTATCCATCTTATATATTGCAGTGTGCAGGTATTCATCCCAAGTTCCTGATTTATCCCACCAGTGCCACATCTCCCCTTTGTTAACCATAAGTTTGTTTTCAAAATATATAAGTCTGCTTCTGTTTTGTAAATAAGTTCACTTTTATATTTTTTTAACATCTTTATTGGAGTATAATTGCTTTACAATGTTGTATTAATTACTGCTGAATAACAAAGTGAATCAGCTATATGTATACGTATATCCCCATATCCACTCCATCTTGCCTCTCCCTCCCACCCTTCCTATCCCACTCCTCTAGGTGGTCACAAAACACCAAGCTGATCTCCCTGTGCTATGCAGCTGTATCTTTTTTTTAAATTAGATTCCACATACAAGTGATACCATATAATATTTTTCTTTCTCTGTCTGACTTACTTCACCTAGTATGAGAATCACTGGGTCCATCCATGTTACTGCAAATGGCATTAATTCATTCTTTTTCATGGCTGAATAATATTCCATTGTATATATATACCACATCGCCTTTATCCATTTCTCTGTCAATGGAAATTTAACTTGCTTCCATGAATTGTAAACTGTAAATGTGCTGCAATGAACATTAGGGTGCTTGTATCCCTTTGGATTATTGTTTTCTCTGGATATATGCCCAGGAGTGAGATTGCTGGGTCATATGGTAGTTCTATTTTAAGTTTTTAAGGAACCTCCATACTTTTCTCCATAGTAGTTGTACCAATTTACATTCCCACCAACAGTGTAGGAGGGTTCCCTTTTCTCCACACCCACTCCAGCATTTACTGTTTGTAGGCTTTTTGATGATGGCCATTCGACTGCTGGGAGATGATACCTCATTGTAGTTTCGATTTGCATTTCTCTGATAGTTAGTGATGTTGAGCATCTTTTCATATGCTCCTTGGCCATCTGTATGTCTTCTTTGGACAGCTATCTGTTTAGATCTTCTGCCCATTTTCTGATTGGGTTGCTTGGTTTTTTTTTGACCTAGAGCTGCATGAGCTGTTTGTATATTTTGGAGACTAATCCCTTGTCAGTCACATCATTTGCAAATACTTTCTCCCTCTTGGGTTGTCTTTTTCTGTTGTTGATGGTTTCCTTTACTTTGCAGAAGCTTTTAAGTTTCATTAGATCTCATTTTTTTTTGTTTTGTTTTTATTTCCCTTACTCTAGGAGATGGATAAAAAACATCTTCCTGTGATTCATACCAAAGAGTGTTGTGCCTATGTTCTCATATAAGAGTTTTATAGTATTAAGCCTTACATTTAAGTCTTTAATCCATTTTGAGTTTATTTCGTATATGATGTTAGGGAGTTTTCTAATTTCATTCTTTTTTTTTTAACATCTTTATTGGAGTTTAATTGCTTTACAATGTTGTGTTAGTTTCTGCTTTATAACAAAGTGAATCAGTTATACATATAAATATGTTCCCATATCTCTTCCCTCTTGCATCTCCCTCCCTCCCACACTCCCTATACCACCCCTCTAGGTGGTCACAAAGCACCGAGCTAATCTCCATGTGCTATGCGGCTGCTTCCCACTAGCTATCTATTTTATGTTTGGTAGTGTATATATGTCCATGCCATTCTCTCACATCATCACAGCTTACCCATCCCCCTCCCCATATCCTAAAGTCCATTCTTTAGTAGGTCTGTGTCTTTATTCCCGTCTTACCCCTAGGTTCTTCATGACACTTTTTTTTTCTTAGATTCCATATATATGTGTTATCATACGGTATTTGTTTTTCTCTTTCAGACTTACTTCACTCTGTTTGACACACTCTAAGTCCATCCAGCTCACTACAAATAACTCAATTTCGTTTCTTTTTATGGCTGAGTAATATTCCATTGTATATATGAGACAAATCTTTATCCATTAATCTGCTGATGGACACTTAGGTTGCTTCCATGTCCTGGCTATTGTAGATAGAGCTGCAATGAACATTTTGGTACATGACTCATTTTGAATTATGGTTTTCTCAGGGTATATGCCCAGTAGTAGTATTGCTGGGTCGTATGGTAGTTATATTTGTATTTTTTTAAGGAACCTCCATACTGTTCTCCATAGTGGCTGTACCAATTCACATTCCCACCAACAGAGCAAGAGTGTTCCCTTTTCTCCACACCCTCTCCAGCATTTATTGTTTCTAGATTTTTTGATGATGGCCATTCTGACCGGTGTGAGATGATATCTCATTGTAGTTTTGATTTGCATGTCTCTATTGATTAATGATGTTAAGCATTCTTTCATGTGTTTGTTGGCACTCTGTATATCTTCTTTGGAGAAATGTCTATATAGGTCTCCTGACCATTTTTGTATTGGGTTGTTTGTTTTTTTGTTATTGAGCTGCATTGTGCTGCTTGTAAATTTTGAAGATTAATCCTTTCTCAGTTGCCTCATTGGCAAATATTTTCTCCCATTCTGAGGGTTGTCTTTTGGTCTTATTTATTGTTTCCTTTGCTGTGCAAAAACTTTTAACTTTCATTCGGTCCTATTTGTTTATTTTTGTTTTTATTTCCATTTCTCTAGGAGGTGGATCAAAAAGTATCTTGCTGTGATTTATGTCATAGAGCATCCTGCCTGTGTTTTCCTCTAAGTGTTTGATAGTGTCTTGCCTTACATTTAGGTCTTTAATCCATTTTGAGTTTATTTTTGTGTATGGTGTTAGGGAGTGCTCTAATTTCATACTTTAACATGTACCTGTCCAGTTTTCCCAGCACCACTTATTAAAGAGGCTGTCTTTTCTCCACTGTATATTCTTGCCTCCTTTATCAATGATAAGGCGACCATATGTGCCTGGGTTTACCTCTAGGCTTCATACCCTCTTCCATTGATCTATCTTTCTGTTTTTGTGCCAGTACCACACTGTCTTGATTACTGTAGCTTTGTAGTATAGTCTGAAGTAAGGGAGCCTGATTCCTCTAGCTCCATTTTTCGTTCTCAAGATCGCTTTGGGTATTTGGGGTCTCTTTTGTTTCCATACAAATTGTGAATTTTTTTGCTCTAGTTCTGTGAAAAATGTCAGTGGTAATTTTATAGGGATAGCATGGAATCTGTAGATGGCTTTGGGTAGTAGAGTCATTTTCACAATGTTGATTCTTCCAATCCAAGAGGATGGTATATCTCTCCCACTATTTGAATCATTGTTAATTTCTTTCATCAGTGTCTTATAATTTTCTGCATACAGGTCTTTTGTCTCCATAGGTAGGTTTATTCTTAGATATTTTATTCTTTTTTTGGAAATGGTAAATGGGAGTGTTTTCTTAATTTCGCTTTCAGATTTTTCATCATTAGTGTATAATAATGCCAGAGATTTCTGTGCATTGTTTGTATCCTGCTACTTTACCAAATTCATTGATTAGCTCTAGTAGTTTTCTGGTGGCATCTTTAGGATTCTCTATGTATAGTATCATGTCATCTGCACACAGTGACACTTTTACTTCTTCTTTCCCAGTATGTATTCCTTTTATTTCTTTTTCTTCTATGATTGCCGTGGCTAAAACTTCCAAAACTATGTTGAATATGAGTGGTGAGACTGGGCAACCTTGTCTTGTTCCTGATCTTAGTGGAAATGGTTTCAGTTTTTCACCATTAAGGATGACATTGGCTGTGGGTTTGTCATATATGTCCTTTATTATGTTGAGGAAAGTTCCCTCTATGCCTACTTTCTGCAGGGTTTTTATGATAAATGGGTGTTGAATTTTGTTGAAAGCATTCTCTGCAGCTATTGAGATGATCATATGGTTTATATCATTCAATTTGTTAATAAGCTGTATCATGTTGATTGATTTTCATATATTGAAGAATCCTTGCATTCCTGGAATAAACCCTACTTGATCATGGTGTATGATCCTTTTAATATACTGTTGGATTGTTTGCTAGGTTTTTGTTGAGGATTTTTGCATCTATGTTTATCAGTGATATTGGCCTGTAGTTTTATTTCTTTGTGACATCTTTGTCTGATTTTGTTATCAGGGTGATGGTGGCTTCGTAGAATGAGTTTGGGAGTGTTCCTTCCTCTGCTATATTTTGGAAGAGTTTGAGAAGGATAGGTGTTAGCTCTTCCCTAAATGTTTCATAGAATTTACCTGTGATGCCGTCTGGTCCTGTGCTTTTGTTTGCTGGAAGATTTTTCATCATAGTTTCAATTTTAGTGCTTGTTATTGGTCTATTCATATTTTCTATTTCTTCCTGGTTCAGTCTTGGCAGGTTGTGCATTTCTAAGAATTTGTCCATTTCTTCCAGGTTGTCCATTTTATTGGCATAGAGTTGCTTGTAGTAATCTCTCATTATCCTTTGTATTTCTGCAGTGTCAGTTGTTCCTTCTCCTTTTTCATTTCTAATTATATTGATTTGAGTCTTCTCCTTTTTTTTCTTGATGAGTCTGGCTAATGGTTTATCAATTTTGTTTATCTTCTCAAAGAACCAGCTTTTAATTTTATTGATCTTTGCTATTGTTTCTTTCATTTCTTTTTCATTTATTTCTGATCTGATCTTTATGATTTCTTTCCTTCTGCTAACTTTGAGGTTTTTTGTTCTTCTTTCACTAATTGCTTTAGATTCAAGGTTAGGTTATTAATTTGAGATATTTCCTGTTTCTTAAGGTAGGATTGTATTGCTATAAACTTCCCTCTTATAACTGCTTTTGCTGCATCCCATAGGTTTTGGGTCATCCTGTCTCCATTGTCATTTTTTCTAGGTATATTTTGATTTCTTCTTTGATTTCTTCAGTGATCACTTGGTTATTAAGTAGCGTATTGTTTAGCCTCCATATGTTTGTATTTTTTACAGATCTGTCCTGTAATTGATATCTAGTCTCATAGCGTTGTGGTCAGAAAAGATACTTGATACAATTTCACTTTTCTTAAATTTACCAAGTCTTGATTTGTGATCCAAGATATGATCTATCCTGGAGAATGTTCCATGAGCACTTGAGAAAAATGTGTATTCTGTTGTTTTTGGATGGAATGTCCTATAAATATCAATTAAGTCCATCTTTTTTAATGTATCATTTAAAGCTTGTGTTTCCTTAGTTATTTGCATGTTGGATGATCTGTCCTTTGGTGAACCTAGTAGGGGTGTTAAAATCCCCTACTATGATTGTGTTACTGTGGATTTCCCCTTTTATGGCTGTTAGTATTTGTCTTATATATTGATGTGCTCCTATTTGGGTGCATAAATATTTACAATTGTTATATCTTCTTCTTGGATCGATCCCTTGATCATTAGGTAGTGTCCTTCTTTGTCTCTTCTAGTAGTCTTTATTTTAAAGTCTATTTTGTCTGATATGAGAATTGCTACTCCAGCTTTCTTTTGCTTTCCATTTGCATGGAATATCTTTTTCCATCCCCTTACTTTCAGTCTGTATGTGTCTCTAGGTCTGAAGTGGGTCTCTTGTAGACAGCATATATATGGGTCTTGTTTTTGTATCCATTCAGCCAATCTGTGTCTTTTGGTGGGAGCATTTAGTCCATTTACATTTAAGGTAATTATCGATATGTATGTTCCTGTTCCCATTTTCTTAATTGTTTTGGGTTCGTTATTGTAGGTCTTTTCCTTCTGTTGTGTTTCTTGCCTAGAGAAGTTCCTTTAGCATTTGTTGTAAAGCTGATTTGGTGGTGCTGAACTCTCTCAGCTTTTGCTTGTCTGTACAGGTTTTAATTTCTCCATCAAATCTGAATGAGATCCTTGCTGGGTAGAGTAATCTTGGTTGTAGATTTTTCTCCTTCATCACTGTAAATATGTCCTCCACTCCCTTCTGGCTTACAGAGTTTCTGCTGAAAGATCAGCTGTTAACCTTATGGTGATTCCCTTGTGTGTTATTTGTTGTTTTTCCCTTGCTGCTTTTAATATATTTTCCTTGTATTTAACTTTTGATAGTTTGATTAATATGTGTCTTGGGGTGTTTCTTGTTGGATTTACCCTGTATGGGACTCTCTATACTTCCTAGACTTGATTAACTATTTCCTTTCTCATATTAGGGAAGTTTTCAACTATAATCTCTTCAAATATTTTCTCAGTACCTTTCTTTTTCTCTTCTTCTTCTGGGACCCCTATAATTCAAATGTTGGTGCATTTAATGTTGTCCCAGTGGTCTCTGATACTGTCCTCAGTTCTTTTCATTCTTTTTTCTTTATTCTGCTCTGCAGTAGTTATTTCAAGTATTTTATCTTCCAGGTCACTCATCCGTTCGTCTGCCTCAATTATTCTGCTATTGATCCCTTCTAGAGTATTTTTAATTTCATCTATTGTGTTGTTCATTGTTGCTTGTTTCCTCTTTAGTTCTTCTAGGTCCTTGTTAAATGTTTCTTGCATTTTCTCTATTCTATTTCCAGATATTGGATAATTTTTACTATCATTATTCTGAATTCTTTTTCAGGTAGTCTGCCTATTTACTCTTCATTTGTTAGCTCTGGTGGGTTTTTACCTTGCTCCTTCATCTGCTGTGTGTTTTTCTGTCTTCTCAGTTTGCTTATCTTACTGTGTTTGGGGTCTCCTTTTTGCAGCCTGCAGGTACGTAGTTCCCGTTGTTTTTGGTGTCTGTCCCCCGTGGCTAAAGTTGGCTCAGTGGTTTGTGTAGGCTTCCTGGTGGAGGGGACTAGTACCTGTGTCCAGGTGGATGAGGCTGCATCTTGTCTTTCTGGTGGGGAGGTCCACGTCTGGTGGTGTGTTTTGGGGTTTCTGTGGCCTGGTTATGATTTTAGGCAGCCTCTCTGCCAATGGGTGGTGTTGTGTTCCTGTCTTGCTAGTTGTTTGGCATAGGGTGTCCAGCACTGTACCTTGCTGGTCATTGAGTGTAGCTGGGTCTTGTTGTTGAGATGGAGATCTCTGGGAGATTTTTGCTCTTTGATATTACGTGATGTTGGGAGGTCTCTTGTGGACCAGTGTGCTGAAGTTAGCTCTCCCACCTCAGAGGAACCTCACTGACTCCTGGCTGGAGCACCAAGAGCCTTTCATCCACACAGCTCAGAATAAAAGGGAGAAAAAGTAGAAAAAAAGAAAAGAAAGAGGATAAAATAAAATAAAGTTATTAAAATAAAAAATAAAAAATTATTAAGAAAAAAAATTTTTAAGTAAAAAAAAAAAAACAGATGGACAGAACCCTAGGACAAATAGTGAAAGCAAAGCTTTACAGACAAAATCTCCCACAGAAGCATACACATGCACACTCACAAATAGACGTAAAGGGGAAAAAATAATATATCTTGCTCTCAAAGTCCACCTCCTCAATTTAGGATGATTCATTGTCTGTTCAGGTATTCCACAGATGCAGGGTACATCAAGTTGATTGTGGAGATTTAATCCGCTGCTCCTGAGGCTTCTGGGAGAAATTTCCCTTTCTTTTCTTTGTTAGCACAGCTCCCAGGGTTCAGCTTTGGATTTGGCCCCGTCTCTGCGTGTAGGTCGCTGGAGGGCATCTGTTCTTCACTCAGACAGGACGGGGTTAAAGTTGCAGCTCATTCGGTGGCTCTGGCTCACTCAGGCCATGGGGAGGGAAGGGCACAGAGTGTGGGGCGAGCCTGCGGTGGCAGAGGCCAGTGGGATGTTTCACTAGCCTGAGGTGCGCCATGCATTCTCCTGGGAAAGTTGTCCCTGGATCCCGGGACCCTGGCAGTGGTGGGCTGCACAGGGTCCCAGGATGGGAGGTGAGGATAGTGACCTGTGCTCACACACAGGCTTCTTGGTGGTGGCAGCAGTGGATTTAGCATCTCATGCCCGTCTCTGGGGTCCGCGTTGTTAGCCGCAGCTTGTGCCCATCTCTGGAACTCCTTTAAGCAGTACTCTTAATCCCCTCTCCTCGTGCACCAGGAAACAAAGAGGGAAGAAAAAGTCTCTTGCCTGTTGTACAGGTCCAGACATTTTCCCGGACTCCCTCCTGGCTAGCCGTGGTGCACTGACCCCTTCAGGCTGTGTTCATGCAGCCCACCCCAGTCCTCTCCCTGCGATCCGACCAATGCCCGAGCCTCAGCTCCCAGCCCCCGCCCTGCCTGGCAGGTGAGCAGACAAGCCTCTCGTGCTGGTGAGTGCTGGTCTGCACTGATCCTCTGTGCAGGAATCTCTCCGCTTTGCCCTCCACACCCCTGTGGCAGTGCTCTCCTCCATGTCCCTGAAGCTCCCCCCTCTGCCACCTGCAGTCTCCGCCCGCAAAGGGGCTTCTAGTGTGTGAAATCCTTTCCTCCTTTACAGCTCCCTCCCACTGGTGCAGTTCCCATCCCTATTCTTTTGTCTCTGCTTATTCTTTTTTCTTTTGCCCTACCCAGGTACGTGGGGAGTTTCTTGCCTTTTGGGAGGTCTGAGGTCTCTGCCAGCATTCAATTGGTGTTCTATAAGAGCATTTCCACGTGCAGATATATTTCTGATGTATCTGTTTGGAGGAAAGTGATCTCCGTGTCTTACTCTTGCACCATGTTCCTCAACTCCTCCTCATTTCATTCTTTTATATGTAGCTTTCCAGTTTTCCCAGTGCCACTTATTGAACAGACTGTCTTTTTCTCCATTGTATATTCTAGCCTCCCTTGTTGTAGATTAATTGACAGTAGGTGTGTGGGTTTATTTCTGGGTTTTCTATCCTATTCCATTAATTAATATCTCTGTTTTTGTTCCAGTACCTTACTGTTTTGATTACTGTTGCTTTGTAGTATAGTATGAAGTCAGCGGGTCTGATTCCTACAGCTCTGCTTTTCTTTCTCAAGATTGATTGGCCTATTTGGGGTCTTTTGTGTTTGAATACAAATTTAAAGAAAAAATTTTGGCTCTCCTTCTATGAAAAATGCCATTCGTAATTTGATAGGAATTGCATTGAATCTAGATTGCCTTGAGTACTAAGTCCTTTTGTCAATACTGATTCTTCCAATCCAAGAACATCTGTTTGTGTCATCTCTGATTTCTTTCATCAGCATCTTATACTTTGCAGAGTAGAGGTCTTTTGTTTCCTTAGATGGCTTTATCCCTAGGTATTTTATCCTTTTTTATAGAATGATAAATGGGATTGTTTCTTTAATTTCTCTTTCTGATATTTTGTTGTTAGTGTATAGGAATGAAAGTGATTTCTGTGTATTAATTTTGTATTCTGCAACTTTACCAAATGCATTGATTAGCTCTAGTAGTTTTCTGATAAAATCTTTAGGATTTTCTATATATAATATCATGTCATCTGCAAACAGTGAGAGTTTTACATCTTCTTTTCCAATTTGGTTTTCTTTTATTTCTTTTTCTTCTCTGATTGCTATGGCTAGGACTTCCAAAATATGTTGAATAAAAGTGGTGACACTGGGCATCCTTGCCTTGCTCCTAATCTAAGAGGAAATGTTTTCAACTTTTCACTGATGAGAATGATGTTGGCTGTGGGTTTGTCTTACATAGCCTTTATTCATTGAGGTAAGTTCCCTCTCTTCTCACTTTCTGGGGAACTTTTATCATAAGTCAGTGTTGAATTTTGTCAAAAGCTTTTTCTGCATCCATTGAGATGATCACATGGTTTTTGTTCTTCAGTTTGTTAATGTGATGTATCACAATGATTGATTTGTGCATTCTGAAGAATCCTTGCGTCACTGGAATAAGTCCCACTTGATCATTGTATATGATCCTTTTAATGTATTATTGGATTCAGCTTGTTAGTATTTTGTTGAGAATTTTTGCAACTATGTTCATCAGTGATATTGACCTGTTATTTTTTGTATGTGTGTGGTGTCTTCGTCTGGTTTTGTTTATCAGGGTTATAGTGACCTACTAGAATGAACTTGGGAGTGCTCTTCCCTCTGCCTTTTTTTGGAAGAGTTTCAGATGGATAGAGGTTAACTGTTCTCTAAATGTTTGATAGAATTCACCTGTGAAGCCATCTGGTCCTGGACTTTTGTTTGTTGGAAGATTTTTCATCATAGTTTCAATTTTAGTACTTGTGATTGGTCTGTTCATTTTCTCTATTTCTTCCTCGTTCAGTCTTTGAAGGTTGTATTTTCTAAAAATGTGTCCATTTCTTCTAGGTTGTCCATTTTATTGGCACATAGTTGCTTTTAGTAGTCTCTTATGATCCTTTGTATTTCTGTGGTGTCAGTTGTAACTTCTTTATCATTTCTGATTTTATTGCTTTGAGTCCTCTTCCTCTTTTTCTTGATGAGTATGGCTAAAGGTTAATAAATATTTTTATCTTCTCAAAGAACAACCTTTTAGTTTCATTAATCTTTGCTATTGTTTTCTTCATCTCTATTCATTTATTTCTGCTCTGATCTTTATGACTTTTTTCCTTCTACTAACTTTGGGTTTTGTTTGTCTTCTTTCTACAGTTGCTTTAGATATTAGGTTAGGTTGTTTATTTAAGAATTCTTTTGTTTCTTGAGGTAAGATTTTATTGCTATAAACTTCCCTCTTAGACCTGCTTTTACTGCATCTCTTATGTTTTGGATCATCATGTTTTCATTTTCATTTGTCTCTAGGTATTTTTAAATTTCATCTTCTTTAGTGATCCATTGGTTATTTAGTAGCATATCGTTTAGCCTCCATGTGTTTGTGTTTTTTAGTGGTTTTCCTCTGCAACTGATTTCTTTTTTTAAAATTTAAAAAGAATTTTATTATTAGTTTCTGCTTTATAACAAAGTGAATCAGTCATACATATACATCTGTTTGCATATCCCTTCCCTCTTAGATCTCCCTTCCTCCCACCCTCCATATCCCACCCCTCCAGGGGGTCACAAAGCACCGAGCTGAACTCCCTGTGCTTTGCGGCTGCTTCCCACTATCTATCTACCTTAAGTTTGGTAGAGTATATATGTCCATGCCTCTCTCTCCCTTTGTCAGAGCTTATCCTTCCCCCTCCCATATCCTCAAGTCCATTGTCAAGTAGGTCTGTGTCTTTATTCCTGTTTTACCCCTAGGTTCTTCATGATATTTTTTTTCTTAAATTCCATATATATGTGTTAGCATATGGTATTTGTCTTTCTCTTTCTAACTTACTTCACTCTGTATTACAGACTCTAGGTCTATCCACCTCATTACAAATAGCTCAGTTTCGTTTCTTTTCATGGCTGAGTAATATTCCATTGTATATATGTGCCACATCTTCTTTACCCATTCATCCGATGATGGACACTTAGGTTGTTTCCATCTCTGGGCTATTGTGAATAGAGCTGCAATGAACATTTTGGTACATGTCTCTTTTTGAATTATGGTTTTCTCAGGGTATATGCCTAGTAGTGGGATTGCTGGGCCATATGGTAGTTCTATTTTTAGTTTTTTAAGGAACCTCCACACTGTTTTCCATAGTGGCTGTACCAATTCACATTCCCACCAGCTGTGCAAGAGTGTTCCCTTTTCTCCACACCCTCTCCAGCATTTCTTGTTTCTAGATTTTCTGATGATGGCCATTCTGACCAGTGGGAGATGATATCTCATTATAGTTTTGATTTGCATTTCTCTAATGATTAATGATGTTGAGCATTCTTTCATGTGTTTGTTGGCAGTCTGTATATCTTCTTTGGAGAAATGTCTATTTAAGTCTTCTGCCCATTTTTGGATTAGGTTGTTTGTTTTTTTGCTACTGACCTGCATGAGCTGCTTATAAATTTTGGAGATTAATCCTTTGTCAGTTGCTTCAATGGCAAATATTTTCTCCCATTCTGAGGGTTGGCTTTTGGTCTTGTTTATGGTTTCCTTTGCTGTGCAAAAGCTTTGAAGTTTCATTAGTTCCCATTTGTTTATTTTTGTTTTTATTTCCATTTCTCTAGGAGGTGGGTCCAAAAGGATCTTGCTGTGATTTATGTCATAGAGTGTTCTACCTATGTTTTCCTCTAAGAGTTTGATAATTTCTGGCCTTACATTTAGGTCTTTAATCCATTTTGAACTTATTTTTGTGTATGGTGTTAGGGAATGATCTAATCTCATACTTTTACATGTCCCTGTCCAGTTTTCCCAGCACCACTTATTGAAGAGGCTGTACTTTCCCCAATGTATATCCCTGCCTCCTTTACTAAAGATAAGTTGACCATATGTGTGTGGGTTTATCTCTGGGCTTTCTATCCTGATCCACTGATCTATCTTTCTGTTTTTATGCCAGTACCACACTGTCTTGATTACTGTAGCTTTGTAGTATAGTCTGAAGTCAGGGAGCCTGATTCCTCCAGCTCCGTTTTTCGTTCTCAAGATTGCTTTGGCTATTCGGGGTCTTTTGTTTTTCCAAACAAATTTTGAAATTTTTTGTTCTAGTTCTGTGAAAAATGCCAGGGGTAGTTTGATAGGGATTGCATTGAATCTGTAGATTGATTTGGGTAGTAGAGTCAATTTCACAATATTGATTCTTCCAATCCAGGAGCATGGAGCATCTCTCCATCTGTTTGTATCATCTTTAATTTCTTTCATCAGTGTCTTATAATTTTCTGCATACAGGTCTTTTGTCTCCTTAGGTAGGTTTATTCCTAGATATTTTATTGTTTTTGTTGCAATGGTAAATGGGAGTGTTTTCTGGATTTCACTTTCAGATTTTTCATCATTAGTGTACAGGAATGCCTTAGATTTCCGTGCATTAATTTTGTATCCTGCAACTTTACCAAATTCATGGATTAGTTCTAGTAGTTTTCTGGTCACATCTTTAGGAGTCTCTATGTATAGTATCATGTCATCTGCAAACAGTGACAGCTTTACTTCTTCTTTTCCAATTTGGATTCCTTTTATTTCCTTTTCTTCTCTGATTGTTGTGGCTAAAACTTCCAAAACTATGTTGAATATGAGTGGTGAGACTGGGCAACCGTGTCTTGTTCCTGATCTTAGTGGAAATGCTTTCAGTTTTTCACCATTGACGATGATGTTGGCTGTTGGTTTGTCATATATGTCTTTTATTATGTTGAGGAAAGTTCTCTCTATGCCTACTTTTTGCAGGGTTTTTATCATAAATTGGGTTTGAATTTTGTTGAAAGCTTTCTCTGCATCTATTGAGATGATCATATGGTTTTTCTCCTTCAGTTTGTTAATATGGTGTATCACGTTGATTGATTTGCGTATATTGAAGAATTCTTGCATTCCTGGAATAAACCCCACTTGATCGTGGTGTATGATCCTTTTAATGTGCTGTTGGATTCTGTTTGCTAGTATTTTGTTGAGGATTTTTGCATCTATATTCATCAGTGATATTGGCCTGTAGTTTTCTTTCTTTGTGATATCCTTGCCTGGTTTTGGTATCAAGGTGATGGTTGCCTCATAGAATCAGTTTGGGAGTGTTCCTCCCTCTGCTATATTTTGGAAGAGTTTGAGAAGGATAGGTGTTAGCTCTTCTCTAAATGTTTGATAGAATTCGCCTGTGAAGCCATCTGGTCCTGGGTTTTTGTTTGTTGGAAGATTTTTAATCACAGTTTCAATTTCAGTGCTTTTGATTGGTCTATTCATATTTTGTATTTCTTCCTGATTCAGTCTTGGCAGGTTTTGCATTTCTAAGAATTTGTTCATTTCTTCCAGGTTGTCCATTTTATTGGCATAGAGTTGCTTGTAGTAATCTCTCATGATCTTTTGTATTTCTGCAGTGTCAGTTGTTACTTCTCCTTTTTCATTTCTAATTCTATTGATTTGAGTCTTCTCTCTTTTTTTCTTGATGAGTCTGGCTAATGGTTTATCAATTTTGTTTATCTTCTCAAAGAACCAGCTTTTAGTTTTATTGATCTTTGCTATCATTTCCTTCATTTCTTTTTCATTTATTTCTGATCTGATCTTTATTATTTCTTTCCTTCTGCTAACTTTGAGTTATTTTTGTTCTTCTTTCACTAATTGCTTTAGGTGCAGGGTCAGGTTGTTTACTCGAGATGTTTCCTGTTTCTTAAGGTGGGATTGTATTGCTATAAACTTCCCCCTTAGAACTGCTTTTGCTGCGTCCCATAGGTTTTTGGTCTTCGTGTCTCTACTGTCATTTGCTTCTAGGTATTTTTTTATTCCTCTTTGACTTCTTCAGTGATCACTTCATTATTAAGTAGTGTATTGTTTAGCCTCCATGTGTTTGTATTTTTTACAGATCTTTTCCTGTAATTGATGTCTAGTTTCATAGCATTGTGGTCAGAAAAGATACTTGATACAATTTCAATTTTCTTAAATTTACCAATGCTTGATTTGTGACCCAGGATATGATCTATCCTGGAGAATGTTCCGTGAGCACTTGAGAAAAATGTGTATTCTGTTGTTTTTGGATGGAATGTCCTATAAATATCAATTAAGTCCATCTTTTTTAATGTATCATTTAAAGCTTGTGTTTCCTTATTTATTTTCATTTTGGAAGATCTGTCCATTGGTGAAAGTGGGGTGTTGAAGTCCCCTACTATGAGTGTGTTACTATCGATTTCCCCTTTTATGGCTGTTAGTATTTCCCTTATGTATTGAGGTGTTCCTATGTTCGGTGCATAAATATTTACAATTTTTATATTTTCTTCTTGGATCGATCCCTTGATCATTATGCACTGTCCTTCTTTGTCTCTTCTAATAGTCTTTATTTTAAAGTCTATTTTGTCTGATATAAGAATTGCTACTCCAGCTTTCTTTTGATTTCCATTTGCATGGAATATCTTTTTCCATCCCCTTACTTTCAATCTGTATGTGTCTTTATGTCTGAAGTGGGTGTCTTGTAGATAGCATATATATGGGTCTTGTTTTTGTATCCATTCAGCCAGTCTGTGTCTTTTGGAGGGAGCATTTAGTCCATTTACATTTAAGGTAATTATTGATATGTATGTTCCTATTCCCATTTCGTTAATTGTTTTGGGTTCGTTATTGTAGGTATTTTCCTTCTGTTGTGTTTCTTGCCTAGAGAAGTTCCTTTAGCATTTGTTGTAAAGCTGATTTGGTGGTGCTGAACTCTCTCAGCTTTTGCTTGTCTGTAAACCTTTTAATTTCTCCATCAAATCTGAATGAGATCTGGGTAGAGTAAACTTGATTGCAGGTTTTTCTCCTCCATCACTTTAAATATGTCCTGCCACTCCCTTTTGGCTTGTAGAGTTTCTGCTGAGAGATCAGCTGTTAACCTGATGGGGCTTCCCTTGTGTGTTATTTGTTGTTTTTGCCTTGCTGCTTTTAATATGATTTCTTTGTGTTTAATTTTTGACAGTTTGATTAATATGTGTCTTGGCGTATTTCTCCTTGGATTTATTCTGTATGGGACTCTCTGTGCCTCCTGGAGTTGACTAACTATTTCCTTTCCCAAATTAGGTAAGTTTTCAGCTATAATCTCTTCAAATATTTTCTCAGTACCTTTCTTTTTCTCTTCTTCTTCTGGAACCCCTATAATTCGAATGTTGGTGCATTTAATGTTGTCCCAGATGTCTCTGAGAATATCTTCTGTTCTTTTCATTCTTTTTCTTTCTTCTGCTCTGCAGTAGTTATTTCCACTCTTTTATCTTCCATGTCACTTATCCGTTCTTCTGCCTCAGTTATTCTGCTATTGATCCCATCTAGAGTATTTTTCATTTCATTTATTGTGTTTTTAATCGATGCTTGATTCATCTTTAGTTCTTCTAGGTCCTTGTTAACTGTTTCTTGCATTTTGTATATTCTATTTCCAAGATTTTAGATCATCATTACGATCATTATTCTGAATTCTTTTTCAAGTAGACTGCCTATTACCTCTTCATTTGTTATGTCTGGTGGGTTTTTATCTTGCTCCTTCACTTGCTGTGTGTTTTTCGGTTTTCTCATTTTGCTTATCTTACTGTGTTTGGGGTCTCCTTTTTGCAGGCTGCAGGTTCGTTGTTCCCGTTGTTTTTGGTGTCTCTCCCCAGTGGCTAAGGTTGTTTCAGTGGGTTGTGTAGACTTCCTGGTGGAGGGGACTAATGCCTGTGTTCTGGTGGATGAGTCTCGATCTTGTCTTTCTGGTGGACAGGTCCACGTCTTGTGGTGTGTTTTGGGGTGCCTGTGGACTTTTTATGATTTTAGGCAGCCTCTCTGCTAATGGGTGGCGTTGTGTTCCTGTCTTGCTAGTTGTTTGGCATAGGGCGTCCAGCACTGTAGCTTGCTCGTCGTTGAGTGAAGCTGGGTGCTGGTGTTTAGATGGAGATCTCTGGGAGATTTTTGCCACTTGATATTATGTGTAGCAGGGAGGTCTCTTGTGGACCAGTGTTCTGAAGTTAGCTCTCCCACTTCAGAGGCACAGCACTGTCTCCTGGCTGCAGCACCAAGAGCCTTTCATCTACCCGTCTCAGAATAAAAAGGAGAAAAAGTAGAAAGAAAGAATTAGTAGAAGAAAGAAAGTGAGAGAGAAAGGAACGAAGAAAGAAAGGAAGGAGGGAGCATGGGAGGGAGGGAGGAAGGAAGGAAGGAAAGAAAGAAAGAAAGAAAGAAAGAGAAAAAAGGAAGGATGGAGGGAGGGGGAAGGGAAGGTAGTTAGAAGAGAAAGAGAGAGGATAAGGTAAAATAGAATAAAGTATGATAAAATATAATAGCATTATTAAAATAAAAATGTAATTATTAAAAAAAATGGATGGATAGAACCCTGGGACAAATGGTGGATGCAAAGCTATACAGGGAAAATCTCACACAGAATCATACACATACACATTCACAAAAAGAGAACAAGGGAAAAAAAATCGTAAATCTTGCTCTCAAAGTCCACCTCCTCAATTTGGGATAATTTGTTGTAAAAAGAAAAAAAGGGGAAAAATCTTAAATCTTGTTCTCAAAGTCCACCTCCTCAATTTGGGATGATTCGTTGTCTATTCATGTACTCCACAGATGCAGGGTACATCAAGTTGATTGTGGAGCTTTAATCTGCTGCTTCTGAGGCTGCACAGAGAGATTTCCCTGTCTCTTCTTTGTTTTCACAGCTCCCGGGTCTCAGCTTTGTATTTGGCCCCGCCTCTGCGTGTATGTTGCCAGAGGCCGTCTGTTCTTTGCTCAGACAGGACGGGTTTAAAGCAGACGGTGATTTGTGGGCTCTGGCTCACTCAGGCCGAGGGGAGGGAGGGGCACGGAGTGCGGGGCGAGCCTGCAGTGGCTGAGGCCAGTGTGACGTTGCAACAGCCCTAGGCGCGCCATGCGCTCTCCCGGGGAAGCTGTCCCTGGATCCCGGGACCTCGGCAATGGCGGGCTGCACAGGCTCCCCGGAAAGGGGGCGTGGACAGTGACCTGCACTCGCACACAGGTCTCCTGGAGGCAGCAGCAGCAGCCCCAGCGTCCCACGCCCGTCTGTGGGGTCCACGCCTTTAGCCGCGGCTCGCGCCCATCTCTGGAGTTCCTTTAAGCCACGCTCTTAATCCCCTCTCTTTGCGCACCAGGAAACAAAGAGGGAAGAAAAAGTTTCTTGTCTCTTGGGCAGCTCCGGACATTTTCCCGGACTCCCTCCCGGCTAGCCGTGGTGCACTAACCCCTTCAGGCTCTCTTCCCGCTGCCAGCCCCAGTCCTCTCCCTGCGCTCCGACTGAAACCCGGTACCCGAGCCTCTGCCCCGGCAGCCGAGCAGACAAGCCTCTCGGGCTGGTGAGTGCCTGTCGGCACCGATCCTCTGTGCGGGAATCACTCCGCTTTGCCCTCCACATCCCTGTTGCTGCACTCTCCTCCGCTACTCCGAAGCTTCCCCCTCCGCCTCCCATAGTCTCCGCCCGCGAAGGGGCTTCCTAGTGTGTGGAAACAATTCCTCCTTCACGGCTCCCTTCCCTGGTGCAGGTCCCGTCCCTATCCTATTGTCTCTGTTTATTCTTTTTTTCTTTTGCCCTACCCAGGTACGTGGGGAATTTCTTGCCTTTTGGGGGGTCTGAGGTCTTCTGTCAGCGTTCAGTACGTGTTCTGTAGGAGTTGTTCCACGTGTAGATGAATTTCTGATGTATCTGTGGGGAGGAAGGTGATCTCCATGTCTTACTCTTCCGCCATCTTCCCCCGGGCTCCTGCAATTGATTTCTAATCCCATAGAGTTATGGTCAACATAGATGCTTGGTATGATTTCAGTTTTCTGAAAGTTTCTTTCTTAAAATTTCCAAGGCTTTATTTGTGGCCCAAGACGTGATCTATCCTAGAGAATGTTCCATGTACACTTGAGAAGAAAGTGTATTCAGCTACTTTCAGATTGAATGTTCTGTAAATATCAATTAAGTCCATCCGATCTAATGTCTCATTTAAATCCTGTGTTTCCTTATTCTTTTTCTGTCTGGATGACCTGTCCATTGATAAGACTGTGGTATTAATGTCCCCCACTACTGTCATATTACTGTCCATTCCTCCTTTATGGCTGTTAATGTTTGCTTTATATATTGAAGTGCTCCTATGTTGGGTGTATATGTATTTACAATTGCTATATCTTCTTCTTAGTTTGATCCCTTGATCTTTACATAGTGTCCTTCTTTATTGTTACATTCTTTATTTCAAAGTCTGTTTTTTTCTGATATGAGTATTGCTACTCCAGCTTTCTTTTGATTTCCATTTGCATGGAATACCTTTCTCCATCCCCTCAATTTCAGTCTGTATGTGTCCCTAAGATCTGAAGTGAGTCTCTTGTAGACAGCATATATACAGGTCTTGTTTTTTATCCATTCAGCCAGTCTATGTCTTTTGGTTGGAGCACTTAATCCATTTACATTTAAGATAATTATCAGTATGAATGTTCTTATTGCCATTTTGTTAATTGTTTTGGATTCTTTTTTGAAGGTCTTTTTTCTTCCCTTCATCTTTTGTTCTCTTCTCTTGTGATTTGATGTCTATCATTCATGATGTGTTTGGATTGCTTTTTCTTTTTGTGTGTGTGTGTATTTATTGTAGATTTTTAGTTGGTGGTTCCCATGAGGTTTTGATATAGCAATCTGTATATATACCAGATTGTTTTAGGTTGCTGGTCTCTTAGTTTCCATTGCATTTCCAATATCCTGCATTTGTACTCTCCTCTTCTCATAATTGCTGGTTTTGATATCATATTTGTGGTGGGATGAATTCCTACCTTTACTTTATGTTTTTCTCTACCAGTAAGTTTCTCCATTTGTAATTTTCTTGTCTCTATATGTGCCCTTTTCTTTTCTGCCTAGAGAAGTTTCTTTAGGATTTGTTGTAATGCTGGCTTGGGTGGTGGTGGTGGTGTGTTTGCTGAATTCTCTTAGCTTTTGCTTGTCTGTAAAAGTTTTGATTTCTCCTTTGAAGCTGAACAAGAGCCTTGTTGGGTAGAGTATTATTGATTGTAGGTTTTTCTCTTTTATCACCTTAAATATATCATACCACTCTCTTCTGGCCTGCTGAGTTTCTGCTGAAAAATCAGCAGATAACCTTATGGGGCTTCCCTTGTATGTTATTTGTTGCTTTTCCTTGTTGCTTTTACTATTTTTTCTGTCTTTAATTTTTGTCAGTTTGATTAATATGTCTCTGCATGTTCCTCCTTGAATTTATCTTGTATGGGACTCTCTGCACTTCCTGGTCTTGAGTGAGTGTTCCCTTTCCCATGTCAGGGAAGTTTTTGGTTATAATCTCTTCAAATATTTTCTCCAGTTCTTTCTTTCTCTTTTCTTCTTCTGAAGCCCTTATAATATGAATGTTGGTGTGTTTAATGTTGTCCCAGAGGTCTCTGAGACTGTCCTCATTTATTTTCATTCTTTTTTCTTTACTCTGTTCCATTGCAGTGATTTCCTCCATTCTGTCTCCCAGCTCACTTATTCATTCTTCTGCCTCAGTTATTCTGCTATTGATTCCTTCTAGTGTATTTTTCATTCCAGTTATTGAGTTGGTAATCTGTTTGTTTGTTCTTTAAATCTCCTATCTCTTTGTTAAACATCTCTTGTAACTTCTCGGTCTGTGCCTCCATTCGTTTTCAAAGATCTGCTTCATTTTTACTATCATTAGTCCAAATTATTTTCTGGTAGATGCCTATTTCCACTTCACTTAGTTGTTCTTGTGGTTTTTTATCTTGTTCTTTCATCTGAAACATATTTCTCTGCCATTTCATTTTCTCTAACTTTCTGTGCTTTTGGTCTCCTTTCTGCTAGCTGGAGAGTCATAGTTTCTCCTGTTTCTCGTGTCTGCCCTCTGGTGGGTGAGGTTGGTCCTGAGGCTTGTGCAGGCTTCCTGTTGAGAGGGACTGGTGCCTGCCCTCAGGTTTGTGGATCTGGGTCTTGTCCCTCTGGTGGGCAGGGCCGTGTCAAGGAAGCAGGTTTACAGGTGGCTATGAGCTCAGTATGGCTTCAGGCATCCTGTCTGCTGATGGGTGGGTCTGTGTTCCTATCCTGCTGGTTGTTTGGCCTGGGGCATTCCAGCACTGGAGTCTGTAGGTTGTTGGGTAGGGCTGAGTCTTGATGCCAGAGTGGCAACCTCCTGGGGAGCTCACAGTGATCACTATTCTCTGGGGTTTCTGTCTCCAGTGTCCTTACCCTCCCAAGTGACACACAGCCAACCCCCATCTCTCCAGGAGACCCTCCAAGACTCATAGGTAGATTCAGCTCTGGATCCTATGAAGTTACTGTTTTGTGCTGGATCCCAGTATACGTGAAAACTTGTGTTCACCCTCCAATAGTGGAGTCTCTGTTTCCCCCAGTCCTGTGGTGCTCCTATACTCCACCCCCACTGGTCTTCAAAGCCAAATGCTTTGGGTATTCCTCCTCCTACTGCCACACCCTCATGCTGGGGAACCTGATGTGGGGCTTGGAACTCTCATTTTTGTGGGAGAACCTCTGTGATATGATATTTTTCCAGTTCATGGGTCTCCCATCCAGTGGGTATGGGATTTGATTATGTTGTGAAAGTGCTCCTCCTGTCATCTCGTTGTGGCTTCTTCTTTGTCGTTGAATGTAAAATGTATTTTTTAGTTAGTTTTGATTTTAGTGTTTTCATGAGAGGAGATGAGCTTAGGTCCCTCTACTCCACCCTCTTTTCCAGAATCGAGGGGCTGCTCCTTTTAGTTTGGTTGTTTGCTGCTTCTTTCCTCAGCATGTGCTGGCTGTTATCCCCTTGATATGGAATGTGCAGGTACAGCATCCCTTGCCTGCTTTGGACAGTGGGGACAGGTCCTGGCGCCTGCTCATAGATTTCTTAGTGGTGGGAGCTATCCATACCCTTCTGGGACAGCTGGTACAGGTCCTGGTGACTGCAGGTAGATTTTCTAGTTGCAGAAGCTATATGCACTCTCCTGGGACAACAGGTGCAGGGCCTGGCATCAGCTCATGGGCCTGGTAGAGGTTGCTAGTGCCTGCCTCTGGAGACCAAGATGGTGGCAGTGACTCACACCTGTCCCTGGAGCTCCTGTAGGTGGTGTCCAATTGCCTGGGAGTGCTCACAGGGAAAGAAGCTTTTATGGTTGTCCTACCCCTGTCTTTGTGTGACTCCTAATAATGACGATTTACCTCTCTGGCAGGCCCAGCCTTCTTCAGATTAAACCCTCAGTTGCCACAGCCTGGTCTCTTCCAGCTGTTTCTGCACATCTCACCCTGGTCCTCTCCCTGGATCTGACCTCTGGATCCTGAGCTTCAGCACCTAGCCCCCACCTGCACTGACAGAGGAGTGTCTCAGATTGGGGAGTGCAGGGAACTCCATTTTGCCTTCCACAAACTTGTTGCTGCTCTCTCCTCTTAGGCTCCAAAACTCCCCTTCCATCCAGGCTGATATCCCCACAAGTGAAGAGATTTTCCAGGGTGCAGGAACCTTTCCTCCTTCATAGCTCCCTCCCTGGGGCACAGACCCTGTCCCCATTCTTTCTTTTTCTTTTTCCTTTTGTCCTACCCAATTACATGGAGGGTTTCTTGTCTTTTTGGATGCCTGAGGTCTTCTGTCAGCGTTCAGTAACTGTTCTCTGTAAATCTGTTCCACTTGTAGATGTATTTTCAACGTTTTTGTGGGAGAATGTGAATTCCACATCCTACACCTCTGCCATCTTGATCGTCCTGCCTCCTTCAGAGAAGTTTATATTCAATTTATTTTTAGCAAGACTATATAATTATCACAAACTGTAAGAGAGTGGATTATTTGGATATAATGAGAAATTGAAATAATTTTCTGAATAATTCATTCCAAATACATTTTGCCTGAAATATTTAAATAATTGATTGAAAAAAAAGCACTTTTTTAAATATTTTGAAGTACTAAAGTTTAAAAGGAATAATATAATACCCATGATCCCACCACTTGTTTAACACTTTATATGTGTTTCAGTTCTTGTTTAATAAAAATAAATAAGACTTTTCCTTTGGAATTTTTCCTTCCTTTCATTGTGACAAATACCCTAATGAATTTGTTGTGTTTCAAAGTCTAGTGTTTTATACATTAACTTTCTCATGTGTATCCATAAACAATAGAATTTCATTTATTTTAATTTGTATAAGTGATATTTCACTGTATAAACATTTCTCCAACTTTTTAAAAATTTTATGTTTTAAGATCTATCCTTGTTGAGACGTAGATAGCTCTAGCCCATCATTTTAATTACTATTCAACATTTCAGTGTATGACTATACTATATTTTAATGTTCATTCATCTACTCCTCTATTGATGAACACAGGTTTTGTTTTTCTAATTTTTAATTATTACAAAGTATGTTCCTATGAACATGACATTACATAAATTAAGCTACTTTACATTTCATATGATATAAATAATTGAGTTTCCTAAAGGTTACTAGAATTGGAATGATCAGATGTTGTTTACCTCAATATTCATTTGGACATAATGAATAAAGATTTCTAAACCAAGTCCATAACTTTTATATAATAATATTCATTTTTTTAGACTTATTATGAGTCATCTTGTTGAATGCAGTAATGCCCAAGGACCATTTCTTCTTCACCCAGGGCACTTTATTACTAGTTTCATTTCTGGACAAAAAGAAATTTTTATTGAATTTTGAATTTTTCTTGTTTGATGTTTTCATTTTTCTCTGAATAAATGTTATGTTTACAATCATCATTGTTCCCACTCATCCAAATTTTAAAATAATGCACATTATAAACAATGGTCTCTTAACATCATGCTGCTGATCTGTGAAACTGAAATAATTGCTTATACTAAGGACATTTTCAGCAAATTTTGAAATGGCATGAAGAGTCAAATTATTTGCCTGAGCAGAATCAATTGTATTTCCTTGCTAAGTACAAACTAAAAATGTAGAAAAACTCTTTAACTACTTTGATATAAAATTTTCCTTAACCTTCAAGCATTTTTTTCTCATCTTACAATTGATCTACTTCTAGACTTTTCAGAATGCCTATTTTTCATTCACTGTGAGAGGCTCCTTCTTCAGTTCAAACCAAGTTACCTTCTAACCAATGCTATATAAATAGCTCATCATATCAGAGGATGTACAATGGAGCAGGATAGGGTAGTGGTCAAGTGAACCAGAATCAGAGTGCTTAGGTTGAAATCCAGAGTCTGAAACTTATTGTCTGAAATTTAGGAACTCAATTTCTTTTGGGCCCATTGTCCACATATTTAAATTGGTATCTATTTCAGAAGATTATTGTTAGGATTAAATATGATGTTTATAAAGCTCTTATATTTGGAACACAGTAGACATTCATTCATTATTTCAACCTGTTTGTTCCATGTAGGAATAGACTATCTTATTCTGCACTTGATTCTCATATTTTATCTTTAGCCATGTTGAGTGATGTGTGATAGTTGGATTACAGACCTCATCTGGCAGTTCCAAAGAAACAGTGGGTTTGGCTATGTGGACAAAGGCATTTTGATCTATGACTCAGAACTGAGCTAGTAATCAGCTTATTCCTACAGGTTTTTATTAGCAAAGGCATTTTGCTGATGGCTAAGTCTTAGTTATGTGATAAACACTGACTGTTTTTATGGTAAATATCCTAATTTAAGCAGAGGTAATGTTAGGGATAGAGACATTTTCCTCTATCCTTCTAGGTTCTTCTTGTTGCTCTAAGAATTAAATTGAAATGAGTCAGATTAACAAGAGAAAATCAGACAAAATTTAATAATATGGAAGAAACCCAGGAAAAATAAGTAACTCTCCAAATGGTCCAAACCCTTAACTTAAATATCATCTTCAGCTAAAGACAAAAAAGGATGTTGGGGGTACTGGTTTGAGACCTCAGAGGGGAGGAAGACCATTCACATGGAGATGGAAAAGCAAATGTTTGGTAAAGAAATGTTTGCTAGGCCATACAGAGACAATGGGACACAGAAAGGAATTTTAATGAATAGATTTTGCTAGGTTCCTCCTTGTCTACCATACCTAGTTCATACTATAGTTATCTATGGTGATAGCTCCTTTCCTGGAATAGTCCTTCTATTCTTTTAGGAAGTTAGAGGGAAGGTAAAAGTTTCTTCCTGAGTCTTTGAGGCCCTGAATGTCTATTTTAGGGTGGTGAATTTTGCTCCCCTACAGTACGTAATAACATATATGTTAATTAAATTACAACAAAGTTTGTGGCTTAAATGACAGAGATTTATTATCTTACAGTTCTATAGAGTAGAAGTCTGTTATGGGTCTCCCTGATCTAAAATCAAGGTATCATCAGAGCTGCATTCTTCTCTGGAAGGTCTAGGAGATAACCTGTTTTCTTGTCTTTCTCAGCTTCTAGAGTCCACCTGCATTCCTTGGTTTGTGGCTTCCTTCCTCCATCATATAGCCAGTAATATTGCATCCCTCTGACACTGTTTCCATTGTCACATCTCTTTTTCTGACTCTTTTCTTCTTCCTTCCTCTTCTACTTTTAAGGACCCTTGTAACTACATTGAGTTCATTGGATAATCCAGGATAATTTCCCTATTTTAAAGTCAGGTGATTAGCAACCTTAATTCCATCTGCAAGCTTAATTCACTTTTGCCCCATAACCTAACATATTCACAGGTTCTAGGGATAAGGACATGGACTTTTTTTTAAAAAAAGAACCCTACTTCCTGTCCTGCTTTTGGACAGGAGGTACGGTTGTTATTCTGCCTAAAACAAGGGGAAAAAATCTAAAGGCTAAACTCTGCCTAGAACTGTAGCCTCAATTCTACTTACACGTCCTTGTCTTTGAGAACTTTTTAAAAAACATATCAATTATGTAATAAAAAATCTAGGAAAGAAAGGGACTTTGCAAGATGAGTTATTTAACTTTTAAAGAATTTCTACTAGGAATATAGAAATATATATTTCATGCTGTGGAGGCTGGAAGTCAGAAATCATGGTATCAGCATGATCAGGTTCTTGTGAGAGCTCTCTTGTAGCTTGCAGATGGCTGACTTCTCTTTTTATCCTCATATAATGACAAGAGAGGGAGGAAGCAAGCTCTCATGACACTTATAAGGGCACTAATCCTATTCCACTCCATGAGCTCCACCTTCATGACTTCATCCAATTTTAACTAATTCCCAAAAGGCCCCACCTCCTATCATCACATTCAGGTGTAGGGTTTCAACAAATTAATTTTGGGAGGACACAAGCATTACATCCATAACAAGGACTGAATTTTATTTCTATATTTAAGAAGCAGTAGGATGTTTGGCTTGAGGAGGAAATTAAGGAGTAGTACATGGAATTTTTATAAGATGACTGCAGTATCCTTACTTCACAATCTGCCCACAGATATAGCTAGCTCTATATAATCTCTAAAAAAGCTGGGTACTCAGAAAGTTGTAATACTTAACTTATGGGTATCTTTAGACCACTAGCATCATGTTTAAAACTCCATAAAATACATTTTTTAGACTAGAGTTTTGTATAATAGATTTCTAGCCTAGCAATCTGGAGAACTGAAGTCTCATCTTGGTTAAGATATTAACTTTTGTGTAATATTTGGCCAACCTGATAATGTTTCTGGGCTTGGTCCCTTCATCTCTACAATGAAGGCGATTACCTAGGTGATTACTAAAATAACTTTTAGCTCTAAAATGATAGTGATAGCAAACTTACATTGAATTACTTTTTCTCTGTAAACATTTTTTTTCACATTACCCCATTTAATATTCATAGCAAGCCTGTGAGTTAAGCACTGTTATTATCTTTATTTTTCAGATGAAAAGAAATTGAGTCTTTGAAAGGTTAAATAAATCACTAAGAACACACAGCTAAAAACACACAATGTAGGAGTCAGAATTCAAATTCATAACTGCCTTATCCTAGAGCCTGGGTTCTTATCCATGGGCAAACTATCTCTGTGGGTCAATAACTGTTGATAAGGAGCAATAATTTCTGAAGATGACTTGCCTTGATGGGAGGATTTCCTCTTCAAAAGAGTGATAAAAGGATCAATAGGGAGCAAGCTGGAATCAGAGCCAGGGAGATTCTGTTTCTTTCTTATTTCTGTACACATGAAAATGTCCAGGTTACATTTTTGCTATCCCAGAGTCTTTTTCATACTCAAGGTAATAAAAAAGAAGAATGTTTGTCCTAAAATATTTGCTTGGCATCTCCATATTTCTAACCATATCTGTATCTCTAACTCTGGATCTGAACATCAGCTGTGGCAAATAGAGGCCTTCGGATTAAACAGAAAACCATCTTTTGTGTCTGTTATGATAAAACATTTTGTGTCTAATGCATATAATAAAAATCACAGTGAATATAGGCATATTATTCAGAATTTTACTTTATAGACAATTTAGAGGAATGCATCTTTCTAGTATATTGAGATATGCATGGAATAATTGAAGAAAGATTAACTTACTTGGGTATATTTTTCTTTGCATGTAAAAGTTAATAGTTACTAACTTAGTTAAAACACTAGGTAGAAAATCTGCTTCTATTTCTTTGTCAATATTATTACTATACAAGAGTGAGATATACTGTAAATATTTACTCTTCTTACTATAGATACTTAAAATAGGGAAAGACATCCAAAGAAATTCTGTCTAGTAGTTTACCTATAACTTCCTGTTTTTAAAAAATCAACATGCTCATCTGCACTAGTGACAATATTTTTAAAAAATATTTGAGCTGGTATTTTCCTGTCCTGTCAGTCTTTTAAGTGACTTTATTGATCATCCTATTCTTTATAGAATCACCAAAAATAGTAAACACTATATTTTACAAAAGAAAAAAAATTAATAAAGACAAATGACTTAATAGTGTTTCCAAAAGGATATATTAAGTTGTGACTCAATAATTATATTTCTATTTTTTTAATTACAAAGAATAACATCCATGTTACCCTTTTAAAAGTGTCAATAGGGCTTCCCTGGTGGTGCAGTGGTTGAGAGTCCGCCTGCCGATGCAGGGGACACGGATTCATGCCCCAGTTCGGGAAGATCCCACATGCCATGGAGTGGCTGGGCCCGTGAGCCATGGCCACTGAGCCTGCGTGTCCAGAGCCTGTGCTCTGCAACGGGAGAGACCACAACAGTGAGAGGCCCACATACCGCAAAAAAAAAAAAAAAGTGTCAATAAAAGTCACATATATTGGGCTTCCCTGGTGGTGCAGTGGTTGAGAGTCTGCCTGCCAATGCAGGGGACATGGGTTTGTGCCCCGGTCCGGGAAGATCCCACATGCCGCGGAGCAGCTAGGCCCGTGAGCCATGGCCGCTGAGCCTGTGCCTCCGGAGCCTGTGCTCTGCAACGGGAGAGGCCACAACAGTGGGAGGCCCGTGTACCGCAAAAAAAAAAAAAAAAAAAAAAGTCACATATAGCAAAATTGAATGAGATATTCTACTTAGACGTTTTTATTTAACTCTTTCTTCCTTTGTCTCTCTGCTGTAGCAAATAGCATTTTCCCCAGAAAATATAATTCTGAGGCTTGGAAATCTTAAGCTTTCCTAATTTTTAAAACTAAATCTGGTCTACTTTTTTGACTTTCGAATATTCCGTGTCAATCATTCCATATATTTACCAGCATTATGAGGTCATAATAGTGAACTATATGAGGATCAGAATATAATGTTGCAGTTATTTTTATAGTAAAAGTCATATATATATATATATTTACCTAATAGCTCACTTTTATAAGTTTAATTGCTTATGGTTGTCAGAATCAATATATAAATATATAAATAATTACTGTGTAATAATGGTTAGTTATTATTTCATTGTTATGAAATGAAAAAGTGGGTCTGGCAATTTTGATGTTTTTTGTAGTTTGACTATTTGGCATAGGTTTGGTCTATATGATAAGGATGTAGATTAAATGTAGAAATATTTCTGGTCCTATATTAGGGCACATTCCTTACTCTAGATTAAGGGTGTTTCTCTTTTCCCATGACAGTAATGATAAAATGTTAATTACCTAGCTTAGGGTGCAGAATTTAAAGACATGAATCTGGTCCATGTCAATAGTTCTAATATGGCAGACATCTATTAATTTCATACAAAAGAGGAATTTCTATGAATTACAAAAACAGCTATTTTATTGGCCATAAATAATATCTTTACAAATAACACCAAGTTTAACTAAATTCTTTACATTATCTAGATCACTATAAACTGAAAATTAGTTACTGAGATAATTGAGCATAATCTAAAGCAAGAGGGAAATCCAGTGCACATCCTCCTTTTTCTTTCTCCACTAAAAATGGCACCAATGCAAGTGACTGGGTTGTCAATGTTTATTTTGCAATTAATAAAGGATAAAGGTACTTTCTGAATTTTTTTAGATGTTCACATTTTAGCTAAATGGGCCAAGTAGAAAAGTAATTTTTAAACATTTGTTGGCTATGAAACCAATTTAAGTAAACTCTGATTTAAAAATCCAAACTAGAACATAGTTAAATGTAGTGTTGTTAAGGTATTGGGAGATGGTATAGCATTTAAGGAAATCTTAAGTTTGGTGTGTTTATGCTTTTCCTGACATATTTTCAATGCATACTCATGTGTGTACTTTTCTGGAAGGATGTTTTTTCTAATACATTAGATTTTCAAAATGACCCATAGTTTGGAAAATTTTTTAAATTTCTTCTGGCTGATTAAATAAATGAATGACCAAATAAAACACATCAGGAGACCCAGTTCATATTAATGTTCTAACACTAATTAGTTTATGACCCTAAATAACTCACATGAATAATCTTATCTTCTGTTTCCTCATGAATTAGAAAAAAAAAACAATTAGGTCTGTATTATTTCCAAAATTTTTACACTAAATCCTGGAAAAGAAGAAAGACATTAGTGGGAAAGTAGTGAAATCTAAATAAAGTCTTTAGTTTAGTTAATAACATACTATTATTAATCTCTTAGTTATGACAAATGTACCAGGATTATGTAGAATGTTAACACTAGGGGAAACTGAGTAAAGAGTATAGGGGAACTCGTACTATCTTTGCAAAATTTCTGTAAATGAGAATGTAAGGACTACAAACAAAATTTCTATTAAATTAAGTTCTGTGTCTAAAACAAAAATTAAATTATTTTAAAATAAAATATTTATTTTAAGAAAGTATCATAGTTTTAACATCTAGTGAGGCTGAGAATTTATTTTTAACTTAGAAAATAGTGGATCTTATATGTTATTGAGACCCAGTGCATGTTTTTGAGCCAGTAAACCACATGATCAAAGGAAAACTTATTTGGAGGTAATGTTCCACATGGAGGGAATAAGGAAAACTAGAGGAATATGAGTATTGAAAGGCAACGTTATTGTTCTAAACTTGAGCTAGGACTGAGGTTGTGAGAATGGAAGGAAAGCATATGAAAGTATAAAGGTATGAATATCTTTAAAGAAATAATTAACAGGGCTGACTAGGCAAAATCACATAGCCATTATATGTATTGTGTGGTCAACACTGGGCCTTGGAAGTGGGAAGTCATGTTTACTGCCCTTTAAGAATAATAATGCCTTATGAATTTATCTTTTTCTTTCAGAATTCAAGATTTAGCATGTAATCAAACTTTTTCTAAATAAATCAATTTCTCTTTATCCCTTTTTCTCATTTATAAGCATTTTTCTTTAAATGAATTGGAAAATTTTATATTTTATTACATTGGATTGTTATATTAAGTAAATAGGTATGTTTCAATTCCGCTCAAAACAAAGCAGTCTACCTCCAAAAAAATGATCATGATTTGTACTATGAGAATATATCTTAAAAGGTAATAAAATAGAATATGTTGGGAAAAGTCATTTTTAAACTAGAAAATTGCAATTGGTCTTAATTGGGACTTAGTCTTTTAGCAGTTAGTTCCTTTCACTGTTCTTTTGTGTGTGACATAGTCTTTTAGCAGTTAGTTCCTTTCACTGTTCTTTTGTGTGTAACACTTTGTGCACACTGAGAAATCTCTTATCTTAATGCTACGCTCAAGAATTATTTTCATGGCTCTGATTAAACTGCAAAAATTCTCATACTTTAGTCACCCATTACTAAATCAAAATTGCTCTGTGATCAGCTTTTATGATGTTGGCCAACACAACAGTGTTTTCTCTGGAGATCTTACTTGAGACTTTTTCAGAATTACAAGTCTAAAACTAACATGTTAGAACATGTTGTTTCACATGACCTTCTATAATTGGACTAGTATATAAATTGTCAACCACCATTAAATGTTTGGGTCACAAATAATCTTTGGAATAAATTAGATCAAAATCTTTCCTTTTCCACAATGAAATTGAGAACCAGAGAATTATTTTTTTCTAGAATTTCATTTTATTTTATTTTTTCACAACTTTATTGGAATGTAATTGCTTTACAATGTTGTGTTAGTTTCTGCTGTACAACAAAGTACAAGCTATATATATACATATATCCCCATATTCCCTCCCTCTTGAGCCTCCCTCCCACCCTCCCTATCCCATCCCTCTAAGTCATCACACAGCATCGATTTGATCTTCTTGTGCTATGCAACAGCTTCCTGTTAGACATCCATTTTACATTTGGTAGCGTATATATGTCAGTGCTATTCTCTCACTTCATCCCAGCTTCCCCTTCCCCCTCTGTGTCCTCAGGCCCATTCTTTACATCTGGGTCTTTTTTCCTGACCTGCCATTAGGTTCATCAGTACCACTTTTTCAGTTTCCATATATATGTGTTAGCATATGGTATTTGTTTTTCTCTTTCTGATTTATTTCAGTCTATATGACAGATTCTAGGTCCATCCACCTCACTACAAATAACTCAATTTCACTCCATTTTACAGCTGAGTAATATTCAATTGTACACTTATGTCACATCTTCTTTATCCATTCATCTGTTGATGGACATTAGGTTGCTTCCATGTCCTGGCTACTGTAAATAGTGCTAAAATGAACATTGTGGTACATGTCTCTTTTTGAATTATAGTTTTCTCAAGATATATGCCAAGAAGTGGGTTTGCTGGGTCATATGGTAGTTCTATTTTTAGTATTTTAAGGAACTGCCATACTGTCCTCCATAGTGGTTGTACCAATTTATATTCCCATTAACAGTGCAGGAGGGTTCACTTTTCTCCACACCCTCTCCAGAATTTATTGTTTCTAGACTTTTTGATGATGGCCATTCTGACTGGTGTAGATGATACCTCATTTTGGTTTTGATTTTCATTTCTCTAATGATTAGTGACATTGAGCATCTTTTCATGTATTTGTTGGCTATCTGTATGTCTTCTTTGGAGAAATGACTATTTAGGTCTTCTGCCCATTTTTTGATTAGATTGTTTTGTTTTGTTTTGTTTTAATATTGAGCTGCATGAGCTGCTTGTATATTTGGAGATTAATCCTTTGTCTGTTGCTTCACTTGCAAATATTTTCTCCCATTCTGAGAGTTGTCCTTTTGTCTTGTTTATGTTTTTCTTTGCTGTGCAAAAGCTTTTAAGTTTCATTAGGTCTCATTTGTTTATTTTTGTTTTCATCTCCATTTCTCTAGGAGGTGGGTCAAAAAGGATCTTGCTGTGATTTATGTCATAGAGTGTTCTGCCTATGTTTTCCTCTAAGAGTTTTATAGGGTCTGGTCTTACATTTAGATCTTTAATACATTTGGAGTTTATTTTTGTGTATGGTGTTAGGGAGTATTCTAATTTCATTCTTTTCCATGTAGCTGTCCAGTTTTCCCAGAACCACTTATTGAAGAGGCTGTCTTTTCTCCACTGTATATTCTTGCCTCTTTCACCAAAGATAAGGTGACCATATGTGTGTGGGTTTATCTCGGGGCTTTCCATCCTGTTCCATTGATCTATATTTCTTTTTTTGTGCCAGTACAATACTGTCTTGATTACTGTAGCTTAGTAGTATAGTTTGAAGTCAGGGAGCCTACTTCCTCCTGCTCCATTTTTCTTTCTTAAGATTGCTTTTGCTATTCAGGGTCTTTTGTGTTTCCATACAAATTGTAAAATTTCTTGTTCTAGTTCTGTGAAAAATGCCATTGGTAATTTGAGTGGGATTGCATTGAATCTGTAGATTTCTTTGGGTAGTCTAGTCATTTTCACAATATTGATTCTTCCAATCCAGGAGTATGGTATATCTCTCCATCTGTTTATATCATCTTTGATTTATTTTATCAGTGTTTTATAATTTTCTGAGTACAGGTCTTTGACCTCCATAAGTAGGTTTATTCCTAGGTAGTTTACTCTTTTTGTTGCAGTGGTAAATGGAATTGTTTCCTTAATTTCTATTTCTGATCTTTCATTGTTAGAGTATAGGAATGCAAGAGATTTCTGTGCATTAATTTTGTATTCCACAACACCACCAAATTTATTGATTAGTTCTAGTAGTTTTCTGATAGCATCTTTAAGATTTCTATGTATGGTATGATGTCATTTTCAAACAGTGACACTTTTACTTCTTTTCAATTGGGAGCCCTTTTATTTCTTTTTCTTTTCTTAGTCCTGTGGCTAGGACTTCCAATACAATGTTCAATAATAGTGGGGAGAGTGGACATCCTTCTGTTATTCCTGATCTTACAGGAAATGCTTTAAGATTTTCACCATGGAAAATGATGTTTCCTTCGGGTTTGTCAAATATGACTCTTGTTGTGTTGAGGTAGGTTCCCTCTATGCCCACTTTCTGGAGAGTTTTTATCATAAATCAGTGTTGAATTTTGTCAGCTTTTTCTGCATGTATCAAGAAGATCATATGATTTTTATTTTTTAATTTGTTAATATGGTGTATCACATGGATTGTTTTGCATATATTGAAGAATCCTTGCATCTCTGGGACAAATTCCACTTGAACATGGTGTATGATCTCTTTTAATGTGCTGTTGGATTCTGTGTGTTAGTATTTTGTTGAGGAATTTTGTGTGTATGTTCTTCAGTGATATTGGTCTATAATTTTCTTTTTTTGTGATATCTTTGTCTGCTTTTGGTATCAGGGTAATGGTGGCTTCATAGAACGAGTTTGGGAGGGTTCCTCCCTGTGTAATTTTTTGGAAGAACTTCAGAAGGATAGGTGTTAACTCTTCTCTAAATGTTTGATAGAATTCACCTGTGAAGCCCTGTGGTCCTGGACTTTTGTTTGTTGGAAGATGTTTAATTACAGTTTCAATTTCATTACCTGTGATTGGTCTGTTTATATTTTCTAATCCTTCCTGGTTCAATCTTGGAAAGTTGTATCTTTCCATGAATTTGTCCATTTCTTCCAGGTTGTCCATTTTATTGGCATATAATTGCTTGTAGTAGTCTCTTAATGATCTTTTATATTTCTGCAGTGTCTGTTGTAACTTCTCCTTTTTCATTTCTAAATTTACTGATTTGACTCCTCTCCCTTTTTTTCTTGATGAGTCTGGCTAAAAGCTTATCAATTTTGTTTATCCTCTTAAAGAAGAAGCTTTTAGTTTTACTGATCTTTGCTACTGATTTCTGTTTCTATTTCATTTACTTCTGCTCTGATCTTTATGGTTTCCTCCCTTCAACTAACTTTCGATATTCTTTGTTCTTCTTTTTCCACTTGCTTTAGGTGTAAGATTAGATTACTTCAGATTTTTCTTCTTTCTTGAGATGAGCTTGAATTGCTATAAACTTCCCTCTTAGAACTGCTTTTGCTGTATCCCATGGGTTTTTTTTTCTTTTAGAGATTGTTTTATTTCTTGAAACACTTCAAATAAACATTCATATTGAGGAGACACTGATTTTCACCTCCAGAAATGAATTGAAATTCAGAGATGTTTGGTTGGATTTTTAAAATAAATTTCGACATACCATGCGTTATAGGCACAAATTCTTTTAAATTTTCAATATTATAATGTGTATTAACTTGGCATTATCCTGCCTCAAGTGCCAAAATTTCTGATTTGAAATTCTAAAATTCTGAGAACTTATTTGCTATCTGCATCTAATCTTACCTGAAGTGATGAGATTCTTTGTTTTTTGTGTTGTATTTTTTTGTTTATATTTTTTTACATCTTTATTAGAGTATAATTGCTTTACAATGCAGTATTAGTTTCTGCTTTATAACAAAGTGAATCAGTTATACATATACATAAGTCTCCATATCTCTTCCCTCTTGTGTCTCCCTCCCTCTCACCCTCATTATCCGACCCCTCCAGGTGGTCACAAAGCACCGAGCTGATCTCCCTGTGCTATGTGACTGCTTCCCACTAGCTATCTATTTTACGTTTGGTAGTATATATATGTACATGCCACTCTCTCACTTTGTCCCAGCTTACACTTCCCCCTCCACATATCCTCAAGTCCATTCTCTAGTAGGTCTGCGTCTTTATTCCCATTTTGTCCCTAGGTTCTTCATGACATTTTTTTTTTTAGGTTCTATATATATATGTGTTAGCATATAGTATTTACTTTTCTGTTTCTGACTTACTTCACTCTGTATAACAGAATCTATGTCCGTTCACCTCACTACAAATAACTCAATTTTGAATCTTTTTATGACTGAGTAATATTCCACTGTATATATGTGCCATATCTTCTTTACCATTCATCTGTTGATGGACACTTAGGTCGCTTCCATGTCCTGACTATTGTAAATAGAGCTGCAATGAATATTTTGGTACATGTCTCTTTTTGAATTATGGTTTTCTCAGGGTATATGCCCAGTAGGGGGCTTTCTGTGTTGGATGGTAGTTTTATTTTCAGTTGTTTAAGGAACTTCCATACTGTTCCCCATAGTGGCTGTATTAATTTACATTCCCACCAACAGTGCAAGAGGGTTCCCTTTTCTCCACACCCTCTCCAGCATATATTTTTTGTAGATTTTTTGATGATGGCCATTCTGACAGGTGTGAGACGATATCTCATTATTGTTTTCATTTGCATTTCTCTAATGATTAGCAATGTTGAGAATCCTTTCATGTGTTTGTTGGCAATCTGTATATCTTCTTTGGAGAAACGTCTATTTAGGTCTTCTGCCCATTTTTGGATTGGGTTGTTTGGTTTTTTTTTTGATATTGAGCTGCATGAACATTTGTATATTTGGAGATTAATCCTTTGTTAACATTTGTTACTGTGGTGTATCATATTGATTGATTTGCATATATTGAAGCATCCTTGCATTCCTGGGATAAACCCCCCTTGATTATGGTGTATGATCCTTTTAATGTGCTGTTGGATTCTGTTTGCTAGTATTTTGTTAAGGATCTTTGCATCTATGTTCATCAGTGATATTGGCCTGTAGTCTTGTTTCTTTCTCACAACTTTGTCTGGCTTTGGTATCAGGTTGATGGTGGCCTCGTAGCATGGGCTTGGGAGTGTTCCTCCCTCTGCTATATTTTGGAAGAGTTTGAGAAGGATAGGTGTTAGCTCTTCTCTAAATGTTTGATAGAATTCTCCTGTGAAGCCATCTGGTCCTGGGTTTTGTTTATTGGAAGATTTTAATCACAGTTTCAATTTCAGTGCTTGGGATTGGTCTGCTCATATTTTCTATTTCATCCTGTTTCAGTCTTGGAAGGTTGTGCACTTCTAGGAATTTGTCCATTTCTTCCAGGCTGCCCATTTAATTGGCATATAGTTGATTGCAGTAATTTCTCACGATCCTTTGTGTTTCTGCAGTGTCAGTTATTACTTCTTTTTCATTTCTAATTCTATTCTAATTCTATCTAATTCATTTTTTTCTTCATGAGTCTCACTAATGGTTTATCAATTTTGTTTATCTTCTCAAGAAACAGCTTTTAATTTTATTGATCTTTGCTATCGTTTCCTTCATTTCTTTTTTATTTATTTCTGATCTGATCTTTATGATTTCTTTCCTTCTGTTAACTTTGGGGGTTTTTTTGTTGTTGTTCTTCTTCTTCTTTCTCTAATAGCTTAAGATGTAAGTTTAGGTTGTTTATTTCTGATGTTTCTTGTTTCTTAAGGTAGGATTGTATTGCTATAAACTTCCCTCTTCGAACTGCTTTTGCTACATCCTATAGGGTTTTAGTGGTCGTGTTTTCATTTTCATTTGTTTCTCGGTATATTTTGATTTCCTCAGTGATCCCTTGGTTATTAAGTAGTGTATATTTTAGCCAACATGTGTTTGTAATTTTTACAGATTTCTTCCTGTAATTGATATCTAGTCTCATAGCATTGTGGTCGGAACAGATACTTGATATGATTTCAATTTCTTCAATTTACCAAGGCTTGATTTATGACCCAAAGTATGATCTATCTTGGAGAATGTTCCATGAGCACTTTAGAAGAATGTGTATTCCTTTGTTTTTGGATGGAATGCCGTATAAATATCAATTAAGTCTATCTTGTTTAATGTATCTTTTAAAGCTTGTGTTTCCTTATTTATTTTCATTTTTGATGAACTGTCCTTTGGTGAAAGTGGGGTGTTAAAATCCCCTACTATTATTGTGTTACTGTGGATTTCCCCTTTTATGGCTTTTAGTATTTTCCTTACATATTGAGGTGCTCCTATGTTGGGGGCATAAATATTTACAATTATTTTATCTTCTTCTTGGATTGATCCCCTGATCATTAGGTAGTGTCTTTTTTTTGTCTCTTGAAATAATCTTTGTTTTAAAGTCCATTTTGTCTGATAGGAGAATTGCAACTCCAGCTTTCTTTTGATTTCCATTTGCATGGAATATCGTTTTCCATCCCCTCACTTTCAGTCTGTATGTGTCCCTAGGTCTGAAGTGGGTCTCCTGTAGACAGCATATATATGGGTCTTATTTTTGTATCCATTCAGCTAGTTTATCTTTTGGTTGGAGCATTTAAGCCATTTACATTTAAGGAAATTATCAATATCTATGTTCTTATTACCATTTTGTTAACTGTTTTGGGTTTGTTATTTTAGGTCTTTTCCTTCTCTTGTGTTGCCTGCCTAGAGAAGTTCCTTCAGTATTTGTTATAAAGCTGGTTCTGTGGTACTGAATTCTCTTAGTTTTTGTTTCTCTGTAAAGGTTTTAATTTCTCCATCAAATCTGAACGAGATCCTTGCTGGGTAGAGTAATCTTGGTTATAGGTTTTGTTTAAATATGTCCTTCCTCTCCCTTCTGGCTTGGAGAGTTTCTGCTGAAAGATCAGCTGTTAACCTTATGGGGATTCCCTTTTATGGTATTTGTTGTTTTCCCTTGCTGCTTTTAATATTTTTTCTTTTTATTTAATTTTTGATAGTTTTATTTATATGTGTCTTTGTGTGTGTCTCCTTGGATTTATTTTGTATGGGGCTTTCTGTGCTGCCTGGGCTTGATTAACATTTTCCTTTCCCATAGTAGGGCAGTTTTCCACTCTAATCTCTTCAAATATTTTCTCAGTCCCTTTCTTTTTCTCTTTTTCTTCTGGGACCCCTGTAATTCGAATGTTGGTGTGTTTAATGTTGTCCCAGAGGTCTCTGAGATTGTCCTTAATTATTTTCATTCTTTTTTCTTTATTCTGCTCTGCAATAATTATTTCCACCATTTTATATTCCAGGTCACTTATTGGTTCTTCTGCCTCAGTTATTCTGCTATTGATCCCTTCTAGAGAATTTTTAATTTCTTTTATTGTGTTGTTCATTCACTGTTTGTTTGCTTTTTATTTCTTCTAGGTTCTTGTTAAACATTTCTTGTATTTTCTTCATTCTATTTCCAAGATTTTAGATCATCTTTACTGTCATTATTCTGAATTCTTTTTCAGGTAGTCTGCCTATTTCATCTTCATTTGTTAGGTCTGGTGGGTTTTTTCCTTGCTCCTTCATCTGCTGTGTGTTTCTCTGTCTTCTCATTTTGCCTAACTTACTGTGTTTGAGGTCTCCTTTTTGTGGGCTGCATGTTCTTAGTTCCCATTGTTTTTGGTGCCTGTCCCCAGTGGCTATGGTTGTTTCAGTGGTTTGTGTAGGCTTCCTGGTGGAGGGGCCTAGTGCCTGTGTTCTGGTAGATGAGTCTGGATCTTGTCTTTCTGGTGGGCAGGTCCACGTCTGGTGGTGTGTTTTGCAGTTTCTGTGGCCCTATTATGATTTTATGTAGCCTCTCTGCTAATGGATGGGATTGTGCTTCTGTCTTGCTAGTTGTTTGGCATAGGGTGTCCAGCACTGTAGCTTGCTGGTCATTGAGTGGAGCTGGGTCTTGGCGTTGAGATAGAAATCTCTGGGAGGTTTTTCACTGTTTGATATTACGTGGAACTTTGTGGTCTCTTGTGGACCAGTGTCCTGAACTTGGCTCTCCCACTTCAGAGGAACAGCCCTGATGTCTGGCTGGAGCACCAAGAGCCTGTAATCCACATGTCTCAGAATAAAAGTAGAAAAAAATAAAGAAATAAAGAAGATAAAAGAAAAGAAAGTAAAATAAAATTAAATTAAAATAAAAATAAAATAATTATTAAAAAAATTAAAAAGAAAAGAAAGATAGACAGAAGAGAGCAACCAAACCAAAAATCAACTCCACCAATGATAACAAGTGCTAAAAACTATAGTAAAAATAAAATTTAAAAAAAAGGACAGATAGAACCCTAGGGCAAATGGTAAAAGCAAATCTATACAGACAAAATCACACACAGAAGCATAGACATACACACTCACAAAAAGAGAAAACGAGAAAAAAAATATTTATATATATATATATCATTGCTCCCAAAGTCCACCTCCTCAGTTTGGTATTATTCATTGTCTATTCAGGTATTCCACAGATGCAGGGTACATCAAGTTGATTGTGGAGATTTAATCTGCTGATCCTCAGCCTGCTGGGAGGAATTTCCCTTTCTTTTCTTTGTTCGCACAGCTCCTGGGGTTGAGCTTTGATTTGGCCCCACCTCTGCGTTTAGGTCACCTGAGGGCATCTGTTCTTTGCTCAGACAAGATAGGGTTAAAGGAGAAGCTGATTCAGAGGCTCTGGCTCACTCAGGCCTGGGGTAGGGAGGGGTACAGAATGCAGGACCATCCTGTGGTGGTGGAGGCCGGTGTGACGTTGAACCAGCGTGAGGCACACGGTGTGTTCTCCTGGGGAAATTGTACCTGGATCACGGGATATTGCAGTGGCAGGCTGCACAGACGCCCAGCAGAGGAGGTGTGGATAGTGACCTGTGCTTGCACACAGGCTTCTTGGTAGCTGCAGCTGCAGCCTTAGTGTCTCATGCCCGTCTCTGGGGTCCGTGATGATAGCCGTGGCTCGCACCTGTCTCTGGAACCCCTTTAAGTGACGCTCTTAATCCCCTCTCCTCGTTCACCAGGAAACAAAGAGGCAAGAAAACATCTCTTTCCTCTTGGGCACCTACAGACTTTTTCCTGGACTCCCTCCCTGCTGGCTGTGGCACACTAGTCCCTTCAGGTTGTGTTCACACAGACAGCCCCAGTCCTCTCCCTTCATTCCATAGGTTTTGGTTCATCGTGTTTTCATTGTATTTTGTTTCTATGTATTTTTTAATTTCTTCTTTGATGTCTTCAGTGATCTCTTGGTTATTTAGCAGCACACTGTTCAGCCTCCATGTGATTGTGATTTTTACAGTTTTTTTTCCTGTAATTGATTTCTAATCTCATAGCATTGTTGTTGGAAAAGATGATTGATAAGATTTCAATTTTCTTAAATTTTCCAAGGCTTGATTTGTGATCCAAGATGTGATCTCTTCTGGAGAACAGAACCAGAGAATTTAAATGACTTAAAGAAGTCCTGTGGTTTTCAAAAGATTCTTCAATCACTGTCTACCAACACAGATGTTTCTCTTTCTTCATATAATGAAGATCATGGATCTAAATTTATATGAATTGCCAGAGGGGCACCATTTGTCCCCATTGGAATGGCAGGTTTTGCAGTAATCGTTGTGTATGAATTATATAAATTGAAGAGAAGAGAAAATACTAAAATGTCCATTCACCTGGTTCACATGTGCCTGACAACCCAAGGCTTTGTTGGAGGAACAATGACTCTTGGTATGGACTATTCTATGTATCAGGAATTCTGGCCAAAAGCTAAACCTTAGAAGAGATGCAGTCTTGGTCTTGTTGATAGTGCTTGCTTTAGTCAGACATCTCATATTGAGGTTATATGTTTATGTTGAAAATAAATTGTTTGAGTGGGTGAGACAATAACATGGTAATTTGAAACTGGCTTCTTTTTTTGCAGGTTTAATTTGCCTGGTCACGAAATTATTGGTGACTAGCTCACTAACTATGTCATTCAGGGGAATCAAATTAGCACAAAAGAAACATGTCACTTTTGCATGCACATGATAATGGTAAAATGTCCACCTTCTTAAGCTCTCCTCATGAAATTAGTTCTAAAGAAGAGAACAAGCCAATCGTGAAATACTCCTAGCTGCTACCAAATATCACATGCTTTTGACGTTACGTAGGAATCCTATTTGCTTTATGGCATTCAGTTTTTAGGACTGGTTTGCTCTTGAAGAACCCTTTCAGAACAATGCATAGAATATAATATTATAATATTATAAGCCTCCCCACACTGACAAATTGTGTGTGTTTAAACCAAACATGAAAACTGATAACAGAGATGCTTAGAAGTAGTATTTATTTCAGGATCATACTTGTAAATATGATAATAACTTAATTATGGATCCTAGTTTTGCTTTTTTGTTATTGCAGAATTTTATTTTGCTGCTGCTATTTTAGAATAATTTTTAAATGTCACCTTCAAGCAGAAATATGTATTTTAAGTGCTTATGAAAAGGTAAATGGAAAACACTGTTTAAAGTGTGTATAGTATGTTTATTTTCTAAGAATCATAAATGTTAAACTAAATAAATTATCTATCATGGAAGTGATTAATGATTTTTGAGCAAGCTGATTTAGTCAGACATTTTATACAAACTTTGGTATGCTACAGAAAGCTTTATTCCATCTGTGAAGTTCTCTCATCTGACCTGAATTTATATTCTGTGGTGATAATATGGGGAATGTAATGTTAATAAAATGTGAACACTTTAAAAGAAAAAAAAAAGGAAGAATGAGGAGGAGGAGGATTAAACTCTTGAAGAAGAGAAAAAAGTTAACTTTTTGTTTTCTAGCTCCTAAATATTTTCTTCAGGCTGATTTGACTTCTTTGGGACTGAAGTCATTACAACTTTCTATGTTCTCCTTACAATGATCTAGGCTAATTCTGCTTATGATTGGTTCAGGAATACATCAAATAGAGAACACAGAATTCTTTAAAATTGTTTCTGCATCTAATATTTTAATAATGAAGTCAATGACGGATTCTTCACTTTAAAAATATGCATATTTTTTTCCTTCCACTCCACGCTTTGTCTTTTATACAGAAAGACTAGTGTGATATTGGACTTATTTTTTTTAAATAATTTTGATCAAAGAAGTAAAAAATGTGAAGAAATTATTTAATTTTTAAGAACAGATTACAGTTGTCTTTTCTAACCTCTCATTTGCCACCTCTTTTTTGAAATATTGTCTGTAGACATGTAATTCTTCTTAGTGTTTTAATTTTAACTCTCTTTGATTTTTAGTCTGTTAAATGGAGATTTTAGGCTGTTAAAGCTGAAAATTGACAATGTCCACAGAAACCAATGGAGCAGAATTATTTTTAGCTATTCAGTATCCTAAAATTAAGAATTTAGGAAGCATTTGTTTTGCCATCCAAATAAGAAACACATACCAGAATGTGCACTCCCTAGCAAGTACCAGGCACACAGACTGTGGAATTTATAGTAAGCACACGTTGCTATCAATACTTAACACAAGATGGTTGCAAAAAGAAATGAGCCAGGGTGTCACAGAGAGCCTCTATGGCTCTCTGCCTTATACTTTTCAGGGACATATAGGGAAACTGTCCCCTTTTGAAAACTTGTCCATTAACTTGAATTTTAAAGCCCACAAACGAGTCTATAAAATTGTTACAAAATCTGCAACTTAAAATCTTTGTAACCTTAAAATGCATACAGATTTCGTGAGCTCCTTCTTTTTATTTCATAGTAAGCCAGATTCTTACTTTCCTTATTTGGACAGGAGTGGTATTTCCAAAGAATGAATCATTGAATTTCAAGGGATTTTAGGCTGTCTGACTCAATAACTATAGTTTTATTGAGCCCATCTTCAAACTGTATCAGATTTTGGAACAGTGAAGCATAAAGCAGAAATACGGAGCAGAACTTTTATTCCACTCAGATGGAAAGAAAAAAGTGAATAGGAAAAAGTAGGAACTACAAAATACTTAGAAAACCACAAAGAATTTTTATCTTTTTTTCATTTTCTTTTCTCAGAACTGTTATCCTTCTCCATCACTCAAAGACATAATGTCTAATGCCATCATAACAGAGTCCAAATGCATTCCCTAGCAAAAAGATATTCAGGTAATTAACAACAGTAGAAAATTCTAATTTAACGTTGCAGATTGAACACCTGAGTTTTCATTAATCTTTTCTGAAATAGTAGGAAAGTGATAGTAAAAATATAAAACAAGTATAATCCTCTCCCAACATATACATATAAAGAAGGGAAAAGGAGATAACAATGGAAGAGAGCAAGATGAAAAGTGTATACTTTAGTGGTATTTTGCTTAGTACAGAGGGGAACAATGATGTCTCAATTCTTACAGAAGAAGGTACAGATAAGAAGCAAGCTTATACACTCTAACTCTAAATATCAGCCTATTCAGAAAAAGAGAGAAACTAATTAGAGGATTAATTTTCAAAGTCCAACACATAACTGAGAGAAATTTCAGAAAAAGTACAAGAAGTAGAAACAACCCCAGGTATTTTAAGATGGAAAAGATTTAATACAGTGAATGATATGTTTACAGAACCATGAAAGGGGGAAAAAGAGCAGATTCTAAACTGGGTATCTTGAATGATGCCAGCAAATATAAAACTGGCTAGTTAAGCCTCTGATGTCACAATTGGAGTTATAATAGTCTAGGTCTGGAGCCATGGCCACAGCCATACTAAGCTTTGAATCTCAGGAAGCTGAAAAGTGGCTGCCTAAGTGTTCATTCCAGCGATTAGGAGGTTGGGTGAAAAAGTCACCACTACTGGACGATTTTCCTGATACTCAGGAAACTAGAAACTGGAGCCTTCTTCTGCAAAATTCTAATCTGATAGCCAGGGTTAATAGTCAGTTGCCAAAAGAAAATGGAATCAATTTCACTTCTGACATTCAAATCTTGAACGAGTGACTCTAATTGTAGGAACCTAAAAATCACTCAGAAACTTAGTTGTGAGGAATTTGAAAAATGTAGTTTCTAGCTGGGTAGCCATGTGCTCAACTAAAATTCTATTATTTAGTGCTCAACTAAAATTCTATTATTTAGTAAGAATAAATTTGGGAGGGACAAATAACTCTAGAAGTATACAATAGTTTATTTTCCTTGAGATACTGAATGAAAATGGCTCTAAATTTGAGCAGGTGAAACAGGCGGACTAAGTAGCAGTCTATATACTGAACAGTGAGATTCCGAGTTCATTTCCTCCATTTAACTTCCAGAATGCTGGAAGCCAGGTTTAATGTCACAGGCATGATTGGAACATTGTTACTTGCACAAATTAGCCCAAGGGAAAAATGCTAAATGTATAGATATTTGGGAGCCCTAACGAAATGCCCAAAAGAAACCCACAACTTTATAAAATCTTGCCACACATAAAGCTTCCAATCAGATTGTACTGTATCACAGTTAAGTAAAAGGGACTTCCAATGATATTAGTCATTTTTGAATGCCTTTAATATGAAAGAGAAAGACCAAAATAAGCAAGCAAACAACAACAACCAAAAAAAAAAAAAATCCCAACAACAAGTAGTCAATAAGCATTTGGAGGAAATGGAGGCAATATAGAGAACAGAAGAAAATCAAAAAGGATGATTAATATTGTCATAGATTTAAGATTGTAAGTAAGAACAAAACACTTAAATAATGAAACAATCATATAACAAATATGAGCTCTTGGACATTAAAAATATGATATCTGAAGTTTTAAAATTGTTTTAAAATCCTTGTGAGGATTACAAAATAATATTAGAGGAAATCATGCAGAAAGTAGAATAGAAAAATGAGCAAGTAAATCACAGAGAAAAGAAAACAAACTGGAGGATCAATTTACCAAGTCCAATATATAAATAAGCAGAAATCCAGAAATAAAAATACAGAATAAATGTAAAAAATTATCAACAAAATAACAAAAAATTCTCAGAACTGAAAGATATAACTTTGTATATCAAAAGGTTCCACTAATGGTCATTTTAATGAATAAAAAGATGCATTGAGGCACAATTATCATTAATTTTTATAAAACCAGAGACAGAAAGATGATGATGATGATAAAAGAGAGAGAGAAAGAGTGAGAAACTGACAGAAAATTTATACCCACTGGAATAGGAAATGGAATGATACCTGACTTTTTAGCAGCAAAATATTGAGGAGAAGATAATTTCCAATCAAGAATTTAATGATGCATCAAACTAATCAAGTTGAGAAGAGAATGAAATAAAGACATTTCAGATATTCAGTCTTCAAAAAGTCACTATTCTCATATGCTTTCCAGGCCTCAGCTCTGCAAAATGCCTCATATATTATTGTCTCTTGCCTTGGTCTTAATGAATTCTTCAGTGAGCAGTAGCATGGAAATGAATAAACAAGTTTGTGGTTACTTTGGTAGATAACATTCTAAGTTGTTGCTCTCTTACAACTTTGCATATTACACAGGTCTTTTTAGTTGCTGAAACAAACAAAAAAATTTCCAATCTGCATGATGATTTCAAACATGCAGATGCTAGAGGACTGCACATCTATTTGGTCACTATTAGAGACTGGAAATACATCTATTAATTTCAGCAAGGTTTGATTTGTCTAGGGAGTTACCCATGACATCAACTCAGCTAAAACAAACAAACAAAAAACACTTTATGAAAAAGACATTTTCAGCAAAAATAAAAGTTCCTTCTTTCCATCTCAGTCCTCTCCTGCCCCATAACTATTACAATCAAAACTGACAATGCATTTGTTCAGCATCTAGCTCTTGGAAGGCATTTAGGAACTAACTGTTGACCAACTAACTGCTGAACTCATTGACCAGAAGACTACATGAAGGTAAAACCTGGCTTGAGAATTGTATTACTGGTTATCTTTCCTAATTCTACAGTCTTGGAGTAGTATGAGAAATGCACATAGCAAAGAGCCCTAAAGGCCTACCTTATTAACAATCAAATCAAAGTATAGATTTGGAGAAAAAGGAATAGAGTAATGAAAGATCAAATTCTAACCTAAGCCATTAGTTTAGAATAATAAGCTATTAGTTTAGAATAATATATGACCATCACCCTGTATATATGACAATTATACATATGTCATATATATGTATATATAACAACCTGTATATATGACAATGAAGTATGATCTGAAGAAGACAATAAATCCTAGAATACGATGCCTGAAATGTCACTGTTACAACTTGATTACTTTTTTATAACTCTGGATCTTGTGTTAAAATGGAAATTACATTTAGGTCATTTGTACCTCAGTGTGATTTAGTTTCAGGTCCTTTTCTGAGACAGAATACAGGAGAGCACAATGCTTAGTGAAAACAAGGGAGAATGGGCATTTAAACAAGAGCCGAAGGAATCAGAGAACAGCTTCATTACATAGCAGTGAGGGAGCAGCTTCAGGGACCTCCATGGAGGTCCGTGGCATGCTTGAGGACCATCCAATGATCTGGAGAAGCAGTTAATTTTCATCTTGAAAATCAATTTGTAGAAAAAACTCTGTTGAGAAGAGGAAGGGTGACAGGCAGGTAAACTAGGATTTGTGTGGCTTCTGCACACTTGTTAAACATGTTGAAATTCCCAAGTTGTATATCAACCACTTAGGGATTAGAGCTGGAGATTAATTTAGATTTATGTAGAATTTAAGCTTCCATATCAGTCCTGAGTTGCTGAAGAAATGAACTGCTAGGCAAAGCTTTAGAGCCAGCCAAGGGACCTGGACTTAATAAAGCATATAAGAAGGGTCAGAAGTTCTGAGGTGATTAGTGTATAAATTTTTAATCCCTGTATACACATTTGATCATTTATTTATCACCATGACTCATCATGACCAGGTGTGCTGTGTGAAAAGTTTCCCCCGACCTCCTGCACAGACCCGCCAGTAACTCATTCAGATTTTCCTATTGGAAATCATCTGAATATTGCACTTCAGTATTTATATATAAAAACTTGCTAAATACTGGATATCAAAGGAGCTTGATCAATTTATCCTTATATGCTCTCATTTTTATAATTAAAATTTAAAACTGTATTTAGTTTATTAATACCAAAACATATACTTATAAAAGAATAAAACTCCATAAAAGTTGATGCATTTGTGACTTTAGCACAGTATATATGAGATGAATTTAAAATGTCAAGAAATTAATTCATTATTAAAAGTTTCCTCCCAGACAAAGTCCAGTGAATTATTTAAGTTGTGGCATCCAAAGCCACTGCTGCACCCTCTTTCAGTCATTTACAAGGGCTTTCATAGAAGTTATCCCAATTTTATTATTCATTGTCATAAAAATCTCAATTATAGCAAAATATAAAGACCTTAGTAAGGCAAACAAACTGTAAAGATAGCAAAATTAGGGAGCTTAACATGTAGGAATAGAGAAATGTAGTTTATGTCGAATCCTATTTGTTGATAATGGGCCTTTAAGTAAACTTGTTGGAAAGATTGAGCTTATGGCTCTATTTTATAATTGGTGGAAGTGAACTTCATTACTCTGGTTCTAGAATTTTGTACTAAGATCCCACAGTCATCATTTCTCCCTTTACTCTACAGAATTTCCTCTTTTGGATTTTATCATATGTTGTACCATATGCTGGCTTTTATTCTTAATTTGTATCATCAGTATTTCTTGCCCTTTAAATTTTGTATTAACATATTCTGTGCATGTCCACTTACTCTCTTCTATTCAGAGGACTATTTCAGCATGTCACAAGCACTCAACAAGTGTCTATTGATTGACTGGCATCATTGATACCCACATGTTGCACATTGATGACTGTTCTGAGCTAAGAAAAATTATTCTGGAATTCAATGCTAAATTAAACTATTGTTTAGGGAATTTTACATTTTTTTTCTTCTTAAGTAACTGATTGTATATTATAAGTAAAGATAATCAACATCTATAAAAACAAAAAGAAAGCAAACAGTACTAAAATGACTTCTATTCTGATTGTCATTAAGGCTTACCTACACCTCAGTTTAGTTATTTTGTGATATAAAGCTATCTTAAAGAGAAGTGGCCAAGATGATAGAGTAAGAAGACCCTGAGCTCACCTGCTTCTATGAGCACACCAAAATTACAACTATTTACAGAGCAACTATTGATGAGAACAACCTGAAGCCTAGTGGAGAATATTTTCTACAATTAAAGCTATGAAAAATGAACCACAATGATATGGATAGAAGGGACAGAGATGCACTGTAGTCAAGACCCATACCCCTAGGTAGGTGACCCAGAAAAGGGAGGATATTTACAATTGCAGAGTTTCTCCCCAAGGAGCAAGGGATCCAAACTCAACATTGGGCTCCCAAACCCCATATGGGCTTCTCAGTCCAGGGGTCCTACACTTGGAAGACAAACCCCCAGAATGTTTGACTTTGAAGAGCAATGGGGTTTACTTTTGGGAGAGACAGAGGGCTGTAGAAATAGAGACACCACATTTAAAGGGTTCATGCAAAGCCACATGCTCTGGGACCCAGGGTAGAAACAGTAATTTGAAAGGACCCATTTGCTGTTCTTGGAGAGCTTCCAAGAGAAGTAGGAGACACCTGGGACTCTATCTACTACAAGGACACTGGTGGTTCTGACGAGTACCATTTTGGAATCTTCCCTCTAGCTTTTAACCACTGGGACTCAGCTAGTCAGCACCAGTTCTGGGAAGCCAAAGGCCAAGTAGCTACCTGTGTGGGGATAAAATCTCACTCAGCAGCAAGTCGGCTGATGTAGGAACCTCTGAGCTCCAGCTGCCCTGGGACACGGTTCCACACAACAGTAGGATGACACCAGCTCCAGGTAACTCTTGGCTCTGGCCCACTTAACAACAGGCAGATACAAGCCCAGGACCACTGCAGCCTTACAACCACCTGTTTCAACCTGACCCACTCACAAGCAGGTTGGCACCAGCACCAGACTCAAGATCTGCTGAATTCTATCCTGCCCACCAGTGGGTCAACATTAGTTTCTGGACACTTTGGTGCCCTCAGCCAACTACCCTAGGATCTGGTCTCTCCCAGCAGCAGGTTGACACTAGCTATGGGGTCTTTAACCCTCCAGCCAGTCATCACAGGACATGGTCTCACCCACCAGTGGGCCCGCACTAGCCCCAGGAATACCTAGGCTCTGTAACCAGCTGGTTCATAACCCAGCCCTGCCACCAGCATACCAGCACTAGGAATGGAAGTTCCCAGTTGGTGCAGCCAGTCATTCCAGGACCCAGCCCTATCTACCAGTGGCCTACAGCCTTTACCCTAGTCAGAGTCTGGCAACCAACTGGACCTAGGGCCAGCCATGACTACCAGTACACCCACAGTAGTCAGTCCACCACAACAGAAGGGCCCATGTAGCCCACCTAGAGAGCACCCCTAGAGCATATAGCTCTGGTAACCAAAGGGGAGTGTGCTGCTGGGCCCCATATGTCATCTCCTACATAAGAACAATTCTCCAAGATTGAGAAACATAACCATTCTACCAAATACATAAAAATATAAACAGAGAATTAGGCAAAATGAGGCAAAAGAAGAATATGTTCCAGAGGAAAGAGAAATATAAAAACCCAGAAGAACTAAATGAAGTTCAAGATAAGGAATCTACCTGAAAAAGAGTTCAAGGTAATGATCATAAAGATGTTCAAAGAACAGGGGAGAAAAATGAACGAAAAAAGTAAGAAGTTAGAAGTTTTCAACAAAGAGTTAGGAAATGTGAAGAAGAATGAAACAGACCTAAAGAATACAATAACTGAGATAAAAATACACAAGAAGAAATCAAGAGTAGATTAGATGATACAGAGAAATGAGTCAGTGGATTCAAAGACAGAGTAGTGGAAATCACTCATGATGAACAGAAAAAGAATTTTTTTTAAAAGAAGCGAGCTTAAGAGACCTCAGTGACAACATCAAGCATATTATTAACATTATAGGGGTCCAAGTAGAAGGAGAGAGAGAGAAACAGGCAGAGAATACATATGAAGAACTAATAACTGAAAACTTCCCTAACCTAGGAAAGTCAACAGACATCCAGGTCAAAAAAACACAGAAAGTCACAAACAAGATCAACACAAAGAGGACCAGACCAAGACACACTGTAATTAAAATGGCAAAAGTTAAAGATAAAGAACATTAAAGCAGCAAGGGAAAAGCAACATGTTATGTGCAAGGGAATTCCCATAAGACTATCAGCTGACTCTGCAGGACAGAAGGGAGTGGCATGATATATTTAAAGTGATGAAAGGAAAAAGCCTGCAACCAAGAATACTCTACTTGGCAAGCTCTTTTCAGATTTTATGGAGAAATCAAAAGTTTTACAGACAATAAAAAGCTAAAAAAGTTCAACACCAAAAACCAGTTTTACAAGAAATGTTAAAGGGCCTTCACTAAACAGAAAAGAAGAGGTCAAAACTAGAAACACGAAAATTACAAAGAGAAAAATCTCATTGGAAAAGGCAAATATACCACAAAGGTATTAAATCAACTATGTATAAAACAAGAAGGTTAAAAGACAAAAGTAGTAAAACCAAACTGTATGCATAATAATAAATAGTTAAAGGATACACAAAACAAATTGATGTAAAATATGTTTGAAACAGTGAATGTGGGGGAGAAAAATTCAGGGTTGTTAAGATGTGTTTGAATTTAGAGATCAATAATGTAATATAATCATGTATATATATTTTGCTATATATAAACCTCATGGCAATCACAAACCAAAAATCTATATAGATACATAAACACAAAAAAGAGAAAGGAATCCAAACATTAAAGATAATCATCAAATCACAAGGGAAGGAAGCAAAGAAGAAAAATGGAACAAAAAAGAACTACAAAAACTACCCCAAACCAATTAATGAAATGGTAATAAGTACAAACCTATCAATAATTACTACAAATGTAAATGGACTATGTGCTCCAAAAAAAAGACATACAGTGGCTGAATGGATACATATATGTTGACTTTAGGATACTCACTTTACATCTGAAGATACACACAGACCAAAAGTGAGGGAGTGGGAAAAGATATTCCATGCAAATTGAAATGAAAAAAAAGCCAGGGTAGCAATACTTATATCAGACAAAATGACTTTAAAAGAGAGATTTTAACAAGAAACAAATTAATATATTACTTAATGATCAAGAAGAAGATCTAATGATTGTAAATATATATACCCAACGTAAGAGCATTTAAATATACATAAAGCAAATATTAACACACGTAAAGGGAGAAATTGATAGGAACACAATAATAGTAGGGGACTTCAACACCTCACTTACATCAATGGGCAGATTATCCAGACAGAAAATCAATAAGGAAGCACTGGCCTTAAATGACACATTATGCTTGATAAGTTTAATGGATGTATATTGAACATTTCATCCAAAAGCAGCATAATACATATTCTTTTCAAGTGTACATGGAACATTCTCCAGGGTAGATCACAGGCTAGGCCACGAAACAAGTCTCAGTAAATTTAAGGAAAATGAAATCAGATCAAGCATGTTTTTTGATTTGGTATGAGAAGGGAAGTGAACTATAAGAATAAAAACTGCAAAGATCACAAACAAGAGGCAGGTAAGCAATATGCTACTAAACAACTGATGGGTCAATCAAGATATCAATAAGAAAATCAAAAAATACCTTGAGACAAATGAAAATGGAAACATAACAGTTCAAAATCTATGGGATGGGGCAAAAAGCAGGTCTTAAAGAGAATTTTATAGCAATACAAGCCTACCACAGGGAACAAGAAATATCTCAAATAAATAATCTAATCTCACACCTGAAGGAACTAGAAAAAGAAGTACAAATAAAACCTAAAATTAGTAGAAGGAAGGAAATCATATGGATCAGAGCAGAAATAAAGGAAATAGAGAATTTTTTTAAAAACCAATAGATCAGTGAAAATGAGATATGAACTTTTGATAAGATAAACAACATTGATAAACATTTAGCCAAACTAAAAAGATAGCCCAAATCAATGAAATCTGAAATGTAAAAGAGTAAGTTACAACCAACACCACAGAATTACAAAGGATCGTAAGATATTACTGCAAACAATTATACATCAATTAAATGGACAACCTAGAAAAAACGGACAAATTCCTAGAAATGTATAATTTTCCAAGACTGAACCAAGAAGAAATAGAAAATATGAACAGAACAATTACCAGTAATGAAGTTGAATCAGTAATTTTAAAATTCCCAACAAATAAAAGAGCAGAACCAGATGGACTCAGAGTTGAATTCTACAAAATATTTAAAGAAGCATTAACACCTAATCTTCTCAAACTATTACCAAAAAGTTGAAGAGCAAGGAACACTTCTGAACTTATTCTATGAGGCCAGCATCACCCTGTTACCAAAACCAAACAAAGACATCACAACAAAGAGAAAATTATAGGCCAGTATCAATGATGAACATAGATGTAAAAATCCTCAACAAAATATTAGCAAACTGAAGTCAACAATACCTTAAAAGGATCATATACCATGATCAAGTGGGATATATCTCAGGGAATCAGGAATGGTTCAATATTTGCAAATCAAACTATGTGATAAACCACATTAACAAACTGAAGAATAAAAATTATATTATCTTTTCAGTAGATGCAGAAAAAGCTTTTGACAAAATTCAACATAGATTTATGATAAAAGTTCTGAATAAAGTAGGTATAGAGGGGACATACCTCAACATAATAAAGGTCTATATGACAAATCCAAGCCAACATCATATTCAATAATGAAAAACTGAAAGCATTTCTTCCTGAACAAGACAAGTATGCCCACTCTCACCACTTTTTATGCAGTACAGTATTGGAAATCCTAGCCACAGAAATCAGACACACACAAAACAATTTTTTTTAAAGAATCCAAGCTGGAAAAAAAGAAGAAAAATTGTCACTCTTTGAAAATGACATGATACTATACATAGGAAATCCTAAAGATGCCACAAAATAAAACTACTAGAACTTATCAATGAATTTGTTAATGTTACAAGACACAAAATTAATATACAGAAATCAGTTGCATTTCTTTTTTTTCTTTCTTTTCTTTTTTTTTTTTTTTTTGCGGTACACGGGCCTCTCACTGTTGTGGCCTCTCCTGTTGTGGAGCACAGGCTCCAGACACACAGGCTCAGTGGCCATGGCTCATGGGCCTAGCTGCTCCGTGGCATGTGGGATCTTCCCAGACCAGGGCACGAACCCATGTCCCCTGCATTGACAGGCAGACCCTCAACCACTGTGTCACCAGGGAAGCCCCAATATACAGAAATCAGTTTCATTTCTATACACTAAAAACAAACTTGTCAGAAAGAGAAATTAATAAAACAATCCCATTTACAGTTGTATCAAAAAGAATAAAATACTTAAGAATAAATCTAACTAAAGAGGAAAAAGACCCATACTCAGAAAACTATAAGACACTGAGAATAGAAATTGAATATGACACAGATGGAAAGATATATAATGCTTATGGGTTGGAAGAACTGATATTGTTAAATGACAATGGTACTCAGTCAGTCTGCAGATTCAATGTAATTTCTATCAAAATACCAATGGCATTTTTCACAGAACTAGAACAAATAATTCTAAAATTTGTATGGAGATACAAAAGACCCAGAATAGCCAAAATAACTTTGAGAAAAAAGAACAAAGCTGGAGGTATCATGCTCCCTGATTTTAAACCATACTACAAAGCTACAGTAATTCAAAACAGTATGGTACTGGCAGAAAACAGACACAAAGGTCAATGGAACAGAATAAAGAGCCCAGAATTAAGCCCACAGTCATATGGTCAATTAATATACAAAAAAGAAGAATGGGGCTTCCCTGGTGGCGCAGTGGTTGAGAGTCCGCCTGCCAATGCAGGGGACACGGGTTCGTGCCCCGGTCCGGGAAGATCCCACATGCCACTGAGCGGCTAGGCCCGTGAGCCATGGCCGCTGAGCCTGCGCGTCCGGAGCCTGTGCTCCTCAATGGGAGAGGCCACAACAGTGAGAGGCCCGTGTCCTGCAAAAAATAAATAAATAAAAGAAGAATGAAAATGCAATGTGAAAAAGATAAATGGTGTTCGGTAAACTGGACAGAAGAATCAAATTGGACTAATTTTTCACACCATATGAAAAGTAAAATCAAAATGGATTAAAGACTTAAATATAAGACCTGAAATTGTAAAACTTTTAGAAGAAGACTTAACTAATATGCTTTTTCTCATTGGTTCTAGCAATATGGTTTTGGACATGTCTCCTTAGGCAAGGGAAACAAAAGCAAAAATAAACAAATGGGACTACATCAAACTAAAAAGTTTTGCACAGCAAAGGAAACTATCAATAAAATAAAAAAGCTCTCTACTGAATGGGAGAAGATATTTGCAAACCACTTATCCAAAAAGGAGTTAATATCCAAAATATACAAAGAACACTTACAACTCAACATCAACAAAACAAAAACACAATTTAAAATCTGGGAGAGGACCTAGGTAGACATTTTTATTTGTTTTTTTTTTTTTTTTGGTGGTACGCAGGCCTCTCACTGTTATGGTCTCTCCCCCTGCGGAGCACAGGCTCCGGACACGCAGGCCCAGCGGCCATGGCTCACGGGACCAGCCGCTCCGCGGCACGTGGGATCCTCCCAGACCGGGGCACGAACCCGTGTCCCCCGCATCGGCAGGCGGACTCCCAACCACTGCGCCACCAGGGAAGCCCCAGTAGACATTTTTAAAGAAAACATACATATGGCCACCAGGCAAAGGGAAAGATGCTAATCATCAGGGAAATGCAAATAAAAATCACAATGAGATATCACCTCACACCTGTCAGAATGGCTATTATCTAAATATCAACAAATAACAAGTGATTCCAAGAATGTGGAGAAAATGGAACCCTAAATCACTGTTGGAGGGAATGTAAATTGGTGCAGCCCTTATGGAAAACAGTATGAAAATTCCTCAAAAAATTAAAAATAGAACTATCAAATGACCCAGAAATTCCACTCCTGGATGTTTATCTGAATAAAACAAAAACACTAATAAGAAAAGATTCATGAACCTCTATGTTCACTGCAGTTTTATTACAATAGCCAAAATATGGAAGCAACCTCAGTGCCCATCAATAAATGAATGGAAAAAGAAGATATGGCATATGCATACAATGGAATATTACTCAGCCATAAAGAAGAATGAAATCTGCCATTTGGGACAACATGGATGGACCTAGAAGGTATCATGCTATACAAAATGTCAGAGAGAGAAAGACAAATACTGTATGATTTCACTTTTATGTGGATGCTAAAAAGCAAAACAAATGACTGAATATAACAAAACAAAGCCAGCATTAAGTATACTGTGAACAAACAGGTGGTTGCCAGAAAGGAGTTTGTTGGGGGAAGGAGAAATAGTTGAAGGAGATTAAGATGCACAAACTTCTAGTTACAGAATAAATGAGTTATGGTTATGAAATGTACAGTGTGGGTGGGCAATATTGTCAATAATTATGTAATATCTTTGTATGATGACATATGGTAACTAGGCTTATCATGGTGATTATTTTGAAATGTATAGCAATATCAAATCACTACTGGGTATGACAAGAACTAACATAGTGTTGTAGGTCAACGATACCTCAAAAGTGAACAAACACAGTAAAAGAGATCAGATTTGTGGTTACCAGATGGGGGTGGGGGAAGCAGGAATTAGATGGATGTAGTCAAAAGGTACAAACTAACTGTTATAAGGTAAATAAGTACTGGGGATGTAATGTACAACATGAAAAATGTAATTAGAACTGCTGTATGTTATATATGAAAGTTGTTAAGAGAGTAAACCCTAAGAGTTCTCATCACAAGGAAAACAGAATTTTCTGTTTCTTTAATTTTGTATTTATATGAGATGTTCACTAAACTTATTGTGGTAATTATTTCATGGTGTAAGTCCAACCACTATACTGTTCACCTTAAACTTATACAGTGCTGTATGTCAATTATATCTCAATAACACTGGAAGAAAAAAAAACTATCTTAGTGTAGCTTTATTATTTATTGTAGTGCTAAGCTTGACTAGGAGTTAACAGGTCTGGACTCTACTTTCAGTGCCAACACTGTCTTACTGCTCCCATTAGCAAAGCACTCTGTCTTACTCTGGACTCACTTTTACCCTCCATAAATTTGTCAGAGAAGAGCATGTTTAGACTTTGCATGGAGTTACATTATGCGAATAAATGAGATAAGTTAATTGAAAGAATTTTGAAATGTTAGAATGAGACTCATTTACCTATATCCCTAGTTAATATAATCACTGTGTAATATTTTTAAAGGAATGGTCAATTGGAAGTTTTTAAAAAGGAAAAATCACAATGAGATATCACCTCACACCTGTCATATTGGCTATTATCCAAATGTCAACAAATAACAAGTGCTTGCAAGAATGTGGAGAAAACGGAACCCTCAGTCACTGTTGGTGGCAATGTAAATTGGTACAACCACTGTGGAGAACAGTATGGAGGTTCCTTAAACCACTAAAAATAGAACTACCATATAATCCAGCAATCCCACTCCTGGGCATATATCTGGAGAAAACCTTAGTTCAAAAAGATACATGCACCCCAATGTTCATTGAAGCACTATTTACAATAGTCAAGACATGGAAGCAACCTAATGTCCATCAACAGAGGAATGGATAAAGAAGATGTGGTACATATATAAAATAGAATAGCCATAAAAAAAGAATGAAATAATGCCATTTGCAGCAACATGGATGGACCTAGAGATTATCATACTAAGTGAAGTCAGTCAGAGAAAGAAACATCATATGATATCACTTATATGTGGACTCTAAAAAGATGATACAAGTGAACTTATCTACAAAACAGACTCACAGACTTCTAAAACAAACTTCTGGTTACCAAAGGAGAAAGATGGTGCACGGGGATAAATTAGGAGTTTGAGATTAACATATATACACTACTATACATAAAATAGATAATCAGCGAGGACCTACTATATAGCACAAGGAATTACTCAATATTCTATAATAACCAGTATGGGGAAAAGAATCTGAAAAAGAATGGATATATGTATATGTACAACTGAACTACTTTGCTGTACACCTGAAACTAACACAACATTGTAAATCAACTATACCCCAACATAAAATAAAAATTAAATTCAATAAATAAACTGAACAAGTAAGAATAAAATCTTTAAAAAATCTTTTATAAGGCAAAATACTACAACAGTTATTCATAAGGGTAAATATAGATTGCTCACATTATAAGAATTCTTAGTACTACCAACTGTTATTTTCAGATAATATTTTTATCCATTAAGAACTTTTGACAAGGAATGATTCTTTTTCTCTCTTTAGTGTAAAGATGATTATCATTGCTTGTGCAATGATCTTACATTTTTCAAACATTGTTTATTCTCCTTGCACTCACTGGCTTTTTGACTTTGCCTTTTCTCTGTCATAATGGTTCCTTTCACCCCCAACCCACCTCTTACCCTGAATAACTTGGACCTGCTATTAACATTTACCTGTCTTAGGAATATGAGTTGTTTTTAGGGAAAAAGTGATAGGTTTGGCTCCACTGTTCCTTCCAAATAAAGTCTAAACTTTTAGTTTTGGACTTCAAAAGTTTGTCTTAACCTACTGCTTCAGCCTTAACTCTCACTCTTACCTCATTCTATAATGGTATCCAATAGTTGGAAACATGTTGATCCTGATCATAATTTTCTTGTATCTAAACCTTTGATTATGTTGTTCTCCACATTCACTTGTTGAAATTCTGCCCATCTTTAAGTACCATTTCATCCATGGAGATTTAGTGGTTATCCCACTGTAAACTTTTTCCCTCTCTGGGCTTCGACACTTTTTGGATTCACCTTTCTTATGGCATCTAGCCTATTGTTTTATATTACTTTTATATTACTGTGGCTTTTGTTTGCTTATTCAGTTTTTATTTTCTGTTTCTTTTATTCTCTGTGTCTATCTCTTTTGACAAAATTTTAAGCTTCTTAGCTTGGTGTGTTCTACTTATTATATTCACAACAGAATCTAGGAGATTTTTCTAGGTCAATAAGAAGGAGCCCATAAAAGATGTTGAATTAAATTGAATTGTTGGACCACTTTTTTAGATATGGCTATCAAACTGAACATTTCATGGAACTGGACAAGCATAAATCTCCAGTATTAGTGTACTAGAAAATTGTCTTTAACTATGACTGTATGGGACGAGTCAAGCTGTTTGACAAATAAGTGACAAACAAATATTTTCTAAATGTGAATTTAGAAAATATGTGTTGCTAGAAATCAGTAACCAGATATCACAGAAACATGGAATTATGACTGTTATTCTACAAAGCTAAAAACTTGATTTATGTGTATGACACATAGGATTTAAATCTTATTGAGAGTCTACAAAACATTAAAGGAGTGCTCCAGAGTTAGGCAGATTTTTAAAACAAAGAGTAAATACTGCATGTTTGAATAAAAACTTGTATTATGCAGTTTCTTTAGCCTTTTGTTTAGGAAAAAATCAACTTTGAACAAATATTTTCCAGTAGCACCAAGAACAACTTTGCTTTTTTAAAATTATTATTATAGCGTGAAGGTATTTTCTCCTGAGAAATAATATTTCCTAGTATTTAGAAGGTAATGAAGGCCACATCTCTACAAAGAATGAAGGCATTTAATATGAGCTCAGTCATTGATAGGTTTCCTGAGTCTTTAAAATTTGTGTCCATTTTTTCTCATCTCCCCTGCCCATATGATTCACATTATATATTTTCTTCTTAGATTATTAAAACGAGAAGAAAGTTTCACATTCATTCCTCGGTCCCGTGAAGAGCTTCCAGACAACTTTCCAAAGGAAATCTCTGGGGTCTGCTATTTCCTGGAGGTAAGAACTGGTCCTAAGCAGCCAAAGCCTTCTCTTTCTTCATCGAGAATAAAAAAGGTTTCCTACAACATTGGCACAATGTTCCTCCGGGAGACAAGCCTCTGAGACCTGCTACAGATCAAAGACTCCTCCAAAAAGCACAAGCCCAGAACATGGGTCATGACAGGAGAATGGAAACATTGTTTATCTTTCACTGCTCTGTGGAGAACAAGCAGTGGAATTTCTGTTATGTCAGGCAATAATCCTAGAAAAAGGAGGGTGATGACTGTCAATAAAAAACTGAAGGGCAAAGGGGAAATAAGATGTATCCATTCTTATGAGTGTTTTTGGTCATATATATATTATGTATAATATATATATGTATTTTAATTAATTACAAGTGTGAGGCCACTTTCAAAACTAAACAATAAATAGGTTCCATGTTTTCTTGTTTGTCACACATACAGGTATCTTTCTCTATATATTTGTATCACTTTTGAGAGCCAGTTTTGATTATATATTCCTACATTTAGTGAGTGAGTATGAAAGGAATATTTTCTAATTTTGTTTTTCTGAACAGACATTTCATACATATATCATGGTAGTGTGGTAAACTTCCCAGCAGGAAAAACTGTAACTTGGCAAAATATTTTAGGGATATTACTTATTTTTATACATATCTCTTCTAGATAATTTCACACAGCATTAGCATTATTAGATTTTCACAATCTGCTACTGTATAGTTGGTATATTATGTAATTCCAACATATTAATTGAATATAGTTTCACTTATTTAGAGAGATAAGTGCTTAGATTGAAAATACACATAACCTAGGATTTCAGATGCTGAGAAAGCATAGTATATCTGCTTAGTAAATACAGCTTTTAGATTTGATTAATGTAGCATAGAATCCAGAGGAAATGGCATTTCCTAATAGCAAATGTATGTATCTGTAACCAAGATTAAAGAAAGGTCTTTTTGCTATCTTCTAAGAAATATCAGTGAAAATAAAATGATTTGCTACATTGCACCCTTTCAACTTAGCACTTCTAAATATAGGTAGTTTTTACAATGTGCTAAGTTCTAATAAACAACATCCTACTAAATGACATGTAAGTCCACCCCGCTGCCCCTGTCACCTTCTTCAACGGATGCTTCCTAAGGACTAACTGCTCCTCATGGGAGCAAATCACTAGATACTGGCACTAGTGAGAAAAAGGTGTAGGATATTTTGCCAAGAAGGTTGTTTATTCTTTCATAATAAAAACAAGGAAAAAAACCTGTACTTTATGGATTTGAGATTTTTTTTAATGTTCTTCTGCAGTTTATTTGATGTGGCTTTTAAGTTCAGTGAATCACCTTCATTAACACTGAAGTATGTCTAACCTTCAGACCTAGTAATCACCAAAGTTACAGATAGGCTTCCATTGCTTGTTCTGCTAAATGAAAACCTGTTCCCATTAATTAAGAGTGCATGAAAATATTATTACAGACTCACCCTGAAATTAGGAGCACAGTGTGTCCAAAGTTTCTTATTTTGGATCAGATATAGAATCTAAGTTTCTCTTGAGGTTAATGAGTTGGAAACATTTGTTTCCTTGAAACCTTGTGGTGGACATTTTCTTACTCCGATAGGTATACTCATTGGTAGCTTATGTCTACTGAATACAATATACTTTTTCTGGTTAGGGATTTTGACTGCATTAGAATTTGGTTATGAAATAACTCAGTTAAGGAACAGATTAACTAGTGTCCAGTGTAGTCTGTGAAGATTAATTAATGTTTTTAAGTTCTCTAAGTATACAGCTAGAAAATATTTTTAGATTGCAGATTAGTTGTTATAATCGTGATCATTTTTATAATTGTTGAACTCTGTTCTCTCTCTGGGGCTTAAGAGGACACTAATGCAACACTTTGCATGTAGAAACAGGACCTAGACCTGAATCCTTGCCTGTCCCTCCCTTCCTTGGGTCTAGGTTTCTGTTTTTAACCACATGTGGGCAAGAAGACCAGGGTGTTTATAGGAGGCTGTGGAGCCTGAGGACAAGGTTCTCTCATGGGAGTAATTACTCACAAAAGAATTTCTTTAGGGGGCTGAGAGATTAACTCACTTCTTTCACAGGGAATAGAGGGCAGGCTTACAGTCAGTGTGGAAAGAACAGGCTCTGGGAGCACTTCAATCCTCCTGCTAAGAATAGGAAATACCTCAGCTATGCTGATGGGCTTCTTATAGCACAGGAGCATGGGGAGAGAACAAAACTCACTGAAGTCATTTTTGCTTACTGTGCACAGTAACTTAAAGCTTATTGTGATATAGGAAATCATAAGTGTTTTAATCGTAAACAATGTGTTTTTTAACCATAAGGCTGAAAGGGACTTCCAGGAATCATCCAATCTTATTCTCTACTTTTTGTAAAGATTTGTCTAAGCAACTATTCTAAACATATGGTTATTCTCTCCATACTTAAAAATACCTGTGGGAAGCATATCTTAAAAGCATCCTTGACAATCCACTTCATTATCTAGTACTTGGTGATAGGGTTTGGAAAAAGAATTGTATATACATTCAATTTGTCAGAAAAATAACAAGCTCTTTCTTAGTTTATATGATTTTACTTGGGGAAGAGTAGCTATTTACATTGTCACAAATGTCACAATGAATATGCCAGAGATCTATTAAATATCACAAACAAGATGTAAACTACATTTTTCATAGAATATAATCTAAATGTATCTTTGAAGGTATAGTCTGAGGCAATGGTCTGATCTATTACCATATTGCCAACCTAGTACAGTTGACTTATTATAGCTACACTATTCCTACATGTATTTGCAAAATACAGTATAAAATGGCATTTCATTCTAGCTGCAGTCGTAGAATTTAGAGGCTGTGAAAAAGCATTGCATTTTTATATGTCCTATAGAATACAATACATGTATCCTCCATTAGGAATTGTGATTGTAATAATGGGTGGCTGTTGGTATTTCATTTGACTAATATCTATACGGTATTCTCATGTACAAACTATTAACATACATCATGCATTTTAGCATGGCAGATTAAATGGAATTTAAATGGATGTCCCTTTAGAAATCAAACGTTATTTAATTGGGGAAATGGCTCTAACCCACTCTAAAATGGATACTTTAAGATCCAATTTGGCACATATAGACCCTCTGTTTCAGTATTCTTTCCAGCAACTGATTTGAAGAAGTTACTTTATGACTAGCCATCAGTACCAAAGCTTCATGTTGGCATCAGTATCATTTTGATGGAGAGAATGTCATTGTTTACAAATAAATGAGTTATATAATGAAGTCAGAAACCCCATATGCACCCAAAATATACTGCACAATATGTGCTTTGTGAACCTTAATAAATAGGTAACAGCCATAATAAAAAGAATAATAATCAATGCCTGAAGAACACATATAGTTGAGGCTCTTGGCTTTGTAGTGTTGGGTGGAGAAGGGAAAGAAGAAACAGCTTCTAGTTAACAGTTTGGTCCAACTGTCTAAAATCTGCCTTGATGTTCATCTCTTCTTTTATATTTCAAATAGTTTTGATTTCCCTTTTAATACTTCATTATGTGTGGAATCCAGTGAGCTGTGTATGACCTATTGTGACTCTGAGACAGACACTGATGCCTGAGACTTGAGAGTGGGTTTGTGGATTCAGTGCTTCAAATATGAACATTCGGGGTCTCACACTGTTCTTATCCAGTGACAATAGTAACAGGAACATAGTGTTTTATTGTGAAAGTGCAAAATTGTGTGCCTCTCCAGGAAAAACAGAACAAAATAGGACAACAAATAAAGCAAAATCTCATTCACAAGTGCAGGAAGTCTTAATTTGAATTCCTCCGAAGAGTTACAGCAATAAAGCAAAATTAAATTGATAGATACAAAAGGCAAAATCGCAGAGAATTTGGAAAACTGCCAGGCTGTGTTTTTCCTACAGAATCATATTGATACCAGTTGAAATGGTATATTTGAGGTTGTGAGGTATGAAGAGGGAGCTCAAGGTTATCACCATTATTAAATATATTTTTTGAAGGCTCCTTGGGTTCCTGACTTGCTGAGGGCAAGTTTGTGGATCATCAGAGCAGACAGTAAAACTTCTACATGTAGGTTTCTGTCTTGTCATGCATTTTAAGCACAACTTAACCAATGCCCAGACCCTCTCCTACTCTATACTGTCACTGGAAACCATCTCACCAAGTCAAGTTTGGCTCTGTCAAACACCATTCCCTCTGTAGCACTGAACCTAACATGGCCATAGAAAGAGTTGTTGATGCCTGTTTCAGGCAGATTGCAAGACCCACACAACTCTAGGCCCAAGTAACAAAGCACTGCTGAAGTGAACTAACTATTCTCAGTTGTGCTAGGGCATTACTTACACCTGTAGCTTCTCCCTGCTTTCTTCAAAATACTATCTGGCTGCAAGCATTTGGTATAACTTCCATAAATGTTCCTTCAGAATGAGTTACACATGGCTCTGAATAGGCTCTGGGGGGCACCAGATGTCTTTCAGCCAACAGTACCTAGAAACTCAAGTCTGAGAACAAAGCCCCATATTGTAGCCTGGGTATTTCTATTATTAAACTATAGATCTTCAGCTACAAAAATTATGTCATTTCAGAGGCTTCTATAAGCATATCTTATTAGATATAACCTGAAAAACATGATGCACCAGAGGCTTAATTATTAAAGTTTAACATATCACAGTCTGAGTGAGGATTCTTTAAGCATAGCTCTTGATATGAATACACTTAATTTACAACCAGCTGATTGAACATACACATAAATTGTGTTAACATGATTGAAAGAATTTTATTGTTAAATGGATAAACTGACCCCAGCTGTGGACTCAAATTAAGCCTCCTCACAGTAGTGAAAGAAGAACAGACACTGATATTATACACAGATTAACATAAATTTTGTCAGAGCATTTTGAGATAGTGTGCAAAATTCCTTCCTCACACTTGATTCAAACAGTTGAAGCCTAAGTATTATTTTCCTGTCACCTTTCTGTTTCCTTCCTTCCTTTGTTCCTTCTTTCCTTCCTTCTTCCTTTCATTAAAAAAAAGTCATTGATACATTTATAAATAGGAAGAATCACAGCTAATCTTATGTTGTAGAATAGTTTTAGTTTTATAAAGTAATAAATATTCTGTGTGTGTGTGATTGTCTGTGTGTTGAATGTAGATACTACATGATTTAAAAGAGTGACATTTTGGAAGGACTTGGGATGTAGAGAAGTAAAATTTCTGTCTTTATTTATTTATTTTTCTTTTTTAAAATTTGGGCTGCACTAGGCCTTCGTTGTGGCACGCAGGCTTCTCTTGTTGCGGCGTGCAGGCTCCAGAGTGCTCGGGCTCAGTAGTTGCAGTGCACGGCCTTCTCTCTTAGTTGTGGCACGTGGGCTTAGTTGCCCCGCAGCATGTGGCATCTTAGTTCCCTGACCAGGGATTGAACCTGCATCCCTTGCATTTAAAGGTGGATTCTTAACCACTGGACCACCAAGGAAGTTCCTGTGTCTTATTTCTATTGTGTTGTGACCAGACCATAGCTTCAGCCATGTGCTTCATTGCCAATTCCATCCTTATTAAGAAATGTTCAATGGTTCCTGTTCAGTGGTTCAACTCATCAGCTTGGCAGTAGCTGACTACTTTAGGAAGCTTGGCAGTATCTGACTACCTTAGGGACACAAATTACTGGACTTTACCTTCAGAGATTTGGATTCAGTAGATCGCAGGTGGAGGCCTAGGAATCTGTATTTAGAAAATCACTCTAGGTAATGCTAATATACAGCCAGATTTGGGAATCAATGAAGAATATTCAAATAATCCCAATTACTAGGAATAAATGCAAGTTGACTAAGATAGAAATATGTTATTTCATTTATACTTATTTTGAAAAGCTAAATACTCCAGGCTTAATAGCATTATTTCTTTCACAAGTTTTTAATTTTAGCTTTGGTTTCAAATTTATAGTCTGCTTTTTGAGCATAAGTCTTCAAGCTTCAAATCAACACTGATAAGCATGAGCGATGAATATTGCTCACTATAGGGCTATTAGACATACTAGGTACAGTATAACTTTCTTAATTACTGCCAAAGCTGTGCAGTACATAACAATATTTGTTGATCCTTACCAACAAGATATGAACTATGAACGTTAGGACAGAGAAGCAAATGTCAAAGTGACAGCCTTATTCCCAAATGTTTTGATTTTTATGTTTGAAACATCACCAAGTTGATACTTAGTCTCACTCTGTACTTTTCTCATTGAATTGTATATTCATCTAAAACTTATTTCCTAGCAATATCTTATAACAACCTTTCAAGCAATAATCTAAGCCATGATGATGATGCCATATGAAACTTGCACTTCTGTGCACCTCATAGAACCCTTAGGGAAACAGAGAAATGTTTTATATAAGCAATAATATAGGTAGTGTGGACTTTTAAAAGATATTCACCATTCTACTACAGTAAAATGAGCAGTAAGTGATAGATAATTATCTGAGCAGATAACATGCTTAATTTCTCTCACAACTCCTTCATTTGCACACATGCTATGAAGTAATTAATATATTTTGATCAGATTGTTTCTGATGTATAATTATTGATACCTATCATAATATGATTTCTATTCCTCTCAAAAGATTGTGTATGTATTGTTACCCAGATTTTCAGATCTTTGTGCTATATAGTAAATAGGAGTGTTTAAGGATAGATAAATGAGCAAAAGTATAGTATGGGCTAGATAAGCTGATCGAGAGTAGGCTTGGCAAAAATACAGATGCATCTTGGGACAAGTTAATTTTTCTGTTGGTTTGATAAGGTCTGAAATGATGAAAGATTAAAGATAAAAAGAATTATTATCACTGTTCTCTGTGATGGTAAATGTTTAGTAAGTACAATACTATTTTGGCTTCAGAATATGATTGGTTGAAATTCATCTGTAGTATAATTTTAAAATGTCTGAAAATCCTTATGTAGTCATATTTAAAATAACCTGTCCTTCTCAGCCATTTTGATGATACCACTAAAGCTTGCAGGTTTTGAAATGAATAATTCATATTTTTACTTTCCTTAAAATATAATTTTAATCGTGGCACAGTCAATAATAATCAGCCCTTTAATAGTTAAATTACTCCTCCATCATTTAGAATAATGAATTAGGATTACAGTTAAAACTAACTAGTAAATTTATGATACACTGAGGTACTTCTAATCATCCGATTATTATTTAGCAAAATCATAAAGCTTAGAATCCATTCCTAAGCCTCTAAATAAGATTACAGTTCCTATTATTGCCTAGGTGGTTAAACTCTCTTCTAGTCTTGAATCTGAACACAATTAGAGTCGTGGGTGGGTTTGTTAGTATTTTACCTTCCTATTACCAACAGCAAAACTTAACATCCTCCTACCCACAATTTATAAAATTCTCCTATATAAATCAAACAGGGTTGTTGAGTCACTGAGAAAGTGTTATTTTCCCACTGAGAAAGCATTTGACAATCATCTTTATGTATATCATTGGATGCTTAACGCTTAATAAGCATGCCTTTGTTAATAAATAATAAAAAATAATTAATTTGAATCCATTAAATTATAGTGAATCTATTTTCTCAGTTAATTCATCTTGTTGCTGATCAGACCACTCTTAATATTAGACTTAGGTACTATTGCTTATTATTTGAAAACAGAAGAGACAAGAAAAACTAAATGGCAAGCCTAAGTAGTAGCTTGTTTCTAATTCTTTTGATACATATTTTAAAAATAAAGGAATTGGTTTATATTTAACCTTCTGCTGTGGCCTTTTGGCTAGTTGGAGATAAAGAAGGGATTCTACTAAATGAATTTTTACTGTGGGCTATTAAGTATAATTAAATATAAGTAGGACAGTAATGTATTAGTTGGGGTAAAATCAAAATTGTGAAAAATTTCTTCTTCACACCCCCGCACTCTTTAAAGACAATTCTTCCCATTTTACTGCCTGGCAGTTACACGTCAGACTCAGAACACCGGGACAGATGGAGGGGGTGGGATGGGCAGGAACTTTAGATGAGATTGAGCAAAGAAATTTAACTTTTTTCTTTGTGAAAGTATATATACTCTTAAAGGGAAGCAGTTTTCATAATAGACACATGTAGTTTAGTGAAAGCCAAATGAATATTTGCTCATTTTTATTTTAAAAAGAAAAGAGAAAAAATCCCTCAGGAGCTATTTTCAGTTTTCTTAGGAGGTAGCAGCAACCTCTCAGCAGGGGCACACATCAGTGAAACTGGGATTAGAAACTCACAAAGCTATATATAGAAACTCTCTGAAGGTGGCAGATAGAACTAGTCTTGGTTACAGTGATGAAGGTAAATGAAAGTGTGAGAACATCTGGGCTTAAGGAACAAAGAAGGCCAAATACCAGCCCCTCTGTATGTCACAGAAAAGCCTGCTAAAATTAACACAAAAGAACAGACTATAGGTGTTCAAGTGATATTAAAACAAAACTTTTTTTTTCCTTTTATAGCATGCTGGCTGAGCTAACATTCCATGAGAAGAATACAATTTCATTTTATACATCATTTTTTTTTGTTTTGACATTATAGAAATTATATCATTCCCTAGGTGGAAAATTTAATCACAAAGAATGAGAAATATTCTGTATACTAACATCTGTAAAATGGCTTTAGGGGGCTATACTCTATTCCATATTCTTCTTCACATTGTTCTCAAATTGGGCTTCAGCTGCAAGCAAAACAAGTGCTCAACTTTAGAGTAGATAAAAGCCTTTATGACTCCAGGCCTATCCATCTTATTCTGGGATGTTCCAAAGAAATGGAACTGGGGAGAGAGTTACCCCACAGCATTTGATGGTATTCTGTGGGAGAGATGAAGATGTACTCCCAGTCTTTTAAAATTAAGTGGTTAAGTAGTCTCTAATCATCATTCAACGATGTTTCACTTATATGTAGCTAGTTAATTCTAGCAGAGTTTGTTTAGAATAGAAATTTTAAAAGGAAGAAACAAACCTGAACAATTTTTAATCAGAGTTATCAGTTAGGAAACTAATTTGGGACAAAGATTTGCTGTCTTGAAAATCAACTTACTTATATCCGAAATTCAGAATGCTAAAGACTTTTGAAAATTTTCTAAAGGTATCAAGTGGTTCAGCACTGAAAAAGAATAATAATTTTGTTGATGGATTCCTTAAGGTTTTATGTCCTGGAGATAATAAAGAATTATAAATTACATTTCAATTATTTTTTTCTCTATGTTTTCCAGTTGTTGCAGGAAAGATGTAGAAGATGTCATAAATAAGACAGAGTTACAAATTTTGGCATTGAGCCATGGTTTACAAATTTGGCAACATTCTTTTACTTAAAATAATAAAACTGTTTTTAATAATATAAGGGTTAAAGATAAAAGACAAGTATACTGTATTCAAATTTGACTATGAAAGGATTTAGAGCAAGAATCTCAACGTCTCTAAATAAAATCTAAAAACTTACCTTCATATCCTTTGAACAATAAATATAAATATTCCTACATATTTTCTGACAAAAAGAAGCTGTGCATTTCCATACTTAATGAAACCTCAATTCCTAGAACAATTCTACTTTTATTGACTTGCAAGAAGCATTCCTCACTAACTTTCAAAGTTGGCAAGAGAGTATGGCTTTCTTCTGAGAATGGGATGATCTGTATAAACATATTTGTGTATAACCACTTAAAATTCCCCTGCCACTTATAAGCTTTTTTAAAAAAGTTCAATTCTCCATAGTTAAAGTGAAGCAAACTCCATGTTGGAGTGGCCAGATAGTTTATCAACAACAGGAAATCCCCCCTTCAAATTTTATTGGTATAAATTACCAGGTTAAAATCAGAGCCTAACCTTGGCTTTAAGTTTCAGATAAATTGCTTTTCTATTATTTGACTAGAAAGTATTATCAAGAAGAAGAAATTAATTATTATGTTAGACAATTGAGACCTTGGCATCTATAGAGGTTTCATCAGTTAAGAGAAACATAAGTTTTAAAAAATAACATGTTTTTCTTTTCTACTGAAGTTAAACATGTTTTCAAGTATCAGGGTCACCCTTTTTGGACAATCTATTTTTTACTGCTACAAATATCTTAATTTGGAAAAATCCTCTTATTTTTACATAGTAATTTTTTTCCTTGGATACCACACTGCTAAAGACTGAAATAGAAAATAAACTTCTTCTATCTGTAGGGAAATTGTTTTCTAAAAACTACTTCCCAATAAGGCAAATACACCAACTACTACTTGATTTTACTGGCTCTTTACCTATAGATGACCTCTTGCATCCTGTATACCCTTCTGTAACTCAGTTTTGCATAGCATGGTGTTTTGGGTTCTTTTTTGAGGGTTTGAAAATGTTTCCTATCAATTTTATATCTACTGTATTGAAAAAGCAATATAGAGTGTATTCCAAATTTCTTAGCTCTATGTCTTTAGATTTTAGCATATATTCAGATCGATGTTTATAACCACAGTTTTGATTTTTTGACTAGAATTTAAAAATTACCATGTTCCTAAGTACAAAATCACAGGTTGGATCATTTTATGATAGCTATATTGAGGGATCAACCATTGACAAATCCAAATCCAAAACCTTTTTTTTTTCAGGGAAAATTCAATCATTTCTAGCAGAGTATATGATCCATAATGGAAAAGAAGTGAAATATCTTATTTAAAAGTGTAATAATGAGGAAGACAGAAGAGTATGTTTTTCATTTTAGATACCCCTAGCACTACAATAATTTGAACAAGTCTTGAACAAGATTTAAGCAATCTTTAATCCCTAAAACTGAAAATTTTATTCTTTCCTTTTTTTATGTTAGTGTATTAATATTACATTCAAACTTCTTAATAAGTTGTCTACATGCCATACATTGGTTTGCATTCATTAACAGAAAATTATGTAGAAATAATACAGCTTTCTTTTTTCTCTCTGGAAAGATTTGCTTCAGTAAGTCAAATACATTTGAATTTTGGTTCTTACTTCTCATTTGGACTTCTTTGTTGTACACCTCAGGGATCTTCTACTGTAACAAATCAGGTAGTCAGTCAAAGGAAGGGATATGAAAAATTCAGAAAAGTTAAAACTTCAAAAGGGAAGACTTTCTATGTTGATCAACTTTTCTTTATTCCACACTGACATTTATTTTGAAATTGTGAAAAAGTAGGCAGCTTCCATATAAATTGACACCTATGAAAATACAAATTACTTTCTTCCTGTGATTTTCAGTGTTAAGAAAACCTTTGTCTTGAAATGATAGAGAATCTTAATACTTGTTCATGAAGAAATATGACCTTCAATACCTTTACCAATTTTATTTTTTGAGGGAAATATTTTCAATAATGAATGTAAAAATGGAAGAGATATGGCTGAGGAAAACAGAAGAAATTAAGAAGAATTAAGATAACATTTGAACAGCTGTGAGCCACAGTCCCATTTTCTCCCTCTATTTTGTTGCCTCTTACTAAATTGATATCTAAGGCCCAGATTGGGAAAAATAACAAAATCATTGTCTCCTTTAAGTATTTGGAGATAAGCAAAAATTATTCCAACTGTGTGGAAATTGAGTCACATAATAATGGCAGTTTTTTACTACTAGATAAGTCAGGTTAGGTTCAAATGGAAAAATTGTCCATGGACAAAAAGGCTTTCCGATTTTCTTAGAGTTGAATTAACAGCTTTAAGAAAAAAAAATTTCCTGAAAAATTTGCTGGGGAAAAGCTATAAAATTTTATAACAACTACCTGTAATTACATTATGACTTTGATAATCAAGTGACAAAGCTGTCTCATTATGCTTTTAAAATGTACCAATTAAATACATTCCAGAAGTAATACATATCATTCCTCATTTCAAAATCAACATACCAGAATTCTGACACTTCAGCTGTGAGTAGCCATTTTACAAAACCAAAAGTTCTCATTTCCCTAACAGAACTTTAGATTAAAAACAAATACAAACAAAAACTTGCCTACTGATTTCAACGTATAAGGTAAATAGCCAAAGCATTTCCATCAAACATTCCAGTATCATGTAATAATAAGTAGGTTTCCCAACCCACTTAATAAAAACAAATTGTTATATCGTGCTAGGCCTTCATTCACTTCCTCTACATGGGGTAGGTTTTATTTAACCAGATACCTGAATTATTTTAATGTTTTGTCCAGTTCATTTGCTGTAATCACATGGGTCTAAATTTTTAGTTTGGCTTGCAATGTAAACAATATTGGGCATTTGCTATTTTATTATCAGATTATGCTTTATAAATCATTACTTTTAAAAATCTAGTTATCGCAAACTTAAATTACAATGTTATCAAATAATATGATACGTAGTAATATATCCATAAAGCATGGTTAAATTGAATATATTTTGAAATGTCAAGCAATCTTTTGTTTTTCAACGGTGACTGCATCTCTTAAACATGTATCATTAATTATAAAATTTTAATTCAGTGTTTCACATTATATTTTAAGATATTTTTCTTTACTCAATAGTATAAGTTTAGAGAACATTTTTCTGATTGAAAAGATAAAATATGCCTCATTTCATTAGAATTTTAAGAATACTAGTATGTGTAAAAGTATATAAGCACTTATAGAATTATAAACATCCACTGTATGTACTTTACTTTTAATGTAACACTACTTTTAATTCATTGGATTGTGCTTATTTATAATTGTTCTAAATTATGCATGATGTATGTAAATAGCATGTTTCATTATGTAAAATGTCTTTGTATTTACAGACTGAAGAACAAGGAAAATTTGTATATGAAAAATGAATGATTAAAAACCTGGGATTCTTATAAAACAAAGTGGAAATAACAGTTCTGTGTTATATTTACATAATTCATTACAAAACTCTGTTTAAGCCACAGATTTATTTACCTTATAAGTGGAAACTGTCACTTATAAAATATTTAAATCAATAAATGATACCAAAAAGGAGAAGTCTATATATTCTTATTTTTTTAAACATTTTTTTTGGAATATAATTGCCTTACAATGTTGTGTTAGGTTCTGCCGTATAACAAAGTGAATCAGCTATATGTATATGTATATCCCCATATCCCCTCCATCTTGCATCTCCCTCCCACCCTCCCTATCCCACCCCTCTAGGTGGTAACAAAGCACCGAGCTCATCTCCCTGTGCTATGTGGCTGCTTCCCACTAGCTATCTATTTTATATTTGGTAGTGTATATATGTCCATGCCACTCTCTCACTTCATCCCAGCTTACAATATAATTCCTCCTCCTGGTGTCCTCAACTCCATTCTCTACATCTACATCTTAATTCCTGTCTTGCCCCTAGGTTCTTCAGAACCATTTTTTTTCTTTTTTTTAGATTCCACATATACATGTTAGAATATAGTATTTGTTTTTCTCTTTCTGACTTACTTCACTCTGTATGACAGACTGTAGGTCCATCCACCTCATTACAAATAACTCAATTTCATTTCTTTTTATGGCTGAGTAATAGTCCATTGTATATATGTGCCACATCTTTATCTATTCAACTATTGATGGACACTTAAGTTGCTTCCATGTCCTGGCTATTGTAAATAGAGCTGCAATGAACATTTTAGTACATGACTCTTTTTGAATTATGGTTTTCTCAGAGTATATGCCCAGTAGTCAGACTGCTGGGTCGTATGGTATTTCTATTTTTACTTTTTAAAGGAACCTCCACACTGTTCTCCTTAGTGGCTGTATCAATTTACATTCCCACCAACAGTGCAAGAGGGTTCTCTTTTCCCAAACCCTCTCCAACATTTATTGTTTGTAGATTTTTTGATGATGGACATTCTGACTGGTGTGAGGTGATACCTCATTTTAGTTTTGATTTGCATTTCTCTAATGATGAGTGGTGTTGAGTATCCTTTCATGTGTTTGTTGGCAATCTGTACATCTTATTTGGAGAAATGTCTATTTAGGTTTTCTGCCTGTTTTTGGATTGTGTTGTTTCTTTTTTGATATTGAGCTGCATGAGCTGCTTATAAATTCTGGAGATAAATCCTTGGTCAGTTGTTTCGTATGGAAATATTTTCTCCCATTCTGAGGGTTGTGTTTTCATCTTGTTTATGTTTTCCTTTGCTGTGCAAAAGCTTTTAAGTATCATTAGGTCCCATTTGTTTATTTATTTTTTATTTCCATTTCTCTAGGAGATGGGTCAAAAAGGATCTTGCTGTGATTTATGTCCTAGAGTGTTCTGCCTCTGTTTTCCTCTAAGAGTTTTATAGTGTCTGGCCTTACATTTAGGTATTTAATCCATTTGGAGTTCGTTTTTGTGTGTGGTGTTAGGGAGTGTTCTAATTTCATTCTTTTCCATGTAGCTGTCCAGTTTTCCCAGCACCACTTATTGAAGAGGATGTCTTTCCTCCATTATATATTCTTTCCTCCTTTATCAAAAATAAGGTGACCATATGTGCCTGGATTTATCTCTGAGCTTTCGATCTTGTTTGACTGATCTACATTTCTGTTTTTGAGCCAGTACCATACTGTCTTGATTAGTGTAGCTTTGTAGTATAGTGAAGTCAGGGAGCCTGATTCCTCCAGCTTCATTTTTCTTTCTCAAGATTGCTTTGGCTATTTGGGGTCTTTTATATTTCCATACAAGTTGTGATTTTTTTTGTTCTAGCTCTGAGAAAAATATCACTGGTAGTTTGATAGGGATTGCATTGAATCTGTAGATTCCTTTGGGTAGTATAGTCATTTTCACAATGTTGATTCTTCCAATCCAAGAACATGGTATATCTCTCCATCTGTTTCTATCATCTTTAATTTCTTTCATCAGTGTTTCATAATTTTCTGCATACAGGTCTTTTGTCTCCTTAGGTAGGTTTATTCCTAGGTATTTTATTCTTTTTGTTGCAATAGTAAATGGGAGTGTTTCCTTAATTTCTCTTCCAGATTTTTCATCATTAGTGTGTTGGAATGCAGGAGATTTCTGTGCATTAATTTTGTATCCTGCTACTTTACCAAATTCATTTATTAGCTCTGGTAGTTTTCTGGTAGCATCTTTAGGATTCTCTAAGTATAGTATCATGTCATCTGCAAACAGTGACAGCTTTACTTCATGTTTTCTCATTTGGATTCTTTTTCTTCTCTGATTGTTCTGGCTAAAACTTCCAAAACTCTGTTGAATAATAGTGGTGAGAGTGGACAAACTTGTCTTGTTCCCAATCTTAGAGGAAATGGTTTCTGTTTTTCACAATTGAGAATGATGTTTGTTGTGTGTTTTTCACATATGTCCTTTACTGTTTTAAGGTAATTTCCCTCTATGCCTACTTTCTGGAAGGTTTTTATCATAGAAGCGTGTTGAATTTTGTTGAACGCTTCTTCTGCATCTATTGAGATGATCATTTGCTTTTCTCCTTCACTTTGCTTTTATGGCTTACCACATTGATTGATTTGCATATATTGAAGAATCCTTGCATTGTTGGGATAAACCCCACTTGATCATGGTGTATGATCCGTTTAATGTGCTGTTGGATTTTGTTTGCTTGTTATTTCATTGACAATTTTTGCATCTATGTTCACCAGAGATATTGACCTGTAGTTTTGTTTCTTTGTGACATCTTTGTCTGGTTTTGGTATCAGGGTGATGGTGACCTCATAGAATGAGTTTGGGAGTGTTCTTCCTTCTGCTATATTTTGGAAGATTTGAAAAGGATAGATGTTAGCTCTTCTCTAAATGTTTTATAGAATTCTCCTGTGAAACCATCTGGTCCTGAGCTTTTGTTTGTTGGAAGATTTTTAATCTCAGTCTCAATTTCAATGCTTGTGATTGGTCTCTTCATATTTTCTATTTCTTCCTGATTCAGTCTTGGAAAGTTCTGCTTTTCCATGAATTTGTCCATTTCTTCCAGGTTGTCTATTTTATTGGCATAGAGTTGCTTGTAGTAATCTCTCATGATCCTTTTTATTTCTGCAGTGTCAGTTTTTACTTCTCTTTTTTCATTTCTAATTCTATTGATTTGAGGCTTCTCCCTTTTTTTCCTGATGAGTCTGGCTAATGGTTTATCAATTTTATCTTCTCAAAGAACCAGCTTTTAATTTTATTGATCTTTGCTCTCATTTCCTTCATTTCTTTTTCATTTATTTCTGATCTTATCTTTATGATTTGTTTCCTTCTGCTAGCTTTGAGGGGTTTTTTGTTCTTCTTTCTCTAATTGCTTTAAGTGTAAGGTTAGGTTGTTTATTTGAGATATTTTTTGTTTCTGGAGGTACGATTGTATTGTTATAAACTTCCCTCTTAGAACTGCTTTTGCTGCATGCCAAAGGTTTTGGTTCATTATGTTCTCATTGTCATTTATTTCTAGGTATTTTTAAATTTCCTCTTTGATTTCTTCAGTGATCTCTTGGTTAGTTAGTAGTGTATGGTTTAGCCTCCATGTGCTTGTTTTTTTTTTTTTTTTTACAGACATTTCCTGTAATTGATATCTAGTCTCATAGCATTTTGGTTGGAAAAGATATTTGATAGGGTTTCAATTTTCTTGAACTTACCAAGGCTTTATTTGTGACCCAAGATATGCTTTATCCTGGAGTTCACTCCACGAGCACTTGGGAAGAAAGTTTATTCTGTTGTTTCTGAATGGAATGTCCTATAAATATCAGTTAAGTCCATCTTGCTTAATGTGTCATTTTAAGCTTGTGTTTCCTCATTTATTTTCACTTTGGATGATCTATCCATTGGTGAAAGTGGGGTGTTAAAGTCCCCTACTATTATTTTGTTATGTTGATTTCCCCTTTTATGACTGTAAGCATTTGCCTTATGAATTGAGGTGCTCCTATATTGGGTTTATAAATACTTACAATTGTTATATCTTCTTGGATTGATCCCTTGATCATTATGTAGTGTGCTTCTTTGTCTCTTTTAATAATCATTATTTTAAACGCTATTTTGTCTGCTCTGAGAATTGCTACTCGAGCTTTCTTTTGATTTCCATTTGCATGAAATATATTTTTCCATCCCCTCACTTTCAGTCTGTGTGTGTCCCTACATATGAAGTGGGTCTTTTGTAGACAGCATATATATGGGTCTTGTTTTTGTAACCATTCAGCTAGTCTATGTCTTTTGGTTGGAGCATTTAATCCATTTATATTTAAGGTAGTTATCAACATATATGTTCTATTATCATTTTCTTAATTGTTTTGGGTTTGTTATTGTTGGTCCTTTCTTTCTCTTGTGTTTCCTGCCTAGAGAAATTTCTTTAGCACTTGTTGTAAAGCTGGTTTGGTGGTGCTGAATTCTCTTAGATTTTGCTTGTCTGTAAAGATTTTAATTTCTCTGTTGAATCTGAGTGAGATCCTTGCTGGCTAGAGTGATCTTGGTTGTAGGTATTTCCCTTTCATCACCTTAAATATGCCCTGCCACTCCCTTCTGGCTTGCAGAATTTCTGCTGAACCTTCAGCTGTTAACCTTATAGGTATTCCCTTTTATGTGATTTGTTGTTTTCCCTTGCTGCTTTAATATTTTTTTCCTTTTATTGAATTTTTGATAGTTTGTTTAATATGTGTCTTGGCATGTTTTTCCTTGGATTTATCTTGTATGGGACTCTCTGTTCTTGCTGGACTTGATTGACTACTTCCTTCCCCATATTAGGGAAGTTTTTAACTATAATCTCTTCAAATATTCTCTCAGTCCCTTTCTTTTTCTCTTCTTCTTCTGAGAACCCTATAATTTGAATGTTGGTGCATTTAATGTTGTCCCAGACGTCTCTGAGACTGTCCTAAATTCTTTTCATTCTTTTTTCTTTATTCTGTTATGTGGTAGTTATTTCCACTTTTTTATCTTCTAGGTTACTTATCCATTCTTTTTCCTCAGTTATTCTGCTATTGTTCCATCTAGAGAATTTTTAATTTCATTTATTGTGTTGTTCATCACTGTTTGTTTGTTCTTTACTTCTTCTAAGTACTTGTTAAACGTTTCTTGTATTTCCTCCATTCTTTTTATTTCCAACATTTTGGATCATCTTTACTTTCATTGCTCTGAATTCTTTCTTGGGTAGACTGCCTACTTCCTCTTCATTTGTTTGGTCTGGTGAGATTTTACCTTTCTCCTTCATCTGCTGTATGTTTTTCTGTCTTCTCATTTTTCTTAACTTACTGTTTTGGGTCTCCTTTTCACAGGCTGCAGGTTCGTAGTTCCCTTTGTTTTTGGTGTATGTCCCCAGTGGCTAAGGTTGGTTCAGTGAGTTGTGTAGACTTCCTGGTGGAGGGCACTGGTGCCTGTGTTCTGGTGTATGAGGCTAGATCTTGTCTTTCTGGTGGGCAGGACCATGTCCAGTACTATGTTTTGACGTGTCTGTGGCCTTATTATGACTTTAGGCAGACTCTCTGCTAATGGGTGGGGTTGTGTTCCTGTCTTGCTAGTTGTTTGGCATAAGGTGTGCAGCACTGTAACTTGCTGGTCATTAGGGTTGAGATGGAGATCTCTGGGAGAGCTTTTGCTGTTTGATATTACATAAATTTGGGAGGTCCCTGGTGGACCAATGTGCTGAACTCGGCTCTCTTACCTCAGAGACACTGAGCTGTCTACTGCCTGGAGCACCAAGACACTTTCAGGCACATGGCTCAGAAGAAAGGGAGAAAAATAGAAATAAAGTAAGAATAAAATAAAATAAAGTTATTAAGCTGAAAAATAAAAAGATTGTTAAAATAAAGTGTTTTAAAGTAATAAAAGAGAAAGAAAAGAGAAACAAAACCAAAAAACAAATCAACCAATAATAACAAGCACTAAAAATTATACTAAAAAAATAATAAAAGACAGACAGAACCTTAGGACAAATGGCATAGCAAAACTATACATACAAAATCACACAAAGAAGCATACACATACCCACTGACAAAAAGAGAAAAAGGAAAAATATATATCTATATATCTATATATCTATATCTATCTCTCTATCTATCTATCTATATATATAAAGGAAGAGAGCAACCAAATCAATAAACAAATCTACCAATGATAATAAACTATAAATACTAAAGGAATATAAATATAAAACCAGAAACAAATTAGATGCAGAAAGGAAACCCCAAGTCTACAGTTACTCCCAAAGTCCACGGCCTCAATTTTGGGATGATTCGTTGTCTATTCAGGTATTCCAGAGATGCAGCATACATCAAGTTGATTGTGGAGATTTAATCTGCTGCTGCTGAGGCTGCTGGGAGAAATTTCCCTTTCTCTTCTTTGTTCACGCAGTTCCTGGGGTTCAGCTTTGGATTCGGCCCCGCTTCTGCATGTAGGTTCCCTGAGGGCATCTGTTCTTCACTCAGACAGGACGGGGTTAAAGTAGCATCTGATTAGGGGGTTCTGGCTCACTCAGGCAAGGTGGAGGGAGGGGTATGGAATGTGGGGTGAGCTTGTAGCAGCAGAGGTTGGCATGACATTGCAACAACCTGAAGCACTCCCTGTGTTCTCCCAGGGAAGTTTTCCCTCCATCACGGCACCCTGTCAGTGGCAGGCTGCACAGGTTCTGGGGGTGGTGTTGATAGTGACCTGTGCTTGCACACAGGCTTCTTGGTGGCTGCAACAGCAGCCTTAGCATTTCATGCCCATCTCTGGTGTCTGTGCTGTTAGCTGTGGCTCATACCCATCTCTGGAGCTTGTTTAGGTGATGCTCAGAATCCCCTCTCCTCGTGCACCCCAAAACAATTGTCTCTTGCCACTTAGGCAGTTCCAGACTCTTTCCCAGTCTCCTTCCCAGCTAGCTGTGGTGCACTAGCCCCCTTCAGGCTGTGTTCACACAGCCAACCACAGTCCTTTCCCTGGGATCTGACCTCTGAAGCTGAAGCCTCAGCTCCCAGCCCCCACCCACCCTGGCGGGTGAGCATACAAGACTCTTAAGCTGGTGAGTGCAGGTAAGCATTAATCCTCTTTGTGGGAATCTCTCTGCTTTGCCCTATGTACCCCTATTGCTGCAGTCTCCTCCATGGTTCCTAAGCTTCCCCCGCCCACCACCCCCCATCTCCGCCAGTGAAGGGTCTTCCTAGTTTGTGGAAACTTTTCCTCCTTCACAGCTCCCTCCCCGAGGTGCAGGTCCCGTCCCTATTCTTTTGTCTCTGCTTTTTCTTTTTTTCCCCCCTACCCAGGTACCTGGTTATTTTCTTGCCTTTTGGGAAGTCTGAGGTCTTCTGCCAGCGTTCAGTAGGTGTTCTGTAGGAGTTGTTCCACATGTAGATGTATTTCTGATGTATTTGTGGGGAGGAAGGTGATCTCCATGTCTTACTCCTCTGCCATATTGAAGGTCTCCTATAGATTCTTCTTAGTGTATTTTTTCACACCATGAATGACAATGACTTAGAGTATGAATGAAGAGTTAATGAAAGAATGGGGAACCAGTAAATGAATGAATGGAATGTTCACAGTGCATTAAAATTATGGCTGAAGATGATGCTACTGACACAACATCAAGCAGGGCCAATTTTGAATTATTTTTATAATATGAAACCTCTCCTAATTGTCTTACAAAACCTTAATGTCACAGTACTGGAACGAAGGCTTGGGAGGGAAGGCAGTACTCTTAATCTGATCTTTGCCAGGGCTTTTTTTAAACTGAGTAGTCTTATGGGTCTCCACTGCTCACTTCAATCTTATTTTTTACTTAATCTTTTTCAATCGTATCTCCTTTTTTCTCCTTTGTTTGTTTTTTTGTTTGTTTGTTTTGAGTACAGAATTCATTAGTCATTAGCATTCTCCAAATTTTTTGTTCAAACCACACAGCTCTATCCTAAACTTGGTGCCTTCACTTGAAACCTTGACAAATACAACAAGAAGAAGTGAACACACAATTTCTGGCTCCCCATGTTACCAAACTCACCATGGTCGGCTGCTTGTTACTCAAAATCCAATAATTCAAGAGGCAAGTGTCAGTAGAAAGGAAAGGCACTTTAATCAGAAAAGCCTGCAATCTGGGGAGCTGGTGGACTCATGTCCAGAGACCAACTCCAAAGATTCCACTGAGCCATGACAGTCTTTAAAGAAAAAAATGAGGGGAAAGAAGAAACTCCGTGAATCATCAAGACAAGATTTTGGGTTCTGCATCATTCTCCATTGCATGCATACTCGCTGACTCTTTCTTCAGACGTTATCCTGGCCAAGTGCTCTTCCTGTAGGATTGCTTAGTGGGGCTGTTGTGGGTAAAGAGCTAGTCATTTTTTTAAACTGCTTAATTCTTCCTTTTTACTTAGTTTTACCTAGGATAAGAATCAAAAGGTTAGACAAGACATTGTGTGCATTCAGGAGAGCATAAGTCAGGAGTTAGGTTAAATTGCCTATTGATCACATTCCTATAATTAGAATCTTCTAAGGTTAGAGGGGAATAGAAATGGGCAAACAGGAAAGGGGCAAAAAAGCTGCTTTCACTCACAACCACTTCCTATAGAACTGCAGACTCTTAGGGTACTTGATCTGCCTTCCAAGTTATCCAAGGTTGAAAATTTTACCAAGTGTTTTGCTACCACATAGCATATGTCCTCCTCGTTTGAAATTCACAAACTCCCACCCTGCCTTTAAGTCAGAGCCACAGAGATTATGCTTCTGTTACAGCAGCACTCATCTTCAAAGTTTATATTGTTTAGGATAGGATAGACTGCACTTAACAAAAAAATCCATACAAATAAACAGTTCATGCAATAAATGTGTATTGTATATGTCTGGACAGAGAGGTTCTAGGTGATAGTAAATGTGCTTCATGCTTCATTCAGGAACCCAGTTTGATGGTGGCTCTGCCTGGTAGGATTTTATAGGCTAGCCATTGTAGCAGCATAGATGACTTTCATTCACATTCCTGCCTAGAGACTCAATCACATAGCTACATCTAATAGCAAGATAAGATGAAAAATGTACTCCAATTGTGTATCTACAGATTTTGATGAACAGCTAACCATTTCTGCCACAATTATTTTTTTAACTTCACATTATTTATTACCTTATTCTCGGGGAAACTAAACTATCTCAGGCTTAGGACTGTGTTTCCCTATTTAAAACAGCTGGAATCTTTTACAAACCATGATTTTTATATTAACTATGGGATTGTCTTGTTTCTCTAATTCCCATGGACAGAGACACTCTAAACAAATTAATGATTAGTGTCTGCAAACAAACCCCCCAATAACATAAACTGACCAAATCACAGATTCTCACAAGATTCTCAGATTCCTTTGGAGTGAGCTCTGGTAATCAAGAAGGGACTCAACTGCAAAGTGTCATCATCTTCATGATCAAATAAAAAGATGAAGAATGACATAAGTTCCTCAGGAGGAATGTACATGTGTCAGGTATGTAAGAAGGTACTAATGATCTAGTTGAAAGGAAAAGCTGGTGTATGCAAAGAGCCAAAAGAGGGGTTCCTACATTAATTTAAATACAATTACAATGACCAGAACAAGGGAGGTAAGAAACACCTAATTATCCCAGTACTGTACAGATTATACACACTTCTGTGTTTTAAGTTTTGGACTTCAAGCCCGGGACATTTTCCATTATGAAGAGACATTGCCCATAAGATTTCAACTTTCAAAACAGAGAAGTCATATAGAAGCACTTCACTAAATTTTGATTTAAATTTGCCTTTTATTTGAAGGTTATGATTACAGAAACATATATGCAAAGAAGTAAGTACACGTTGTTATTATTATTATGTAATATTTGGAATTATACAGACCTGGGGCCAATCCCAGTTATGTGACTTATTAACTAGGAAACAATAAGAAAATATTCCTATCCAATTTGATAATTGTATTTCTGTCAGCCTAGATTTCCATTGAAGGAAAGAAAAAATTTTCCCATCCCTCTTGCTAAACCTCAACATGAGGAGACCAGCATGAGTTTCCATGTTAAGACAAGATGAAGCTCTTTTAGAAGTTATAAATTTCCTTAGCATGTAATTTATCTGATGCTCACACTTCAAAGGAGGTAATGGCTTATATTTTCAAATATTCTTTGATGATATATCAATGACAAATAAGCCTTTGTGTCTCAATGCAGAATGCTTTAGGGGTCAACTTAAAATCATGTGAATTACAAATGAATGGGAAGGAATCCATTGATTTTAAGTGAATTCTGTGCAAATCTCTTTTGATAGCATTAGGGATTCAGGTGGTCACTGTCTCAGGATTCTTCATGAAGGAATTATATTATATTATAGTTGATGTGACAAAGAATGAACTATGTATGACTAGACCAATTACATCTCCTTCCAAAAGCTAGCTTTACAATATTGGCTGTCTGTAAATTATAATATAATCTCTAAGATTTATTTAGATGGTTCTGTCTACACAAATAAATAAGTATTGATTAGTAGTAAATAACGGGGAGTACATTCATCAGAATATAGCTGCAGCTCAGTGCTCTTAACTACTTTATCTTATGGATGTTTGTATCTACCTCAATAAAAATTTAAATATTGATATATTGTATTATTCTACACATCATCTCACTATAGTCTTGGTTCTAATATATTAATGAATTTCTGCTGGATAAATGCTATATTTCTAGTTCCCAAATTATATTAAATATGCCATAGATTGTCCCAGATAAGCTTAAGAAGACACTGGATAAATGAGCCTCTCTATTTGTATGACTTGATTTATATGAAGAAGTTTATTTATATGCTAAAGAGAAGGAGGAGATGTAGGTGGATTCTAAGAGGAAAGACTGATGAAAAGTGGAAACTGAGAAAACAGTATGGTATATACTCCCCAGTCTGGCCCCAGGGAATAAGTTTGAGCTCTTATAGGAAGAAACCCAAAAAGCCAAAGCTGAAAGAGATGTTCTACTAAGGGCCCATGTGATAGCTGGTACTACAAAGCTTAGTTGATGAATTTAACACAGAATTGGGGGAAGGTATGCTTTCTCCCATTTTACCTATAAAGGTCTGTTTAAACATTAGAAAGAGGATTCAAATTTTTTTAATGTCACTGAGTTTATAGGGATGAGGTTACACAAATCAGTGACATAATTCAGTATAACATTAACATGTGTTTACTATTACCAAATCCTGAAGTAACTTCTTTAGGTACTTCTCCAACCTCATGAAAAGCATCTTAGTTCTTGCCCTTATAGATATTCCCCATGAAATTATCACTTATCTAGACAAATGCTTCATAAGCACTGGTTGGCATAACTCTTGTCTGTAAAAATTTTTCTTTGTTCATAAAAAAAATTTAAAAAGGAAAAATAATTTTTGTGAAGCTACATCAATTCAACTTGAAAAACTGTTTTTAATTTGGAGATTAACAGATAATCTAATTTAGCTGTATTGAGGGGTAATGTCAAGAGTAGGTTTATTTTTTTTCTTTTTATATTTTTTATTTTTCAAGAATACATGTCCTTTGCCCTGATGACATTATTTATTCTTTAGAATGAACACTCAAATTGGTTCCTTTATGAAAATTTTCCTATCTGCTCCCCAACACACTTTTCTGCCACTATAGAGTACTATTGAAATAAAAGAGCATAACCATCATTCATTGATAACCAATAATTAAAAAGCAAGCTCTGGGGCCTCCCTGGTGGCGCAGTGGTTGAGAGTCCGCCTGCCGATGCAGGGGATACGGGTTCGTGCCCCGGTCTGGGAGGATCCCATATGCCGCGGAGCGGCTGGGCCCGTGAGCCATGGCCGCTGGGCCTGCGCATCCGGAGCCTGTGCTCCGCAACGGGAGAGGCCACAAGAGTGAGAGGCCCGCATACCGCAAAAAGAAAAAAAAAAAAAAAAAAAAAAAGCAAGCTCTGTCTTTTTAGATGGGCATACTGGTAACAGAAAATTAAGTAACAGAGAATCCAGCTTCAGTGGGCTTTCTTTAAAGGTAAAGAAACTATATTGGCTCACAAAACTAAGAATTCAGGCTTCAGATGTGATTAACACAGACTGCAGTTATCTGTGACTTTACCCTTCTTTGTGTGTTGGCTTGGTCGTTAGACTGGCTTCCTTTGTGGAAACAAAATGGCTTTTTGTAGTGTGTTTGTTCAGTCATTGTAGTGAGATAAGACCTCTTTCTTCCTCTAGATAATGTTTTGTGTAGATGTGTTGACTGAAAGAAAAATTGCACAGCATAAAATTTGTGAGTTAAGTTTTATTCAGGGACCCTACCTACTGAGGACTATAGGCTGGGAGACAGCTTCTCAGATAGCTCTGAGGAACTATACTGAAGAGGTAAAGGAGGAGCCAGGAAATACATATTTTTTTTTCTGGAAAAAACATGTCAAACATAAAAAGATTACTGCTAATCACAAAGAACAGACATCTCAAGGTAATGTTTTTAATGCTTTTCTATGTATGGGAAAATGCAAGAATCTGGGGACATTGAAATTTTTCCTTGGATATATATCTTAACTATCAAGGGGTCAGTATATCCAAAGCACAGAATGCTTCTTGTTTTTCTCCATCCTGAATTCCTTTCAGGGCATACTGTCAGTGGGTGATTGCAGTGGCTAATGGCTATATTTTTGTAGAACTAGAATAACAGGGAACAATTTTTTTTCTTTACAGATGTAAAGCCTGAAAAAAATCTAAAATTATTACTTTGACCTGAGGAATACTGTGCACTCATTGTGCTTTTAAACCAACAATAGTTTAAAGAAGGAGCAAATTTTATTGTTAGTTTATGGCAATAAGGGACATCCATGTAGTTTTTGCTTCCTATTGTCCAATGGGGAAGGCTTCAAGTGGATTCAGGTAGGTAGCCATAATGATGCAAAATATTTCAGAATTATTTATCTCCTTGTGGACCACCTAGAATAGGGAACCTATTTTACACACATCTGGGGTCCCAGTGTAGCCAATACAATGTATTAGAGATATTTGCATTTGAATTTTCAATATAGGAATCAACCACAATGGTGAAATATTGCATAAAGATTAACATTTCAGGATGAAGAATAGTTTCTGATGTCCTTTATATCACATCATGTAAGTAGCTTTCTGCTCTGTGCATGCAAAAAGTCAATTCTGTGAGCAGACAAAATGAAAGGAAAGGTTTAATATCACTGCTAAATCATACCTCTTTTGAAATATTAACTGCATTGAGGGCAAGTCCTTTGGGACAGAACTTATCATGTAAAGAGATAATTAATTAACCAAATGTTTGAAAGTTCTCTCTCTTCCTTCTTCTCCTCATCTTTCACATGGAAAGAGTCCTGCGTGCTCCCTATGGAAGAAGGTTTATGTTCAATGGGAATTCTGAGCTTGTGGGAACAGCTGGCCCTACATGGCCAGAAGGTTAATTTTTTTCTTTTTTGGTGTTACAGGTGAAGCACTTTATTATCAGATGCCTCATTAAGGTAATATAACTCTGAGCTTATTAATGCTAATGTGAGAGAGTGAAAAGTGATTTAAATACCTGATACTGACTGGGTAACACTTTTAAATGTAGAACAAGCTTTTCAGTCAGTTAAGGGGGAAAGAAATCTTCAAAGAGCCTTTGCTGCTCTCCCTGGTTATGTGCAATTAATTGAGATTCATAGGTAGGAAAGATATAAATGGCTACCTAATCCACACACACCCCCACCTCAAGACAGGATGACTCAAACTCACTGCACATAATCACAGTGGTCTCATATGCAGGTGTCCAGCAGAAACCTACAAATCACCCACAATCTTGCTGTCCCATTCTTCACACCTTTACACTCAGTAGGGGTTTCTTAAGGATGAGCCTATTAATTTTTGCATATGAGTAAATTCTGTTTTAAAGTTTCCAAGGGGAGAAGGGCTATAGTTATTAGTAAATCTGAACTATGTGCTAGGTCCCATTTTAATATTATTTATTTTACATTGTCCTCATCACAACCTTAACAAATGAGCATTATTATCTGTCAATAGTAGATGCTCAACATCATTAATCATTACAAAAATGCAAATCAAAACTACAATGAGATATCATCTCATACCAGTCAGAATGGCCATCATCAAAAAATCTACAAACAATAAATGCTGGAGAGGGTGTGGAGAAAAGGGAACCCTCTTGCACTGCTGGTGGGAATGTAAACTGATACAGCCACTATGGAGAACAGTATGGGGATTCCTTAAAAAACTAAAAATAGAAATACCATATGATCCAGCAATCTGACTACTGGGCATATGCCCTGAGAAAACCATAATTCAAAAAGGCACATGCACCCCAATGTTCATTGCAGCACTATTTACAATAACCAGGTCATGGAAGCAACCTAAATGCCCATTGACAGATGAATGGATAAAGAAGATGTGGTACATATATACAATGGGATATTACTCAGCCATAAAAGGGAATGAAATTGAGTCATTTGTTGAGATGTGGATGGATCTAGAGACTGTCATACAGAGTGAAGTAAGTCAGAAAGAGAAAAACAAATATCATATATTAACACATGCATGTGGAACCTAGAAAAATGGTACAGATAAACCGGTTTGCAGGGCAGAAGTTGAGACACAGATGTAGAGAACAAACGTATGGACACCAAGGGGGGAAAACTGTGGTGGGGTGGGGAAGGTGGTGTGCTGAATTGGGTGATTGGGATTGACATGTATACACTGATGTGTATAAAATTGATGACTAATAAGAACCTGCAGTATAAAAAAAAAACCAACAACTAATACTAAACTTTCTTTGTGTTATTTGTATGGAAATATGTTAATATAAATGTTTCAGACATTACATGAAATTTCTAAAAATCTTATATGTTCTGGTATAATGTTATAAGTCATAGTTCTAGTTATTACTTTAAACTGTATATCTCAGAAATAGCTAGATTTCCTTGTCACTTGCATTATTATGAACTTTCATCAAAACTTTAACCGTGGTCATTTTTAAGTCTTTTGTCATTTACAGACAGCTCTGGGTGTACTCTGATGCTTTTGCAAAAATGTTCCTATAAAAGTGTTTCATCTTCAAGGAACTCATGGAAAAGACTCTGACAACTACAGGTTTCTGGTAACTAACTATACTGCTAAACTGAATGAATAAGCATTTTCAGAACTCTAACGGAAAAATGATGAATTCAAAAAAGTGCTAACAAAAGATCAAGATTAAAAAAATTAATTACATGGGACTGAGTGAACTGATGAGATGATTATAGTTTTTGCACTTTCTGTTTGAATGTAATAAAAAAAAATCCCACAAGGACTCAGAGGCAAAAAATATACAAATCAATTTTCACTGCAAAGTAAAGGAGCTGTTACAGTGGAGGATTACTGGGCTAAGTGTCAATATTATGTCATAGTATGAGTGTGTTTTGTGTTTGGTAATTGCAATCATTGTTGCTTTTGTTGTGGTCATCCATTTACAATGCTTGGTGTCAGTTTATCTCTTGTAAAAATAAAATACAGTGTGTGTGTGTGAAATATATATATATAAGTCAGGGATTGATACATAGACTATGGTTAATAAAAATTGTATTTCCTTTAAAAAAAATACCCACGTGGGGGGAACAAAAGTGTTGCAGATGAACAACATTTCCAAAATCACCTAGTAAATTGTAGAGTTAAAACTCATAAAACTCAGCACCCTTCCCTGTATTTCTCCAATATTTGCAGAGGGACATTATCTTTCCTTTGACACCTTTCTTCATCTTAAAAGTCAGCTCCAATTTTTTTCATCTTATTTTACATTACAGAGCCTACATTCCAATACTTGAATGATATGTGTTCATTCTTCTTCACGGTCCTTCTCTAAGTTTTCAATTTCACTCACTCATTTGCTGAACATAAATGTTGTGCCCGGATTTGTGGTAGGCTCTGGGACCATAATGAGTAACCAGAGTGTTTCATCACTTAATAGAGCTGAATAACTTGTAGAGGAGACAAAGATTCATTAGAGTTGCACAATAATATATACATACAAATTGCAAATAATATGAAGTGGAAAACTTACAATGTACTCTGATAGCATATAAGAGGGATGAAGAAATACATCACTGAGGATGTAACTTTTGAGCTGAGATCTGAAGGGTGAGTAGGAATTCTACAGAAGATATTAGGGAAAGACCTTTATCTTCAACACTGTGAGAGGAGAAAACACCCCTCTAAAAAAGAACTAGAAATGAAGGAGAAAATTGATAGCTTTAGTGAATAAAGTAAGAATATGAACTAGAAAGTAAAAGAAACATGTGAACTGATGCTGCTACCCAAAAGTTGGGTTCACCTCTTGGTGGGTGTTGAGCCAATAAACACAACCAAGCCAAAGATTGGGAGAAGAAAGGATTGATTATTACTTGCAGCAAAAATGGAGAACACTGGGGATTGTTCCCAAAGCACTGTCTCCCCAAACAGCAAAATTGGGAAAGTTTCAAGCTAAAGGTACATGCATATTTATGAAAGGACTTGAGCAGAGGAGAATTCAGCATAGAATTAAGACAAAGGTTGACAGAGTTCAAGTCTTAGTTGATTGACATCATGGGGGTCATCGTCATTTCATCATCTACCTGGGTGGGGTCCTTAGTTCCTACAAAACTCAAAGATACTTTGTTATGTATATCCCTTGGTGAAGAACTAAAACTCTGCTTTATCACACACTATTGTTTGACTGCTTTTTCTCTGTTTCTGCATTCCTTTGTTCCCTTAAGATCATTAATTACTGAGATCTCTTCAAGGGCAAGCATTGCAAACAGGCTTAGGTCACAAAAATGCTTAAGCCAAAATGGCTTCTTTTTTTTTTTTTTAAACATCTTTATTGGAGTATAATTGCTTTACAATGGTGTGTTAGTTTCTGCTTTATAACAAAGTGAATCAGTTATACCTATACATATGTCCCCGTATCTCTTCCCTCTTGTGTCTCCCTCCCTCCCACCCTCCTTATTCCACCCCTCTATGTGGTCACAAAGCACCGAGCTGATCTCCCTGTGCTATGTGGCTGCTTCCCACTAGTTATCTGTTTTACGTTTGGTAGTGTATATATGTCCACGTCACTCTCTCACTTTGTCACAGCGTATCCTTCCTCCTCCTCGTACCCTCAAGTCCATTCTCTAGTAGGTCTGTGTCTTTATTACTGTCTTACCCCTAGGTTCTTCATGACTTTTTTTTTTTAGATTCCATACATATGTGTTAGCATGCGGAATTTTTTTTCTCTTTCTGACTTACTTCATTCTGTATGACAGACTCTAGGTCCATCCACCTCACTACAAATAACTCCATTTCATTTCTTTTTATGGCTGAGTAATATTCCATTGTATATATGTGCCACATCTTTATCCATTCAGCTGTTGATGGACACTTAGGTTGCTTCCATGTCCTGGCTATTGTAAATAGAGCTGCAATGAACATTGCGGTGCATGACTCTTTCTGAATTATGGTTTTCTCAGGGTATATGCCCAGTAGTCAGATTGCTGGATCGTATGGTAGTTCTATTTTTAGTTTTTTAAGGAACCTTCATACTGTTCTCCATAGTGGCTGTATCATTCCCACTAACGGTGCAAGAGGGTTCCCTTTTCTCCACACCCTCTCCAGCATTTATTGTTTCTAGATTTTTTGATGTTGGCCATTCTGACCGGTGTGAGATGATATCTCATTGTAGTTTTGATTTGCATTTTTCTAATCATTAATGATGTTGAGCATTCTTTCATTTGTTTGTTGGCAATCTGTATATCTTCTTTGGAGAAATGTCTATTTAGGTCTTCTGCTCATTTTTGGATTGGGTTGTTTGTTTTTTTGATATTGAGCTTCATGAGCTGCTTGTAAATTTTGGAGATTAATCCTTTGTCAGTTGCTTCATTTGCAAATATATTCTTCCATTCTAAAAGTTGTCTTTTCATCTTGTTTATGGTTTCCTTTGTTGTGCAAAAGTTTTTAAGTTTTATTAGGTCCCATTTGTTTATTGAAAAATGGCTTCTTTTATGTCAAGAAAAGAGAAGCCAAGTCTGGTTCTTTTCCTCCAGGGACCTCCTACCCTATCTGCCTACAAGGTTGCAGAAGCCCTATGGTGGTGTGGGGAGGGGAAGCAAGGAGGTGGTTAAACAAGGAGGATCTCATTAAACCAGGGAATTTAACACCCAACAAGCATATAAGGATAGGCTACAGGGAATTGGATACCCTAAGGATAAAGCCAGACCTCACATGTGATTGCACCATCAGTAAAAAAATGAACTAGAAAAAAAATCCACCTTCTGCTTGAAAGTTGCATGGTGGAAGTTTTTCTATCACAGTATTGTTTAGGTGGGACAAAAATAAGTTTCCCCTAAGAACTGATAAACACAGATCACAAGATTTTTAAATTAAACTACCATAAAAATTTTTCCTGCACTGTTGCACTGGTGAGATTCCTTGTATACCTATCCAAAGAAAATTCAAAGCATCTCTGGAGTGATACTACTTCAACCCAGAATAAATGAATGCTTATCAATAAAGCATTCCCAAATCTAAAATTTTAAAACATAGAAGGGGAAAAGATTGTCACCAAAATAAAAACAGAAAAGAAAAGAAAAAAAACAAAAAAAATAAACAATAGGGGGAAAAATGGAAAAGGGAGGGGTTATTGCTCTCAGTAAGCATAATGGAAACATCTTACACAACAGAACTTAAAAGCAACCTGAGGAGGGGCTTTTCTGGTGGCACAGTGGTTGAGAATCTGCCTGCCAATGCAGGAGACATGGGTTCAATCTCTGGTGTGGGAAAATTCTACATGCTACTGAGCCTGTGCTCTAGAGCTTGCAAGCCACATCTATTGAGCCCACATGCCACAACTACTGTAGCCTGGGCACCTAGAGCTCCTGCTCCACAACAAGAGAAGCCACTGCAATGAGAAACCCAGACACCACAATGAAGAGTAGCCCCCACTCGCTGAAAATAGAGAAAGCCCATGTGTAGCAATGAAGACCCAACATGGCCCAAAATAAATAAATTTAAAAACAATTAAAGCAACCTGAGGAAAAAGATTTCCTACAGTGGAATGATAATTAGATAAATAGCACATTTCTCAGTAACAATAACATTAGCCAGAAAACATTTAGCATATTTTAGTGTGTTAAGAGAAGAAGACTGTGAATTTAGAATTCAAGGATTAGGACAGAATAAAGACATTTTCATATAAATATGAACTTATCAAAAGAGCTACTTCAGAATATACTGTTGGAAGAAATGAAAGGATCTAAGACTTTCAGAGATATAAGAAAAATAAGGAGCAAAGATATCAATATATATGTTGATAAATCCAAACAACCATTGGTTAAATAAATAAAGAATAATTATAATGATAATTTGAGATATTTTAAAAATCAAGGTGGAGGTAACATAAAAAGTGATGATGTAAGATGGGAGTAAATGATATTACATTGTTTGAGAGGAAGATATGTGTTACTTGACATTAGACTTTCTGTATTAGTTATTCCTGTTAAAATTTAAGAATAAACTCAATGGAAACTAAAATAGGTTGTAAAACTGCCAAACATAGAAAGAGAATAAAAAGAGGGGAGATTGACTAAAGAAACATCGATCAGTGCAAAGAAATAGAAAAAGAGAATGAAAAAGCATGGTTAGAAAAGTACAAAGTAAAATGCATATAGCCAAATAGTGGAGTAATGACAATGAAGAAAATCAATATTACCAGTTCAAATAAAGAAAATATTTACCTTAGATACTAAAGAAAAATGCTTTGTTCAATTTCTGGAGATATGGCAGTTTAGGTACCTGGGACCTCTTCAAGAAAACTAAAACATAGTGCTGTATTATATTTATATATTTTTATATATAATAATATTTATACATGTATGTGAAATAAAATCATATTCTTAAGTATAGTCAACTTTCCTTGTGAATATTTTGCTATGCCCAGTGAAACCAAACTTTTGTGAGTCAAAGATTTGTATCATTAAAAAGCAGAATATGAATCCAGTGAGTTGCCTTTGCTCCATGAACTCAAACCACAAAGACCTATACCTTTTAGTGGAAGGATAAACTAAAATATGGTTTCTTTGGCTTCGCTGGTGGCGCAGTTGTTGAGAGTCCACCTGCTGATGCAGGGGACACGGGTTTGTGCCCCAGTCCAGGAGGATCCCACATGACGTGGAGCGGCTGGGCCCATGAGCCATGGCCGCTGAGCCTGCACGTCCGGAGCCTGTGCTCTGCAACAGGAGAGGCCACAACAGTGAGAGGCCCACATACCGCAAAAAAAAAAAAATTTTAAGTTAAAAAATATATATATATATATGGTTTCTTCCCTCTTCCAGATCCTACTACCCAGAAAACAGCAAAAAACATCTGTCTGTTTCATTCATTGGTATCGATTGGAAGAGGAAATAAAAATCTCCCTTGAGCAATTGTAACCATATTATGATTCTAATGCAGGTCTTCAAGCCAAACTTACACTACCTGGGTTGGCTAAATAAGCTTAGAGCAAGAATTCTTTTTGAGTCATCTCAGACTTGGTACATCCCAAGCACCTGAGAAGCAAACAGAAAACTTTTCTAGGGGAACTTATCTTTGCCTTGGCCACAAAAACATTTGATCAGATAAGTTTCAAGGAAAGTAAATATTTAACAGATAAAAATAACTAAATACACAGGGAAATAAGGAATTATGAGAAAGAGGGAGGAGAAAAAGTGACACAATTAATATTGTAAAACCTTTCAGAGGTAGGAATAAATGTAACACAGAATATAAAATGAGTATATTTAATATGTTTCAAAAATTTAAAGAGGCTTTAAAATAAGAATAAACAGCAAGTAAAATTTAAACAAAGGTAAGAAAAATTTGTGGAAATTCCTAATAAAATGATACATCCTAAAACTCAATCTTTAGGTCTAACAGCAGAGTAGATACAATTAAAAAAAAAAAGAAAGAAGAGTGAAAGCGAAGATAGAATAAAGAATTTAAGAGAAATCAGAGCAGAGAATCAGATGAAAATATAAAATAAAAATCAAAGGTATGGAGCATAGAGTTAGAAGAGCTCACATAACTGTAACTGGAAGTCCTATGTTGAATAAAAGTGGCAAGAGTAGGCATCAGTGTCTTCCTGATCTAGTGGAAAGGCTTTCAGAATTTCACCATTGAGTATAATGTTAGCTTGGGTTTGTCATATATGGCCTTTATTATGTTGAGATATTTTCCTTCTATATGCATTTTGTTGAGTTTTTGTCATAAATGGATATTGAATTTTGTCAAGAGCTTTTTCTGTATCTATTGAGGTGATCATATAATTTTATCCTTTGTTTTGTTAATGAGATGTATCATACTGATTGATTTACTGATGTTAAACAATCCTTCCATCCCTGAGTACTCTCTGTTTTTTTCTTGATGAGTCTGGCTAAAGTTTTACCAATTTTGTTTATTATCTCAGTGAACCAGCTTTTAGTTTCACTGATCTTTGCTATTGTTTCCTTTGTTTCTATTTCATTTATTTTGGCTCTGATCTTTATGCTTTCTTTCCTCCTACTAACTTTGGTTTTTGATTGTTCTTTATTCTCTAGTTGCTTTAGGTGTAAGGTTAGGTTTTTTATTTAGGATTTTTCTTTTTTCCTGAGGTAAGATTATATTACTATAAAGTTCCCTCTTAGAACTGCTTTTGCTACATCCCTTAGGATTTGGATCATCATGTTTTTGTTATCATTTGTCTCTAGGTATTTTTTGATTTCCTATTTGACTTCTTCATTGATCCATTTGTTATTTACTAATATATTCTTTAGTCTCCATATGTTTGTATTTTTTTAGTTTTTTTTTCCTGTAATTGATTTCTAATCTCATAGTGTTGTGGTCAGAAAAGATGCTTGATATGATTTACATTTTCTTAAACTTACCAAGGCTTTATTAGTGACCCAAGATGTGATCTATCCTGGATAATGTTCCATGTACACTTGAGAAGAAAGTGTATTCTGCTTCTTTCAGATGGAATGTCCTATAAATATCCATTAAGTCTATCTCATCTAATGTGTTATTTAAGGCTTGCCTTTCCTTATTAATTTTCTGTCTGGATGATCTGTCCATTGGTGTAAGTGGGGTGTTAAAGTACCCCACTATTATTGTGTTACTGTTGATTTCCCCTTTTTATGGTTCTTAGTATTTGCCTTATGTATTGAGGGGCTCCTATGTTGGGTGCATATATATTTAGAATTGTTATAGATTCTTCTTGGATTGACACCTTGATCATTATGTAGTATCCTTTCTTATCTCTTGTAACATTCTTTATTTTAAAGTCTATTTTGTCTGATATGAGTATTGGTACTCCAGCTTTCTTTTGATTTCCATTTGCATGGAGTATCTTCTTCAATCCCCTCACTTTGTGGGTATGTGTCCCTAGGTCTGAAGTGTATCTCTTGTAGACAGCATACATATGGGTCTTGTTTTGTATCCATTCAGCCAGTCTATGTCTTTTGGTTGGAGCATTCAATCCATTTACATGTAAGGTAATCATCAATATGCATTGCTATTTTCAAAATTATTTTGGATATGTTTTTGTAGGTCTTTCTTCATCTCTTCCTCTTTTGGTCTTTTCTCTTGTGGTTTAATGACCATCTTTAATTTTGTGTTTGGGTTGCCTTTTCTTTTTTTGTGTCTATCTATTGTGTGTGTGTGTTTTTTTTTTTTTTTTTTTTTTTGGTTTGCATTTCCCCTGAATTTTTGTTAAAGCAGTCTGTATAAGTACAAGTTTGTTTTTAGTTGCTGGTCTCTTAATTTCAAATGCAATTCCCATTTCCTGAATTTGTACCCTCCTCTCCTCACAGTTGCTGGTTTTGGTATCATATTTGTATATGGATGATTTCCTGCTTTTTTGTATGTTTGCCTTTTTCCAGTGAGGTTTCCCATTTGTGATTTTCTTATTTCTAGTTGTGACCCCCCCCTTTTTTTTCTTCCTTTGCCTAGAGAAGTTCCTTTAGCATTTCTTGTAAAGCTGGTTTTGTTGTGCTGAATTCTCTTAGATTTTGCTTGTCTGCAAATCTTTTGATTTCCCTGTCAAATGTGAATGAGAGCCTTGCTGGTTAGAGTATTTTTGTTTGTAGGTTTTTCCCTTTCACCACTTTGAATATATCATTCCACTCCCTTCTGGCATGCAGAATTTCTGCTGAAAAATCAGCTGATATCTTTATAGGGATTCTCTTGTATGTTATTTGTATCTTTCCCCTTGTTCCTTTTAATATTTTTTCTTTATATTTAATTTTTGTTAGTTTGATTAATATATGTCTCCACGTGTTCCCCTTTGGGTTTATCCTTTATGGGACTCTCTGCACTTCCTGGACTTGGGTAACTATTTCCTTTCCCATGTTAGGAAAATTTTTGACTATAAACTCTTCAAATATATTCTCAGGCCCTTCCTCTTTCTCTTCCTCTTCTGGGACCCCTATAATTGGAACGTTGGTGCATTTAATGTTGTCCCAGAGGTCTCTGAGACTGTCTTCATTTCTTTTCATTGTTTTTTCTTTATTCTGTTCTGCTGCAGTGATTTCCATCATTCTGTCTTCCAGCTAACTTATCCACTCTGCCTCAGTTATTCTGTTATTGATTCCTTCTAGTGTATTTTTCATTTCAGTTATTGTATTGTTCATCTCTCATTGTTTGTTCTTTAGTTCTTCTAGGTCTTTATAAACATTTCTTGTATCTTGTCGATCTGTGCCTCCATTCTTTTTCCAAGGTCTTGGATCAAATTTACTATCATTACTCTGAATTCTTTTTCTGGTAGATTGCCTATCTCCTCTTCATTTTGTTGTTTTGTAGGTTTTTTCTTGCTCCTTCTTCTGCAGTGTATTTCTTTGTTGTCTCATTTTGTGAAATTTACTGTGTTTGTGGTTTCCTTTCCACAGGCTGCAGGATCATAGTTCCTCTTGCTTCTGGTGTCTGCCCCCTGGAGGGTGAGGTTGATCCAAAGGCTTGTGCCATTATTCCCTTGATAGATGGTTTGATTCATCTTGTGGTGACCAGAGCCTGCCCTGGATATTAAGCAGGGCCTTCCCTTTGCTCTGTGGTTGTCACTGCCTGTCACGGGCAGAGTCTACTCCCTAGTTGTTGGAGTAGAGTTCCCCAGATCTATTTCTTAGCTGTGTTTCAGATTTGCAGTGGGAGGTAGGTGTGATTGTAGCACTCTCACTAGGAGAGAAGCCCTGTGTATTCCTCCTCTGGAGATGTTCACCTGTGAATTTGCTCCATTGTGTCCTTTTTGGCCTACTGCACAGGCTCACAATGTACACTGTTGTTGGCACTGCTCTCAGTCCCACCCTAACTGTGGGTATGCTGGAAATTGGCCCTGGTGTCTCTCAAGTGTTGTTTTCACCAGGCCACTGGTGTAGATCCACTGAAGCCAGGTCCCACAACTGCAGTAGTTGTGCACCTGGACCCACTGTGAGAGCTATGGATGTGGCTCAGACTCTGGCCTGGCCCAACCCCCACATGTACATGCCCATAAGCTCACAGCTGCTAAAACCAGACTTGTCCCAGATGCAGGAGCACTTGTCCATTCAAATGTTTCACAGGTGCTGAATACAGGAAGCCATCAACAGAGGTGTACCTCCACAGTTTGTACAGCTATGAGGAGAGATTTCAACTCTTCTTCCATAGTCACATGCCTCTGGGGGTCAGATGTAGTTTCATCCCCTCCTCTGGGTGGATTTCCTAGTGGAGAGAGCTATCTGTGTCCTTCTGTGACAGTGGAGCGAGTCCGGGCACCCACTGGAAGATTTCCTAGTAGCAAGAGCTATTTGCACACTACTGGGACAGCAAGGCTGGTCCTGGCACCCACTGACAGATTTCCTAATGGTGGGAGCTGTCTGTGCCCTTCCAGGTGAGTGGGTGCCAGTCCTGCATCTCACTGGCAGAATTCCCAGTGGCAGAACTGTCTGCGCCCTTCTGGGTCTGTAGGGGCAGGGCCTGGCATCTGCCTGCAGGTTTCAAAGAGTTTGCCAGTGCCTGTCTCTGGAGCCCAAGATGGTGGTGGTTAATCACACCCATTCCCAGAGCACCTGTAGGTGGTGTCTTGCTGCCTGGTAGTGCTCACAGGAATGAAGTTCTTATGGTGGTCCCTCCCCTCTCCATGTTTGCCTCCCAATAATGGTGCCTTGCCTCTCTGATGGGCCCAGGCTTCTTCCTAGTACACCCCCAGTTGCCACAGCCCGGCCTCTTCAGGCTAGTTCTGCACCTCTCCCCGGGACTGACCTCCAGAGCCTGAGCTTCAGCACCCAACCCCCATCATCACCAACAGAGGAGTATCTCATGTTGTGGAGCGCAGTGTGCAGCCAGCCCTCTGTGCAGGTTGCTCTCCATTTTGCCTTCAACAAACCAGTTACTGCTCTCTCCTCTTAGGCTCCAAAGATTCCCTTCTGTCCAGGCTGATCTCCCTGCTGGTGAGGAGTTTTCCCAAGGTGCAGGAAAATTTCCTCCTTCACAGCTCCCTTCCTGGGACACAGGTCTCATCCTGACTCCTTCTTTTCCTTTTTCCTTTTGTCTTACCCTGTTACATAGAGGTTTTCTTGTCTGTTTGGATGTCTGAGGTCTTCTGTTGGTGCTCAGTAACTGTTCTGTGTGAATCGTTCCACTTATGGATGTATTTTCAATGTTTCTTTGGAAGAAGGTGAACACTGCTTCCTACTCCTCTGCCATCTTGATCTCTCTACAATAATCACTTAATTTCAAAGGCATTCTAAAAGTAATACATTTTTACTTTCCCTCCCATTGTTTTATGCTCTTTATGTCATATTTTACATCTTTTTATTTTCTGTATCCCTTAACTACTTACTATACTTATAGCTGATTGTGCTATTTTTGTCTTTTAACCTTCATACCAGCTTTTTAAGTAGCTGATCCACTGCTTTTACTGTATATTTGCCTTTACCAGTGAGACTTTTTCCTTTCATATATTTTCTTATTTCTAGTATGGCCTTTTATTTTCTGCTTAAAGAAGATCCTTTAACATTTCTTATAAGGCCAGCTTAGTGGTTATGACCTTGTTTAGTTTTTGCTTGTCTCAGAAAATTTATCTCTCTTTCAATTCTGAACAATAACCTTGCTGCATAGAGTGTTTTAGTTTTTAAAGTTTTGTTTTGATTTTTCCTTTCAGAACTTTAAATATATCCTGCTGCTCCCTACTGATCTGTAAATTTTCTGCAGAGAAATGAGCTGATAGTCTTATGGGGTTTTCCTTATATGTGATTATGTGTTGTTTTTCTCTTGGTGCTTTTAAGATTATCTCTTTAACTTTTGTCATCTTAATTATAATATGTCTTGCTGTGAATCTCTTTGAGTTCATCTCATTTGAGACTCTCTGTGCTTCCTGGACCTGGATATCTGTTTTCTTCCCTGGGTTAGGGAAGTTTTTAGCCATTATTTCTTCAGGTATGTTTTCTGTTCTTTTCTTTTTCTCTTCTCCTTCTGTACCCCTATAAAACAAATGTTAGTATCCTTGATGTTGTCCCAGAGGTCTCTTAAACTTTTTACTTTAAAAAATTTCTTCTTTCTTTTTGCTGTTCTGACTAGATGATTATCACTATTCTATCTTCCAAATTGCATATCCATTCTTCTCTATCATCTATTCTCCTGTTGATTCCCTGCATATCCATTCTTATCTATCATCTATTCTCCTGTTGATTCTCTATGGTGTATTTTTATTTCAGTTATTGTATTATTCAGTTATGATTGATTCTTATAATTTCTAAGTCTCTGTTGAAATTTTCACTGAATTCCTCTATTCTTCTCCCTTACTTGGTGACCATCCTTATGACCATTTCTTTGAACTCTTTGTCAGGTAAATTATTTATCTTCATTTCACTAGGGCTTTTTCTGGAGTTCTATATTGTTGTTTAGTTGGAAACATACTCCTCTATCTCCTCATTTTGTTTAACTTTAGAATTCTGTTTCTATTCATTAGGTGAAATAGCTAACTCTCCTAGTTTTAAGGAAGTGGACTTGTGTGGGAACATTCCTTGTGTAAACTGCTTGGGCCTGGCAGTTTTGGAAGGCTGGCTGGAGCTAGAGCAGACATGGGCCAAGGACAGTCCTGGGGAGTGCTGCGCTGAGATGCTTTGGCATCTGGAGCTGAAGCAGGCATAGTCTAGGGACAGTTCCTGGGGAACACTATGCCAGTACCATGTTGATGGAGTGACTGAGGCTGGATTGTGTCCAATCTGGGGGTAGTCCTTGGGGAATGCTGTACTTGAGGCCGACTTGGAATGTCTGCTTGGACTGGAGCAGGCCTTAGCTAGGGGCAGACTTGGAGGGGACCCAAACAATGGTGCTTGCTGGTGCTGCCAACCCTGGAGTGGGCTCCAGCAGTTTGCTACTCATTTGGCAGAATTTGTATGGTTAGCAAGCAAATGCCTTCCCATATATTCTAGATACGTTTTAAATTATTATTATTTTGTTACTGTGTCCCAGGTTGTGTGAGTGTACTCTGACCCTTCAGCAATATGCCTTTCTACTGCAGGTTGCTGCACTGGGGAGGGGTTCCCATGGATACTGTGTCTCCATCTTTCCTACCTATTTCTACATTATCCTTATATGTGCAGTGGCTGTTCAGTCAGCCCTCAGGTCTTCTTCAAGAGAAATTTCTCTATATGTATGTGTAAATTTGGTGTGTCTCTGGAAGATGAGCTCAGGGTCTTCCTATGCTGCTGTCTTGAATCCTTCTCTCAAAATAAAGACTTTTTATAAGGCAACAAAAAGATAGACCAAGATTTTCTCTGGTAGAACTTCATGAAAGAAAGTCCTAAAGGATGTATTTCAGGTGAGAGGAAAAGAAACCCAGAAAAAATATCTGAGGCTCTACAACAAATGAAAAAAACAGTAACAAGCAAAAAATGTGGATAAATACAAACAAACATTCAACACCTAAATCAGTCATAACAATGTTTGGGGATTATAAAACATAAGACAAAACCAGAATATCTGACAATAGAATATAAGTTGGGACAGGTTGATCAGAGATGATATGGAGGACATTTATATATCCTTATGTGTTTTAAGATTAGATCTTGTGTTATTTGCTAGAGGCTTTTATTTAGACATTGATTAACCTGAGGTTTTGTAAGCTATGCACATATTTTTAAATGAATAAGGTAATATTAAATAATACAAAGGACCAACTGTAAAGTTATACACAGATTTTTCAGCTGCACAGGGGGTTGACATCCCTAACCCCCCCCCCATATTGTGTGTGTGTGTGTGTGTGTATGTATGTATATATATATATATATATATATATATATATATATATATATAATGGGCAGAATTGGAGGGGTAAACAGGAAAATCAACAATCATAGTGAAAGATATTTTTTAGATACTCAGATCCATAAAGATCCATAAGAATGTGGAATTTCTTTTTTTTAAGCAGAAAAAAGAGAATTTTATTTAAGTCAAACTGAGGATTATAACCCAGGAGACAGACTGTCAAAAGTTCTGAGGACTGTTCCACCTGTCAGGAACTAGATGTGCAGTTTTATATATTTTTTTCTTAACTTTTTCTTTTTTTTTTTTGCAGTACACAGGCCTCTCACTGTTGTGCTCTCTCCCGTTGCAGAGCACAGGCTCCGGCCATGCAGGATCAGTGGCCATGGCTCATGGGCCCAGCCGCCCTGTGGCATGTGGGATCCTCCCAGACTGGAGCACGAACCCGTGTCCCCTGAATCAGCAGGCAGACTCTCAACCACTGCACGAACAGGGAAACCCTTTTCTTAACATTTTTATTGGAGTATAATTGCTTTACAATGGTGCATTAGTTTCTGATTTATAACAAAGTGAATCAGTTATACATATACATACATCCCCATATCTCTTCCCTCTTGTGTTTCTCTCCCTCCCACCCTCCCTATCATACCCTTCTAGCTGGTCACAAAGCACCAAGCTGATCTCCCTGTGCTATGCGACTGCTTCCCACTAGCTATCTATTTTACATTTGGTAGTGTATATATGTCCATATATACACTACCACTCTCTCACTTTGTCCCAGTTTACCCTTCCACCTCCCTGTGTCTTCTCATTCATTCTCTAGTAGCTCTACATCTTTATTCCTGTCTTGTCCCTAGGTTCTTCAGGACCTTTTTTTTTTTTCTTAGATTCCATATATATGTGTTAGCATATGGTATTTGTTTTTCTCTTTCTGACTTACATCACTCTGTATGACAGACCCTAGGTCCATCCACCTCACTACAAATAATTCAGTTTCGTTTCTTTTTATGGCTGAGTAATATTCCATTGTATATATGTGCCACATCTTTATCCATTCAACTATTGATGGACACTTAGGTTGCTTCCATGTCCTGGCTATTGTAAATAGAGCTGCAATGAATATTGCGGTACATGACTCTTTTTGAATTATGGTTTTCTCAGGTTATATGCCTAGTAGTCAGAGTGCTGGGTCATATGGTAGTTCTATTTTTAGATTTTTAAGGAACATCCATACTGTTCTCCATAGCAGCTGTATTAATTTACATTCCCATCAACAGTGCAAGAGGGTTCCCTTTTCTCTACACCCTCTCCAGCATTTATCGTTTGTAGATTTATTGATGATGGGCATACTGAACAGTGTGAGATTATATCACATTGTAGTTTTGATTTGCATTTCTCTAATGATTAATGATGTTGAGCATTCCTTCATGTGTTTGTTGGCAATCTGTATATCTTCTTTATAGAAACGTCTACTTAGGTCTTCTGCCCATTTCTAGATTGGGTTTTTTGTTTTTTTGTTATTGAGCTGCATGAGCTGCTTGTAAATTTTGGAGATTAATCTTTTTGTCAGTTGCTTCATTTGCAAATATTTTCTCCCATTCTGAGGGTTGTCTTTTCATCTTGTTTATGGTTTCCTTTGCTGTGCAAAAGCTTTTAAGTTTCATTAGATCCCATTTGTTTATTTTTATTTTTATTTCCATTTCTCTAGGAGGTGAGTCAAAAAGGATCTTGCTGTGATTTATATCATAGAGTGTTCTGCCTACTTTTTCCTCTAAGAGTTTGATAGTGTCTGGCCTTACATTTAGGTCTCAAATCCATTTTGAGTTTATTTTTGTGTATGGTGTAATGGAGTGTTCTAATTTCATTCTTTTATGTGTAGTTGTCCAGTTTTCCCAACACCACTTATTGAAGAGGCTGTGTTTTCTCCATTACATATTCTTGCCTCCTTTATCAAAGATAAGGTGACCATATGTGCATAGGTTTATCTCTAGGCTTTCTATTCTCTTCCATTAATCTATATTTCTGTTTTTGTGCCAGTACCATACTGTCTTGATTACTGTAGCTTTGTAGTATAGTCTGAAGTCTGGGAGCCTGATTCCTCCAGCTCCATTTTTCTTTCTCAATATAGCTTTGGCTATTCAGGGTCTTTTGTGTTTCCATACAAATTGTGAAATTTTTAATTCTAGTTCTGTGAAAAATGTCAGTGGTAGTTTGATATGATTGTATTAAATCTGTAGATTGCTTTGGGTAGTATAGTCATTTTCACAAAGTTGATTCTTCCAATCCAAGAACATGGTATACCTCTCCATCTATTTGTATCCTCTTTAGTTTCTTTCATCAGTGTCATAATTTTCTGCATAGAGGTCTTTTGTCTCCTTAGGTAGGTTTATTCCTAGGTATTTTAAGAATGTGGAATATTTTAACAATACATTTAACCCCATGTAACACTTTACCAAATTGTTGCATCGTACACTTTCTTTTAAAGTGCACAAATTAGGTTGAAATTGTACCACATAGCACCACAAACATGTCTCAACAAATTCCAAAGGTTCATCGTCTTCTAGCTTTAAATATTGGTTATGTTCCCTTATGGTTTGTTCTTTGACCCATAAATCATTGAATTTCATGATTTCAAAAGTGTTAAACCTTTTCTAGTGATCCATGTAACATTCATGTGAAAAAAGTAAATTCAAACCTCTATGTCATATCATATACAGCATACATCCCAGGTGGCTTAAAGATTTAAATGTGCAAGATAAAAGTATAAAAGTTTTAGAGAAAAATAGAACAATCTTTATGATATTAGGCCAGGGAAGAAATTTTTAATGAGACACAGAAAGTGTAAGTCATGGAGAAAAATATTGATACATTCATCTACATGAAATTCTGTTCCTTTTAAGAACCATAAAGAAAGTGAAAAAGCAAGCTCAAACTGAAGGAACATATTTGATTATATAATCAATAAAGCATTTATTTTCAGAATGTATTAAAGAACTCCTACAAATAAGTGAAAAAATAGTACATTACTTAATAAGTAAATGAACAAAAGGTAGGGAATTTCAAGAAGAGTACAATTGAACTAAATATATGAAGAATGTTGAATCTCATGAGTAATTAGAGATATGCAAATCAAAACCACAACGTATCATCATATCCACCCTTCAGATGAGCAAAATTTAAAAAGCAAACAGTATCAAGTGATGGCTAGAGTGTGTGGAGGAGTGGAAGTATTTTTCCACTTCTGATGGGAAGGTAAAACAGTAAAATTATTTTGAAAATCAGTTTGGCCTCACTTATTAAAGCTGAATATACACACCATACTTATAACTTATGACGTATTAATTCCACTATTGTATGTATGTCTGAGATAATTTTTTTCCATGTACACCAGAAGTCAGGTTTCAAGATTATTTACTGAGGCCTTGTTCTAAAGCAAAATATAAAACTATCCAAATGTCATCAGCAATGGAAAGATTGTCAGTTATCATATATTCCTAAAATGATCTATAACAAAGTATGCAAAATTATTGACATAAATATGATGCAACATTGATAAATCTCTAAAATGTTGACCTAAGAAATATGTTTCAAAAAATTATATAGTATAATTTTAGTTACATAAATTTCAAAAACAGATAAATCTAAAAGTGTAATGTTTATGGATAGCGAAATATGAAGTTAGGTGCTAAAACTACAAAGGAAAATCATGGGAATAATTAATTCAAAAGAGAAAATACAAATAGCTAATAAACATATGAAGGAGAATCAGATCACTACTAATCATGGAAATGCATATTAAGACAACAATGATATCCCATTTCAAATCCAGATGTTGGCAAAACTTTAAAAGTATCAAAAAAACAAGATTTGGCAGCGATACAAAGGTAAGTTAAAGTCAGAATTCATACCTTCTGAATCCAGCAATTTCAAACATAGGTTTATATCCAGGAGAAATTCATATATATCAGCACCAGAAGACATGTACAAAAATAAAGTGTGATATAGTTATACAATAGCATTCTAATTAGCTTGAACTATAATTACATATATAAATATGATTAAAATTCAGAATAGTGGCTATCTGGTGAGGCAAATGTTCAGGCATAGGTATCCAGATGATGTCACTTTAACTATATGGTTGTTATTTTATTTCTTAAAAGAAAGTGATCTTAAAGCAAATATGGCAAAAATCATAAGATTTGACAAAGCTGAATGGTGGAATAACACATAATATTCATTGTATTATTCTCTGTATAATTTTATTGTTTAAAATATATAGTAATAATAAGTACTAAGGGTAAGAATAAAAATAAGAATAGAAAGAGTAGGATACCATTTCTAGGTATAAGGAGCAGCACATACTATTCTGGTATCCTGATTTCCTTACTTCTCTGACTTGTAAGATCTGACTCATCTTCAAAATTTACCCAAAAAGTACCACTTCCACTGTGGCCTATTTCCCAGGCCCACATAAAGAAATAATAAGCACCTTAACTGTACCTAAATAGCATTTATCACACTGTGTTATGATTTTATAATTTGTTTGCAAAATGCACTGTAGCTTCAAGAGGAGACTTATCCTCGTTTTTATTTTTATGGTGTCTAACACTTAATGTTTGGTACAAAGCAGATAGTCAATAAACAATTGCTGCTGAAGTTGAAAATGATGGGACTATAGTTCTGCATAATATAATGAAAAAAAATAAAACTTTAAGACCTACGTTCACCTTAAGATCCTAGACCCACATTCAAATGTTAGACAAATTGATTAATTTCTCTGGATTCAATTTTCAACAGGAAATTTGATTAGTAGACCAAAAGTTAGAAGTCATTTGATAAATTATACATACATTTTGTTGATTGGATACCATAGCTGTACATAGAACAAAATAAATTCTGTGATCTAAAATGTCTTGAACTATCCTGAAGTGTTTTCATTGAAATGTTTCAACATAGTGCCATTTAGTAATATATGTAGAGCCTAATATGGGTATCATGGGGGTGAGAGAGATGTCCTGTTATTAAAGCTGAAGAATTGTTTAAGATCAAAGTCACAAGAAGAGGTATAATAGAAACTCAGTGTTATGGCACAACCTGGTTGTTTATGACTGATTGAGTTGTTGCCTGTGGTGTACTCATTGTTAAATAATTTAGCTAACACTCTTGTTTAGACAGTGTGATTTAATCAAACATTTTAGTTAACAGTAAATTCCTATACACACCACTCAAAAATTGTCAGATTATAAAGAGGTCAAATAAAATACATTCAGTCCTAAAACTTTATCCAAATTAATGCAGATTTTACTTTTTAAATTTTTTGATGATTCCAATCATTTTTTCATTTCTTGAAGTGGTACAGGGCTGTTTAATAAAGTTCAAATACACTATATAGTGATCGAACAGACATGTATCCTGACAGAATCTCAGTTAATTATAAGATTAGTCCATTATTGGATACATTAAAATTTTATTATTTATATCTTATCTTGTATGTACGTGTAAACAAATGGAAGTAGAAATAGAAATAATAGTAAGATTTTACATACCAGTTTTGCTTGAACTCATAAGTTTTTAATTAAAATTTTCACAACTTCTTAGTAAGTACACATATTGATATGTGAAGGAAAGGCAAAAGGTCAGCTGTCTGTAATTAAATTATAGAAAGTTGAGAAACTGAAGTGTAAGCTTTCCTCTGAAATCTGCAAAAACAATGACAAGTTAGTTTGAGACAAGAATCTGACATTCTACAACCAGATTAAACTGTATATCTTCAAAGATAACCAGAAGGTTCAAGAGTTTCTAGAGAGACACTAAAGGAAGAGGCTGGAAATACTGAAAGTTTTGTATATAGAAGACTGGGAACCTGTCTGCCAAGAGGTGTTTAGAAAATTCTTTGTGACAAAGGGATATCTGAGATTTTTCTGTTCAAAGCAAATCTTCTGTACTCTGGTAAAAATGACTCCCTTATGAATCCACATCTTAACACCCTACCACCAGAACACAAAGAGAAATATGTTTCTAGGAAACCTGGGTGTAGTCTGTAAACACTATTTAAACATAGAATTTTCTAGGCTTTACTGACTTCAGTAAAATGCTGATGTCAAAAGGAACAACTGGAATATATTGAATATCTTCAGTTGGCCAGAAAGGACAATTTCCTTTCACCATTTCCCTCATCCAGCACTGGAATTGTTTACATTTGAGTGGTGGTGAGGGCTGAATACAAAATGGAATATTTTATCTTCCACAGCATCTCTAGAATCTATATAGGAGAGGTTAGGATTGGCATTCTCTAGGAAGGAAGGGCTAATGATTTTGTTTGGAAGCAACATGTGTATGCAAACACACTGTGTTCATGCATTGCTTTCTTAGGTAGACACCTATATCTTCTTTTAACATTATTACTACATTCATTATTACTGTCAATATCATTATTTGAGGGAACTATGGTGTTGATAAGTACAAACCACTTACTGGCATTGCCATGATCAGAGAATTCAAAAAGTTGTATTAGTGTGTAAGAGCTTAGGATGCTCAGGAGACAGGCGAAGGGAAGTTAAATTCTGGATATTTGGTAATTTGAATACAGGATTCCCAGCTTCTCAATGAAGATGAGGAATAACATTCTATTCCATTATAAAGTTTTGATTCAAAAGTGTTTTATAAATATATGAGGTAATAAGAGGTAACATGAGATTGGGTCTTATTTATTTACTTATTTATTTTAGTGACCAATGTTTTTTGTTTTTGTTTTTTTTTGCAGTTCGCGGGCCTCTCACTGCTGTGGCCTCTCCCGTTGCGGAGCACAGGCTCCGGACGCGCAGGCTCAGCGGCCATGGCTCACAGGCCCAGCCACTCCATGGCATGTGGGATCTTCCTGGACCGAGGCACGAACCCGTGTCCCCTGCATCGGCAGGCGGACTCTCAACCACTGCGCCACCAGGGAAGCCCTGACCAATGTTTTTTGAAGTATAGTTGATTTACAATGTTGTGCCAATCTCTGCTGTACAACAAAGTGATTAAATTTTACACATGTATACATTCTTTTCTTAATATTCTTTTCCATTATGGTTTATTCCAGGAGATTTGGTATAGTTCCCTATGCTATACAGTAGTACATTGTTATCCATTTCTGAATATAACAGTTTTCATCTACCAATGTCAGATTCCAAGTCCATCTCTCTCCCTCCCCCCACCCATGGCAACCAAATGTCTGATCTCTATCTCTGAGTCTGTTTCTGTTTCATAGATGGCTCATTTGTGTCATATTTTAGATTCCACATATAAGTGATATCATATGGTATTTGTCTTTCTCTTTCTGACTTACTTCGCCTAGTATGATAATTTCTAGTTGCATCCATGTTGCTGCAAATGTCATTATTTTGTTCTTTTTTATGGCTGAGTAGTATTCCATTGTATGTATTGTACCATATCTCTTTATCCATTCATCTGTCAATGGACAATTTAGGTTGTTTCCATGTTTTGGCTATTGGGGATAGTGCTGCTATGAATATAGTGGTGCATGTATCTTTTTGAATTATAGTTTTTTCTGGGTATGTGCCCAGGAGTGGGATCGCTGGATCATATGGTAATTTTATTTTTAGTTTTCTGAGGAACTTCCATACTGTTTTATATAGTGGCTTCACCAACTTACTTTACCACCAACAGCGTAGGAGTGTTCCCTTTTCTCCACACCCTCTCCAGCATTTGATATTTGTAGACATTTTAATGATGGCCATTCTGACTGGTGTGAGGTAGTACCTCATTGTAACTTTGATTTGCATTTCTCTAATAATTAGTGATGTTGAGCATCTTTTCATGTGCCTACTGGCCATTTGTATGTCTTCTTTGGAGAAATGTCTATTAAGGTCTTCTGCCCATTTTTCAATTGGGTTGTTTTTTGTTTTGAGTTGTATGAGCTCTTTGTATATTTTGGAGGTTAAGCCTTTGTTGGTGACATCATTTTCAAATATTTTGTCCAGTTCCTTAGGTTGTCCTTTTGTTTTCATTGTGGTTTCCTTTGTTGTGCAAAAGGTTTTAAGTTTGATTAGGTCCCTATTGTTTATTTTTGTTTTTATTTCTGTTGCTTTGGGAGACTGAAGTAAGATAATATTGGTATGATTTATGTCAGAGAATGTGTTGCCTATGCTCTCTTCTAGGAGTTTTAGTGTCATGTTTTATGCTTAAATCTTTAAGCCATGTTGAGTTTATTTTTGTACATGGGGTGAGGGTGTGTTCTAACTTCATTGATTTGCATGCAGCTGTCCAAATTTCCCAGCATCAGTTGCTGAAGAGACTATCTTTTTCCCACTTTATATTTGTACTTCCTTTGTCAAAGATTAATTGACCATAGGCGTGTGGGTTTATTTCTGGGCTCTCTATTCTGTTCCATTGATCTGTATGTCTGTTTTTGTGCTAATACCACACTGTTTTGATTATGGTAGTTTTATAGTATTGTCTGAAGTCTGGGAGATTATACTTCCTGCTTTGTTTTTTGTTCCTCAGGATTGCTTTGGCAATGATGGGTCTTTTATGGTTCCATATAAATTTTAGGATTATTTATTCTAGTTCTGTGAAAAATGCCATGGGTAACTTGATAGGGATTGCTTTAAATCTGTAGTTTGCTTTATGTGGTATTGCCATTTTAACAATATTAATTCTTCCAATCCAAGAGCATGGAATATCTTTCCATTTCTTTGAATCCTTTCTAATTTCCTTTATTAATGCTTTATACTTCTTTACATCTAAGTCTTTCACTTCCTTGGTCAGTTTTATTCCTAGGTATATTGGGGGTTTTGGTGCAATTTTAAAAGGTAATTTTTTAAAACATTTTCTTTCTGATATTTAATTGTTAGTGTAAATAAATGCAACTGATTTCTGAATGTTAATCTTGTATCCTGCTACTTTGCTGAATTCATTTATTAAATCTAGTAAGTTTTGTGTGGAGTCCTTAGGGTTTTCTATATATATATCTTGTCATCTGCCTATAGTGACAATTGTACTTCTTTCCAATTTGTATACCATTTATTCCTATTTCTTGCCTGATTGCTGTGGCTAGGACTTACATTACTATGTTGAATAGAAGTGGTGAGAGTGGCCATCCTTGTCTTGTTCCACATTTTAGCAGGAAGGCTTTCAGCTTTTCACCTTTGAGCATTATATTCACTGTGGGCTTGTCATAAATGGCTTTTATTAGTTGAGATATGTTCCCTCTATATGCACTTTGATATACATATGTTGAACCAACCTTGTGAACTTGGAATGATTACCACTTGGTCTTAGTGTATGATATTTTTTATGTGTTGTTAGATTTAGTTTGCTAATATTTTATTGAGAATTTTTGCATCTATATTTATCAAAGATATAGACCTTTAATTTTCTTATTTGGTGGTGTCTTTGTCTGGTTTTGGTATCAGGGTGATGGTGTTTCATAGAATGTCTTTGGGAGTGTTCCCTCCTCTTCCATCTTTATTTTTTATTTTTTTATTTTTATTGGAGTATAGTTGATTTACAATGTTGTGTTAGTTTCAGGTCCTCCTCTTCAATCTTTTGGAAGAGTTTGTGAAGAATCAGTATAAGTTCTTCTTTGTATGTTTTTTAGAATTCACCTAAGAATTCATCTGGTCTTGGACTTTTGTTTGTAGGGAATTTTTTAAAATTACAGTCTATTTCACTTCTAGTGATCTTTCTGTTCTAATTATCTATATCTTCTTGATTCAATCTTGGTGGGTTGTATGTTTCTTGAAAGTTGTCCATTTCTTCAATATCAAATTTGTTGGCATGTAATTGATCATAGTATTCTCTTATTTTTGTGTGTTTCTGTGATATCATTTGAGATTTCTCCTTTTACATTTCTTATTTTGTTTATTTGGGTTCTGTCTCTTTTCTTCTTGGTGCCAATTTATTTGCCCTTTCAAAGAACGACCTCTTGGGTTTATTGATTTTTTCTACTGTTTTTTAATCTCTATTTTATTTATTTCCTCCCTGATCTTTATTATTTCCTCCTTCTGCTGACTTTAGGTTTTGTTTGTTCTTGTTTTTCTACTTTTTGAAAGTGGTGGATTAGGTTGTTTATTTGATTTTTTTTTTTTTTTTGGTTTTGAGGAAGGTGTGTATTGCTATGAACTTCCCTCTAAAAACTGCTTTTGCTGCATCCTATAGATTTTGTATGCTTGTGTTTTCATTGTCAGTTGTCTCAAGGTATTTTTTAATTTCCTTTTTGATTTCCTCATTGAGGCATTGTTTTTTTTTGTTTTATTGTTGTTTTTTTTTTTTAGTAGCATGTTGTTTAGCCTCCATGTAATCTTATTTTTCTCATTTCTTTTCCTATGGTTGATTTCTAGTTTCATGCCTTTGTGGTAAGAGAAGATGCTGGAAATAATTTACATGCGCTTAAATTTGTTGAGGTTAGTTTTCTTGCCTAGTATGTGGTCAATCCCAGAAAGTGTTCCATATGCACTTGAAAAGAATGTTTACTCTGTTTTATTTGTATGTAATGTCTTGAAAATATCAATTAAGTCTAACTGTTCTATTGTATCATTTAGGATCTCTGTTTCCTTATTGATTTTCTCTCTAGAAGAGTGGTCCATTGATGTGAGTGGGGTATTAAAATCTCCTACTATTATTGTATTCCCATCAATGTCTCTCTTTATATCTATTCATATTTGCTTTATGTATTTGAGTGCATTTTTATTAGGTGCATAAATGTTGACAGCATAAAACCCTCTTCTTGTACTGATCCTTTATATTTTTATAGTGTTTGTTTTAAAGTCTATTTTGTCTGATATGAGTATTGCAACTCTCGATTTCTTTTGATTTATGTTTTCATGAAATATGTTTTTTCATACCCTCACTTCAGTCTATGTGTTTCTTTTGCCCTAAGGTATGTCTCTTGTAGGCAGCATAATGTAGACTCTTGGTTTTTTATCCAGTCTGACATTCTGTGTCTTTTGATTGGAGCATTCAGTCCATTGACATTTAAGGTAATTATTGATACATGTGTATTTATTGCCATATTAAACCTTGTTTTCCAGTTGATTCTTTGTTTCTTCTTTGTTCCTTTCTTTTTGTTTTCTTTTTGCAGTTTGGTTATTTTCTTTTATTTTATGCTTGTGTTCTCTTCCTTTTGGTTTTGTGAATCTATTGTATGTTTTTGATTTGTGGTTGCCCTGTTTTTCAAGTATGTTAACCACTTCCTATATCTGCTTGCTTTAGACTGATAGTCATACAGGATCAAACACTTTTTTTAAAAAAATCTGCATTCTCTTAATCTCCTTCCCCATATTTTATGATTTTGATGTCCTTTTTCACATCTTCATGTTTATCCTTTTGCTGTTCATTGTGTTTATTTTTGCTTTTAGAAATAGTTTTTTTTTCCTTCTCTCTTTTTGATCTGTGTACTGGATAATTTAAGTAATTCACTTTCAAATTATGATTTTCTCCTTACATCTTCTTGCTTCTTCTTTATTAGAGAAGATCTTTCAATATTTCTTATAGGACAGGTTTAGTATTGCTGGATTATTTTAGTTTTTGCTTGTCTGAGAAATTCTTTATTTCTCCTTCTATTCTAAATGATAATCTAGCTGAGTAGAGTTTTCTAGGTTGCAGATTTTTCCCTTTCAAGGCTTTATATATATTTTGCCACTTCCTTCTGACTGCAGTGTTTCTGTAGAGAAATCAGCTGATAGACTTATGGGGGTTTTCTTGTAATTAACTCTTTCTTTTTTAACTTGCTCCCTTTACAATCCTCTCTTTCTTTTTAAATTTTGCCATTTTTATTATAATATGTCTTGGTGTAGGTTTGTTTGGGTTTATCATTTTTTGGACTCTGTATGCTTCCTGTATTTGGATAATCTGTTTCCTTCTTTAGGTTTGGGAAGTTTTCAGCCACAATTTTTTCAAATAACTTTTCAATCAACTTTTCTCTTTCTTCTCCTTCTGTAATCCCTATTATGTGTAGATTGGAATGCTTTATATTATCCCATAGGCCTCTTATATTGCTTTCATTTTTTTCTGATTTGGCTTCTTACCTGATGTTTTGATTGGGTAATAGACATTATTCTATCTTCTAGATCATTCATTCTTTCTTCTGCATTATTCATTCTGCTATTCATTGCCTTGAGCTCAGCTTTCATTTAGGCAAATGAATTTTCTAATTTTTCTTGGCTCCACTTTAGAGTTTCTAAGTTCTTTTTAAGTAATCTGCATTTCTGTCAATAGCCTTTCATTCCTTCAGTATTTTCATTACCTCCTTTTTAACTCAGTGCCTATTAGATTGAAGAGGTCAGTTTCATTGTTTATTCCTCCAGGGGAATTCTCTTGGTCTTTAACTAACAGTGGTTCCTCTGCTTCTTCATTTTGCTTGTATTTATCTTACTCTGTGAGCTTAGGGGAACCAATTATCTACAGTTGTCTTGGAGGGCTATTTATATGTGGGAGCATCCCTGAATAGCTTATATGGGTTTAACATGTTTTTGGCATGAGGGCTGTTTTTTGTCTGGATGCTGGCCGTATCTTTCCTCAGCATGTGCTGGTCATTATCTTCTATATTTTTTTAAATGATCATATATATATATATATATATATTTTAACATCTTGTTGGAGTATAATTGTTTTACAATGTTGTGTTAGTTTCTGCTGTATAAAAAAGTGAATCAGCTATATGTATGCATATATCCCCATATCCCCTCCCTCTTGTGCTTCCCTCCCAACCTCCTTATCCCACCTTTTTGGTAGTTAGAAAGCACCAAGCTGATCTCCCTGTGCTATGCAGCTGCTTCACACTAGCTATCTATTTTACATTTGGTAGTGTATATATGTCCATGCCACTCTCTCACTTCTTCCCAGCTTACCATTCCCCCTCCCCATGTTCTCAAGTCCATTCTTTATGTCTGCGTCTTTGTTCCTGACCTGCCCCTAGGTTCCTCAGAACTATTGTTTTTCAGATTCCATATATATGTGTTAGCATATGGTATTTGTTTTTCTCTTTCTGACTTACTTCACTCTGTATGAGAGACTCTAGGTCCATCCACTTCACTACAAACTACCCAGTTTCGTTTCTGTTTATGGCTGAGTAATATTCCATTGTATATATGTGCCACAACTTCTTTATCCATTCATCTGTTGATGGACACTTAGCTTGCTTCCATGTCCTGGTGATTGTAAATAGTGCTGCAATGAAGATTGTGGTACATGTCTATTTTTCAATTATGGTTTTCTCAGTGTATATGCCCAGTGGTGGGATTGCTGGGTCATATGGTAGTTCTATTTTTAGTTTTTTAAGGATCCTCCATACTGTTCTCCATAGTGACTGTATCAATTTACATTCCCACCAACAGTGAAAGAGGGTTCCCTTTTCTTCACACCCTCTCCAGCATTTATTGTTGGTGGGTTTTTTGATGATGGCCATTCTGATCATTGTGAGGTGTTACCACATTGTGGTTTTGATTTGCTTTTATCTAATGATTAGTGATGTGGAGCATACTTTCAAGTGTTTTTTGGCAATCTGTATATCTTCTTTGGAGAAATGTCTATTTAGGTCTTCCACTCATTCTTGGATTGGGTTATTTGTTTTTTTGATATTGAGCTACATGAGCTGCTTGTAAATTGTGGAGATTAATTTTTTGTCAGTTGCTTCATTTGCAAATACTTTCTCCCATTCTCAGGGTTGTCTTTTAGTCTTGCTATAGTTTCCCTTGCTGTGCAAAAGCTTTTAAGTTTCATTAGGTCCCATTTGTTTATTTTTGTTTTAATTTCCATTTCTCTAGGAAGTGGGTCAAAAAGAATCTTGTTGTGATTTATGTTATAGAGTGTTCTTCCTATGTTTTCCTCTAAGAGTTTTATAGTGTCTGTCCTTATATTTAGGTCTTTAATCCACTTTGAGTTTATTTTTGTGTATGGTATTAGGGAGTGTTCTAATTTCATTCTTTTACATGTAGCTGTCCAGTTTTTCCAGCACAACTTATTGAAGAGGCAGTCTTTTCTCCACTGTATATTCTTTCCTCCTTTATCAAAACAAAGGTGACCATATGTGCACAGGTATATCTCTGGGCTTTCTATCCTGTTCCAGTAATCTATATTTCTGTTTTTGTGACAGTACCATACTGCCTTGATTACTTTAGCTTTGTAGCATAGTATGATGTCAGGGAGCCTGATTCCTCCAGCTCCATTTTTCTTTAAAATTGCTTTGGCTCTTCAGGGTCTTTTGTGTTTCCATAAAGTTTGAACTTTTTGTTCTAGTTTTGTGAAAAATGCCATAGTTTGATAGGGGTTTCATTGAATCTGTAGATTGCTTTCAGTAGGATAGTCATTTTCACAAAGTTGATTCTTCCAATCAAAGAACAGGGTATATCTCTCCATCTGTTTGTATCATCTTTAATTTCTTTCAGTGTCTTATAGTTTTCTGAGTGCAGGTTTTCTACATCCTTAGGTAGGCTTATTCCTAGGTATTTTATTGTTTGTTGCAGTGAAAAATGGGAGTGTTTCATTAATTTGTCTTTCAGATTTTTCATCACTAGTGTATAGGAATTCAAGACATTTCTGTGAATTAATTTTGTATCCTTCTACTTTACCAGATTCATTGATTAGCTCTAGTAGTTTTCCAGTAGCATCTTTAGGATTCTCTATGTATCATGTCATCTGCAAACAGTGACAGTTTTACTTCTTCTTTTCTGATTTGGATTCCTCTTGTTTCTTTTTCTTCTCTGATTGCTGTGGTTAAAACTTGCAAAACTATGTTGAATAATAGTGGTGAGAGTGGGCAACTTTGTCTTCTTCCTGATCTTAGAGGAAATAGTTTCAGTTTTTCACCATTGAGGATGATGTTGGATGTGCGTTTGTCATATATGGTCTTCATTATATAGAGGTAGGTTCTCTTTATGTCTACTTTCTGAAGAGTTTTTTATCATAAATGAGTGTTGAATTTTGTTGAAAGCTTTTTCTGCATCTATTGAGATTATTATATGTTTTTATCCTGCAATTTGTTAATCTGGTGTATCGCATTGACTGATTTGCATATATTGAAAATCCTTGCATTCCTGGGATAAATGCCTCTTGTTCATGTTGTATGATCCTTTTAATGTGCTGTTGGATTCTGTTTGCTAGTATTTTGTTGAGGAGTTTTGCATGTATGTTCATCAGTGATATTGGCCTGTAGTTTTCTTTTTTTGTTACATCATTTTCTTGTTTTGGTAACAGGGTGATAGTGACCTTGTAGAATGAGTTTGGGAGTGTTCCTCCCTCTGCTATATTTTGGAAGAGTTTGGGAAGGATAGGTGTTAGCTCTTCTCTAAATGTTTTATAGAATTCACCTGTGAAGCCATCTGGCACTGGAATTTTGTTTGTTGAAAGATTTTAAATTACAGTTTTAATTTCAGTGCTTGTGACTTGTCTGTTCATATTTTCTAGTTCTTCCTGGTGCAGGCTTGGAAAGTTGTGCTTTTCTAAGAATTTGTCCATTTCTTCCAGGTTGTCCATTTTATTGGCACATAGTTGCCTGCAGTAATCTCTCATGATCCTTTGTATTTCTGTGGTGTCAGTTGTTACTTCTCCTTTTTCATTCTGTTGTTATGAGTCTTCTCCCTTTTTTTCTTGATGAGTTTGGCTACTGGTTTATAAATGTTGTTTATCTTCTCAAAGAACCAGCTTTTAGTTTTACTGATCTTTTCTACTGTTTCCTTCATTTCTTTTTAATTTATTTCTAATCTGATTTTTATGATTTCTGTCCTTCCACTAACTTTGTGGGGTTTTTTGTTGTTTTTGTTGTTCCTTCTCGACTTGCTTGAGGTGTAAGGTTAGGTTTTTTATTCTAGATTTCTCTTGTTTCTATAGGTAGGATTGTATTGCTATAAACTCCCCTTTTAGAACTGTTTTTGTTGCTTCCCATAGGTTTTGGATCATTGTGTTTTTGTTGTCATTTGTTTCTAGGTATTTTTTTATTTCCTCTTTGATTTCTTCCGTGATCTCTTGGTTATTTAGTAGCATATGTTTAGCCTTCATGTGTTTGTATTTTTTTATAATTGTTCTCCCTGTTATTCATATCTCATCTCATAGTGTTGTGTTTGGAAAAGATACTTGATATGATTTCAATTTTCTTAAATTTACTAAGGCTTGAATTTTGATCCAGATATCATCTATCCTGGAGAGTTTTCCATGAGCAATTGAGAATAAAGTGTATTCATTCTTTTAGGATGTAATGTCCTATAAATATCAGTTAAATCCATCTTGCTTAATGTATCATTTAAAGCTTGTGTTTCCTTATTTATTTTCTGTTTTGATGATCTGTCTATTGATGAAAGTGGGGTGTTGAAATCCCCTACTATTATTGTGTTACTGTAGACTTCCCCTTTTATGGTTGCTAGCTTTTGCCTTATGTACTGAGGTGCTCCTATGTTGGGTGCATAAATAGTTACAATTGTTATATCTTCTTCTTGGATTGATTTCTTGATCATTATGTAGTGTCTTTCTTTGTCTCTTGTAATAGTCTGTATTTTAAAGTCTATTTTGTCTGATAGGAGAATTGTTATTCCAGCTTTCTTTTGATTTCCGTTTGCATGGAATATCTTTTTCCATCCCCTCTCTTTCAGTGTACATGTGTCCCTAGGTCTGAAGTGGATCTCTTGTAGACAGCATATATATGGGTCTTGTTTTTGTATCCATTCAGCCAGTGTGTGACTTTTGGTTGGAGAATTTAATCCATTTACTTTTAAGGTAATTATCAATATGTATGTTCCTATTACCATTTTCTTAATTGTTTTGGATTTGTTTTTGACGGTCCTTTCCTTCTCTGTGTTTCCTGCCTAGAGAAGTTCCTTTAGCATTTGTTGTAAAGCTGGTTTTTGTGGTGTTGAATTTTCTTAGTTTTGCTTGTCTGTAAAGGTTTTTATTTCTCCTTTGAATCTGAATGAGATCCTTGCTGGGTAGAGTAATCTTGGTTGTAGGTTTTCCCCTTTCATCTCTTTCAATATGTCCTGTCACTCCCTTCTGGCTTGCAGAGTTTCTGCTGAAAGATCAGCTGTTAACCTCATGGGGATTCCCTTGTATATTATTTGTTGCTTTTCCCTTGTTGCTTTTAATATTTTTTTCTTGGTATTTAATTTTTGATAGTTTGATTAATATGTCATGGAATATTTCTCCATAGATTTATCCTGTATGGGACTCTCTGGTCTTCTGGGTCTTGATTATTTCCTTTCCCATGTTAGGGAAGCTTTCAACTGTCATCTCTTCAAATATTTTCCTGGACACTTTATTTCTCTCTTCTTCTGGGACCCTATAATTCAAATGTCGTTGCATTTAATGTTGTCCCAGAAGTCTCTGAGACTGTCCTCAATTCTTGTCACTCTTTTTTCTTTATTCTGCTCTGTGGTAGTTATTTCTACTATTTTATCTTCCAGCTCACTTATCTGTCCTTCTCCCTCAGTTATTCTGCTATTGATTCCTTCTAGAGAATTTTTAATTTCACTTATCTTGTTGTTCTTCATTGTTTGTTTGGTCTTTAGTTCTTCTTGGTCCTTGTTAAATGTTTCTTGTATTTTCTCTATTCTATTTCCAAAATTTTGGGTCATCTTTATTTTCATTACTCTGAATTCTTTTTTCAGGTAGACTGCCTATTTCCTGTTCATTTTTTTGGTCTGGTGGGTTTTTACCTTGCTCCTTCATCTGTTGCATATTTCTGTGTCTTCTCATTTTGTTTAACTTACTGTTCTTGGGGTCTCCTTCCGGCAGGCTGCAGGTTCTTAGTTCCCGTTGTTTTTGGTGTCTGACCCCAGTGGGTGAGGTTGGTTCAGTGGCTTGTGTAGGCTTCCTGGTGGAGGGGACTATTCCTGTGTTCTGATGGGTGGGGTTTGATCTTGTCTTTCTACTGAGAAGGATCACTTCCACTGTTGTATTTTAGGGTGTCTGTGAGCTTAGTATGACTTTAGACATCCTCTCTGCTAGTGGGTGGGGTTGTGTTCCTGTCTTGCTAGTTGTTTGGCATGGGGCATCCAGCACTCAAGCTTGTTGGCCATTGGGTGGAGTTGGGTCTTAATGTTTAGAAGGTGATCTCTGGGAGAGCTCCCACTAATTGATATTACACTGGGCTGGGAAGTCTCTGGTCATCCAATATGCTGGACTCAGCTCTCCCATTTTTCAGGCTCAGGCCTGACACCAGGAAGGAGCACCGAGACACTGCCAAGCACACAGCTCAGAAGAAAAGGAAGAAAAAATGGAATAATAATAATAATAATAAAATTTAAAAAAATAAAAATTAAAAAATAAAATTAAAATAATAAAAAAAGGAACAGAGCAACCAAACCAATAACCAAATCCACCAATGATCACAAGCACTAAAAACTACACAAAGATAAACATAAAAATCAGAAACAAAGCAGTCACAGAAAGCAAACCCCACATTTATGTTTACTCCCAAAGCCCACTGCCTCAACTTTGGGAACATTTTTTGACTATTTGGCTTTTCCACAGATGCAACATCCATCATATTGATTGTGGGGATATAATCTGCTACTCCTGATGCTTCACAGAGAAATTTCCCTTTCTCTTCTTTGTTCGTACAGCTTCTGAGTCTCATCTTTGGTTTTGGCCCTTCCTATGTGTGTAGGTCACCCTCAGGTATCTGTTCTCTGCCCAGAGAAGAGGGGGTTAAAGCAGCACCTGATTAGGGCCCTCTTGTTCACTCAGGCTGGGTAGAGGGATCTGACTTCTGAATCCCAAGCCTCTCCTCCCTGACCTGGTGGGTGAGCACACAAACATCTCAGCCTAGTGAGTGCTGGTCGACACCAATCCTCTGTGAGGGAATCTCTCTTCTTTGCCCTCTGCACCCTTGTTGCTGTGCTGTCCTCCATGGCTCCAAAACTTCCCCTCCCACCTTCCCCCTATACCTGCCAGTGAAGGAACTCCCTGATGTTTGGAAACTTTTCCTTCTTCACAGCTACCTCCTAGAGGTGCAGGTCCTATCCGTATTCTTTTGTCTCTGTTTTTTCATTATTCTTCTGTCCTACCCAGGTACCTGGTTATTTTCTTGCCTTTTGGGAAGTCTGAGGTCTTCTGCCAGTGTTCAATAGGTGTTTTGTAGGAGTTGTTCCACATGTAGATGTATTTTTGATGTATTTGTGGGGAGGAAGGTGATCTCCACATCTTTCTCCTCCACCATCTTGAAGGTCTCCTCCCATAATCTTCTTGATAGGTGGTGTGCAGGGACATGGCCCACACTCGCTCCCAGGAAGGTGGGTGCAGCAGTTGGTTCCAGGTCATGTTACCGTTGGTGGTAGTGGTGGTCTGTGGCACTCCCAGGGAGGTGGGTGCAGTGACTGGCACTGGGTTGCGGGACTCTCAGTGGGTTGTGCACCTTCCCAGGTTGTCCAGGGCAGCAGTTGGTGTCTGGTCATGGGATCCTCTGCAGCAGTGGTGGGTTGCGTGTGCTTATGGGAAGGCAAGGGCAGTGATTGGCTACCAGTTTTGGGACCCTTGGTGGCTGTAGCAGTCTGTGCCTGCCTCTGGAGTCCAAGATGACAGTGGTGGCTCGCACCTATCCCCAGAGCTCGTGTAGGTGGTGCCCTGCCACCTGAGAGCACATGCTGAGAAAGAACCTCTTATAGTGGGTCCGTCCCTCTCCTTGTGTGCCTCCAAACAATGGCGCCCTGCCTCTCTAGTGGGCCCAGGCCTCCTCCTATACCACACCCTAGCCCCCTCAGGTTCTCTCCACAGATTCAAACCCAGCCATCTCTCCTAGGTCTGACCTCTGAAGTCTGAGCCTCAGCACCCAGCCCCCGCCTCTCCCAGCAGACGAGTGTATCAGGCTGGGAGTGCCAGAAGGCGCTGACCATCTGTGCAGGTCTCTATCCACTTTGCCCTCCACAAACTGGTTGTGCACTCTCCTCTGAGGCTCCAAAGCTCCCCCTCTGTCCTGGCTGATCTCCCTGCCAGTGAGGGGACTTCTCAGGGTGCTCAAATCTTTCCTTTTTCACAGCTCCTTCCCCAGCGGCACAGGTCCTGTCCTAATTCCTTTCTCTCTATTTTTTTGTTGTTTGTTTTTTTCTTTTGTCCTACCCAGTTATGTGGAGATTTTCTTGCCCTTTTGGAAGTCTGAGGTCTTCTGCCAGTGTTCAGTAGATCTTCTGTGAGAATGGTTCCACATATAGAGGTATTTTTGATGTATTTGTGGGGGAAGGTGAGTTCCATGTCTTACTCCTCCACCAACTTAATCCAATCCTCTGAGGTTGGGTCTTCTTTTAAATGTTTATTTTAAGCATTTCAAAATACAAACTCACACAAAACCACACATAGTAAAATGACAGCCCATATAACAGCCAATTTATCAACACTTTGTCAGAATGGCTTCATCTGTAATTTTGTGTTGGCATTTCATTTGTTATAGTTTATATACAATGAAATGTATAGATCTAAAGTGTGCAATTCCAAGAGACTTGTTGAATGCTTAACCCATGGAATTCATAGTCTTATCAACATATAGATTTCTATCACCCCAGAAGCTCTCTCATATCCACTTCTTATCAATTCTCAACTTCATAGGCAACCACTTCTTTGATTTCCATTGCAACAGATTTTCACCTGTTCTAGAACTTTAAATAATTAAAACATTCAGCATTTGTCCTTATTTGCCTGGCTTCTTAGCTCAAAGTAATGTTTTTGAGATTTATCAACAGTGTTGTACATATCATTAATTAATTCCTTTATATAGCTGAATAAAACTTTATTACATGAATATATGAGTTTATCCATTCTCTTGTTGAAAATTTTTGTTGTTGTTGTTTGTTTGTTTCTGCTTTTGGCTATCAACATTCTGTGCACATATGGTTTCAGTTCTCTAGAGTAAATACCTAAAAGTGGAATTCCCAGCTCTTAGATTAGATGTATGTTTAAATTTAAAAATAGTTTTCCAGGTTGGTTTTACAATATTACATCCCATCAAAAATATACAAGTGTCCTGATTGCCCTGCACCCTCATCAGCACTTGATATTGTCAATTTTATTAATATTATCCACTTTACTGGATGTGTAGGAGTATCTCACTGTTGTTGTAATATGCATATTCTTGATAATAATGATGTTAGAAACTATTTCATGTGCTTATTGCCACTCATTTAGGAAGTGTTCTTTAACAATTTTTAATTTTTTAAAATTATGTAATTGAATTGTGAGAGTTATTTATATATTCTAGATATAATTTCTTTGTCAAATATATATACTGTGACTATTTCTCCCAGTTATTTGATGGTCTACTTATTTCTTTGTGTGTCTATTCCTGAGCAGATTTTGTTTAAAAAGTACAATATATTTCTCAGTCTTAAGAAATCTTTTGCTTATCCCTTACTTATGATGATATTCTCTGTTTTCGTGGAAAAGAATATTGAGATATATAATTTATCTCAAATTATTTTTGGAAATAGGGCTTCAAATTTAATTTTTCCACATATAGCTGTTCCAGCAACCTCTTTTGAAAAGACTTCCTTTTTCCATAGTTGCTTTTTGTACCTTTGTCAAATACAATGGATTGAATAAATATGGGTCATTTCTGGACTTCTGTTTTATTCATGTATATATCTTCCTTACATAAATATCTCACTGTCTTGATTAATGTTGCTTATAGTAAGTCATAAATAATGAAGTATAAAGTAGTGCAATTCTTCTTACTTTGTATTTCTTCTTGAAAATTGTTTTAATCAAGATATTTGAGATCATTTGCTTTTTCATATAAATTTTAGAACGACCTTGACAATTTCTAAAAAAGTCCTCTTGAGATTGTGAATGTTATTGTTTTGAATTAATAGAGCAATTTGAGAAGTGAAATCTTAACAATATTAACTCATCCAATCCATAAATATGGTAAGCTCTCCATTTATATAGTTTTTCTTTATTGGCTATCACCAATATTTTGTGATCTTACATGTAAAAATCTAGCTCAACTTGTATTAATCATTATTTTACGATTTTGATGCCATTGTAAATGATATTTTTCTAATTTAATTTTCTAAATATTTGTTGACAGTACATAGAAATGCAGTTAATTTTTGTATATTGTCTTTGCATTGTGCAATCCTGCTAAATTCAAATATAAGTTCTGGTAGGCTTTTTACAGATTACTTAATTTTTTTCTGTGTACACAATCATGCCTTCTGCAAATAGGATAATTTTACTTTTTCTTTCCAAACTTATGTTTTCTTTTTTTTTCTTGCTTATTAAACTGTTCAAACTTCTATTACAATGTTTAATAACAATGGTGAAACTATAAATCTTTTTCTTGTCCATTTTATCATTAAGAATCATTCTTACTGTAGGTGTTTTATAGATGTCTTTTATTAAGAAGTATTCATCTATTCCTAGTTTTGAGAACACAGACACATACACACACACACAATAGATATTGCATTATGTCAAATGCTATTTTCTGCAACTACTGAGATGACTATATGATTGTCCTCTTTCATTCTCTTAATGTGGTAAATTAAACTGATTAGTTTTCAATTATTAAACCAGCCTTGCATTTCTGAGATAAACCCATTTAGCCATGTTAAATTATTTTTTTACAGTTATTGTATATGTAATTTAGTAATATTACATTAGGGATTTTCTTGCCTATATTCATGAGTGATATTGCTTTATGGTTTTCTTGTAATCATTTTGTCTAGATTTTATATCAGGATTATGCTGGCCTCAAAAAATGTTATATTAATTTTCTGTCCTTGACAGTTGTTGTTTCTTTTTTCATCTTTTTTTTTTTTTGGGGGGGGGGTTATGCAGGCCTCTCACTGCTGTGGCCTCTCCTGTTGTGGAGCACAGGCTCCAGACATGCAGGCTCAGTGGCCATGACTCACGGGCCCAGCCACTCCGCAGCATGTGGGATCTTCCCAGACTGGGGTACGAACCCATGTCCCCTGCACTGGCAGGCGGACTCTCAACAACTGTGCCACCAGGAAAGCCCTTCATCTTTTCTTTATTTAGATTAAGTTGTAATTAAATAATACCTATTCTAGTGGCTTATTAGCCACAGTTTTGTTTTCTTTTTAAGTGGTTGCTCTAGGGACATTATTATGCATCTTTAATTTTCAGTCAGCCATAAATTAATATCACTTGTATTTGTTTTCTATGTTATTGTAATATTGTGATTTATAAGAAATTATATATTTGATCATTCAGATGACCAAAATTTCTCCTATATATTTGGTCCTCATCCACAGTTCATGGTTCAGTGCTTCCAAAACACTTGGAATTTCCTGAGCAAAAATAGCAATTGAAACAATTAGTTGTATTTAGTCCTCAGTTCCTGAAAGTGCTTTGGAGCCATAAAGTGAAACTTTGTGTTTTATTATTATTTATAATAAGCCTCTTTCCACCACATTTGGGTTTATGTTAATGAGGTGACTTTGGGAAAGTACCTAAGGATGGAGCCTGGTTGGCAGGGAAGCCAACTGTGAATACTTTCAGTCCCAACCCTTGATTTTGGCACTGGGGGAGGGGGAGAGGAGATGGAGGTTGAATTAATCACCAACAACCAATGATTTAACTCAAACATGCCTCTGTAATGAGCCTCCATAAAATCCCAAAAGGATGGGGTTGAGAGAGCTTCCAGGTTGGAGAACCATAATGCTTCCACATTCCAACTGTCCAGGCCCAATTTCCATGGGGACAGGACCTCCTCTGTGCAGGACCTCACCCTATGTATCTCTTTATCTGGCTGTTGATTTGTATCCTTTAATATCCTTTGTAATAAACTGGTAATCTAATGAGTAATAGGCTTTCTGAGTTCTGTGAGCCACTCTAGTGAATTAATCAAACCCAAAGAAGGGGTTCTGGGAAACCCCAATTCTTAGCTGGTCAGTCAGAAGCACAGGCTTTCAACTCGCATCTGAAGTGGAGAGTAGCCTTGTGAGACTGAACCATTAACCTGTGGAATCTGATGCTATCTTCAGGTAAATAGTGTCAGAATTGAGTTGAATTGTTGGATACCTAGTTGGTGTTCATAGAGTTGCTTGGTGGTGTGGGAAACACCTCTTGACCCCAACACACACACACACACACACACACACACGCACACTGCAATTGGGTCTAGAAACCTTTTAGTTATAAGCTTCTCAAGAGATAATTCTTATTTTGCTTTAGGTAGACAATTATCTTTTATTTATTTATTTTTATTAATTTATTTATTTGGGGCTGTCTTGGGTCTTTGTTGCTGCACTCAGACTTTCTCTAGTTGTGGTGAGTGGGGGCTACTCTTTGTTGCTATACATGGGTTTCTCATTGTGGTGTGTTCCCTTGTTGTAGAGCATGGGTTCTAGGCCTGCAGGCTTCAGTAGTTGTGGCATGCAGGCTCAGTAGTTGTGCCTCGTGGGCTTTAGAGCACAAACTCAGTAGTTGTGGCGCACAGGCTTTGTTGCTTCGTGGCATGTGGGATCTTCCCGGGCCAGGGAATGAACCCATGTCCCCTGCACTGGCAGGTGGATGTTTAACCACTACACCACCAGTGGAGTCCCTAGACAATTATCTTTTAAATAAATTTTTAAATGATAAAAATTATCATTTATGTATTTTATTTTTTAAATTATTTTACCTTTATTTATTAAGAATATTTTTGCTGGATAATGAATCTAGGTTCACAGATTTTATTTTTATTTCAGCATTTTAAAGATGCCATTCTATATCATCTTACTCACATCTTTTTTATGAGAAGTCAGTGATACTCACATATTGGTTCCCAGAAGTAGTGAGTTTTTCCTTTGGCATGTTTGTAACAATTTAACTGTCATGTGCTTTGATGTAGTTTTCTTTGAACTTAGGTTTATTGGCCTTTGTTTCTATTACTGGGTCTGTGGTTTTATATTTTTCATAAAATTGGGAAAATTCTCTCTTCTTTCCTCCTGGCACTCCAATTATACATATGTGTTGGTTATATTGGTATTTTCCAACAGGTCACTATGACTCTGTTTATTTTTTTTATTTATAGTTTCTTTGTTTTTTTCTCTATCCCATAGTTTGTACAGGTCAAGCCCATCCAAGTAAGTTTTTCAGGTAGTTCATTTTTTATTTCATACCTCTAGAGGGTTTCTGTTGATTACCTTCATCTTAAAATTTGCTTTTTGTTTGTTTGTCTGAAAATTATGTGCTGTATGCTGGACATTGTACATGCTTGTTTTTTAAAGTCTGAATTATACAGCTTTTTCTTTAAAGAATGTTGAATTATATTCTGGTAGACTAATTTATTTTATTTGCTAATCCACGTATTTTCCAGTCTTGATATTTGGATTTCTTAGTGTGGGTCTAGAATAAACTTTACTTCAGGGCAGGGCTAGAATAGCCCTATTCCTTAGATTTGGCCTCTCTTTTGTTTCAAATAAATGCCTATATTTTTCACCAAGGTTTCTCCACTTGGGATGATTGAGACTCCATTGTCTTCCAACCCTTCTAAAACCTCTGGAATTTCCATTTATTCTATAGCTACCTGGCAGTTTTTCTTGGTCAGGCCTCATGGAGCTTTGTCCTGTACATGCACAGTTTTCTTTTTTATAAACTACTAAAACTAGTCGTTTTTAGTCTAGTATTTTCTCATAAAATTAAGAGTTTTTATTTTCTGTTTAGATATTTTTCCCTGATCATTTCCCTGTCTCAGAATTATTTGTTCTCTTTCTCTATAAGATTGTTACTTTTTCCAGAGAACCAGCTTTTATATTTATTTCCCTTAATGGCTTCCTTTTTAAAAAACATACTGATTTCTTTAAGTTATTTTCTTAGTTATACAAGAGTTTGTAATATATATTCACAATTAATAAATGTCAACTTTCAAATAACACACAGCTGCTTCACAGGTAGTACAGATACCTCATAAGAGCATTTCCAATCTCATCCTCTCATCACTTATAACACTGCAGACATTCATTTTAGTTATCCATATGCAAAGTTGCATTGTTACAACAATCCCAATGCATTGTTACTCTTACGTTGAACCAATAGTTCTCTATTAGATTAATTATTCCTTTTACAATGTTCTTTTTATTTTTTATTTTTTTTCCTTATGAGATTTCAGTGTCTGGTATATAAATTTTCTTCTGCCTGAAGAATTTCTTTTAGCTTTTCTTGCAGGTTAGGTCTGCTGGCAATGAATTCCTTTCATTTTTTTCTCCTGAGAAAATCTTTATATCTCCTTCACTTTTAAAGAAGAATTTCACTGGATATAGAATTGGTGAGTTTTTTCCAATAATGTTTCACTCCATTTTTTTCTTGCTTGCATGATTTCTAAATAAGAAGTCCAGTGAAATCTTTATCTAACTCTAAGAATAGGGTATCTTCTTTCTACGGCTTCTTTCAAGATTTTCTTTTTCTCCTTGGATTTCTGTAGCTGGAATATGTTATGCCTGTGTATAGATTTTTGGTGTTTATCCTGCTTAGTGTTCTCTGAACTTCCTATATCTGTGGTTTGGTGTCCATTCTTAATTCTGGAAAATTCTCATCCATTGGTAATTCAATCATTTATTCTGTTTTGTTCTTTGTTTTTTCTCTCATTCTGGTATTCTATTTTGAAATTATCCCACAATTCTTGAATAATTTGCTATGTTTTTTTCCTCATTTTTTTTCCTCTTTGAATTTCAGTTAGGCAGTTTCTATTGACATATCTTCAGGCCTACTGAATCTTTCCTTGTGTGTGTCAAATCTACTGATGTGCCCATTAAAAGCATTCTTCATTATTTTTTACAATACTTTTTTTTTTTTTTTTTTTTTTTTTTGCAGTACGCGGGTCTCTCACTGTTGTGGCCTCTCCCGTTGTGGAGCACAGGCTCCAGAAACGTAGGCTCAGCGGCCATGGCTCACGGGCCCAGCCGCTCCGCGGCATGTGGGATCCTCCCGGACCGGGGCACAAACCCGTGTCCCCTGCATCGGCAGGCAGACTCTCAACCACTGCGCCACCAGGGAAGCCCTTTACAATACTTTTGATTTCTAACATTTTTAGTTGATTCTTTCTTAGTTTCCATCTCTCTGATTTTATTACCCAGCCATTCTTGCATGTTGTGTACTCTTTCCATTAGATCCCTTAACATATTAATCATAGTTATTTTTATTCCCTACATAACAATTCCAAAAACAGTATTATATCTGATCTTGGTTCTGATGTTTATTTTTTTTACTTCAAATTTTTTTTCTTGCTTTTTAACATGTTGCATTAATTTCCTGTTCCTCCTGTAAAAAATTACAACAAATTTAGTGCCTTAAAAGAAAAATTTATCTTCCCACAGTTCTGGTGGCCAGAATTCTAAAATAAAAGTGTCAGTAAAAACATATTCTCTCTGGAGGCTCCAGGAAATAATCTGGTTTTGCTACATTCTGGTTCTATTGGTTGTTGACATTCTTGGGCTTGTGGCTGAATTTCTCTATCCTGTGCCTCTGTCTTCACATGGCCTTCTCCTCTCCTCTCTGTGTAATATTTTTAGGCCTCACTCTAATAAAGAGACTTTCTATTGCATTAAGAATCCACCCAGAGGGCTTCCCTGGTGGCGCAGTGGTTGAGAGTCTGCCTGCCGTTGCAGTGGACATGGGTTCGTGCCCTGGTCCGGGAAGATCCCACATGCCGCGGAGCGGCTGGGCCCATGAGCCATGGCCGCTGAGCCTGCGTGTCCGGAGCCTGTGCTCTGCAATGGGAGAGGCCACAACAGTGAGAGGCCCACGTACCACAAAAAAAAAAAAAAGTTACTCTTCATTCCTGCCTCCCTCCAATGCTGGCAACCACCAATCAGCTTTCTGTCTATACGCATTTACCTATTCTGAATATTTCATATAAATGGAACCTTTCATATAATACATAACCTTTTGTGTCTGCTTTACTTAGCATAATGTTTTGAGGTTTATCTTCTTTGTAGCATGTGTCTGTACTTCATTCTTTTTTATGACTGAATGATATTGCATTGAGAACAAGATTTATGATTTTTTCCCCTTTTCCTCTTTTTGTGAGTATGTATGTATATGCTTCGGCATGACATTTTGTCTGTACAGCTTTGCTTCCACCATTTGTCCTAGGGTTCTATCCATCCTTTTTTTTTCTTAATAATTATTTTTATTTTATTAACTTTATTTTACTTTATATTTATTTTATTTTACTTTATATTCTTTCTTTCTCCCTTTGTTTGTTTGTTTGTTTCTTTCTTTCATTCTTTCTTTTTTTCTTTCTTTCCTTCCTTGCCTCCTATAGACAACGAATCATCCCAAATTGAGGAGGTGGACTTTGAGAACAAGATTTATGATTTTTTCCCCTTTTCCACTTTTTGTGAGTGTGTATGTGTATGCTTCTGCATGAGATGTTGTCTGTACAGCTTTGCTTCCACCATTTGTCCTAGGGTTCTATCCATCCGTTTTTTTTTCTTAATAATTATTTTTTAATTTAATAAATATATTTTATATATTTTATTTAAATTTAACTTTTTTTTTCTTTCTTTCTTTCTTTCTTTCTTTCTTTCTTTCTTTCTTTCTTTCTTTCTTTCTTTCTTTCCTTCCTTCCCTCCTTTAGACAATGAATCATCCCAAATTGAGGAGGTGGACTTTGAGAGCTGAATGATGATTTTTTCCCCTGTTCCTCTTTTTGTGAGTGTGTATGTGTATGCTTCTGCATGAGATTTTGTCTGTACAGATTTTCTTCCACCATTTGTCTTAGGGTTCTATCCATGAGTTATTTTTTTCTTAATAATTATTTTGTATTTTAATAACTTTATTTTATTTTATATTTTTTATCTTCTTTCTTTCTTTCTTCCTTTCTTTCATCTTTCTTTCCTTCTTCCTTCCTTCATTTCTTCCTTCCTTCCTTCCTTTCTTTCTTTTTCTTTCTTTCTTTCTTTCTTTCTTTCTTTCTTTCTTTCTTTCTTCTTTCTTTCTTTCTTCTTTCTTTCTTTCTTTCTTTCTTTCTTTCTTTCTTTCTTTCTTTCTTTCTTTCTTTCTTTCTTTCTTACCTTCCTTCCCTCCTTTAGACAAGGAATCATCCCAAATTGAGGAGGTGGACTTTGAGAGCAAGATTTCTGCTTTTTTCTCCTTTTCCTCTTTTTGTGAATGTGTATGTGTATGCTTCTGTGTGAGATTTTGTCTGTACAGCTTTGCTTCCACCATTTGTCCCACAGTTCTATCCATCCATCTATTTTTTTAATAATTATTTTTTATTTTAATAAATCAATTATATTTTATCATACTTTATTCTATTTTACTTTATCTTCTCTCTTTCTTTTTTTCCTATATTTCCTCCTTCCTCCCTCCCTCCTTCCTTTTTTTCTTTCCTTTTTTCTTTCTACTTCTACTAATTCTTTCTTTCTATTTTCTCTCCCTTTTATTCTGAGCTGGGTGGATGAAAGGCTTTTGGTGCTGGAGCCAGGAGTCATTGCTGTGCTTCTGAGGTGGGAGACCCAACTTCAGGACACTGGTCCACAAGAGACCTCCCAGCTCCACATAGTAGAAAATGGCGAAAATCTCCAAGAGATCTCCATCTCAACACCAGCACCCAGCTTCACTCAACGACAAGCAAGCTACAGTGCTGGACACCCTATGCCAAACAACTAACAGGACTGGAATACAATACCACCCATTAGCAGAGAGGCTGCCTAAAATCATAATAAGGCCACAGACACCTCAAAACACACCACCAGACGTGGACCTGTCCACCAGAAAGACAAGATCGAGCCTCATGCACCAGAACACAGGCACCAGTCACCTCCAACAGGAAGCCTACACAACCCATTGAAAGAACCTTAGCCACTGGGGACAGACAACAAAAACAACGGGAACTATGAACCTGCAGCCTGCAAAAAGGAGACCCCAAACACAGTAAGATAAGCAAAATGAGAAGACAGAAAAACACACAGAAGGTGAAGGAGTAAGATAAAAACCCACCAGACCTAACAAATGAAGAGGAAATAGGCAGTGTACCTGAAAAAGAATTCAGAATAATGATAGTAAAGATGATCCAGAAACTTGAAATAGAATACACAAAATGCAAGAAACATTTAACAAGGACCTAGAAGAAGTAAAGATGAATCAAGCAATGATTAGCAACACAATAAATGAAATTAAAAATATTCTAGATGGGATCAATAGCAGAATAAGTGAGGCAGAAGAACAGATGAGTGACATGGAAGATAAAAGAGTGGAAATAACTGCTGCAGAGCAGAATAAAGATAAAATAATGAAAAGAACTGAGGACAGTCTCAGAGACCTCTGGGACAACATTAAACAAACCAACATTCGAATTATAGGGGTTCCAGAGGAAGAGATAATGAAAGGGACTGAGAAAATATTTGAAGAGATTATAGTTGAAAACTTCCCTAATATGGGAAAGGAAATAATTAATCAAGCCCAGGAGACAAAGAGAGTCCCATACAGAATAAATCCAAGGAGAAATACGCCAAGACACATCTTAATCAAACTGTCAAAAATTAAACACAAAGAAAATATATTAAAAGCAGCAAGGGAAAAACAACAAATAACATACAAGGGAATCCCCATAAGGTTAACAGCTGATCTTTCGGCAGAAACTCCACAAGGCAGAAGGCAGTAGCAGGACATATTTAAAGTGATGAAGGAGAAAAACCTGCAACCAATAACACTTTACACAGCAAGGATTTCATTCAGATGTGATGGAGAAATTAAAACGTTTACAGACAACCAAAAGCTGAGAGAGTTCAGCGCCACCAAACCAGCTTTACAACAAATGCTAAAGTAACTTCTCTAGGCAAGAAACACAAGAGAAGGAAAATACCAACAATAACGAACCCAAAACAACTAAGAAAATGGGAATAGGAACATACATATCAATAATTACCTTAAATGTAAATGGACTAAATGCTCCCACCAAAATACACAGATTGGCTGAATGGATACAGAAACAAGACCCATATATATGCTGTCTACCAGAGACCCACTTCAGACCTAGAGACACATACAGTTTGAAAGTAAGAGGATGGAAAAAGATATTCCATGCAAATGGATATCAAAAGAAAGCTGGAGTAGCAATTCTCATATCAGACAAAATAGACTTTAAAATAAAGACTATTAGAAGGGACAAAGAGGGACACTACATAATGATCAAGGGTTTGATCCAAGAAGAAGATATAACAATTGTAAATATTTATGCACCCAATATAGGAGCACCTCAATACATAAGGCAAATAATAACAGCGATAAAAGGGGAAATCGACAGTAACACACTCATAGTAGGGGACTTTAACACCTCATTTTCACCAATGGACAGATCATCCAAAATGAAAATAAATAAGGAAAACCAAGCTGTAAATGATACATTAAACAAGATGGATTTAATTGATATTTATAGGACATTCCATCCAAAAACAACAGAATACACATTTTTCTCAAGTGCTCATGGAACATTCTCCAAGATAGATCATATCTTGGGTCACAAATCAAGCCTTGGTAAATTTTAGAAAATTGAAATTGTATCAAGTATTTTTTCCGACCACAATGCTATGAGACTAGATATCAATTACAGGAAAAGAGCTGTAAAAAATACAAACACATGGAGGCTAAACAATACACTACTTAATAGCAAATGGATCACTGAAGAAATCAAAGAGGAAATGAAAAAATACCTAGAAACAAATGACAATGGAGACACAATGACCCAAAACCCATGGGATGCAGCAAAAGCAGTTCTCAGAGGGAAGTTTATAACAATAAAATCCTACCGTAAGAAACAGGAAACATCTCGAGTAAACAACCTGACCTTGCACCTAAAGCAATTAGAGAAAGAAGAACAAAAAAACCCCAAAGTTAGCAGAAGGAAAGAAATCATAAAGATCAGATCAGAAATAAGTGAAAGAGAAATGAAGGAAATGATGGCAAAGATCAATAAAACTAAAAGCTGGTTCTTTGAGAAGATAAAGAAAATTGATAAACCATTAGTCAGACTCATCAAGAAAAAAAGGGAGAAGACTCAAATCAATAGAATTAGAAACGAAAAAGGAGAAGTAACAACTGACACTGCAGAAATACAAAAGATCATGAGAGATTACTATAAGCAACTCTATGCCAATAAAATGGACAACCTGGAAGAAATGGACAAATTCATAGAAATGCACAACCTGCCAAGACTGAATCAGGAAGAAATAGAAAATATAAATAGACCAATCACAAGCATTGAAATTGAAACTGTGATAAAAAAATCTTCCAACCAACAAAAGCTCAGGACCAGATGGCTTCACAGGTGAATTCTATCAAGCATTTAGAGAAGAGCTAACACCTATCCTTCTCAAACTCTTCCAAAATATAGCAGAGGGAGGAACACTCCCAAACTCATTCTACGAGGCCACCATCACCTTGATACCAAAACCAGACAAGGATGTCACAAAGAAAGAAAACTACAGGCCAATATCACTGATGAACATAGATGCAAAAATCCTCAACAAAATACTAACAAACAGAATCCAACAGCACATTTAAAGGATCATACACCATGATTAAGTGGGGTTTATTCCACAAATGCAAGGATCTTTCAATATATGCAAATCAATCAACGTGATACACCATATTAACATATTGAAGGAGAAAAACCATATGATCATCTCAATAGATGCAGAGAAAGCTTTTGACAAAATTCAACACCAATTTATGATAAAAACCCTGCAGAAAGTGGGCATAGAGGGAATTTTCCTCAACATAATAAAGGCCATATATGACAAACCCACAGCCAACATCATCCTCAATGGTGAAAAACTGAAACCATTTCCACTAAGATCAGGAACAAGACAAGGCTGCCCACTCTTACCACTCTTATTCAACATAGTTTTGGAAGTTTTAGCCACAGCAATCAGAGAAGAAAAGGAAATAAAAGGAATCCAAAATGGAAAAGAAGAAGTAAAGCTGTCACTGTTTTCAGATGACATGATACTGCACATAGAGCATCCTAAAGATGCTATCAGAAAACTACTAGAGCTAATCAATGAATACGGTAAAGTAGCAGGATACAAAATTAATGCACAGAAATCTCTGTCATTCCTGTACACTAATGATGAAAAATCTGAAAATGAAATCAAGAAAACACTCCCATTTATCATGGCAACAAAAAGAATAAAATATCTAGGAATAAACCTACTTAAGACGACAAAAGACCTGTATGCAGAAAATTATAAGACACTGATGAAAGTAATTAGAGATGGTACAAATAGATGGAGAGATATACCATGTTCCTAGATTGGAAGAATCAACATTGTGAAAATGACTCTACTACCCAAAGCAATCTACAGATTCAATGCAATCCCTATCAAACTACCACTGGCATTTTTCACAGAACTAGAGCAAAAAATTTCACAATTTGTATGGAAACACAAAGGACCCCGAATAGCCAAAGCAATCTTGAGAATGAGAAATGGAGCTCGAGGAATCAGGCTCCCTGACTTCAGACTATACTACAAAGCTACAGTAATCAAGACAGTATGGTCCTGGCACAAAAACAGAAAGATAGATCAGTGGAACAGGATAGAAAGCCCAGAGATAAACCCACGCCCATATGGTCACCTTATCTTTGATAAAGGAGGCAGGAATGTACAGTGGAGAAAGGACAGCCTCTTCAATAAGTGGTGCTGGGAAAACTGGACAGGGACATGTAAATGTATGAGATTAGATCACTCCCTAACACCATACACAAAAATAAGTTCAAAATGGATTAAAGACCTAAATGTAAGGCCAGAAACTATCAAACTCTTAGAGGAAAACATAGGCAGAACACTCTATAACATAAATCACAGCAAGATCCTTTTGGACCCACATCCTAGAGAAATGGGAATCAAAACAAAAATAAACAAATAGGACCTAATGAAACTTCAAAGCTTTTGCAGAGAAAGGAAACCATAAACAAGACCAAAAGACAACTCTCAGAATGGGAGAAAATATTTGCAAATGAAGCAACTGACAAAGGATTAATCTCTAAAATTTATAAGCAGCTCATGAAGCTCAATAGCAAAGAAACAAACAACCCAATCCAAAAATGGGCAGAAGACCAAAATAGACATTTCTCCAAAGAAGATATACAGACTGCCAACAAACACATGAAAGAATGCTCAACATCATTAATCATTAGAGAAATGCAAAGCAAAACTACAATGGGATATCATCTCACACCAGTCAGAATGGCCATCATCAAAAAATCTAGAAACAATAAATGCTGGAGAGGGTGTGGAGGAAAGGGAACACTCTTGCACTGCTGGTGGAAATGTGAATTGGTACAGACACTATGGAGAATAGTATGGAGGTTCCTTAAAAAACTACAAATAGAACTACCATATGACCCAGCAATCCCACTACTGAGCATATACCCTGAGAAAACCATAATTCAAAAAGAGATATGTACCAAAATGTTCATTGCATTTCTATTGACAGTAGCCCGGAGCTGGAAACAACCTAAGTGTCCATCATCGGATGAATGGATAAAGAAGATGTGGCACATATATACAATGGAATATTACTCAGCCATGAAAAGAAACGAAATTGAGCTATTTGTAATGAGGTGGATAGACGTAGAATCTATCATACAGAGTGAAGTAAATCAGAAAGAGAAAGACAAATACCTTATGCTAATACATATATATGGAATTAAAAAAAAACGTCATGAAGAACCTGGGCATAAGACAGGAATAAAGACACAGACCTACTTAAGAGTGGACTTGAGGATATGGGGAGGGGGATGGGTAGGCTGTAACAAAGCAAGAGAGAGGCATGGACATATATACACTACCAAACGTAAGGTAGATAGCTAGTGGTAAGCAGCCGCATAGCACAGGGAGATCAACTCGGTGCTTTGTGACCATCTGGAGGGATGGGTTGGGCAGGATGGGAGGGAGGGAGATGCAAGAAGGAGGGGATATGGGAACAGGTGTACATGTATAACTGATTCACTTATTTATAAAGGAGAAACTAATACACCATCGTGAAGCAATTGTACTCCAATAATGTTGTAAAAAAAAAAAGAATAGAACTTAAAAAAAAATCAGAGTTTGGAGCAGCGAAAAGTTTATTACAAGGGCCATACAAGAAGAATGGGTAGCTTGTGCTCAAAAGAATGAACTCCCTGATGATTTTGGGGGAAGAGTTTTTATAGGCAAAATTTGGGGTAATGGCTACAGTGTTTGTGTCTTTCTTCTTTTTGATTGGTGATGAGGTAGCAGTGTGGTGTTCCAGCGATATTGTGCTCAGCCTTAAGTTAACACCCTCCACCTGGGTGGGGGTCTTATTTCCTGCAGAAGAACTCCAAGATATATTGTTATGTAATACATCCCTTGAGGAGGAACCAGGACTCTGTTTTATTGCTGCACTATTGTTTCTTGACTGCTCCTCCTTTCTTTCTGCATTCCCTCTGTTCCCTAATTAGTAACTGTTTGAATGTGCCCTTTGGAACTCAGGTAAGGTGTAGGACACTGAAGTCTTTTTCCTACAAGCAAAAAAGAGGGGACATGGAAAGGTTTTGTACCCAGTAGGACCCTAAAGTTTCCTGCTCAGTTTCAGGGACTTGTTTAACAATTAATGTTGTAACATGGAAGAGCAAAATCTGACTCTATGTTGGATCTGTTTCTTTTACTTTAACCTTTGCTCTTCATTGCTTTTGTTATTATAATCATACATAATGGCCTGCCTCAGGGAACCCTGCTCCTCTGCCTGAATTTTAAAATGCCTTAGTTCAGCTCATAGGGAGACAATCTGACCCTGCCCATCTGTGAATGGCTGCAGAACAGAAGAAATGAACACATCCCCTCCTCAATGCTGGCCAAGCCAGGAGATATTTTACAAAACTATTGGCCTTTTTACTTTACTTCCTCACCTCCTCCCCCTCTCTGTTCTACAAAAGAAAGTGGTATCCAGAACCCAATAAGATAGCTTTGGGGAACACTAGTCCACCATTTTCTCGGTCTGCTGGTTTTCTGAATGAAGTTGCTATTCCTTGCCTCAACACCTCATCTCCTGATTTATTGGCCTGATGTGTGGCAAGGAGAGAGAGCTTGGACTCGGTAACAATGTATCAGTATTTTACCTTATTTGGAAATGATACGGATAGTCAATGAATTCCCATTATTTAACTTAATAAAACTCTAAAGTGTTAAAGTACCAAACGATTTTGTAAGCTATGCTTAAGTAGACGTATCATAAAACATAATTATTCTTAAAGAGTTCACCTAAAAACTCTTATACATTAACATTTATTTAATTACTTGTGAAAATTTTATCATACCAAGTTATTTTTCTTGCTGACAAATTTTGTAACAGAGATAAGATAATCTTATTTGACTTTTGTTAAACCTAGATAGAATAAAAGTTTCCCATTTAATGCTCATACTCTCAAGACAGAACTATTTAATTAAATCAACAAACACTTGATTTTATTTACTAAGGATTTATTTTAAGTCACATGAACTTGAAAAAAAACTTTCACTTCATTTCTACTAAATTTAGAAATATTTAATTCACAAGCACTTTTACATCAACTAAATGAGTTCTTTTACATATCAGTTTTGGTAATCTCACTGAGAGATGGAGAAATACCATTTCTATAATGTACACACATAGACATAAAGACAGGCAAGACCAGAGGTCTCATCTCCTTCATCTTAAAATTTAGTCATAAATCAGGTATGTTATAAACCTGACTAGTTAATAATAACAGCAGAAATAAGTCAAGTTGATCATCTCAGATAGTTAAGGCTTTTTGCTATTTGTGATAAAGTCTTAAGATTTGTGCTAGTACTTGACAAATTGATAAGGAGGCTGTGAATTAGATTTTGGATGGGGAACACTTTCCAGCATTTTGTACTTCTAAAAATGTCTCATTTCCTTTTTTTTTTTCCTCTTTTGATTTCAAGTTCTACCTGACTGAGTCAACTAGGCTCAGTCTCATGCCATTGTGGGCTGTATTTGCATTTCTAATTTTGTAGAGATTTTCAAGACAAAGACAGTTGCTTTAAATTCCCCCAAAGGTCTGGGTTGCTGCCTAAATAATATCAAAATGCTGATCTGCTCAACCAATTACATTTTCTTCATTTGCTTCTTTATATGAGGGAGGAAATTTCTGACTAAAGTAAAAATCAAAAGATTTATATGTTCTAGAACTTCAGGGTTCAATGTATCATACCTCCGAAAGTCTGTACTAAGCATTGAATAAAAGCCCTATATCTGAGCCCACAATTCAACCCCAAATCAATTCACCCTAGAGGTAAAAATCCTTCACTGTTTCTTCTATTAACCTCTGAGTGTTAGCCTCCAGTTTCCATCTCACATTGTGTGGGCTTAGACAACTCTATAGGCTTCCCTTAACATGTTCAATTAACATTTCCTGAAGATGGATTTACATGCTCTGTCTTACAATACAAGCAAGGGAAGCATCCCCCAGAGAAACACAATATCCATCACCACAATACAATCGGGCAGAAGAGACACAACCATTTTACATAAATCCCATTCAAATACACCAGTTTTCTTACCAATTTTCATCTCACTTTCATCAACTCATACCCTTAATTAGAATCTCTACTAGGATCCCATCAGGTCTTGATTTTACAAGGAATCCCATAAACTTTTCCTTTTTATCCCCTAACTGACCACTTAATCCAGTCCTGTGTATGGTTCCCAGTGAGCGGTTGAGTCAAGGGACCCAGGCCCTTATGTCAACTTTTAAATTATTTAAATGATCTGTTGCCCTAAGCAATTGCTGATTAGGTTTCTCAGTGTAAATTTTGCCTCCTAACTTTAAAAATTTCTTCAAACTGTGGTAAATAGAGCAGACTTGTTTTAGGCCCTTTAATGTTGGGGGTCCATTAGGGGGTCACTTTTATTTACCAATATTAGGTAGTGCTGTATTAAAACCTTTACTTTAATCCCATCAAAGTCCATTTTATTCCCCCCATTTCTTAACCGTTTAAAGATTTCCATCCTGCTGGGATGTCTTTTGACTCTTCTTTTTCTGATTCCTCTTTATTCCACCATTTTCAATATGTGTATTATTTATCTTACTTCTTAATAACCCTTTTAAAATTTCCCATCTAGTTGTGAAGAGTCTCTTGACTTTCCCCTTGCCTTCTTTCCATTCTTTTGCTAATTAACTTAATGCTTTTATTAGCATCTGTAAGACCCCCTGAGGGGAAGCTGAGACACCAAACTCAGTAAGGCTTGCCATGCCATTTTTTCCTTATTAATGGAGTTCTTAAGATTAGCTGTTATATTTCTTTATATACAATTTTAATTTTGTCTTTCCATAGGTACCAATAAAAAAGCTATTTAGAATGAGAACACTCTAAAAATTTACCAATATAGAAGTTTTTCCAAGGCAAAGGATCCATCATCTGGCCATTGATGGGCAGAATCTTAATAGTAACTCAAACCAATAAGATACAAGAGATGTCTCGACAGGAGAATGTAAAGGATGCGGCCCTCACAAGATCCAGAAAGTTCACTGACAAAAAATAGTCTAAGAAAGTAAAAACCTTTGTTGCATCATTAATAAAGCAATGAAAGTTGAGAAGACAAAGGCTCCTTATGGACTGGGCCTGGAACTGAGCAGGACCCTGTGAGGCTCTCCCTGCTGACCAGAAATTTATGACTCAGGTAATGTTCCAACAACAAGTGAGACCTGGTGGCTACTTGGAACTGTGTGATCAAGACAACCATCTCTGAAAATAGAAGGTTATTCCCTCTCCAACACATATCCGCTTCTTCTTTTGATCCTAGAGCCTAGTTATACTTTAAAATCTAACCTTTACACTAGCTAGATTCCTTAGGCTTCTGCATACTTTCCAAGGGCTTTGTTCTGCTTTGCTTAACATGTTCATTCTGTCAACTAAAAAAAATTGCACAACGTGAGAATTGTGAGTCAAGTTTTATTTGGGGCAAAATGAGGACTATAGCTCAGGAGACAGCATGTCAGATAGCTCTGAGAAACTGCTCCAAAGAGGTAGGGAGGAAGGTCTGTATATACGTGATTTTGGTGAGGGGGGAATACATACAGTTAAGCATGTATTTTTTTTTCAGCAGAACGTTTCTGCTAGTCACGAGGAGCAGTCGTCACCATGAAGGATTTTAGTGTTTTTCTAGATATGAGGAGATACACTAATTGAGCACATAAATTAGTCTCCTGAAAATATCTAACTACCTAAAGACCTGTTCTGCCATTTTTCCCAGAGTGCCTCATTTCTGCTTTCCACCCTGAAATCCTTTCAGGGGGTGTTGAAAATCAGCAGTGGCAGCAGGACATGATTTAATTCTTGTAGAGGTAGTTGACAAATGTCAATTGCTAGTTTGTTGTTGACAATTCTTTTCTTAGATTAAGGGAAGGGAAAATGGTGAGTTTGATTAAAGGATTACTAAACCTTCCCCCTAGTAGTCTTGTGGCTCTATGATCAAGATAAGATCAGAAAAGGAGAACAATGAGGCTGGCCGGTTTGCACATAATGGAAGATAACAAAGACCATGACCCCCCACCCCAAATGATTAACTGTAATTAGTTTCCCCTTTCTCCTTTTAAAAACTTTCATAGTTCAAGCAGAATCTTCAGAGTTGGTTCTTTTCCCCTAGTTGCTGGCCCCTGGAAAAAAGCAGGCTTTCCTGTCCAATCAAAACTTGTCTCTCAAGGAGATGATTTTATGAGCCCAAATCTTGTATCTCCTCATATCTTGGCTTTTGAGCAGTGAGCAGCCAAATCTGAATTCAGTAACAGGTTCCTTATGACAAATGCCCCTGAGAGACAGCATGACCTGACAAAAAGACTGCTTGGAACCACAGTCTATTTGATTGGCTGCTAAATACACAGATTTATGTGCACCTTCCAAATGACAGAGACCAGAGAGAGTTTTCTCATTGGTTAACATACTAAGCTCTCAAGACATAGAACAAGAGAAAAGGAAAACATAATAAGACCAATGGTTTTCCTCTTTATGACAAATTGAAACTGAGAAAGACCCTGTGGGGTTCATGGGCATGGAAGAATTTCTGTGTCTTCCATTTCTTACTTGTAGGGAATAGGCTTCAGCCTTCATGACCTTCCCTGAGTTCCAATGGGCAGGTTCAAACAGTTGCTAATCAGGGAAGGGGGTATGCAGAGACAAGGGAGGAGCAGTCAAGAAACAATAGTGCAGGCTTGGAACAGGATCCTGTTTCTGTCTCAAGGTATACACATAATATCTTTGAGCTCTTCTACAGTGGAAAATGTTAACTACTTGATGAAGCATTCTTCATTCCAGAGAAGGTCACAATTTGAGAACCATGGAAGTTCATCAGGAGACCACCTGAGGCCAGATTAAAGGAGTGCAGGCCCTGCACACACCCTGATCTTTATCAGCAACTCCACCCTTGAACCATTGCTATAAAACTCCTCACGAAATCCCCCTGTGTTGAGAAACAGAGTTTCTGAGGACAGAAACCCACTGTGTCCCCCTTTGCTTGGCAAAGCAATACAGCTATTCTTTTCTACTTCACCAAAAACTCAGTCTCTGAGATTCAGTTTGGCACCTATGCACAGAGTCTGAGTTTTTGGCATCAAAATGACACAAAAGAGAGACACAAGGAAAAACAGTGACCATCTCTGTGAGGAAAAGGATCAACAAACAAAGAATACTCAACCAAATTTCAAACCTATAGACTTTGAGTCCAAGGAGCTAGTCCTACAAATATTTTTTTCCTGCTAATTTAATTTTTTTAAAAAGAAAGAAAAAAAACCTCCTACCATTTTTACTTGCAACAGAGCCTTCAGAGAGATCTCTGAGAGACTGACTGACATTGTAAGAATTCTTACTATCTGCTAGCTCTTTTCAATTGTCATAGGATATCTTAAATGAAGCATCTTTGGGGTAACTAATGTCCAGCCAGAAAATTTGTGCTCCATTCTTGTTGCCAACTGTTGGAGAAGAAGAAATATTCCTCTACCTTTCTAGGTTCTTCTGGCTGGTCTATGAATTAAATTGACATGAGACAGATTAATGGGAGAAAATCAAACAAAGTTTTGTAATATGTATACATGGGAGACACCCAGGAAAACTGAGTAACTTGGCAAAATGGCTGAAATCAGCACCTTAAATACTGTGTTCTGCTAAAGACAAAACAAGGCATGAAGAGGATGTTGCACATAGTGACTTGGGACTTCAAAGGGGAGGAAGGAAATTCACATGGAGATGGACAAGTAAATGTTTGATAAATAAATGTTTGCTAGGCCATGGGACACAGAGTGGACTCTGATCTCCAGGTCTTACTGAGTTTTGCCCACCACACCTAGCTCATGTTCTTTGTAGATGTCTCTGGTGATAGCTCTATTCCGGGAACAGGCCCCCTATCTAAAATTTTTTGGCAGTTAGGGGGAAGGTCAAGATTCTTCCTGAGTCTTCTGGGACTTGATTGTTTTCAGCTTGAAATAATCAACATGACAAAGAAATGTTTTGGGGTGGTAAGTTTTGTTCCCCTACACTAATTCCTTTTTATTCTTCTTTTAAACTTTCTAGTTGATAGTTTCCAATACCTCAAATAAATCAGTATAGGTGAAAGAATATAATTTTTAAAATTTTCCTTTTGAATTTTTCAAAATGGTTTCCCACCTGGTATGATGAATAATAGTTAACATTTATGTTGTAATCTTTATGTGCCAAAAATATTATCTACAAATATTATATTATTTAAATTTTATAAGAGCCCAGAAAAGGAGGATCTATTTTTGTCTACTCTGTAGCTGAGAAACTGAGATTTCAATAGAGTTCATTGAACTGCCCAAGTTCTCACAGGTGGTGAGTGAAAGGATGGGGATTTTAACCTAAATCTGATATTGTCCCCAACCCACTTTTTACCATTAGATCAGTGATTTTCCAAGTGTGGTTCCTAGATCTGCAGTATCAACATCAATTTAGGAACCTGTTAGGAAAGCAAATTCTCAAGTTCGATGCCAGATCTTCTGAATGAGAAACCCTGGGGGTGGCACTATGATTTTGAAAACCCTCCAGATAATTCTGATGCATGTTAAAATTTAACAACCACTGATTCAAACAAAAGGCCTGAAATCTGAGGCTAAGACAAATATAGCCCAGGATCTCTTTTTGTAGGAGAGATCCTATGAAATGGTTTATAAGTTTTAAAAGGTGGTCAAAAACAAAACAAAGAAGAACATGTGACAGAGAATGTATGTGGCTAGCAAAGCTTAAAATATTTACCATCTGGAGTTTTTTAAAAAGTTTGCTGATCCCGGGCTTCCCTGGTGGTGCAGTCATTGAGAGTCCGCCTGCTGATGCAGGGGACACAGGTTCGTGCTCCGGTCTGGGAAGATCCCACATGCCGCGGAGCGGCTGGGCCCGTGAGCCATGGCTGCTGAGCCTGCACGTCCGGAGCCTGTGTTCTGCAAAGGGAGAGGCCACAACAGTGAGAGGCCTGCGTACCGCAAAAAAAAAAAAAAAAAAAAAAAGTTTGCTGATCCCTGACCTACACTATGCTTTTCAGGCAATTGTGATATCTGGACTTGCTCCTATTGTTTATTCTCCTACTAACTGATAGCAAGTAATTATTGCTTTCCCACACTGCTCCCTCAGTGTTTTTTCTCTCTACTTTAATATTTTTTTACTCGATATTTTGAGCAAAGGGCCAGCACTCTATTTTATATATTATTGTCTCTTTATATTGGCATATCTTTACAGATGTGAGTTTGCAGGAAGTGTTCTAGAATTTGTTCACTTCCTCTGGGGCACTTTGCTTTCAGGTACTCAACTCCCTGGTGACTCACAGTACTTTTTTTATGGTCTTCTTTTTAGTACATCCAACCTCCAGACTACTTATTAATATACTTATGGGATGTATGTATCTTTCTTATGTGAATATATACTTTTATAAAGTAAGCAAATACTTTTTATTGATTCTAAGACACACTATTTATGGTACATTAAAAAAAATTCTCTGAAATAAGGATATATCTTAAAAGCTGTGGTGCTTACAGTTGTTTTTGACCAGGCAGGAGTCATGACATTGTTTTCATTTCCTATAAGTGTTACAAGTATTACTTGAAAACTGGGCTCACTTCTTGGTGGGGCTTGAACCAAAAGACACAACCAAGCCATAGACTGGGAAAAGGAAGGATTTATTACTTGCAGCAAGTAAGGTAACATGGGGGATATTTCCCAAAGCAGTGTTTCCCTGAATAGCTAAATTGGGGAAGTTTTAAACTAAGGAGACATGCATATCCATGAAGGGGTTTGGGTGGTGTATGCATATTTATGTGTTAACTGAAAAAAATGCACTAAAAGTTGAGAGTTATGTTTTATTTAGTTATGGACAAAACTGAGGACTTAAGCCCAGGATACAGCATCGCAGATAACTCTGAGAGACTGCTCCAAGGAGGCAAGGAGGGGAGCCAGAATACATAGGAGTTTTTGCAACAAAGACCAGTTAATCAGAACATCAAAAGATTGCTGTTAATTAAAATAAACAGTTATCTCAAGTTAAGGAATTTATCACTTTTCTACATATGGGAAGAGGTAGAGTCTAGGCTCACTGAAATCATTCCTTTGATATGCACCTCATGCTATCTGGGGTCAGTATCCTGTCTTTCCCATCCTGAGTTTCCTCAGGGTGCACCATCAGGGAGGTGGCTGCAGTGTCTGATGATTTGATAGTGGGCATTATGTTTCTATCCTGAGTTCCCTCAGGGCTCACCACTGGGGGTGGCTGTAATGTGATGACTTGATGGCTATAACTTTTTTTTTATTGATATAGTAGGCAATATTTTTCATTCACACATGAAAGGGCTTGAGCAGAGGAGAATTCAGCATAGAATTTGGACAAAGATTGACAGAGTCCAAGCTTCCGTTGCATTGATTGAAGTACTAATGGTCAGAAAAGTCAATGTCATCATTCCTTAGGTTCCATTTGATAAGGTGGCTGAGCACATGAGGGGAGTATGAATTCTTTAAAGCAGCTCAAGAATGTGATTCAGACTAATCTTTACCATTGAAACAACTAGGGGTCTTTACAACAGATTTATTATTTTGCTATTGTTACTTTTCTTGCCTGATAACAGTCGCATATTCTTTTGTTCCTTTAACATCATTATTATTGAGACCTGTTCAAGAGCAAACATCGTGGCCAGGCTTAGATCACAAAGTAACTTAGGCCTAAAAAGGTATATCTGGTTCTTTTCCTCTGGGGACACCCCTACTCTATCTGCTTATACAAGGATGAGCTAGTTCATAACTATCCATATTACTAGGGTCATGAACATAGTCAAAGCTACAGTGGTTGAGATTAATTGCTATTTAAAATGTATTAAAAGATTACATGATATTTCAGTACGTGAAAAAAACCTTTATTCAAAATAACACAGGGAAAAAAGAGAATGAAGCAAATATTCATTGTTGGGAGAATTACCAAAATGTCATATTTTCTTGCAAAACAACAAACAAGAGCTATATAGGGTCAGAGGAAGGAAAATACTTGTGAGTATATGAAACTGTGCTACATTCTGTTTGTGAGAAATGTGGGGAAGAATTGCCTGACTCATGTTAGGCAACACAATGAAAATCAGGAGAAACTACCAAGAGCCTCAGAATAGATGAAAGTAACTTGCAACCATTAAGCAGATTGTGTGAACTTTTCATGTATCATGCAAAATTTTCTTTAATGCATTGTGTCACATTTTACTTGGCAGAGTTTTTGTCTTCCTTAGTGGTTCATAAAGTAATAATGGGTTTGCAACTGACATTGTCTTAAGTTTTATAAAACAAAGCCTTAAAAATTGTATTAATGAGTTTTGCTAAATATTATGCTATTGCATGCTAATTAAAGCAACCCTAATTTACTAAAGTCTATTTTTTAAATGCCTATGTTTATTGCTACACACACACACACACACACACACACACACACACCCACAGATATCAAGATTGCTCCCAAATATCATCTAGGGTTGCTTAATTAACTGGTCTTATCCTAGCTTAATTAGAAATGATTTTCTAATAACTTAAATCTATTAAACCAAGCTCAATATATGCCTGAGGTTAAAAAGGTCAGGATGTTCTTTATTAAGTCTGTGTCAAACTCTTGCAAACTGCTTCTTGCTTTTATTTTATTTTGTTTTACTTTTTTTTTTCAAGAAAGACTTAAGCACCTATCCACTGTCCATCTGAAGAAAGATTTAGATTACTTTTCCAGAGTAACCATTTTCAACTCCAGCTTCATCAGAGTAAGCAGATAAAAAGAAAAAGAAAAATCATTTATATTGTAAACTGAAGAAAAATGACACAACTTAAAAGTTGTGAGTTAAGTTTTATTTGGGGATCTTACTGAGGAATATAGCCCAAGAGACAGTCATTCAGATAGCTCTGAAGAAATGCTCCAAAGACATAAGGGAGAATCAGAATATATAAGAGTTTTTTTGCTGGACAAAAAACATGTAGATGAATATCAAAAGATTGCTGTTAATCATAAGGAACAGGTATGTCAAGTTAATGATTTTATTTCTTTTCTATGTATGGAAAGATGCAAGAGTCTGGTTTCATTGGAATTAATCCTTAGATATGCATCTTAACTACCTAGGGCCAATATTCAAAGCACAAAATGCTTCCTGTTTTTTCCTTCCTGAATTTCCCTCAGGGAGTGGGGTAAACTGCAGTGGCTTCCCATTATAATCCATCTTGAATTTCCCTCAGGGAGTGTTGGGGGTGGGGGGAAGGTGCAGTGACTATTGGCTTGATCCTTGTAGGACAGGGATGATGAACAACATTATTTACTGGAATTGCAGCCAACATTCCCTGTCCACACCATCATGAAAGTACTGGCTTTTACACAAGCCCATGACTGTATGTTCCAAATAAAATATAAAGGAAGTGGTTTCTATTCTCACTGTCAGCCTGTCTTAGTGAGAAGATGCCACTGTTTTATCCTTCTATTTGACAATTGTCCCCTTGCTGATCATAACTTTATGACCTATGAAAAATGCTTAGTATTAGGAAAAACCAAAATGAACCAAATCAATAATTAAAAAAACCTCAACAATTTAGTTATATCTAAATGGAGCATGTGTTTAAAGATTTAAATACATATTGGTCTTTGTAAAAAGAAAAGTAACATTTGAACCTACTTTATGCCCTCTGCTGGAATCAAGAGAAATCCAAAATTTATTTCCTACTTTACCCTCCAAATCACTGTAGGGTAAATTACACAGTAAACATGGATCAGTAATAATTTAAAATTCAAATACTGTCCTGCCTGATAATTCTTAGTACTATGTGAGTGCTTCTAGGTGAGGCAAGATGTTTCCCTACACTTGCAATTACAAAGACAAGTAGCACTTGAAATTTGAGAGTAGAAGATTGGCATTTGAAAACTGAGGGCATCTTATGTTTAGCTCATTTCCCTTGGATTTCATTTAAGAGAGTACTTTGAAATAAAAGCTGTCTTAATGAAATCACAACCTTCAATACTAGTGATGCAGAAAGAAGTAGATGGACACTGCATGAAGCAGAGCCTAAATAGAGAAAACTACGGAATTTCAATGTTAGTATCTCCAGTATGAAAATAGTAGAAAAATAGCAGTATTTCCCTGATTCAGGTACCTCTTTAAAATCTAAAAAAGCTCTGTGAAGGGGGTCATTTTCTCTGTTTAGTTTTTCTAACAAAAATCATAAAATTTGAAGAAAATTGTGACTCTTTGAAGATATGCTGCTTTGTAAAAGAAAGTATTTATTTATTTATTTGGTTGCCCTGGCTCTTAGTTATGGCAGGTGGGCTCCCTACTTGCAGCACACGGGCTCCTTACTTGTGGCATGTGAACTCTTAGTTGCGGCATGCATGTGGGATCTGGTTCCCTGACCAGGGATCGAACCTGGGCCCCCTGCATTGGGCACGTGGAGTCTTATCCACTGTGCCACCAGGAAAGTCATGATATGCTGCTTTTTGAAATATAGGCACAAATTACTTTAGAATGGAGAAAAAAGTCTTGAAATACTCTTTCTTTTCTTCACTGTATGAAAGCAATAAACCAAAGATTTGTCCAGCACTTTAAAAATATTATTTTAAGATTTTCTTGATTAACTTTTACTGAGTAAGCTAAATGGTCATTTTGTCAGTTAGATTAAGAGCTCCTTGATCATTTCTTTGTGTTTACATAGCACCTGGTATAACACACATAGAAATGCTGATAGGAAGATAAAAAGTCAGAAAGGATAACAAGGAAGAAATAAAAGGAAGAGAGAAGAGAAAAGAGAAAAAAGATAAATGGAAAATAAGGAAGGAAATGAGAAAAAGGGAAAGGAAGGAAGATAGAAAAGAGGGAAGTGTAACAGGGAAGAACAAAATCTGACTCCATGTTGGGATCTGTTTCTTTTACCTTAACCATTGCTTTCTGTTGTTTTCATTACTACAATCACTAAGAGGATGCCATCTATAGATATAAACATACATAAAGGCCTGCCTCAGGGAACCCTGTCCCTCTACCTGAATGTTAAAACAAAGTGCCTTTTTTCAGTTCACAAGGAAACACCCTGATCCTTCCCACATGTGAGTGGCTGCAGGAAAGACAAAATTAACACATTCCCTCCCCTAGGCTGGCCAAACCAGGAGATATTTTGCAAGACTTATGGCCTTTTCACTTTACTTCCTCACCTCCTCCCCCTCTCCATTCTATAAAAGAAACTAGCATCCAGACCCTGATAAAATGGTACTCTAGGATTCTAGTTCACCATCTTCTCGGACTCTAGCTTTCTAAATAAAGTCTCTATTTGCCTCAACACCTCATCTCTTGATTTATTGGCCTGTCATGCATCAAGCAGACTGAGCTTGGACTCAGTAACAGAAGGGAAAGAGAGAAGGAGGGGAGAAATGCTAAATGGTTTAGGACATGTTGCAAAAGTACTTAACATTTTGGCTGATTTTCTAATATATATATGTATAGAATTAAAAAGACCTTATTTTGGTTATTTCAATGATTAATTATAGATTAGAAATAGGCTTACAGTGGTGATTTCTGGCAGAGATGGGGGACTACAAAATAAAGCACACTATGAAAGGGCAAATATGCCTGTACTTTTGTAGGGTAAAAGAGTCCTTTGGTATAACATTAATTAGGTGTTCTAATTTTGTATTTGTTGAGGAAGAAAATTTCCTCCTTCTTTTTGAATACTCCTGGCTTGTCAAAGCATTAACGTGGCATGAGAGATTAGCAGGAGAAAATCAAAAAAAAAATTAATAACAGGTATACATGGAAAAGACCCAGGAGAACCGAGTAGCTCAGCAAAATGGCGGAAATCCTCACCTTAAATTCATCTTCAACCAAAGACAAAAGAGGATGTTGGAGGTAGTGGTTTGGTACTTCAAAGGGGAAGAAGGCAATTCACATGAAGTTGAAAAACCAAATGTTTGGTAAATAAATGTTTGCTGGGTCATGCAGAGACAATGGGACACAGAGATGGACTTTAACAGACATTGCTAGGTTCCTCCTTACTTACCACATGTAATTCATACTACGGCTATCTATGGTAATAACTCCCTTCATGGAACAGGTCCTCTATAGATGTACATTATTTAGACAATGTTGAGACCCAGGGTAGACCACTCCAAAATGTGCCTCAATCACGTATTTGTTATTTTGAATTAAAGTTACTTAAGAAATGACCAATGCAAAAGGGACACTCCTTTCTGTCTCCCTGAAAGCAGGAAATAATCTCTCATGTTAAAGGTGCATTCCCTGCATCTGGAGGTAGAAGGACACCCTTATCACCAAAGATTCAGGGCCAAGAAGCTTACATAAACAAACCTGTTACTTCCTTAATTTACTACACCAAGCCCAAACTCTGCTTAGATTCTTCATATATATATATATATATATATATATATATATATATTCTGGACTAAGAAGGAGGTAGGGGCCTGGGGAAGTACGATAATTCACAGGAAGAGAAAAAGAATTAATGTTTGGAAAATAAATGTTTGCTGGGCCATCCAAAGTCAAAAGGGCACAAAGAGAACTTTAATCAAATGGGCTTTGCTAGGTTCCTCCCTATCTACCACACCTAATAATTTACTATAGTTATCTATGGTTGATAGTTCTTTCCTAGGACAGGCCTCTGCCAACTAAAGAATGTGACTCTAGCTCTACAAGGATTGAGTCATTAGCCACTGCTCTAGCTGACCTTCAACACACCCTGGAAGGAATTCATGGCAGAGATCAGGACTGAGAAACTCTGTGCTCTGGAAAAATTGTCAGAACAGGCCTTCAGAGGGTTAGATGTTTTCAGGAGAAAATTTTATGAACCCAATTTCTTGCATCTTCCCATACTTAAAAAAGCATTAAAATAATTAACTAAGATATTTGCGCCTCATGACTAGCAGTAATCTACAAAGATGTGTGCTTGATTGCATGTACCCCTTCTCCAAAATTGCATATATGCTGAGCTCCTTCCTTATCTCTTTGGAAAGGTTTCTCAGAGCTATTGAGAGCCTGTACCCTGGACTATAATTCTCAGTAAGACACTGAATAAACTCCTCTCGCACCTCTTACACTGTGCTTTTTTTTTTTTTTTCAAGTTGACACCTCCTACTTTAAATTTTCTTAGGCAGTAAGGGGGAAGTTCAAAGTTTCTTGTTGAGTCTTTTGGGCCTTGATAATTTTCAGCTTACAATAATCCACATGCCAAAGTGGCACATTTTGGGGCTGCCTGTTCTTAGCCCCATGACTTGACATGTAAAATATGTATGTCAAATTATATTCCATTTGACATAATTTGATGTATTTGAAAATGTTATCAATTTTTTTTGCTTTCATGTAAAGTGATCATAGAGTCCATCCAAAATAGAAAAGGTAAAGGTAAAGAGAAAAACATGAAGAATAGACTTCCGGGTAAGATGGCGGAAGAGTAAGACGCAGAGATCACCTTCCTCCCCACGGATACACCAGAAATACAGCTACACGTGGAACAACTCCTACAGAACACCTACTGAATGCTGGCAGAAGACCCCAGACCTCCCAAAAGGCAAGAAACTCCCCACATACCTGGGTAGGGCAAAGCGGAGAGATTCCCGCACAGAGGATCGGTGCCGAGCGGCACTCACCCGCCCGAGAGGCTTGTCTGCTCGCCCGCCGGGGCGCGCAGCGCTGGAAGCTGAGGCTCGGGCTTCGGTCAGAGCGCAGGGAAAGGACTGGGGCTGGCGGCGAGAACTCAGCCTGAAGGGGGCTAATGTGCCACAGCTAGCCGGCAGGGAGTCCGGGAAAACTCTGGAGCTGCCGAAGAAGCAAGAGACTTTTTCTTCCCTCTTGGTTTCCTGGTGCGCGAGGAGAGGGGATTAAGAGCGCTGCTTAAAGGGGCTCCACAGACGGGCACGAGTCGCGACTGAAAGCGCGGAGCCCAGTGACGGGCGTGGGACGCTGGGGCTGCTGCTGCCGCTGCCAAGAAGCCTGTGTGCGAGTGCAGGTCACTGTCCACACCGCCCTTCCGGGAGCCTGTGCAGCCCGCCACTGCCGGGGTCCCGGGATCCAGGGGCGGCTTCCCTGGGAGAACGCACGGCACGCCTCGGGCTGGTGCAACGTCACGCCGAACTCTGCCGCTGCAGGCTCGCCCCGCACTCCGTGCCCCTCCCTCCCGCCCGGCCTGAGTAAGCCAGAGTCCCCGAAGAGGCTGCTCCTTTAACCCTGTCCTGTCTGAGCGAAGAACAGACGCCCTCCGGCGACCTACACGCAGAGGCGGGGCCAAATCCAAAGCTGAGACCCAGGAGCTGTGAGAACAAAGAAGAGAAAGGGAAACCTCTCCCAGCAGCCTCAGAAGCAGCGGATTAAAGCTCCACAATCAACTTGATGTACCCTGCATCTGTGGAATACATGAATAGACAACAAATCATCCCAAATTGAGGAGCCAGGAGTCAGTGCTGTGCCTCTGAGGTGGGAGAGCCAACTTCAGGACACTGGTCCACAAGAGACCTCCCAGCTCCACATAATATCAAACGGCGAAAATCTTCCAGAGATCTCCATCTCAACACCAGCACCCAGCTTCACTCAACGACCAGCAAGCTACAGTGCTGGACACCCTATGCCAAACAACTAGCAAGACAGGAACACAATGCCACCCATTAGCAGAGAGGTGGCCTAAAATCATAAAAAGTCTGCAGACACCCCAAAACACACCACCAGACGTGGACCTGCCCACCAGAAAGACAAGATCCAACCTCATTCACCAGAACACAGGCACTAGTACCTTCCACCAGGAAGCCTACACAACCCACTAAACCAACCTTAGCCACTGGGGACAGACACCAAAAACAACGGGAACTACGAACCTGCAGCCTGCAAAAAGGAGACCCCAAACACAGTAACATAAGCAAAATGAGAAGACAGAAAACACACAGCAGGAGAAGGAACAAGATAAAAACCCACCAGACCTAACAAATGAAGACGTAATAGGCAGTCTACCTGAAAAAGAATTCAGAATAATGATGGTAAAGATGATCCAAGATTCTATTTCCCAGATCCAAAATCTTGGAAATAGAATAGACAAAATGCAAGAAACAGTTAACAAGGACCTAGAAGAACTAAAGATGAATCAAGCATCAATTAAAAACACAGTACATGAAATAAAAAATACTCTAGATGGGATCAATAGCAGAATAACTGAGGCAGAAGAACGGATAAGTGAGGTGGAAGATAAAATAGTGGAAGTAACTGCTGCAGAGCAAAATAAAGAAAAAAGAATGAAAAGAACAGAGGACAGTCTCAGAGACCTCTGGGACAACATTAAACGCACCAACATTCGAATTATAGGGGTTCCAGGAGAAGAAGAGAAAAAGAAAGGGACTGAGAAAATATTTGAAGAGATTATAGTTGAAAACTTCCCTAATATGGGAAAGGAAATAGTTAATCAAGTCCAGGAAGCACAGAGAGTCCCATACAGGATAAATCCAAGGAGAAATACGCCAAGACACATATTAATCAAACTGTCAAAAATTAAACACAAAGAAATCATATTAAAAGCAGCAAGGCAAAAACAACAAATAACACACAAGGGAATCCCCATCAGGATAACAGCTGATCTCTCAGCAGAAACTCTACAAGCCAGAAGGGAGTGGCAGGACATAATTAAAGTGATGAAGGAGAAAAACCTGCAACCAAGATTACTCTACCCAGCAAGGATCTCATTCAGATTTGATGGAGAAATTAAAACGTTTACAGACAAGCAAAAGCTGAGAGAGTTCAGCACCACCAAACCAGCTTTACAACAAATGCTAAAGGAACTTCTCTAGGCAAGAAACACAACAGAAGGAAAAGACCTACAATAACGAACCCAAAACAATTAAGAAAATGGGAATAGGAACATACATATCGATAATTACCTTAAATGTAAATGGACTAAATGCTCCCACCAAAAGACACAGATTGGCTGAATGGATACATAAACAAGACCCATATATATGCTGTCTACAAGAGACCCACTTCAGACCTAGAGACACATACAGACTGAAAGTAAGGGGATGGAAAAAGATATTCCATGCAAATGGAAACCAAAAGAAAGCTGGAGTAGCAATTCTCATATCAGACAAAATAGACTTTAAAATAAAGACTACTAGAAGAGACAAAGAAGGACACTACATAATGATCAAGGGATCGATCGAAGAAGAAGATATAACAATTGTAAATATTTATGCACCCAACATAGGAGCACCTCAATACATAAGGCAAATACTAACAGCCATAAAAGGAGAAATCGACAGTAACACACTCATAGTAGGGGACTTTAACACCCCACTTTCACCAATGGACAGATCTTCCAAAATGAAAATAAATAAGGAAACACAAGCTTTAAATGATACATTAAACAAGATGGACTTAATTGATATTTATAGGACATTCCATCCAAAAACAACAGAATACACATTTTTCTCAAGTGCCCATGGAACATTCTCCAGGATAGATCATATCTTGGGTCACAAATAAAGCCTTGGTAAATTTAAGAAAATTGAAATTGTATCAAGTGTCTTTTCTGACCACAATGCTATGAGACTAGATATCAATTACAGGAAAAGAGCTGTAAAAAATACAAACACATGGAGGCTAAACAATACACTACTTAATAACGAAGTGATCACTGAAGAAATCAAAGAGGAAATTAAAAAATACCTAGAAACAAATGACAATGGAGACACGACGACCCAAAACCTATGGGATGCAGCAAAAGCAGTTCTAAGAGGGAAGTTTATAGCAATACAATCCCACCTTAAGAAACAGGAAACATCTCGAATAAACAACCTAACCTTGCACCTAAAGCAATTAGAGAAAGAAGAACAAAAACACCCCAAAGTTAGCAGAAGGAAAGAAATCATAAACATCAGATCAGAAATAAATGAAAAAGAAATGAAGGAAACGATAGCAAAGATCAATAAAACTAAAAGCTGGTTCTTTGAGAAGATAAACAAAATTGATAAACCATTAGCCAGACTCATCAAGAAAAGAAGGGAGAAGACTCAAATCAATAGAATTAGAAATGAAAAAGGAGAAGTAACAACTGACACTGCAGAAATACAAAAGATCATGAGAGATTACTACAAGCAACTCTATGCCCATAAAATGGACAACCTGGAAGAGATGGACAAATTCTTAGAAATGCACAACCTGCCAAGACTGAATCAGGAAGAAATAGAAAATATGAATAGACCAATCACAAGCACTGAAATTGAAACTGTGATTAAAAATCTTCCATCAAACAAAAGCTCAGGACCAGATGGCTTCACAGGCGAATTCTATCAAACATTTAGAGAAGAGCTAACACCCATCCTTCTCAAACTCTTCCAAACAATATCAGAGGAAGGAACACTCCCAAACTCATTCTACGAGGCCACCATCACCTTGATACCAAAACCAGGCAAGGATGTCACAAAGAAAGAAAACTACAGGCCAATATCACTGATGAACATAGATGCAAAAATCCTCAACAAAATACTAGCAAACAGAATCCAACAGCACATTAAAACAATCATACACCATGATCAAGTGGGGTTTATTCCAGGAATGCAAGGATTCTTCAATATACGCAAATCAATCAATGTGATACACCATATTAACAAGTTGAAGGAGAAAAACCATATGATCATCTCAATAGATGCAGAGAAAGCTTTTGACAAAATTCAACACCCATTTATGATAAAAACCCTGCAGAAAGTAGGCATAGAGGGAACTTTCCTCAACATCATAAAGGCCATATATGACAAACCCACAGCCAACATTGTCCTCAATGGTGAAAAACTGAAACCATTTCCACTAAGATCAGGAACAAGACAAGGATGCCCACTCTCACCACTCTTATTCAACATAGTTTTGGAAGTTTTAGCCACAGCAATCAGAGAAGAAAAGGAAATAAAAGGAATCCAAATTGGAAAAGAAGAAGTAAAGCTGTCACTGTTTGCAGATGACATGATACTATACATAGAGAATCCTAAAGATGCTACCGAAAAACTACTAGAACTAATCATTGAATTTGGTAAAGTAGCAGGATACAAAATTAATGTACAGAAATCTCTGGCATTCCTGTACACTAATGATGAAAAATCTGAAAATGAAGTCAAGAAAACACTCCCATTTACCATTGCAACAAAAAGAATAAAATATCTAGGAATAAACCTACCTAAGGAGACAAAAGACCTGTATGCAGAAAATTATAAGACACTGATGAAAGAAATTAAAGATGATACAAATAGATGGAGAGATATACCATGCTCCTGGATTGGAAGAATCAATATTGTGAAAATGACTCTACTACCCAAAGCAATCTACAGATTCAATGCAATCCCTATCAAACTACCACTGGCATTTTTCACAGAACTAGAACAAAAAATTTCAAAATTTGTTTGGAAAAACAAAAGACCCCGAATAGCCAAAGCAATCTTGAGAACGAAAAACGGAGCTGGAGGAATCAGGCTCCCTGACTTCAGACTATACTACAAAGCTACAGTAATCAAGACAGTGTGGTACTGGCATAAAAACAGAAAGATAGATCAGTGGATCAGGATAGAAAGCCCAGAGATAAACCCACGCACATATGGCCAACTTATCTTTGATAAAGGAGGCAGGAATGTACAGTGGAGAAAAGACAGCCTCTTCAATAAGTGGTGCTGGGAAAACTGGACAGGGACATGTAAAAGTTTGAGATTAGATCATTCCCTAACACCATACACAAAAATAAGCTCAAAATGGATTAAAGACTTAAATGTAAGGCCAGAAACTATCAAACTCTTAGAGGAAAACATAGGTAGAACACTCTATGACATAAATCACAGCAAGATCCTTTTGGACCCACCTCCTAGAGAAATGGAAATAAAAACAAAGATAAACAAATGGGACCTAATGAAACTTCAAAGCTTTTGCACAGCAAAGGAAACCATAAACAAGACCAAAAGACAGCCCTCAGAGTGGGAGAAAATATTTGCAAATGAAGCAACTGACAAAGGATTAATCTCCAAAATTTATAAACAGCTCATGAAGCTCAGTAGCAAAAAAACAAACAACCCAATCCAAAAATGGGCAGAAGACTTAAATAGGCATTTCTCCAAAGAAGATATACAGACTGCCAACAAACACATGAAAGAATGCTCAACATCATTAATCATTAGAGAAATGCAAATCAAAACTACAATGGGATATCATCTCACACCAGTCAGAATGGCCATCATCAAGAAATCTAGAAACAATAAATGCTGGAGAGGGTGTGGAAAAAAGGGAACACTCTTGCACTACTGGTGGGAATGTGAATTGGTACAGCCACTATGGAGAACAGTATGGAGGTTCCTTAAAAAACTAAAAATAGAACTACCATATGACCCAGCAATCCCACTACTAGGCATATACCCTGAGAAAACCATAATTCCAAAAGAGACATGTACCAAAATGTTCATTGCAGCTCTATTCACAATAGCCCGGAGCTGGAAACAACCTAAGTGTCCATCATCGGATGAATGGATAAAGAAGATGTGGCACATATATACAATGGAATATTACTCAGCCATAAAAAGAAACGAAACTGAGCTATTTGTAATGAGGTGGATAGACCTAGAGTCTGTCATACAGAGTGAAGTAAGTCAGAAAGAGAAAGACAAATACCGTATGCTAACACATATATACGGAATTTAAAAAAAAAAAAATGTCATGAAGGACCTAGGGGCAAAACGGGAATAAAGACACAGACCTACTTGAGAATGGACTTGAGGATATGGGGAGGGGGAAGGGTAAGCTGTGACAAAGCGAAAGAGAGGCATGGACATATATACACTACCAAACGTAAGGTAGATAGATAGTGGGAAGCAGCCACAGAGCACAGGGAGATCAGCTCGGTGCTCTGTGACCGCCTGGAGGGGTGGGATGGGGAGGGTGGGAGGGAGGGAGATGCATGAGGGAAGGGATGTGGGAACAGATGTATATGTATGACTGATTCACTTTGTTGTAAAGCAGAAACTAATTTAAAAAATTAAAAAAAAAAATACATGAAGAATAAAATGTACAGTATGAGGGAAGGTCATGTAGGGAGTACTGAGTACTTTGTAGGGAAGTAGAATTTGTCACCCCAAAATAGGTGTCATTGACATATTAATTGTTTTAAGTTGATTATTTTCTAAGCAACTGCTGACATGGGAAAAACACTGAAAACCAAGTTGGAGTTACTTTTTAGTAACTATTTAGTAAAGAAATATTTACATTTTTTAAGGGAAATATCTGCTTGTAAGGAGGTGTCCCTCACTGTTCCAGGAAGAGGAGGTTAACCAAATCTCTAAAAACTTATTAATGGAGAAGGCACTAATTTAATCTTACAAACAACCTTACCCTTATTTACTGTGTTTTTGCTGATAATCTCCCATAACTGACTCCCCACCCTCAATATGCTTTTTTGATTTTAGCTGATGATTGTATTTAAGGAGAGGGGTTGACCATTTTGGCAAGTCACAGTTTTTCTGGGTCTCTCCCATGTATACATATTATTAAACTTTTGTTTAATTTTCACCTGTTAATCTGTCTCATGTCAATTTGATTCTTAGACCAGCCTGTCTTATAACAAAAATAGAAGTGAGATTTTCCTCTCCTGATAACAAGGAAAATAAAGGGAACAATGAACAGGCTAGAGAAGCAACATAAATTGGCCTGAAAGAGTTAATCAATCCTAGTTTTAACTGTTACTAATCTGTAGTGTCTGTAACTAGATTTGTCTTTCACAAAGCTAACCTCTAACACTCTCTGACTCTGTGTAAATTACATCTTGCACCTGGCATTTACACCCCCTACACTCCCTTGTAGCAAATCACCCCTTGTAGCATTCTGCATTTCAGAAAGAAAGTCGCAGGCCACTAACCCAGAGAAAAACAGGCCTAATTTTTTTTTCATTTTAAATTAAATTAAAAATCACTAACATTTACAGAGTTCATGTGAAATGACATACATTATCACCAGTCTTCATAACAACTCTACAAAGTAAGTTTCCTTAGCCTCATTTTACCGACAGTACATAGTTTGGATAAAGAGTGTTGGGTTTGTTAGCCTCATAGACTTGTGTTCAAATTCTAGCTCTTCTCCCTAACTGTGATGTGGGCAAATGATATAATGCCTCCATCACCTTCCTTATTTATAAAATGGAATTAATTATCTGTACTTATTTCCGGGGTGTATTATAAGAATAAAGTTAGAAATGCACTGGCATATAGTAAATGCTCAATATATTTTACCTTGTATTACTTTAAATTTTCTTGAATAAGGCCATAGAATTTGTAAGTATCAGTTTTGGTAATCAGATAAGGACCGATTTAATCTCAAAATGAAAATCACGTTTTATCTTATATCACACCACTGGCAAATCATCATAAATGGATATTTCAAATACATTTAAAGGGTACAATAAGAAATATATAAATTCACTACATTTTGAGTATAAGATCACAGAAAATAGATTTTCTATATACAGTTGGTGCTTTGTTATTAGATTTTTTACAAAATAATATAATATGTCTTACAGCCAAAATTATTTCAGATGGTTTATTTATCTGAAATGATAATATTTATCAAATCCTGGCATTACCTTTAACAGAGCACCTGAAAAAAAATTATGTTGAGTTCATTTGAGAGCAAAACTTGTTAGATAAAATAATAATAATAAAATAAAGCTTTTTTTTAAGGTTCTTACTTCCTGTGTGGCATTATGCTAAAGTGTTTAAATACACCAGTTCAATTGAACCTTCAAACAAAACTCAAGACATAGTTCACATGCTCTTTCCAATTTGTGGCAGAACAGGCTTAAAGAAGTCCAGTAAACTACCTAAGTGGCAAAGCCAGGATTTGAGCCCAAGTGAACCTGATGTCTAACAGCAGTTCTTTTTAAAAAAAATTCCATACAATTTTTATTCTGATAACATATTTCAATATTTATCACAATGTCCCTTTAATAAGTTTAGCTAAGGAATTTTTTTGTAGGTTGTTAAGTCATGGTAAGAAAAAATCAAAGCCTAGTTCTTAACCTTTAAAGCAATAGTAAATTAAACAGATAATTTGAATTAAAGTACAAGGAACCATTTATGGAGAAAAATAGCCTGGATAGAACAAGAGTATGTTTAGATGTCCATTCCTAGAAATCTCCTCAGAAGAAAGAAGCTATAAATTACCTATAAAACTCTCTAAAGAGAACTATTTTATTCCAGGGCCATTTTATCTGAACTGTTTATGGCTCCCAACCATATGTGTCTTCTCCCCAATTTTCTTCAAACCTCTTTGGTTGCACATCATAAATCTGTAAAAGACCCAGCCACCATGGGTTGCAGAGGTTCCAACAGAAGGTCAATCTCCTTCCCTGTAACTTCCTGTAGAGAATTTTCATTACTGGATGAGAATGATGACTAAGCAAATTCCAGTCTACATGCGGAACAAAGGCAATCAAATTATCTCACCTTGTGTCTCAAGCTACCTGAGACATGAGCTCCTAAGGTAATCAACAGCCTTAGAGCCCTGTCATTTACTACCATTGGCCAAAATGTCTGTTATTCTTCAATTCACTAAACACTTAATAGAGGTAACCAAAGACGTCATAGTAGTAAAACAAATAACTCTTTCCAGGCTTATTATGGCTAATCTTTTATGTACTATTTGATACTGTTTCCCACTCAACATTTCCTGAAAATTTGTCTAAATTTCCTCACTACCCTCTGTAAGGGTAAGCATTTAACACTCAACATTGTTCATTAAATTTTAGATATGCTTATTATTACCTCCTCATTAATTTTATCCATGGCCATTTTTTCCCGCTTTGACTTCATATACTCAGCTAACTGGAGTGGGTATAGAGTACCATTTGCAGATTTTCAAACATCCTATGACATTTCATACTTTTAGTTCTCTCTCCTTGTTATTTGGCTTCCCTGCTCATTCCTTTTTATTTTTTAATCTCCCAGTTTTCAAAACTTAGCTCATGTACCACTTCCCCTTAAAAATTAATTTCTGAAAATTCCATATAAAATTGATCATTCCCTTCTTTACACCTTTGCTCAACCCTTTGCATATTTCTACTTTAGCACGTAGAAAGCTTAGTTGCATGTATTCTTACTCATCTCTTCTGTAAATAGATTGTGAATTAATTAACTTCTAATGGACCAATTATAAACTATATTTAGTGAAATTAAATCTCTTTCTCCTCCCGATCTCTAGCCCTAATTCAACTCTCCAGATGTAATCAGTAACAGTTTCATGTGTATTCTACCAGAATTTTTTTATTCATCTGCATTTATATTTATAATGTTTAGATTTCTATAAATATTTACATACTTGAAGCAGTATACAAATTCAACTGAGACTTACTTTTTAGTATGATTAAAAGCATCATTGACATTTTACCATATTGATTCTTAGTCTTAAATAACTCTATGATATTCTATTATATGCATTCACCTTAACATATTTTAACAGAGCATATATGTCTTACTCATTTGAGTCCCTTCCACTTAGTATGGTATACAGAGCACACATAAGGAACTCTTAGATGCTATTATGTAAACAGAAACACATTCCTTTTTCACTGCCAAAAGGAATGGACTTTCTCTTGAACAAGGTCACTGAAATTTACCACTAGTTCTTTGTATTTTCTTCCTTCCAGTTCCTGACTTTTCTGGAACATAGTTTTGGACCGAATAGCTGTATTTTATCCTTAGACTATCTAATTAAGCCTGACTTTTTTTTTCCCTTTAAGAACACCATCTGGCCAAAAACAGAACGGCTGATTGAGAAACTGATCTTCAAGGTGTCTTGATTCCAATTCTAGGACCATTTCAGTGCTATTCCACTGAATTAGGATATGACATGCTGCAGCCAGCAACATTGCCCTGATCCATATTTGTTCTACTCAATTTGTGTCTCTAGTCAAGGAAATGAAGATTTAATTTACTAATTGTTTTAATCAACTCAGATAGCCATAACAAAATACCATAGACTTGGTGGCTTAAACAATGGGCATTTATTTTCTCACTGTTCTGGAGGCCAGGAGTGTCCAAGGTGTCCACGGGGTTGGTTTCTGGTAAGGTCTCTCTTCTTGACTTGTACACAAATGACTTTTTACAGTGTATTCACAAGACTTTTTCTCTGTGTGTGCATAGGAGAGAAAGAGAGAGATATCATTTATCTTCTTATTATAAGAACACAAGTCCTATCTTATCAGGACCCCACCTCATTTAACCTTACCTCCTTAAAGGGTCTTTCTTCAAATGCAGCCACTTTGGAGGGTTAAGGCTTCAATGAATAAATTTATGTGGGGTGGAGGGACAAACTGAGCCTGTAACAGTGATAACACATCTAGTGTAATTGCATAATTTCATGTCCTGGTTGCATGAGACAGTTCCCCATTATGTCTGTTATTTGGTGTCCATTTCAGTTAGTACATCCTTGCACTCTCAATAAATATGGTCACCCTAAGCATCCTCTCTCTTGCATTCTCTGTCCTTGAATGCACTAGTCATAAATTGAACCACAGCAGAAGCATTATTGTGAGCCCTACCCAGTTGCCTCTTTGATATGAAGTGTACATTCAAATCTATAAAAATGGCTTTTAAAGTAGATTTGATGCTCCTTTCTATGCATGGCCTGTTTTCTCTATTTATTTCAAACTGCCAATCAATTGTAATCCTTCATGCCTTTGAAGTTGAGACCTTATGTAGTTTTCCATTCTCTTTGTCAAAACTTTCTCAGCAAGAAGTCTTAGGTGTAACAATGTGTACCAGAGTGTTTTGTGAGCCAAGAGAGGGATGATAAGTCTGCCTACTTTCCAGATTATTTCAGCTCATAATCCCCATCATCTCTTTAAAACTTGTTTCTGGCTTGTACTACTCATCTACTGAAATTGTCTCTCCTGAAAGTTTTTCTTTTTCCTCCTATCTTTCCTTCCTCTCCTCCCCTCCCCCACACCACTTCCCCTTTTCCTCCCTCTTCTCCTTTACCTCCTCCTCTTCCTCTTTTTCTTCACCCCGTTCATTCTTCTTCTCCTTCTTTTTCTTCTTTGGTGGCTTATTTTGTAATTTTGAGTGCTGTTTCCCCATCCCCCAACCCAACTGTCCCTCTCTCGGCCCTTTTTTTCTCTTCTCTGAATGCTGGACTGACCCCTAGGACTTCTCTCATCACTGCTCTTCTTAGAGCTTTGCTTTATGTGAATTGCACTGAAGTTTTTTTCTACTTCCACCATTGAAACTGAGCCTAATTATAAAGCAGTGTCAGAGAGGAAGAAATCTTCCTTCACCATTCTAGGTTCTTCTGGTTGATCTTCTGATTAAGTTGACATGAGACAGATTAACAAGAGACAATAAAACAAAAGTTTAATAACATGTATACAGAGCAGAGACACAGAAAAACTGAATAATTCCCCCAAATAGCTGAAACCCTCACCTTAAATACCATCGTTAGCTAAAAACAAAAGAAGATGTTGGGAGTAGTGGTTTGGAATTTCAAAGGGGAGAAAGACAATTGACATGGAGATAAAAAACCAAATGTTTGTTTGGTAAACAAATGTTTACTGGGTCATACAGAGACAATGGGACACAGAGAGAAATTTTACCAAGCAGACTTTTATTGGTTTCTCCCTGTCTACCACACTTACTTCATACTATGGTTATCTATGGTGATAGCTCCCTTCCTGAAACAGATCCTCTATATACATTCTATTAGGCAGGTAGGGGGATGGTCAAATTTTCTTTCTGAGATTTTTGGGCCTTAATTTTTTTTCAGCTTGAAATAATCCACATGCCAAAAAGATGTTTTGGGTGGCAAATTTTGCTCCCATACAGCAAAAATACAATTGCTGCTCTCAAATGATAGTATGGAACACCTTCAAGGAGACCCTTCAGAATGTTTCTTTATCTGGATTACAAACTGAGTCAGCTGCTAAAAATAGACTTTTCCTAAAGTTGATAAAATTCAATGGAAAATGAAAAATTCAACTAAATGCCAGTCTCACTGCTGAATACAGATAAGACCATCCTAAATTCAGTACTATCCGAGAAATACGATATATACCATAGGAACCATTTGTTATGAGCAAGTGTCATGTCAATATTATAATAACATTTTAACATTACTTTGTGCTTTTATTCACATATGTAAACATGTTTATTGAGTAACTACTATAGTGTGCTAGACACTGTTCTAGATGCTGGGGATCTGTTAATAAAGACACATTGTGCCTTAAAGGAACTTGAAATGAGTCAAGGAGGGTCTAAATTAAATCCATTATTAAGAGTATAGGGACTTCCCTGGTGGTGCGGTGGATAAGAATCCATTTGCAAATGCAGGGGACATGGGTTTGATCCCTGGTCCGGGAAGATTCCACATGCTGTGGAGGAACTAAGCCCATGTGCCACAACTACTGAGATCACGTGCCACAACTACTGAAGCCTGCACACCTAGAGCCTGTGCTCCACAAGAGAAACCACCCCAAGGAGAAGCCCATGCACTGCAATGAAGAATAGCCCCCACTCGCCACAACTAGAGAAAGCCTGTGAGCAGCAACAAAGACCCAACGCAGCCAAAAATAAAATTAAAATAAATCTTAAAAAAATAAGATTATAATGAGGTAAACATTTTAAAATGTATAAGCACTGATCACCAAAATGGGGCACTTAATCCAACATGAGGACATTAAATATGGTTTAGTCTTGAGTAAATCTATATCCCTTATAGTTCCCCATGGTTTAGAAATTAGGAAGACAATCAAGTACTGGGGTGGGAATGCTTGTGCTGTCCTATATCGTAGTCACCAGTCACATGGACACTTGGAATGTGATTACTACACTTGAGGGACTGAATTTTAATTATATTTAATTTTAATATATTTCAACTCAAATTTAAAAACTGAAGCAGTATAAAATATTTTTCAGTTAAACATAACTTGGTTTTGATAGGACTCTACCTAAACTGTGTATTTACAAGTATTAAGCATTTGCATTGAGATGTGCTGTAAGTGTCAAATACACACCAGATTTCCAAATTTGGTGTGAAAAACAATATTAATAATACAGTATATTAACAATTTTATACTTTTTACATGTTGAGATGAAAATTTTTGACACATTTAATTAAACAAAATATATTATAAAGTTAATTTCAGGGCTTCCCTGATGGCGCAGTGGTTGGGGGTCCACCTGCCGATGCAGGGGACGTGGGTTCGTGCCCTGGTCCAGGAAGATCCCACTTCCGAGGAACGGCTGGGGCCATGAGCCATGGCTGCTGGGCCTGCGCGTCTGGAGACTGTGCTCCACGGTGGGAGAGGCCACAGCAGTGAGAGGCCCGTGTACCACAAAAATAAATAAATAAATAAATAAAAGTTAATTTCATACTTTTAAACTTTTAAAAATGTGGCTATAACACTGTACACCCATTGGACTGGCAAACAAAAAAACCTGACTATACCAAGTGTTAGTGTAACAGAACAGGGCCATATGGGACCTTCCTGGGAGGGATTGACCCCTCCCCCATATCCTCTGCTTTAGCACCTCTCTGAAGTACAAAGATAACAGTATCTAATGCACATTTCCTGAATTCTTTGACAGATGTTAAAACCCCCACCAAATGGAAGACATTAACTATTTGATGACCATAAACACATAGCCCCCACGCCTACTGGGACCTAAGGTTTGATAATGTTAACCCCTGTGCCACCACCCTGTACGTTGCCATCAACCAATCAAAAAACTGTGCAAGAGCTGATCACATACCCTGAAACTCCCCTTCAGCACCTTGCCTTTTAAAAATGCTTTCCTGGGAGTTTGGGTGTTTTGAGCACCAGTTGCCCTGGACTGCTTGCTTGGCACCCTGCAACAAATGTTGCACTTTTTTCCACCTCAACCCAGTGTCAGTTGATTGGCTTTACTCTGCATGGGTGAACAGACCCAAGTTTGACTCAGTAACACTAGCAACAATGCAGAACAACCAAGACTCTCATATACTCCTACTGAGAATGTAATATGGAGCAACCATTTTGGGAAAATAAGAAGCTTAACAATTTCTTGTTATGTTAAATATAACACTTTTCTTATGATCCACCAATCCTACCCCTAGATATTTACCTAAGTGAAATTAAAACTTAAGTTTACATCAAAACCTATATGAGAATCTCTACAGCAACTTTATTCATAATCACTTGTTCGGGAGGAAGAAATTTTCCTCTACCCTTCTAGGTTCTTCTGGCTGGTCTAAGAATGAAATTGACATGAAACAGATTAACAGGAGAAAATTAAACAAAAGCATAATGACATGTATACATGGGAGAGACCCAGGAAAACTGAGTAACTCATCAAAATGACTAAAACCCTCATCTTAAATATGATTTTCAGCTAAAGACAAAGAGGATGTTAGGAGTAGTGTTTTGGGACTTCGAAGGGGAGAAAGGCAATTGACATGGAGATGGTAAAGCAAATATTTGGTAAATAAATGTTTGCTGGGCCATGCAGAGACAAAGAGACAGAGTGAACGCTAATCTTTAAGCCCTTCCTAGAGTTTCCTCCAGTACAACTAGCTTATATTCTTTGCAGATGTCTCTAGTGATAGCTCTATTTCAGAAACAGAACCACTATCTAAAATTTTTAGGCAGCTGAGGGAAGGTAAAAATTTCTTCCTGATTCTTTTGGGCCTTGATTGTTTTCAGCTCAAAATAATTCACAGGCCAAAGAGAAATTTTGGAGTGGCAAGTTTTGTGCCCTTACACTGAAAATAGTGGTGAGCTTTGCTTACCCAAACTGAAAACAACTCAAATGTTTATCAACAGATGGATAAATAACTAAGTGTGATATATTCATACAATGGAATAAAAAGGAATAAACTACCGACACTCATAATACTCATGAATCTTAAATACATTCTGAAAAATGAAAGTGACCATATTCAAAAGGCTACATACTGTGATTGACAACAAAAGAGAATGTCCAGAATAAGCACATGGAGACAGAAAGTCAATTTCTAATGGCCTAGGGCTTGGATGGGAGACTGGGAGTAAAGGGGGAGTGACTGCTAATTGGTATGAAGTTTCTCTTGGAGATGATGAAAATGTTCTAAAACTGATTGTGGGGATTGTTGCACAACTCTGTGTATATACTAAAATTCATTGAATTGTACACTTTAGATGGATTAATTGTATTGTCAATTGTGCATCAATAAGCCTGATAAAAGCAAATTAATACAAAAGTGAATAATTCTTTGCCAGTTGCTTCATTTGCAAATATTTTCTCCCATTCTGAGGGTTGTCTTTTCCTCTTGTTTATGTTTTCCTTTGCTGTGCAAAAGTTTTTAAGTTTCATTAGGTCCCATTCATTTATTTTTGTTTTTATTTCCATTTCTCTAGGAGGTGGGTCAAAAAGGATCTTGCTGTGATTTATGTCATAGAGTGTTCTGCCTATATTTTCCTCTAAGAGTTTTATAGTGGCTGGTCTTACATTTAGGTCTTTAATCCATTTGGAGTTTATTTTTGTGTATGGTGTTAGGGAGTGTTCAACCCCATAGAGGGGTGGGATAGGGAGGGTGGGAGGGAGATGCAAGAGGGAGGAGATATGAGGATATATGTATATGTATAGTTGATTGACTTTGTTATAAAGCAGAAACTAACCATTGTAAAGCAATTATACTCCAATAAAGATGTTAAAAATAAATAAATGAATTTAAAAGTGAATAAAAATGAATTATTAAGATAAATATGGCTAGTAGAAAAATGTTAATTACATTTGTGGAAATAAATTTATAATATATTTACATATGTGGCTTGCATTATTTTTCTATTGGACTTAGACTACCCTAACATTTAACTGGCACTGAAGTGAAGTACTCACTAGGAGTAGAGAGAAGAGGTAGTGGTATAATTTGACACTTGTTTCTGACTTTCTGGGAGGTCTTGATCACATCACTTACTCTTCTTTCATCAGTGCTCCTCCTTATACTTCAAATAATGTGATTCCACTAGAGACCAGAAATGCCACAAAGGTTAAGTCATTGAATGACCAATGAGCCATTTATGAAGATATTTTTCTCCAAATAATGTGATTCCACTAGAGACCAGAAATGCCACAAAGGTTAAGTCATTGAATGACCAATGAGCCATTTATGAAGATATTTTTCTACTATTGAAACTGCACTCTTTAGATGGGACTCTAACCCAGATAAAACTGCACTCCTCAGATGGGATTTCAACCTAGCCACAATTCAGATTGGACTCAAAACTCATCATCCCTACCTCAGGAGGGGACTCAAACCCACAGTCTTCTGACTGAAACTGCACACCTGGTCTGAAACCACAGAACTTGTCTCAGGACTTAATGAAGCTCAGGTTCTTTTGTCTCAGTGCAGAAAAAATTCAGCAAGGGGCAAAGCAACAGGCAAGAAATTATTTATTAGTACAGGACACTTGAGAGAGATACAACTGAGCAGGCAAGGGAGTGCTGCCCCAAGAACTTAGTGGGCTACATTTTTATAATCAAAGGAAAAGTGGGGAGAGGGAGAAGACAACTTTCTTCCTTTCTTCCTCGTTCTTCTTTCTTTGAGTTTTTCATCATTAACTCCTTCTATATATTGGATGGAGTAGTTTTTGACCCTATAAGTCTCAACCAGGACTGTCATGGCACTAAGGAAAAGTGGTAACATATACTAAAATATGGTAAATCATCTTAGGTTTTAGTATAATGTCACTTTTTCCCTATATTTCTGCTCTTAGTACACACAGAAAAAGCCCCTTGTCAAAGATCATTAAATTGTTGGTTTCAATGGGCACAATGTAGGTTTCATTCCACCATTGTTTTATTGTCTTGGGGCATGTCTTCTGCTTCTATTGCATGGTTTTCTTTGCTAAGCAAGCTCACTTGGTTTTGTGGTTAAGAAAGCCTGCTTTCTTGAGTGATAATTAACTTACAGGGGTCACCCATACTTTTTTCTCTACTTATGATTCCCTAGTGGGATTAACTATTTAATTACCTGCTTTGTCCCTTTACCCTGTCCTTATCACTAGTTGCAAAAAAAAAAAAAAAAAAAAGAGTTAAATCACAAAACAATCCTAAGAGCAGACTACCATTTTAAATAGTGTTATAAACTGCCTAAAAGTATTAATTTCTAAAATTAAATGAGACAGATTTAAATCACCTTTTTTATTATTTATACTTCAGCAAACTTAATAACACAATCATAAAACTGAGAAAAAACTGAAACTAGATAATTTGTTTAGATCACTATTGGATATAATAATTGTAGCCACATTTAATTCAAACCTTTCTCTGTTCTAGGTAAATATTATAGAAAGTATTTCATTTAGTACTCACAGCAACATTTATAGGTAAAAGATGCCTCCACTTTTTTACTTTTGATTCACTCAAATATCGATTCTACCACACTATTATACGAAAACTGTTTTCCCAGTGGTCACCAATGACTCTCATATTGCCAAATGTAATGGAAGCTTCTTCATCTTCCTCTTATTTAATCTTTTAGCAATAATCAGTATAATTGACTTGTACTTTTCTGCTTCAATACTGTCTTCTCTTGGCTTCCCTAATATCACAAAGTCCTGATGACAAATCTCTCACTCCTTCTCAATGCATTTAGCTGGGTACTATTCTTGCACCAAAGTCTATATGAAGGAAGTACTAAGAATTTTGTTCTTTCTCTTTTCTCATGTGTATACTTGCTTTAGACAACCTCATTTGTAGCTGTTGTTTCAAATATCTTTTTTTTGTTTTTTGTTGTTTCTTTTTGCGGTACGCGGGTCTCTCACTGTTGTGGCCTCTCCCATTGTAGAGCAAAGGCACTGAATGTGCAGGCTCAGTGGCCACGGCCCACAGACCCAGCCACTCCGTGGCATGTGGGATCCTCCCAGACCGGGGCATGAACCCGCATCCCCTGCATCGGCAGGCGGACTCTCAACCACTGCACCACCAGGGAAGCCCTCAAATATCTTTTAAATGCTAATGATGTCTAGATTTTGATCTGTGGCTTAGACCTCACTCTGAGCTCTACCCCATTATTAATATTGGTAATTATTCCACATCCATCTCAATCTACAAGTAACCTCCAAAATCCTTATATCTTAGTCAGCTTGGTGTGCCATAACAAAATATCACAGGCTGGGTGGCTTACATAACAGAAATTTATTTCTCACAGCTCTAGAGGTTAGAAGTCCAAGATCAAGTTTCAACCAATTCACTTTCTGATGAGAACGCTCTTCCCAGCTTGCAGAAGGCCACCTACTCTCTGCATCCTCACGTGATGCAGAAAGAGAGAACTTTGGCTCCTCCTTATCTTCCTATATATCAGGATTCCCCTTTATGAACTAATATAACTTTTATCACATCCTCATGTCAGGGAGGAAGAAATTTTCCTCTACTCTTCTAGGTTATTCTGGCTGGGCAAAGAAATAAATAGACATGAGACAGGTTAACAAGAGAAAAATCAAACAAAAGTTTAATGACATGTATACATGGAGGAGACCCAGGAAAGCTGAATGATTCACCAATATGGCCAAAACTCTCACCTTAAATATCATCTTCAGCTAAAGACAAAAAATGTTGGGAATAGTGGTTTGGGACTTCAAAGGGGATGAAAGCAACTCACAAGTAGTTAGAAAACCAAATTGTTCATAAATAGAAGTTTGCTGGGCCAGGCAGAGGAAATGGACACAGAGTGGACTCTGCTCTCTAGGTCCTGCTGAGTTTCTCCCTACACAACTAGCCCATATTCTTTGCAGATATCTCTGGTAATAGGTACACTATCTAAATTTTAGGCAGTTAGCAGGAAGGTCAAAGTTTCCTCCTGAGTTCCTTGGGCCTAGATATTTTCAACTTAAAATAAAATGCATGCCAAAGAGACATTTTGGGGTGGCAAACTTTTCTCCCCAACACTCACAAAGCCCCATCCACAAATAAACTCACTTTGGAGGGTATAAATAAATACATATTAATTTGGGAGGCACAGTCCTGTCCATAGTACCCTCTTTCTTCAATCTACCCCATTTCAGCAAATCACAGTATGGTGACACACAACTGCTTAAACTCAAATCATGGGGTTTGCTCCTGTTACCTCAATACTTATAAACAATAGAATTTGTTGATATATTGGACATGTCTCCTCAAGTTTCTTAAATCTATACACTTCGTTCATTTCCACTGTCTCCACTCAAGTTTAAACTCACTATACTGCACTTTCACTTTTGACCCTCACCATTCCATTCCAGCCAGTGTAATTTTTTTTTTTTTTTTTTTTTTTGTGGTATGCGGGCCTCCCACTGCTGTGGCCTCTCCCATCGCGGAGCACAGGCTCCGGACATGCAGGCTCAGCGGCCATGGCTCACGGGCCCAGCTGCTCCGCGGCACGTGGGATCCTCCCAGACCAGAGCTCAAACCCGTGTCCCCTGCACCGGCAGGCGGACTCCCAACCACTGCGCCACCAGGGAAGCCCCAGCCAGTGTAATTTTTAAAATAAATGAGAGAGAAGGAGACAAGGTGGTGGAGTAGAAGGACGTGAGCTCACCTCTTCTTACAGAAACACCAAAATCACAAGTAACTACTGAAAAACTATCAACCAAAAAAAAAAAATGCTGGAACCTACCAAAAAAGATACTATATATCCAAAGACAAAGAAGAAGCCACAATGATATGGTAGGAGTGGCACAATAGTGACAAAATCAAACCCTATACATGACAGGTGGGTGACCCACAAACTGGAAAATAATTATACCACAGAAGGTCTCCACAGGAGTGAAAGTTCTGAGACTCACATCAGACTCCCCAGCCTGGGGGTCTGACAATGGGAGGAGGAATCTGGCTTTGAAGGTGAGTGGGGTTTGATTGCAGGAATTCCACAAAACTTGGGGAAACAGAAACTTCACTCTTGAAGGGTGCACATAGTGTCTTGTGCACACCAAGACATAGGGAAAAAAGCAGTGACCTCATAAGCAACTGGGTCAGATTTACCTGCTGGTGTTGGAGGTTCTTCTTTGGAGATAGGAGGGCAGATGTGGCCCACTGTGTGGATGGGAATGCTGGTGGCAGTGGTTCTAAGGAGTGCTCATGAGGATGGGCCTCCTTGGAGACCACCATTTTCTCACCAGGACCTCGCCCCACCAAACAGCCTATAGGCATCAGTTCTGGGAAACCTCAGGCAAAACAGCCAAGAGGGTAGGAAGACAGCCACACCCATTGGCTGACCAGCTGCTTCAAGTGTTCCTGAGAACACAGCTGTCCACTAAACACACCCACTGACACAGCCCTGCCACAAGACACAGCTCCAAACACCAGTGGACAGGAACCAGTCTTTCCCACCAGGAAGCCTGGGCAAGACTCTTACACAGCCTCATCCATGAGGGGGCAGACGGCAGAAACAAGAAGAACTACAATCTTGCAGCCTGCAGAATGGAAACTGCAATTGCAGAAAGTTAGACAAAATGAGACAGCAGAGGAATATATCCCAGTTGAAGGAACAAGATAAAACTCCAGAACAACAACTAAGTGAAGTGGAGATAGGCAATCTCCCTGAAAAAGAATTCAGAGTAATGATGATAAAGCTGATCCAAAATCTCAAAAAAAGAATGGAGACACAGATTGAGAAGATAAAAGAAATGTTGAACAAAGATGTAGAAGAACTACAGAAAAGAAAAACAGAGATGAATAATATAATAACTGAAATGAAAAATACACTAGAAGGAATCAATAGCAGAAAAACTGAGGCAGAAGAAAGGATAAGTGAGCTGGAAGACAGAATGGTGGAAATCAGTGCCAAGGAATGAAATAAAGAAAAAAGAATGAACAAAATGGAGGATAGTCTAAGAGAATTCTGAGACAACATTAAATGCACCAACATTCGAATTATAGGGGTTCCAGAAGGAGAAGAGAGGGAGAGAGGACCTGAGAAAATATTTGAAGAGATAAGAGATGAAAACTTCCCTAACATGGGAAAGGAAACAGTCACCCAAGTCCAGGAAGTGCAGAGAGTCCCAAGCAGTCCCAAGCAGTTCCTCCAAGGAGAAACACACCAAGACACATAGGAATCAAATTCACAAAAATTAAAGACAAAGAAAAAATATTAAAAGCAACAAGGGAAAGGCAACAAATAACATACAATGGAACTCCTGTAAGGTTATCAGCTGAATTCTCAGCAGAAACTCTGCAGGCCAGAAGGGAGTGGCAAGATATATTTAAAAGGATGAAAGGAAAGAACCTACAACAAAGAATACTTTACCCAGCAAGGCTGTCATTCAGATTTGGTGGAGAAATCAAAAGCTTTACAGACAAGGAAAGCTAAGAGAATTCAGCACCACCAGATCACCTTTGCAACAAATGCTAAGAGAACTTCTCTAGGTGAGAAAGAAAAGGTCATATCTGAAAACAAGAAAATTATGAATGGAAAAGCTTGACAGCAAAGGCAAACATACAGTAAATGTAGGAAATCATCTGCACACAAATATGATATCAAAGCCAGCAATTATGAGAAGAGGAGAGCACAAATGTAGAATATTGAAAATACATTTGAAATGAAAAGACCAGCAACTTAAAACAACCTTGTTTATATACAGACTGCTATATCAAAACGTCATGGTAATCACAAACCAAAAATCTACCACAGATACACACACACAAAAGAAAAAGGAGTTCAAACACGACACTAAACTTAGTCATCAAATCACAGGGGAAAGGAAAAAAAGAGGAATAGAAGAAAAAAAACATTACAAAAACAAATACAAAACAGTTAAGAAAATGATGATAAGAACATACATATCAATAATTACATTAAATGTAAATGGATTAAGTGTCCCAACCAAAAGATTTAGACTGGATGAATGGACAAAAAAAAAACAAGACTCATATATATGCTGTCTACAAGAGACCCACTTCAGATCTAGGGACACATACCAACTGAAATTGAGGGGATGGAAAAAGGTATTCCATGCAAGTGGAAACCAAAAGAAAGCTGGAGTAGCAATACTCATATCAGATAAAATAAACTTTAAATAAAGACTGTTACAAGAGTCAAGGAAGGACACAAGGGATCAATCCAAGAAGAAGATATAACAGTTGTAAATATAAATATATGCACCCAATATAGGAGCACCTCAGTATATAAGGCAAATACTAACAGCCATAAATGGAGAAATAAACAGTAACACAATAATAGTGGGGGACTTTAACACCCCACTTTCATCAGTGGACAGATCATCCAGTCAGAAAAATAAATAAGGAAACACAGGCCTTAAATGACACATTAGACCAGATGGACTTAATTGATATTTATAGAGCATTCCATCCAAAAGCAGCAGAATATGCATTATTCTCAAGTGCATATGGAACGTTCTTCAGGATTGATCACATGCTGGGCCACGAAGCAAGCCTCAGTAAATTTAAGAAAATTGAAATCATATCAAACGTCTTTTCTGACCCTAACACTATGGATTAGAAATCAAATACAAGAAAAAAAATAATGAACACAAACACATGGAGGCTAAATGATATGCTACTAAACAATCAGTGGATCATTGAAGAAACCAAAGAGGAAATAAAAAAAAAAAAAACACCTAGAGACAAATGACAATGAAAACACAATTATCTAAAACCTATGGGACATGGCAAATGAAGACCTAAGAGGGAAGTTTCTAGCAATACAATCTTACCTCAGAAAACAAGAAAAATTCCCAATAAACAGCCTAACCTTACACCTAAAGCAACTAGAGAAATAACAAATAAAACCTGGTTAATAGAAGGAAAGAAATGATAAGGATCAGTGCAGAAATAAATGAGATAGAGATGAAGAAAACAATAGAAAAGATCAAAGAAACTAAAAGTTCGTTCTTTGAAAAGATTTTAAAAAATTGATAAAAAAATTGATAAGCCAGAATCATCAAGAAAAAGGGAGAGGGCTCAAATCAATAAAATTAGAAACGAAAATGGAGAAGTTACAACAGACACCACAGAAATGAAAAAGATCATGAGACTACTACAAGGAACTATATGTCAATAAAATGGACAACTTTGAAGAAATGGACGAATTCTTAGAAATGTACAATCTCTCAAGACTGAATGAGGAAGAAATAATGAACAGAAAATCAGAAGTACTGAAATCGAAACTGTGATTTTAAAACACCCAACAAACAAAAGTTCAGGACCAGATGGCTTCACAGGTGAATTCTATCCAACATTTAAAGAATAGTTAACACCAATCTTAACGAAACTCTTCCAAAAAATTGCAGACGAAAGAACACTCCCAAACTCTTTCTATGATGCCACCATCACCTTGATACCAAAACCAGACACAGATATCACAGGAAAAGGAAATTACAGGCCAATATCACTGATGAATATAGAGGCAAAAATCCTCAACAGAATACTACCAGCCAAATCCAATAATACTTTAACATGTTCATACACCATGATCAAGTGGGATTTATCCCAGGGATGCAAGGATTTTTTAATATCCACAAATCATTCAATGTGACACACTACATAAAAAATTGAAGAATAAAACAATGTGAGCATTTCAATAGATGCAGAAAAAGCTTTTGACAAAATTCAACACCTATTTATAATAAAAACTCTCCAGAAAGTGGGCATAGAGGGAAACTACAACATAATAAAGGCCATATATGACAAACCTACAGCTAACATTATACTCAATGGTGAAAAGCTGAAAGCATTTCCTCTAAGATCAGGAACGTGACAAGGATGTCTCCTCTCACCACTTTTATTCAACATAGTTTTGGAAGTCATAGCCAGAGCTATCACATAAGAAAAACAAATAAAGGGCATCCAAATTGGAAAAGAACTAAAACTGTCACTGTTTGCAGATGATATGATACAATACATAGAAAATCCTAAAGATGCTACCAGAAAACTACTACAGCTGATCAATGTATTTGGTAAATTTGCAGGATACAAAATAACTATACAGAAATCTGTTGCATTTCTATACACTAACAAAGAAAGATAAGAAAGAGAAATTAAAGAAACAACCACATTTATCATCACGTCTAAAAGAATAAAATACCTAGGAATAAACCTACTTAAGGAGGCAAATTTCTTTATTCCAGAGACTATAAGATACTGATGAAAGAAGTCAAAGATGACCCAAACAGTTGGAAAGATATACTATGTTCTTGAATTGAAAGAATCAATATTGTCAAAATGACTATACTACCCAAGGCAATCTACAGATTCAATGCCATCCCTATCAACTTACCAGTGACATTTTTCCCAGAATTAGGACAAAAAATCTTAAAGTTTGTATGGAGACACAAAAGACCCCAAATAGCCAAAGCAATCTTGAGAAAGAAAAATGAAACTGGAAGAATCAGGCTCCTTGAATTCAGACTACATTACAACTCTACTGTCATGAAAATTGTATGGTACTGGCACAAAAATTGAAATATTGCTCAATGGAACAGGATAGGAATACCAGAAATAAACCCACACAACTATGGTCAATTAATCTATAACAAAGGAAGCAAGACTATATAATTGAGAAAAGACAGTCTCTTCAATAAACGGTGCTGGGGAAACTGGACAGCTACATATAAAAAATAAAAATAGATAATTTTTTTATACCACATGCAAAAGTAAACTCAAAATAGATTAAAGACATAAATGTAAGACCAGATACTATTATACTTTTAGAGGAAAACATCAGCAGAACACACTTTTACATAAATTGCAGCAATATCTTTTCTGGAAATAAAAACAAAAATAAACAAATGGAAACTAAATAAACTCAAAAGCTTTCATACAGCAAAGGAAACCATAAACAATATGAAAGGACAACCTACAGAATTGGAGAAAATTTTTGCAAATGATGCAACCAACAATGCATTAATGTCCAAAATATACAAACAGTTCGTACAGTTCAGTATAAAAAAACACAAATAACTCAATCAAAAAATGGGCAGAAGACCTAAATAGACATTTCCCCAAAGAAGACATACAGATGGCTAAAGCACACCTGAAAAGATGCTCATTATTAGAGAAATGCAAATCAAAACTATCATTAGAAATTACCTCATGCCAGTCAGAATGGCTGTCATCAAAAACTCTGCAAACAATAAATGCTGGAGAGGGTGTGGAGAAAAGGACACTCTTCTATATTGCTGGTGGGAATGTAAATTGGTACAGACACTATGGATAACAGTATGGAGTTTCCTTAAAAAATCTAAAATTATTGCTACCATATGATCCAGCAATCCCACTCCTGGGCATATATCCAGAGAAAAACATCATTCAAAGGATGCATACACCCTAATATTCATGCTGTGTTATTTACAATAGCCAAGACACAGAATCAATTTAAAGGTGCACTGACAGAAGAATGGGTAAAGAAGATGCAGTACATATATACAATGGAATATTACTCACCATTAAAAAGAATGAAATAATGTGATTTGTAGCAAAATGGATGGACCTGGAGATTATTATACTAAGTGAAGTAAGTCAGACAGAAACAGACAAATGTCATATGATGTAGCTTATATGCAGAATCTAAAATAATGATACAGATGAACTTACTTACCAAACAGAAACAGACTCACAGACTAGAGAACAAACTTATGGCTACTCAGGGGAAGGGGGGTGTGCAGTGGGGTAGATTGGTAGTGTGGGGTTGAAATGTGCATACTGCTATATTTAAAATAGATAAACAACAAGAACCTACTATATAGTGCAGGGAACTTTGCTCAATACTCTGTAATTACCTAAATGGGAAAATTTTTTTGAAAAATAATAAATACATCTACATGTAAAACTGAACCAATTTGCTGTACAGCTGAACCTAATACAACATTGTTAATCTACTATACTCCAATATAAAATAAAAAATAAAATAAGATTAAAATAAAATAAAAGTTCATGTCATCCATGGTTCAGAACATGTGAATTGTTTTCCATGGAACTTAGGGTCAAGCCCCAAACTGTTAAAGTAGATTATGAGTACAATTACTGTGGCCCCTGTCTAGAGCTCCAGTCTCATTTTGAGCCACTTTATCCATTGTTTTCTTTGGTCCAGGTACTCTCACTTTTCAGTTCCCCAAATATAAATTTTTCTTTCCCACCTCATAAGTATCCTCCCTAACTCCTACTTAACCCCTCATTATTTGCCTAAAAGTTATTTCCACATAAAGGCATACTTTGATCCCCAATCTCAATTATGTCTTCCCCCTTACTCTCTCAGTTCCATATAACCCTTCATAGGAAAATGATCTTTGTGATAGTCTTCCCCACTGAGCTTAACTAGAAATATTATCAGTTTTATAGACTTTTGTATCCCCAATCCAAGCAGTGTGCTTGGTACATAGTAAGAGTGCAATAAACACTTGCTAAATGTTTATTTAATATTTGTTAAATAAACATTCATTGCTTAATTTAGTGAATGTTTGAATAAATGTAATGAGTAAAGCTACATCTATCAACTGGTGCTCAATTTAAATAAACAAACAAAAAAGCCAGTCTTTAAAAGTTGACATCTCCTTTGGTGTTAACTGTCACAGATACTCAAGTGGGAATGTATTACATAGCTGGGAGACACTCAGTGGGTGCATTGTCACTACGAGACCAAATAATTTCCATGCTCAGATTTGAGTTAGCAAATTGTCCACAGGTAACTTCTCCTTTCTTGATATTAAGCAACTGAAAGATATTGCCACCATTCTCATCTCATTTCAGATCATGAGCTTTTGAGGAACTAGTCAAGTTGGTTTAAAATACATAAATAAGTACATACATACATAAAGTTTCATTGCACTTCTAAATGGTAACAAATTCAACCTTGAAAAGACTAAAATTCTTAAAATGAGAATTATGTATATTAAGAAAATGTAAGATGTTAAGAAATTAAGATTAAAAAGCACCACAAAATTTCAACTACTGAATATTAAAGCCAATAAAATATGTCATATAAAAAAAGGCAATCTAATTCTTTCATTTTATTGTTGACTTTTCTTTATCTTCCTTGAATTCATTAAGAAAAGTGGTTTGTTCTTCCTGGAAATGAATCAGATATGACCTTTGTAAATCTCTAGCAGTAAAGACAGGTCAGAATATAGTTTCTGCAAAAACTAACTTTGAAGTGATCAAAAAATATACCTTAATACTTGTTTTAATCTCAAATGCAAGAAAATAAACTGAATATTCTAACTCTGGAGAAAAAAATGGCTAAGAGATGAGATCAAAGCTATGAAAATCAGGCAACATTGATTAAGATTTCCATTATTCCACTGACTCTTAAAAATATATTCTGAAAGACTCAGTTGGACATAAATGTATCATGTTTGAAATTTTTGACATTTTCTTTCCAAATCCAAATGCATTCTTGTTTTTATTTATCTATTTTATTTAATTATTTTTGGTTGTGTTGGGTTTTCATTACTGCATGCAGGTTATCCCTAGTTGTGGTGAGCGGGAGCCACACTTTGTTGCAGTGCATGGCCTTCTCATTGCAGTAGCCTCCTGCCATGGAACACAGTCTCCAGGTGCATAGGCTTCAGTAGTTGTGAATCACAGGCTCTAGAATGCAGGCCCAGTAGTTGTGGTGCATGAGCCCAGCTGCTCCATAGCATGTGAGATTCTCCCAGGCCAAGGCTCGAGCCCATGTCCCCTGCATTGGAAGGTGGATACCCAACCACTGCATCACCAGGGAAACCCACATTATTGTTTTCAATGTAATACACAAGCAACTCTTCACTTTAGATTCGGCTGGACGAGTGTCAAACAGAAACGTGTTACAAATGTATAAACCTCCATTAGGGGAATGGGAGCAATCCAACCACAGAGGCCTTTTGAGTAAAAAAAAAGCATACATTTTGGAGACATTATTCCATTTTTGTTAATAATTTCCATTGCAGGAGATTGAAAACTCCTCTTGTGGCTTCAACATTGTCATTTGAAAATTGGTTATATATTTCCTGAATTTCATGTTGATCTGGAAGACAAGGAAAGAAGAGCCAGTACTTTTGGATATCTATACATGGTCCATCCAGGATAAAATAATTTTAAATAATTTATATAAATCCTTATAGTAGAAATTTGGGGAGCACCTGCCCAGCCCTTTTCTAGAATGTACCCTTTTCATAGCCCCCTTTGTAGGAAGTAATTCCTCACCACTAGCTGACTTAGCTAGGGTTGAATGCTAACACAAGAAGAACTAACTAGTGCATAGACTGAGTTGAAATATTTAGATTATTTCTCTTGAGAAGTTGTACTTGAAGACACAGGGGCTATTATTTATTTGACAGTGGATAATTGAGTTGAAATGTCAGGGCAAGTAGAGGAATGTGGAACTACATGAAGACAAATAAAAGAAAAAAGAATCAGAGATAAGAGGGAATCTTTGCTCTAAAAACAGAGAATGATTATATAACTATTTTTTCTGTTCTAGTGTCTGTCTTATGTAGTTTGGCTCTATTTCATTTCTTATCTTTAAATGTCTGTGAGGTTGCCTCATTTAGCCTAAAAATAAATTTCTCTTAACTTAAGCTTGCTTAAAAGGGCTTTTGTTCCTTTCAGCCAGTGACCCTAGGTTGATATATTATTTTATATAAAGCTCTATGGCTGTAGTTAACTAGTTCCCCCTCCTCAGGTTAGTCTGTATGTGTAGACACTGCTTGAATGTATATAGGTAGACTCGACTCCTTAGTCAGAAACATAATTTCTATTGATCAGTTCTTACACTTTTAAATCAACAATGGCCACAAAAGAGAAGCTTCTAAGGACATGAAAGCTCTCTTCCTATTTCTTAATTGTAGATACAAAATTCAAGCAGCATCCTTCAGAAACAGCCAGAAAGGAGCCATTGCATCTGAGGGTTTGGGCTCTCAGAATTTGTTGGGCTGCCAACATCCTAGCAGTACTAGGTAAGGCCTTTGAAGCTCCATCTTAAAATGGAAGTGCTCTAAATAAAACAGTTGAAATCTATTAAGACTGTCTGCAAAAGAAAGCTGCTGACAGCAATGGGAGTTTATCCTAAGGGCCTAAGAATCAGTCAAGTATTAATAAATTTTCCTGAGTTATTTCAACCTGATCTGAAAGCTTTAGCTTTTTTTTTTTCCTGAGAGTGGGTTGGAGAAGAGGAGGATGTGACTATGTGGGAACACTTTGATGTTTCCAGTGTTTTACCTGAAGATTTTACTTTGGAAGTTCAAGTTAGAAGAAACTTAGTATAGATATTTATTCCTTTTTGTGCTTTGACTCTCATCTCCCTCCCTAACCCCCTTTTAGTCATCTTGCACTTATCTTACATGATTTAAATTTTCATTGATTATCAGAAAAACTTCTGAAAATCACATTTAGAGTTAAAAACAGATGGCATAGCAGATGTTGAATAGTTAAGCACTAAGTTTCGGGCTCTTGGCATACTTACCTTTTTTTCATTGTTTTTCTTAAGAAATCAGGTTTTTGTTTAGGTTTTTTTGGGTGGGACAGGGTGGGTGTAATCACTCAAAGTGATTAATTTCAGTGGATCCATTAAAGTAGGCAAAATCTATTAGTTGTGGAGAGAGAAAAAAGAAATGCTATGGCTTTGGAAATGTATGTTTTTTTCAAAACAATATACATATGAAAAAGCCATTCTGCATTTACTGAGTTGGAATTTCTTATGGCATAGATTAAAATTCATCATTAGAAGACAAATTTTCCTGTTTCATCTGTCTAAAGAATGCTAAAAACAGGCATTTACTTATAATTTATTTTCCAAACAAAAAGGTACTGTTAATAATTAATTACACTGGATCTCCAGGCTGGGTGGGTCCCTGGGGGCATAAGATGGAGCTTGGGGAGATCAGGAGAGGCAGGCAGGAGGAGTGGGAGAGGACCGGAGGGAATTTGCCCCACCCACTCAAGCCTGGGAAACCTGCTGAGTTCCTAGGCCATTCCCCTGTCCTCCAAGGCCCCCTCCAGGCTGCCTGGGTCCTTAGGGGCACAAGGGAGAGCTTGGGGAGATCAGGAGAGGCAAGGGGGAGGGTTCCTCCAGGACCAAATGAGCAGGAGAGAAGAGGAGGGTGTTTGCACAACCCACTTGAGCCCAGGAAGACTGATCAGCTCCCAGGTGAGGTCCCCCACCCTCTGAGACGAGGGGTGGGGACATGTCTGGGCCCCTCTGTTCCTTGAAACTAAGCCCCACCCCACACAACACCCAGGGCCTTTTCCAGCTTTTTGGGTCTTAAGCATAGGCCACACCCACCACCCAAACCTCACCCTTGCTTAGGGCCCACCCTCCACAGCCAAGGACTTCGCCCCCCCTTTTTTTTCTTTTCTCTCCTCCTCTTTTTAACTATCATGGTACTGATGTACTACCCAGTTGTTGATTCATCTATTTTTATTCTTATGTTCTTTATAACATATCTGTTGGTTTCCTAGTCTAATTTTATATTTTACTTTGTTATCGTTATCTCTCTCTTTTTTTACTTTTTTGCCACCCCAGGAAGCTTGGGGGATCTTGGTTCAGAAGCTGGGGTCAGGTGAAGCTCCTGCAGTGGGAGCTCCAAATCCAAACCACTGGACTAATGGAGAACCTCAGATCCCAGGGAATACTCATCAGAGTGAAGTCTCATGGAGGTCCTCATCTCAACACCAAGATCCAGCTCTACCAAACAGCCAACAAACTCCAGTGTTGGAAGCCTCAGACCAAACAACAAGTAAGACAAGAACACAATCCCACTATTAAAAAAAATAAAAAAACAATACAGAAAAAAGATATGTCACAGATGAAGGAGTAAGGTAAAAACCTATAAGACCAAATAAATGAGGAGGAAATAAGCAATCTACCTGAAAAAGAATTCAGAGTAATGATAGTAAAGATGATCAAGAATCTCAGAAATACAATGGGGGCACTGATAGAGAAGATAAAAGAAATGTTTCACAAAGATCTAGAAGAACTAAAGAACAATCAAACAGAGATGAACAAGGCAATAAATGAAATGAAAAGTATACTAGAAGGAATCAATAACACAGTAACTGAGACAGAAGAATGAATAAGTGAGCTGGAAGACAAAAGAGTGGAAATAACTGCCAAGGAGCAGAATAAAGAACAAAGAATGAAAAGAATTGAAGACAATATCAAAGACCTCTGGGACAACACTAAACATACCAACATTCGAATTATAGGGGTCCCAGAAGAAGAGAAAAACAAAGGGTCTGAGAGAATATTTAAAGAAATTATAGTCAAAAACTTCCTTAACATGGGAAAGGAAATAGTCACCCAAGTCCAGGAAGAATAGAGAGTCCCATACAGGATAAACCTTAGGAAAAACACACCAAGACACATATTAATCAAACTAACAAAAATTAAACTCAAAGAAAAAATATTAAAGCAACAAGGGAAAAACAAAAAATAACATACAAAGGAATCCCCATAATGTAATCAGCTTATTTTTCAGCAGAAACTTTGCAGGGCAGAAGGGAGTGACAAGATATATTTAAAGTGATGAAAGAGAAAAACCTGCAACCAAGATTACTCTACCCAGCAAGGACCTCATTCAGATTTGACAGAGAAATCACAAGCTTTTCAGACAAGCAAAAGCTAAGAGAATTCAGCACCACCAAACCAGCTTTACAACAAATGTTAAAGAAACTTCTCTAGGTGGGAAACACAAGAGAAGAAAAAACCCACAAAAATAAACACAAAACAATTAAGAAAATGGTAATAGGAACATACATATTGATAATAGCCTTGACTGTAAATGGATTAAATGTCCCATACAAAAGACACAGACTGGCCAAATGGATACAAAATGGATACAAAAACAAGACTGTCTACAAGAGACCCATTTCAGACCTAGGGACACATACAGACTGAAAGTGAAGGGGTGGAAAAGCTATTTCATGCAAATGGAAATCAAAAGAAAGCTGGAGTGACAATACACTTATAAGATAAAAGAGACTGTAAAATAAAGACTGTTACAAGAGATAAGGAGAGACACTACATAATGATTAAAGGATCAATCCAAGAAGAAGATATAAAAATTATAATTGTTTATGTACCCAACATAGGAGCACCCCAACACATAAGGCAAATGCTAAAAACCATGAAAGGAGAAATCGACAGTAACACAATAATAGTAGGATAATATAACACCCCACTTACACCAATAGAGGGATCATACAAACAGCAAATAAATAAGGAAACAAAAGCTTTAAGTGACTCATTAGACCAGATGAACTTAAATGATATTTATAGAATATTCCACCCCGAAGTGGTAGAATACATTTTCTTCTCAGGTGCACACGAATATTCTCCAGGAAAAACACATCTTGGGTCACAAATCAAGCCTCAGAAAATTTAAGAAAATTGAAATGGTATCAAGCATCTTTTCTGACAATGCTATGAGATTGGAAATCAATTACAGGAAAAAAATATAAAAAACACAAATACATGGAGGCTAGACAGTGTGCTACTAAATAACCAAGAGATCACTAAAGAAATCAAAGAAGAAATAAAAAAATACATAGAAACAAATGACAAAGAAAAAACAATGACCCAAAACCTATGGGATGCCTCAAAAGCAGGTCTAAGAGGGAAGTTTATAGCAACTCAATCTCACCTTAAGAAACAAGAAAAATCTCAAATAAACAATCTAACCCTACAATTAAAACAACTAGAGGGCTTCCCTGGTGGCGCAGTGTTTGAGAGTCCGCCTGCTGATGCAGGGGACACTGGTTTGTGCCCTGGTCCGGGAAGATCCCACATGCCGTGGAGCAGCTGGGCCCGTGAGCCATGGCCACTGAGCCTGTGCATCTGGAGCCTGTGCTCTGCAACGGGAGAGGCCACAACAGTGAGAGGCACGCATAATGCAAAAAAAAAAAAAAAAAAAAAAAAAACTAGAGAAAGAAGAGCAAAGAAAACCTAAAGTCAGTATAAGGAAAGAAATCATAAGGATCAGAGCAGAAATAAATGATAGATAAATGAAGAAAACAATAGCAAATATCAATAAAGCTAAAAGCTGGTTCTTTGAGAAGATAAACAAAATTGATAAACCCTTAGCCAGACTCATCAAGAAAAAAAGGGAGAGGATACAAGTCAATAAATTTAGAAATGAAAAAGGAGAAATCACAACTGACACTTCAGAAATACAAAGGATTATAAGAGACTACTACAAAAAACTGTATGCCAATAAAATGGGCAGCCACAAAGAAATGGACAAATTCTTGGAAAGGTACAATTTCCAAGACTGAATCAGGAAGAATTAGAAAATATAAACAGACCTATTACAAGAAATGTATTTGAAACCATAATTTTAAATATTCCAACAAAAATAATCCAGGACCAGATGGCTTCACAGTTGAATTCTATCAAACATTTAGAGAAGAGCTAACACTGATCCTTCTCAAACTCTTCAACAAAATTGCAGAGAGAGAAACACTCTCAAGTTCATTGTCCAAAGCCACCATCACCCTGATACCACAACCAGAAAAAGAAATCAGAAAAAAAGAAAATTATAGACCAATATCACTCATGAACATAGATGCAAAAATCCTGAACAAAATACAGCAAACAGAATCCAACAATACATTAAAAGGGTCATACACCATGATTAAGTGAGATTCATCCCAGGGATGCAAGGATTCTTCAATATAAGGAAATCAATCAATGTGATACATCACATTAACAAATTAAGGAATGAAAACCATATGATCACTTCCATAGATGCAGAAAAGTCTTTTGAAAAAATTCAACACCTATTTATGATAAAAACTCTCCAGAAAATGGGCATAGAGGGAACCTACATCAACATAATAAAGGCCATATATGAAAAACCCACAGCAAACATCTTATTCAGTGGTGAAAAACTGAAAGCATTTCCAGTAAAATCAGGAAAAGGACAAGGATGTCCACACTCACCACTCTTATTCAACATAGTATTGGAAGTCCTAGCCACAGAAATCACAAAAGAAAAAGAAAAAAAAGGAACAAATTGGAAAAGAAGAAGTAAACTGTCATTCTTCGCAGATGACATGATACTATACATAGAAAATCCTAAAGATGCCATCAGAAAACTAATAAAACTAATCAGTGAATTTGATAAGGTTGTGGGATACAAAATTAATGCACAGAAATCTCTGGAATTCCTATACATCAACAATGAAAAATCAGAAAGAGAATTAAGGAAACACTCCAATTTACCACTGCAAAAAAAAAAAGAATAAAATACCTAGGAATAAACCTGCCTAAAGAGGAGAAAGATTTGTACTCAGATAACTATAAAACACTAATGAAAGAAATAAAAGATGGCATAAACAGATGGAGAAATATACCATGTTCTTGGATTGGAAGAACCATATTGTGAAAATGACTATACTACCTAAAGCAATCTACAGATTCAATGCAATCCCTATCAAACTACCAATGGCAATTCTTCACAGAATTAGAACAAAAAATTTTACAATTCATATGGAAACACAAAAGAATCTGAATAGCCAAAGCAATCTTGGGAAAGAAAAATGGAGTTGGAGTAATCAGGCTCCCCGACTTCAAATTATACCATAATTTACAGTAATCAAGACAGTATGGTACTGGCACAAAAACAGAAATACAGATGAATCATACAGGATAAAATGCCCAGAGATAAAGCCACACTCATATGGGCACCTAACTTATGACAAAGGAGGCAAGAACATAAAATGGAGAAAAGACAGCCTCTTAAATAAGTGGTGCTGGGAAAACTGAACAGCTACTTGTAAAAGAATGAAATTAGAACACTCCCTAACACCATACACAAGAATAAACTCAAAATGGATTAAAGACTTAAATGTAAGGCTAGACACTATAAAACTCTTAGAGCAAAACAGAGGAAAAACACTCTTTGACATAAACCATAGCAAGATCTTTTTTGACCCAACTCCTAGAGTAAAGGAAATAAAAATAAATAAACAAAAGTGACTTAATTAAACTTAAATGTTTTTGCACAGCAAAGGAAACTATAAACAAGACAAAAAGACAACCCTCAGAATGGGGGAAAACATTTGCAAATGAAACAAGAAGCAAAGGATTAATCTCCAAAATATACAAACAGCTCATGCAGCTCATTATCAAGAAAAAGAAACAATCCAGTTAAAAAATGGGCAGAAGACCTAAATAGACATTTCTCCAAAGAAGACATACAGATGGCCAAGAAGCACATGAAAATATGCTCAACATCACTAATTATTTGAGAAATGCAAAACAAAGCTACAATGAGGTATCACCTCACACCAGTCAGAATGGCCATTATCAAAAAATCTAGAAACAATAAATGCTGGAAAGGGTGTGGTGAAAAGAGAATCCTCCTACACTGTTGGTGGGAATGTAAATTGATACAACCACTGTGGAAAACAGTGTGGAAGTTCCTTAAAAAACTAAAAATAGAACTACCATATGACCCAGCAACCTCACTACTGAGCATATACCCTGAGAAAAACATAATTCAAAAAGACACATGTACCACAGTGTTCATTGCAGCACTATTCACAATAGCCAGGACATGGAACCAACCTAAATGTCCATCAACACATGAACAGATAAAGAAGATGTGGCATGTATATACAATGGAATATTACTCAGCCATAAAAAGAAACGAAATTGAGTTATTTGTAGTGAGGTGGATGGACATAGAGTCTCTCATACAGAGTGAAGTAACTCAGAAAGAGAAAAGCAAATACCATATACTAATGCATATATATGGAATCTAAAAAAAAAATAGTACTGATGAACCTAGTTGCAAGGTAGGAATAAAGATGTAGACATAGAGAACGGATTTGAAGACACGGAGTGGGAGGGGGAAGCTAGGGCGAAGTGAAAGTAGCATCGACATACATACACTACTGAATGTAAAAGAGTTAGCTGGTGGGAAGTAGCAGCATAGCACAGGGGGATCAGGTCAGTGCTTTGCGATGACCTAGTGGGGTGGGATAGGGAAGATGGGAGGGAGGCTCAAGAGAGAGGGGATATGGGTATATATGTATGCATATGGCTAATTCACTTTGTTGTACAACAAAAACTAACAGAGTATTGTGAAGAAATTATACTCCAGTAAAGATCTATTAAAAAAATAATAATTACACTGGGACAATAGGCATAAACTAGAATATCTCGCAATAAAGGCCCTGGTTGTCACCATTTTCTCCTAAAATTTCAAAATCATTAAAAATAAGTTTCTTCCAATTTTCTACACTATGTAATTGAAATGTTCTCTACGTAGTTAACAGAATTGACTTCAAACTTAAAATTTTCCTGCTATAGACAATTTGAGATTCATCTCGTTTCAGCTTTGAAGTTAGTGTATACTCTACATAATTATTTCCTACTAGTTACTTGGCCTTCCTTATTTTATTACTTGATTATTTTTTATTATGAAATGTTATAGACATATAGAAAAGTACATAAAACAAAAGTATATTAAAATTATTATAAATAAAGTAGCTACTTAACAATCTCCCAGCTAAAGAGATGGAAAACAGCCATTATCCTGAAAGCCCTGACAAGGCACTTCCTGATAAAAACACTTTGTCACCCGCAAAGGAAACCACTATCCATACTAAGGCAATAATTTACTTGATTTTTTTAAACAATTTTAATCCTGAAGTATGAATTCCTAAACAGCAGTTCTTTGGTCTTGTCCATTTTATTTGAAATTTATATAATGAAATTGTATTATGTGTGTTTTGTGTGTGCATGAGTCTGGCTTCTTCTGTTCAATATTATGTTTTAAAGAATCATCCATATTGTTGTATATAGTGCTTGTTCATCATTATTGTTGTATGTTATGTCATTCTCTGAACATACGACAAAGTATTTTTTTCATTCTGTTGCTGGTAGATATTTGAGTTGTTTCTAGTTTTCAGTCATTGAAAATAATAATGCTATGAAAAAATTTTATACATATCTTCTGGTGCATAAAAATATGAATTTCTGTAGGGGACATACTAAGGAAGGAATTGATGGGTAGGGTGTGCATAACTTTACCTTTAGTAGTTAATACTAAACAGTTTTCCAAAGTGATCCTATACAATACATTCCTATACTTGTATTATCAGCACAACCAGGGGACTGGTAGAAATACAAATTCTCAGGTCCCTCTCCAGATCAGCTGAATTAGAAATTCTGAGTGGAGTCCAGCAATCTTTATTTTAACTAGTCCTCTATGTTATTCAGATATAAACTGAAGTGTAGTAGCTCTTAAATTTCACTGCACATTGGAATTACTTTGGGATCTTAAAAAATACCAACATATGTTCCTTTGTTCCAGGTATTCTAATTCACTTGGTATGGGATATTATCTGCATATCAGGACCGAGAAAGTGGTTCTAAGTCTCAGTTATCAAATTAAAATCACCAGGGAGTCTTATTGATAAAAAGAAAAAAAAACAATGACAAAAAAACTACTTTCCACAAGATTATAATTATATGATTATATTATAAATATGCTTAGGGGATGAAGAGCTTAGGCATTGACATTTGTTTCTTTGTTTTTGTTTTGTTTCATTTTAAAATGGTTTCCTTGGTAATTTTAATACGCATCCAGGAATCAGATGGCTGCCTTAGGTTGGTGAATGATAACATTATAAATGCCCCAGTCCTTTCCAATTATCTCTCATCTTTCCACTCCCCTCACATCACCCACTATCACTTTCTTCAATACAGTTCAGCTCAGGAAAAAAAGAAGGAAAGAAATTTGATTCAACTAAATCATACAAATGTGGGAAAAATGAATAGCCTCAGAGTCCCAAGATTATTTCTTACTTCATACTGAATTATCTAAAATGAATCTGAATTCTGAATGGCAAAATTTCATGTAGAATAAAAAACTGAAATAAAGAATAATTTGGAACAGAATGAGCTGTTTAGCAGGTTTGTTTTTTGTTTTTTTGCAGTTCAGCACAGCCTTTTTTTTTTAATTTATTTTTATTTTTGCTGTGTTGGGTCTTCATTTCTGTGCGAAGGCTTTCTCTAGTTGTGGCAAGCGGGGGCCACTCTTCATCACAGTGCGCAGGCCTCTCACAATCGTGGCCTCTCGTTGCGAAGCACAGGCTCCAGACGCACAGGCTCAGTAGTTGTGGTTCACGGGCCTAGCTGCTCCGCGGCATGTGGGATCCTCCCAGACCAGGGCTTGAACCCATTTCCCCTGCATTAGCAGACAGATTCTCAACCGCTGCGCCACCAGGGAAGCCCCTGTTTAGCAGTTTTTAAATCATGTAAAGCATAATCCACTTGAGAATGTGGATTTTTTCCTTTAAAGTGTGCACTTCTAATTTGTTTTGTAATCTCTTAGAGATAATTTTACCTAGCATTCATCTATTTCCCATTGCAAGATGTCCCTATTCCTTTCAAAATGGCATGAGATGGAACACTTTAATAATGTTGTAATGTACTTTAGGCATCTTATTGGGAAAAAATACCATGTAAATTAAATCTATTTCAAGAGGATACCTGAATGTCATTCTTCTATCTTTTAAATCTTAAGTAATTATATTAAAAAAATTAGAAATAAAACCAACTAGGCCAAATTTTCAGAAAAGCCAGAAGTTGTTTAGTATTTGACCTGTTATTGCAGGTGGCTACTAAATTTAAAATAATTTATCCTATTCCTGACAACTCCATGATCCATCTAATACCTCAATATAAAGATATAGATTTCTGTTTTCAGTATGTTTTTCCCAGCAACCTTTGGGAGTTCTATGTTACTTCATAGCAATTTAATAGTGTAACAAATAAAAGGCTTTTTTACAGCCCCACTATTTTAATCAACACATATCTACAGGATAAAGCACACAAGATTCTCGACCAAAATTATGTTTTTCATAGCTCTCGGGTGATGCGTCATTGAGGACTTGTCTGCAGAGGCAGGAGCACATTCTTCTCTCTGATTCCTACTTCAAATCTCTAGCACGGGCCCAGATTCCTTCCCTTCGGTAATGCAAAATGCAGGAACACAACAAAATATTAGCAAATTGAATAAAACAATGTATAAAAAGAATTATACACCATGACCAAGTGGGATTTACTCCAGGTATGAAAGGTTGGTCCAACATTTGAAAATCAATTAATATAATTCCAACACCTTAACAGACTAAAACACACACACACAAAAATTATATCAATAGTTGCAAAAAAAGCATTTGACAAAATCTAAGTCATTCATGATAAAAACGTTCAGTAAACTGGAATTGAGAGGAACTTCCCTATCTTAATTTTAAAAAATCTCCAAAATACCTAAATATATCATACTTAGTAATGAAAAAGTCAAATATTTCCCACTAAGATCAGGTAGAAGGCAGGGATGGCCCCTCTCACCAATCCTCTTCAACATTATACTGGAAGTTATAGCTATGTAATAAGACAAGAAAAGTGTTACTGAATTAGACCCCAAGACCACCTCTTGGGGTCCTAGCTGAACTGAACCTTGCAGCTCAGTCAGGGAATTCTTTTCCACTCAGGTTTGTGCTGACAATAATGAAACTGAGTTTGGTGCAAGTAAGAGAGGCTTTTATTCAATGGCCAGAGAATAGAGAAGGGAAGCTCATGTTCTAAAGACACCTCCTCTCCAAATGGAGGAGAGTGGGGGGCTTTTAAGGGGTAATGAGCAGATTCAACAACAGAAACTGGGGAAAAGGGAGGTGATTTCCAGAAAGAGCCAATACATGCTCAGTCCCTCAGGCTCCCTTGTACATTGCACAAATTGTGTGTAGCAGAGTACAAATTCCCCCTTTAGGCAGAGATTTTAGCAGAGTAACAGACCAAAGGCAACTCTTGGACACCGCCAGGTTTCATCTGTTCAGGTGTGTTCCTGTGGTCAAGTTAGAGCTGGTTCAGTCTGGTTTTGTCACTGGCCTTTGTAACATCCTGTTGACAAAACACTTCTAGACTGCTTGTTTTGTTAAAAATGTTTTTGCACCCGGGGCCTGGGCTGCATAGCATGGGCAACAAAAGGAATAAAAACTATACATATTGGAAAGAAAGAAAAAACTCTCTCTATTCACAGAGGACATGATCATCTACGTAGAAAATCTGAAACAATGAAAAAACTGAAAATAATAAGCAATTATGGCAAGTTTGCATGACACAATGTTAATATACAAAAGTCAATCACTTTCCTATATGCCAGCAATGAACAAGTGGAACTTGAAATTAAAAACACAATATCATTTACATTAGTACCCTAAAAAAGAATGAAATACCTAGGTATAAATCTAACAAAATAGGGGAAAAATTATATGATAAGGAGAACTACAAAACTTTGAGGAAAGAGATTAAAGAGGAACTAAATAAAAGGGATATGTGCCATGGTCATGGAGAGGAAGACTCAGTATTGTCAAGATGTCAGTTCTTCCCAACATTATCTGTAGATTCAATGAAATCTCAATCAAAATCCCAGCAAGTAATTTTGTGGATATTGACAAACTGATTCTAAAGTTTATGTAGAGAGGCAAAAGATCTGGAATAAACAACATTATATTGAAGGAGAAGAAAAATGTTGGAGGACTGACTCTACCCAATTTCAAGACTTACTATAAAGCTACAGTAATCAAGATTAGTTAGTTACTGTTGAAATAATAGACACATCAATGGAATAGAATAGATAGCTCAGAAGCAGACCTACATAAATATAGTTAATGAACTTTGACAAAGGAACAAAGACAATGCAATGGAGCAAATACACTTTCTTCAACATATGGTAAGGGAACAACTGGACATCCACATGCAAAACAAATGATCTAGACACAGATGTTACATCTTTCACCACAAAAAATAAAATGGATCACAGACCTAAATGTAAAATGCAAAACTACAAAACTCCTAGAATATAATATAGCAGAAAACCTAGATGACCTTTGGGATAGTGATGACTTTAAATACAGTACAAAAGACAGGATCCACAAAATAATTGTTGAGCTGCACTTTATTATAATTAAACAATTCTGTTCTACAAAAACAATGTCAAGAAAATGAGAAGATAAGCCACAGAATTGGAGAAAATATTTGCAAAAGAAACATCTGATAAAGGGCTGTTATACAAAATATACAAAGAACTCTTAAAACTCAATAAGAAAATAACCAATCAGATTTTTAAAAAGAGCCAAAGACCTTAAGAGACACCTCACCAAAGAAGATATACAGATGACAAATAAAACATATAAAAATACGTTCTCAGGCTTCCCTGGTGGCGCAGTGGTTGAGAGTCCACCTGCCTATGCAGGGGACACGGGTTTGTGTTCCGGTCCATGAGATCCCACATGCCATGGAGTGGCTGGGCCTGTGAACAATGGCCACTGAGCCTGCGCGTCTGGAGCCTGTGCTCCACAATGGGAGAGGCCACAACAGTGAGAGGCCCATGTACCGCAAAAACAAACAAACAAACAAAAAACAAAAAAACGTTCTCTACCATATGCCATCAGGGAAATGCAAATTAAAACAACAATGAGATGCTACTACACACCTATTTGAATGGCCAAAATCTGGAACACTGACAACACCTAATGCTGGAGAGGTTGTGGAGCAAGAGGAGCTCTCATTCATTGCTGGTGGGAATGCAAACGGGTACTCCCACCTTGTAAGTTACTGCCAATGCAAAGTGGCCCCAGCACACATCTCAAAGTAGAATGATGGGAATATCATGGATAAATGCCTTGTCTTCTATTTTTGGCCATGGCAAAAATGTTGTAAATTTATCTCAAATCCTTGTACTCTACAAGGGGATGACCAGAAGAAACACAACCAGCAAGATATTTTTTAAAAGACTTTTTAAAATAGCAGTTTCAATTTCACAGCAAAATTACAAGGAAGGTATAGAGATATCCCATATTCTTCCCTGTCCCATACTATGACACTTGATTTATTTTTTATTGAGGTAAAGTATATGTAATATAAAATTTACTATTTTTAAGTGTACAATTAATTCAGTGATATTAAGTATATACTCATTGTTGTACAACTATCAACACTATCAATTTCCCAAACTGCCTTGTTCCTGGCTTAGAGGAAAAGCTTTCAGTCTTGCACCATTGAGTACGATGTTAGATAAAGAGCATCAGAAAATATAAGACACACAAATCAACTTAACAAAATATATGTTAAACCTCTACATGGAAAGATACGAAACAGTGCTGACAGAAAAAAAGAAGTCCTAGATAAATATGGAGCTATAGCATGGTCATGGATTGAAAGACGTTTAAAATCTTTGCATTTTAGGTTTACATCAAAAGAAAATCTAAACAATTATTGAGCTCTACTTAATGGTATACATACTGAAGCATTTAGTAGTTGTATAGTAATGTCTAAAATTTACTTTGAAATGCATTAAAAATAAGATGGATAGATTAAAATAATGGATATATGGTTAGATAAATGAGAAAACGAGTACTGTTAAATGGTAATGGTAGAAACTATGTGGTAGATATATGGGTGTTTACTGTAAAATTCACTCAATATTGCTATATGTTTGAAAATTTTTATAATGAAATATTATGTGTGCATACTTATATAAATGAATTTATGCTTGCATATGCATAAAACACCTTTAGAAGGATATCCAAGAAGCCAATAATTGTAGTTGCCTCCTAGAGGTGTACTGCATGACAGAAGGTGACAGAGAGAGGCTTCCTATACTTCTAAATAAATATGACATGCATGTTTGATATATATAAGATGGAAGAAAGGACTTCTTTAATTAGGACTCCCCACCCTAACTCATACTCAATAAATCTCTATTATCTTACCTTACTTTATGATGCATGAAATTATACTATACATATATTTATTTGTCAATGTGTTTACTGTCTGGTTTTCACAATAAAATGTAAATTCCATGATGGCAGGAACTTTGTCTGGCTCACCATTTTCTCTAACACAGGGAATGAGGTTCTTAATTAAAGCAAACAAACAAATGAAACAAAAAAATGTTGACCACTTGGTATTCTCAAGAGAGCAGGCAGGGGGAAGTATACAGTTACTCACTGTCCAGGCCTGGGCAGGGAAGCCAAAGGATATTGGCCATCTTGTTGACGACTGAAATTGGAGAGAGAGTTGTGGAGAAGGAATGTGAGAAGAAACCAAGCATAGATGGCTTTACTGTCTCTAAAGTTGGAACTCAATTTTATTTCCTTTTGACATTGATGTGTCCACATTAGGGCACATTTTGGGCATAGTCTGGGATTCCAATATCCTCCTGAGGGCTTTGGAGTTTTTTTCTCCCTCTGTACTCAGACCACTGTAGATGCTCATTATTAAATGTTAACTCTTCAGGCTGCTGCTGAAGCTACATTTCAAATGTAAACAGTGGAGGGTATTCCTTTAGGAGGCCTATCTTGGCCCTCATTTGAAATAGTCAAATCACTTCTCCCTTTCTCAATATGGTGCATTTCCTGAGGGCCACTTCCCAGTTAAATAAAATTCAAACCCTAAATTCTTTTTGCCTCTTATTTTCAGCCTTTTCAGTCTCATACTTCCCTCAGATTCTGGGATTACCTTAAGCAGCTGCAAAGCCCATGGTGGGAAGACTCCTGCTCTCTCACTGGCTAAGCTTTAGGGCAAAGTTTTGATTTCTTTGACAACTTGAGTTTATTTTTAGAGATATTAGTATGACTCACCTCTCTTGACATTTGTTTCTATAAAAACTATCTTTAAAATGTCACATTTCCAACTCTGTACAAAGAGAGAGAAAAGCTGCAAAAACATTTGAACCCAAAGAAAACTCCACTTGAGAGTTCCTTTCATCCTGCCATGTCTGTCCTCCCTCAATTTAGCTTCCTGACATTGACATGCTTTTTCTGAACACCCCTTATAGAGCCACATCCTTCAGGTGTTTGTGTGTGTGAGTGACCTGACAACAGACATCTGGGAGCAGGAGGCCAGTTACACAAGCTAATATAAAATAAATTAGTGTTTGCATCGCTGTTTCTTCACATGAATTACTGGCTACAATATTAGTTACAGCTGAAGTATACATATGGTTCATTAAATATTAAATAAATATTAAAAATAATTGTTTGAAGGATATACAACACAGAAAAATGTTCCTGACAAAATATTTAGAAAACTACAACTCCCTTTTCTTTTACTTAGTCCTCTCAAGGGAAGTTGACCAACTCAAAGCAAAGAGAATAACAAAGAATGGGAGGCAACTAGTAAGTATGTCATGATGGGTTTCAGTACGAAGTGAAAACAGAAAAAAAAGGAAGCTCCAAAATGAATGGATAAAAAGGGTAGATAGAAATGTAAAAAGAAAAAAAAAAAAAAAAGCAAACATATTTCCAAATGCAGTTTATCGTGAAGCTGGGATTATAAGGATTTTCATTTCTCTGTCAAAAACATCTTTTTTTTTTTTCTTTTTGTGGTATGCGGGCCTCTCACTGTTGTGGCCTCTCCCATTGTGGAGCACAGGCTCCGGATGCGCAGGCTCAGCGGCCATGGTTCACAGGCCGAGCCGCTCCGCAGCATGTGGGATCCTCCCGGACTGGGGCACGAACCCGTGTCCCCTGCATCGGCAGGCAGACTATCAACACTGTGCCACCAGGGAAGCCCAAAAACTTCTAATTTTAAAATGAAAACAAGGCATAATATACTTGAAAAAATGCTATTTTATCAGTGTTCTGAAAATGAATATGTAAGTGTATATTTTAAATATATTTACTTTTAAAGTCTGTAAATTCTTAGATTGGTTACATTAAAGGATTCAAGGCAGCCAGTAACAAAATGGTATAAATAGAAAAGCACAGGGGCGGCTAAAAGCGTGGAGCCCAGAGACGGGCGTGGGATGCTGGGGCTGCTGCTGCCACCACCAAGAGGCCTGTATGCGAGCTCAGGTCACTGTCCACACCGCCCTTCCGGGAGCCTGTGCAGTCCGTCACTGCCGGGGTCCCGGGATCCAGGGGCGGCTTCCCTGGGACAACGCACGGCGCACCTCGGGCTGGTGCAACATCGTGCCGGCCTCTGCCACTGCAGGCTCGCTCCGCACTCCGTGCCCGTCCCTCCCCCTCGGCCTGATTGAACCAGAGTCCCCGAAGCGGCTGCTCCTTTAACCCTGTCCTGTCTGAGCAAAGAACACATGCCCTCTGGTGACCAACACACAGAGGCGGGACCAAATCCAAAGCTGAGACCCAGGAGCTGTGAGAACAAAGAAGAGAAAGGGAAACCTCTCCCAGCAGCCTCAGAAGCAGCGGATTAAAGCTCCACAATCAACTTGATGTACCCTGCATCTGTGGAATACATGAATAGACAACAAATCATCCCAAATTGAGGAGCCAGGAGTCAGTGCTGTGCCTCTGAGGTGGGAGAGCCAACTTCAGGACACTGGTCCACAAGAGACCTCCCAGCTCCACATAATATCAAATGGAGAAAATCTTCCAGAGATCTCCATCTCAACACCAGCACGCAGCTTCACTCAATGACCAGCAAGCTACAGTGCTGGACACCCTATGCCAAACAACTAGCAAGAGAGGGACACAATGCCACCCATTAACAGAGAGGCTGCCTAAAATCATAAAAAGTCCGAAGACACCCCAAAATAAACGACCAGACATGGAACTGCCCACCAGAAAGACAAGATCCAGCTTCATCCACAAGAACACAGGCACTAGTCCCCTACACCAGAAAACCTACACAACCCACTAAAAGAACCTTAGCCACTAGGGACACACACCAAAAACAACAGGAACTACGAACCTGCAGCCTGCAAAAAGGAGACCCCAAACACAGTAACATAAGCAAAATGAGAAGACAGAAAAACACACAGCAGGAGAAGGAGCAAGATAATAACCCACCAGATCTAACAAATGAAGAGGTAATAGGCAGTCTACCTGAAAAAGAATTCAGAATAATGATAGTAAAGACGATCCAAGATTCTATTTCCAAGATCCAAAATCTTGGAAATAGAATAGACAAAATGCAAGAAACAGTTAACAAAGACCTAGAAGAACTAAAGATGAATCAAGCATCGATTAAAAACACAATAGATGAAATGAAAAATACTCTAGATGGGATCAATAGCAGAATAACTGAGGCAGAAGAACGGATAAGTGAGGTGGAAGATAAAATAGTGGAAATAACTGATGCAGAGCAAAATAAAGAAAAAAGAATGAAAAGAACAGAGGACAGTCTAAGAGACCTCTGGGACAATATTAAATGCACCAACATTCGAATTATAGGGTTCCAGAAGAAAAAGAGAAAAGAAAGGGAATGAGAAAATATTTGAAGAGATTATAGTTGAAAACTTCCCTAATATGGGAAAGGAAATAGTTAATCAAGTCCAGGAGACACAGAGAGTCCCATACAGAATAAATCCAAGGAGAAATACACCAAGACACATATTAATCAAACTGTCAAAAATTAAACACAAAGAAATCATATTAAAAGCAGCAAGGCAAAAACAACAAATAACACACAAGGGAATCTCCATCAGGATAACAGCTGATCTCTCAGCAGAAACTCTACAAGCCAGAAGGGAGTGGCAGGACATAATTAAAGTGATGAAGGAGAAAAACCTGCAACCAAGATTACTCTACCCAGCAAGGATCTCATTCAGATTTGATGGAGAAATTAAAACATTTACAACAAGCAAGAGCTGAGAGAGTTCAGCACCACCAAACCAGCTTTACAACAAATGTTAAAGGAACTTCTCTAGGCAAGAAACACAACAGAAGGAAAAGACCTACAATAATGAACCTAAAACAATTAAGAAAATGGGAATAGGAACATACATATTGATAATTACCTTAAATGTAAATGGACTAAATGCTCCCACCAAAAGACACAGATTGGCTGAATGGATACAAAAACAAGACCCATATATATGCTGTCTACAAGAGACCCACTTCAGACCTAGAGACACATACAGACTGAAAGTAAGGGGATGGAAAAAGATATTCCATACAAAAGGAAACCAAAAGAAAGCTGGAGTAGCAATTCTCATATCAGACAAAATAGACTTTAAAATAAAGACTACTAGAAGAGACAAAGAAGGACACTACAAGGAGATCGATCCAAGAAGAAGATATAACAATTGTAAATATTTATGCACCCAACATAGGAGCACCTCAATACATAAGGCAAATACTAACAGCCATAAAAGGGGAAATTGACAGTAAGACACTCATAGTAGGAGACTTTAACACACCACTTTCACCAATTGACAGATCATCCAAATGAAAATAAATAAGGAAACACAAAGCTTTAAATGATACATTAAACAAGATGGACTTAATTGATATTTATAGGACATTCCATCCCAAAACAACAGAATACACATTTTTCTCAAGTGCTCATGGAACATTCTCCAGGATAGATCATATCTTGGGTCACAAATCAAGCCTTGGTAAATTTAAGAAAATTGAAATTGTATCAAGTATCTTTTCTGACCACAATGCTATGAGACTAGACATCAATTACAGGAAAAGATCTGTAAAAAATACAAACACATGGAGGCTAAACAATACACTACTTAATAACGAAGTGATCACTGAAGAAATCAAAAAGGAAATTAAAAAATACCTAGAAACAAATGACAATGGAGACACGACGACCCAAAACCTATGAGACGCAGCAAAAGCAGTTCTAAGGGGGAAGTTTATAGCAATACAATCCCACCTTAAGAAAAGGAAACATCTTGAGTAAACAACCTGACACTGCACCTAAAGCAATGAGAGAAAGAAGAACAAAAACATCCCAAAGTTAGCAGAAGGAAAGAAATCATAAAGATCAGATCAGAAATAAATGAAAAAGAAATGAAGGAAATGATAGCAAAGATCAATAAGATTAAAAGCTGGTTCTTTGAGAAGATAAACAAAATTGACAAACCATTAGCCAGACTCATCAAGAAAAAAGGGGAGAAGACTCAAATCAATAGAATTAGAAATGAAAAAGGAGAAATAACAACTGACACTGAAGAAATACAAAAGATCATGAGAGATTACTACAAGCAACTCTATGCCAATAAAATGGACAACCTGGAAGAAATGAACAAACTCTTAGAAATACACAACCTGCCAAGACTGAATCAGGAAGAAATAGAAAATATGAACAGACCAATCACAAGCACTGAAATTGAAACTGTGATTAAAAATCTTCCAACAAACAAAAGCCCAGGACCAGATGGCTTCACAGCCGAATTCTATCAAGCATTTAGAGAAGAGCTAACACCTGTACTTCTCAAACTCTTCCAAAATATAGCAGAGGGAGGAACACTCCCCAACTCATTCTATGAGGCCACCATCACCTTGATACCAAAACCAGACAAGGATGTCACAAAGAAAGAAAACTACAGGCCAATATCACTGCTGAACATATATGCAAAAATCCTCAACAAAATACTAGCAAACAGAATCCAACAGCACATTAAAAGGATCATACACCACGATCAAGTGGGGTTTATTCCGGGAATGCAAGGATTCTTCAATATACGCAAATCAATCAACGTGATACACCATATTAACACATTGAAGGAGAAAAACCATATGATCATCTCAATAGATGCAGAGAAAGCTTTCGACAAAATTCAACACCCATTTATGATAAAAACCCTGCAGAAAGTAGGAATAGAGGGAACTTTCCTCAACATAATAAAGGCCATATATGACAAACCCACAGCCAGCATCGTCCTCAATGGTGAAAAATTGAAACCATTTCTACTAAGATCAGGAACAAGACAAGGTTGCCCACTCTCACCACTCTTATTCAACATAGTTTTGGAAGTTTTAGCCACAGCAATCAGAGAAGAAAAGGAAATAAAAGGAATCCAAATCGGAAAAGAAGAAGTAAAGCTGTCACTGTTTGCAGATGACATGATACTATACATAGAGAATCTAAAGATGCTAGCAGAAAACTACTAGAGCTAATCAATGAATTTGGTAAAGTAGCAGGATACAAAATTAATGCACAGAAATCTCTGGCATTCCTATTTACTAGTGATGAAAAATCTGAAAGTGAAATCAAGGAAACACTCCCATTTACCATTGCAACAAAAAGAATAAAATATCTAGGAATAAACCTACCTCAGGAGACAAAAGACCTGTATGCAGAAAATTATAACACACTGATGAAAGAAATTAAAGATGATACAAATAGATGGAGAGATGTACCATGTTCTTGGATTGGAAGAATTAACATTGTGAAAATGACTCTACTACCCAAAGCAATCTACAGATTCAATGCAATCCCTATCAAACTACCACTGGCATTTTTCACAGAACTAGAACAAAAAATTTCAAAATTTGTTTGGAAACACAAAAGACCCCGAATAGCCAAAACAATCTTGAGAATGAAAAATGGAGCTGGAGGTATCAGGTTCCCTGACTTCAGACTATACTACAAACCTACAGTAATCAAGACAGTATAGTACTGGCACAAAAACAGTAGATATATCAATGGAACAGGATAGAAAGCCCAGAGATAAACCCACGGACATATGGTCACCTTATCTTTGATAAAGGAGGCAGGAATGTACAGTGGAGAAAGGACAGTCTCTTCAATAAGTGGTGCTTGGAAAACTGGACAGGTACATGTAAAAGTATGAGATTAGATCACTCCCTAACACCATACACAAAAATAAGCTCAAAATGGATTAAAGACCTAAATGTAAGGCCAGAAACTATCAAACTCTTAGAGGAAAACCTAGGCAGAACACTCTACGACATAAATCACAGCAAGATCCTTTTTGACCCACCTTGTAGAGAAATGGAAATAAAGACAAAAATAAACACATGGGACCTAATTAAATTTAAAAACTTTTGCACAGCAAAGGAAACCATATACAAGACCAAAAGACAACCCTCAGAATGGGAGAAGATATTTGCAAATGAAGCAACTGACAAAGGATTTATCTCCAAAATTTATAAGCAGCTCATGCAGCTCAATAACAAAAAAATAAACAGCCCAATCCAAAAATGGGCAGAAGACCTAAATAGACATTTCTCCAAAGAAGACATACAGACTGCCAACAAACACATGAAAGTATGCTCAACATATTTACTCATTAGAGAATGCAAATCAAAACTACAATGAGATATCATCTCACACCAGTCAGAATGGCCATCATCAAGAAATCTAGAAACAATAAATGCTGGAGAGGGTGTGGAAAAAAGGGAACACTCTTGCACTGCTGGTGGGAATGTGAATTGGTACAGCCACTATGGAGAACAGTATGGAGGTTCCTTAAAAAACTACAAATAGAACTACCATATGACCCAGCAATCCCACTACTGGGCATATACCCTGAGAAAACCATAATTCAAAAAGCGACATGTACCAAAATGTTCATTGCAGCTGTATTCACAATAGCCCGGAGATGGAAACAACCTAAGTGTCCATCATCAGATGAATGGATAAAGAAGATGTGGCACATATATACAATGGAATATTACTCAGCCATAAAAAGAAATGAAATTGAGCTATTTGTAATGAGGTGGATGGACCTAGAGTCTGTCATACAGAGTGAATTACATCAGAAAGAGAAAGACAAATACTGTATGCTGACACATATATATGGAAGTTAAGAAAAAAAAATGTCATGAAGAACATAGGGGTAAGACAGGAATAAAGACACAGACCTACTAGAGAATGGACTTGAGTATATGGGGAGGGGGAAGGGTAAGCTGTGACAAAGTGAAAGAGCAGCATGGACATATATGCACTACCAAACGTAAAGTAGATAGCTAGTGGGAAGCAGCCGCATAGCACAGGGAGATCAGCTTGGTGCTTTGTGACCGCCTGGAGGGGTGGGATAGGGAGGGTGGGAGGGAGACGCAAAAGGGAGGGGATATGGGAACATATGTATATGTATAACTGATTAAATTTGTTATAAAGCAGAAAAAAAAAGTCAAACATATACCGAGCGTATAATTCAGACATTCCATTTCTATGTATTTACCCAAGAAAAATAAAAGCATTAAAAAAAAAAAGAAATGCACAGCAACTTAATGTGCCAAAAGGATATTATAGAAGCCAGTTGGGAGAGCAGGAGGGTGGGTTCTGGATGGCAAACGATTCAATAAAGGTCTTAAACTGCCGAGAAAGTTCTTCTCATATATCCACTTAACCAGAAAATAAGAGAAATAGCTCAACTAGAGTTCTAATCTGTGGATAATGACCCTACTAACTAGCCAATAGAATTGAAGTGTTTACCAAGCATTTATCATGCACTAAGGGCACTGAGCTAAGTCCATAGGAGAAATACTACAGATATAATAAGGCGTGTTAGTTCTTAAGGAGTATACAATCTGGAAATAATACATAAAGCCATTCTTCAAGGCTTAAATAATGTGAGGCAATTGTACGTGCAAAGGGAACTCAGATAAGGGAAAACCAGGGGGAATTTGGAAAACCTTACATGACAGAAAGACTTTGGTTAAATATTGATTGATGAGTGAGAGAAGAAGGAAGAGTATTAGAAGTGAGAAAACCAGTCTGCCTTATTACAGATGGATAGGCAGAAGCTCTGAAACAAGGTGCAAGTGTATTTTAATGTTTCCAAAGATAGTCATAGATTCTCAATAAAAGACTGACTGTGTTATAAATGAATGAATGAATAAGTGGGTGAGTGAATGAATGAACAGTAAGTACATTTTGAAGTGAATTGTGTGCATTTTTAAATTATGGTGAGGTTTGGAAACTTGTGTGCTCTCTGCTTCTGACATTATTCACTCCCAGCAGGGTCATGTCATGAGGGCTAATTGGAAATTTCTCATGTCCTTGTCCTCCAGAATCTGATTCAAAAGGTCTTTTGTTCAGCTCTCTTTGTTCTTTATTTTAATTGCCTCCTTACCTTTCCGTTCTTTGCCTGTGCCTGCTTAGTATGCTGACATTTTCATTTTGTGCCCAGCTTGGAACTCCCTCTGGACATTGCTCTCAATGACACTACCATTGTCTTCCATGCTATAAAAATGCAGCGGGAGTAATGTTATCACCGTTCTGTACCCAGCCCTCAGGGGCTTATCTAAATCCTGAATTGGGTTAGGAGTCCACTCCACTGATGCTGTGGTGAGCCTGCTATGACAGAAGCCTGGATTCTATTTAGGTTGACCTCATTAATTAACTCTAGGTTCTTTAATTCAGTGGTGAACAAGACTGATATAGTCTCTGCCCTCACGGAACTTACAGTCCAATGAAGGAGAAGATGTGAGACACAATAATAAATTTGGAGTTAAATAAAAAAAGTCATTAAAGTGTGTTAGGTTAAACAGGGATATAAACCCTTTTATGTGTTAAAAGATTACTCTTGCTACTATGTGTCGGAGATGACATAAAGGAGGTAAGAGCAAACAGTAGGTGGTCAGCTGGTGACATTAAAATAGACCAAAGGAGAAAAGGTGATAGTTGGGACAGATAGAGCAAAGATGGAAAGAAATGAATGCATTCAATATATATTTGGAAGGTAGATTTGACAGCATTTGTTATTACAATGGATTCGAGTGAAAGAAGGCAAGGATGATGATTCTTTTTGGAGAATCTTAAGAATCAATGGAATCCAGGGCTCTATTAGCTTTGTATTGAGCTTGACTCACAGTAGAGAGGCAAGAGCAACCTGAATATTAATATTGCAACAATTCAGCCTCAACCCAGCAAGTTTTTCAGTGTCAGTCATTGCCCTTATATAAGTAAGCCAGGTCTAATGTCCCTATAGTTTGGTAGTACTAGAATTTTGTCCAAAGCTGTGAATATAGAGTGCCCAGATTCAAGACTATCTGTTGAGTGGGATACAGCTCATTATAGACAACAAGATTTTACCTGATTGAAAGCTGACTTCCTGAGATTTCATGCTTCTCTAAGAAAACCATGCCATCATGCCATAGAGGTCTCTATCACACAGATGGTTTTTACTTAAACAGAACAACTTGGATTTGTTGTCCCTACTCATTTGCTTAGTGTATAGCAATTTGATAAATATATTTCTCCTCTCTCTCTAGCATACAAAAGCTCAGTCTTGTCACTATAGCATTATCTGCAGTTTTTTTGTTATCATATCTTACTAGATTAAAGAGATTTTCCACTCTGGACTTATTCAAATGAAAATCATTGTTAAAACATAAATGTTACCTTAAAAAAAAGAAAAAGAAAAAAATGCAATAAGTAGTTTTAAACTTTTTGTTTCAAATTAGCTTTAATAAAGGAAAGAACATGGACAAGAACCTAGGGGTAGTCTATGGTTGGGAAGGGGAGTTGGAATGAGTGGAAGAGCAGGTTATCCAGAATGCAGTATGAAGGCACTGGGAGGGAAGAAAGAGAGTGATAGAGAGGAAGAGAGGGGGAAGGGAGGACAGGAGAGGAGGAGAAGAGAAAGAAGAGAAGAAAAGAAGAGAAGAGAAAAGAAGAGAAGAGAAGAGAAGAGGACAGCTACCCAGGATGAAGGTGAAAGATGTGACTGCCCCACAAGTTTCATGTAAACAGCCTAGTGTACAAGTACACTGCAATTTGATTCTTAAACTCATTTGAGTTTAGATACTCTTTTAAGGACTGATGTTACATGACCAACCAAGGTGCTTTATAAAGGGTAGGTTTCTTTTAAAATAATTATCTCTGAAAATATACTTCAGTGGACACTAATCCATGGGCCTCTAGGTTAAATATATATTTATTCCTTTGAAATTTTATTAGTCATTCTTGAGAATGGATGCTGCCTTTGCAGGGCAATCAGCAGGGGAGCCATGTACACCAAGCGAAAAGGAGGAGAAATAATCATTAAGGTTTCCAGATTTATCTCAGTCTGGATGATCCAGTTTCCAGGGATGAAGAATGTAACATTTTCCTCCAATGATCTATGACATAGGAAGATAATAGTCATATGAGAGGTATTCCTATTGAAGGTAGTGTTTCCTGTCTTGTGGCTTTTGTATTCTGCTAGGGAAAATGTGATATGTCTTAAAATTGCTGAGGCCTTGAAGACCTACCTGTGTTGTTGTGGGTTTCTAGGCTCACAGAAATGTTACTTATAATTAACTCTCTGTTCGAGCAGGGCCAAGAGTTCCTTTAACAAATATTTATCAACTGTCACCAAACACCAAGTGAAAGACTCAGTGCTAAGACTGAAACAATCCATTAGGCATAATCCCTGTCTTTGAGGAGCTTAGTTAGTTGTACCTGGTACTTAAGGTTTTCCTCATATCCAAAAATTGTGAAAGTTTTGTTGTTAATTTATATTTTCAGTATTGCAGTAGTAGCCTAAGTAAATTGATTATTTTTACTTGGATACTTCACTTATAGTTGACCTATGACCACTGGGTCAATGGCAGTACCATAACTATTTTGGTAGGTAGACTGAGTAACAAGGTCTGAGCCCTTGCCTGCTATTCACCAGAGCCAGCCCTCAGCAGTGGTCCTGAATCCAGTCTCTTCTAGCTTACAGATCTCTGAATTAGTGTCTTTTAAATACATTTGTGAGCATCCAGTGAATAGGAGCAGGAACCCAGTCATTTCTCTCCATCTCACTATATCAATCAAGATACAGGAATATAACTACGCTTTATTGATAAAAGATTGAAATGAAGAGATATGCTTTATAAGTTATGTGATTTTCACATATGATTCTTCAAGGTGCCATTTTTTCATGAGGTTTATAATAATAAAATAAATTAACAATACAAGAAAACATTAAGTGATACCAACAAAATTATACCACCCCACATTCATATTGGAAGACTCTAGTACATTTTTCTCAGTAATAAATAGACCATGAAGACAAAAAAAAGTCACCAAGACTGTAGAACACTTGAACACCATATTTACAAACTTGACCGAACTATATACAACACTGTATATAAAGCTCTAGAACACTCATTCGTTTTAAGTGCACATGGGACATTTAGTGAAGTATGAAAGGTCATAAAGCAGTCAACAGATTTAGAAGGATTCAAATCATATCAGATATGTTTACTGACCATATTGGAATGCAGTGATGTTAGAAATAATATAGATACCTAGAAAATTATCTTATATTTAGAAACTAAGAAATATACTTTTAAATGCTTCAATAAAGAAATCACCAAGAAGATTAGAAAATATTTATTTTGAACTGAATCATAATGAGAGTAACACATCTGAAAACTTATGATATAGTGAAGTCCATGCCTGGAGAGAAATTTATAGACATAAATATGTATATTATATATTACAATCAATTATCTAAGCATCCATATCAAGAATTTAGGTGGGGGTGGAACAGAAAATTAACCCAAAAATAGAAGGAAGAAAATAATGAAGATAAGAAATATAGGAATTAAAAATAATACTGTAAAGATAAAGTGAAAAATTTAATGGCTATACATGGATGGAAAGGACAAAATTCTAGAAAAACACAACTTATCAAATCTGCCCACAAAAGAAAGAGAAAATCAGATTAGTCTTATATCTATGAAATAAATTATATTCATTATTAAAAACCTTATCTGAAAGAAAACTCCATGCCAGATATTTTATACCAAATGTTTGGTCATTTCTAACACTTAAAGAAATGATGACATCAATCTCTCAAATTTTTTTCTAGAGAGTAAATAGAAATGAATACTTACCAAGATGTTTTATGAGATCTTTGTAATCTTGATACCTAAACTTAACATGTACCTTATAAAAAAAGGACAACAATAGATTCAATGTGATCTCTTTCAAAAATCCCAGGTGTGGGGACTTCCCTGGTGGTGCAGTGGTTAAGAATCAGCCTGCCAATGCAGTGGACATGGGTTAGGTCCCTTGTCTGGGAAGATCCCACAAGCCGTGGAGCTATGAACTATGTCATATATCAAGACATTATGAACTATGTTAACTCATATGCTATTTGCATAAGGATAGAAAAATAGATCAATGATTTAGAATAAAGATTTTAGAAACAGATCCATACATATATGGAAATTTGAATCATGAAAATTCATATACTTTAGGGTTATAGGGAAAGATTATCTATTCAAACAATATTTCTGGAGCAATTAGATATCTATGGTGAAGGAGGGTGGTGGAAATCTGACTTTTAGCTCATATTTAGACATAAATTCTAGATGAAATTAGATCTAAACATTAATGGTAAAACATAAAATAGAGTTTTTATATTTTTTAATCTTTAAACTTGACACAAAAATCATTAATTTGACTATATTAGAATTAAAATATGTACATTAACAAAAAGATTCCATTAAGAGAGTAAAGAGGCAAATCCACAAATTAGAATACATTCTCAATAGTTACATTGGACTAAGGGCACACTTCCAAAACATGTGAAGAACTTCTATAAATCAATAGAGAAAACAGTCAAATCAGATGAAAAATTGGCAAAAGAAAAAGCCCCCAAAAACCTTAAAGAGGAACTTCAAAAATAAACATAAACAAATGACCAATGAGCACTGGAAAGAAGCTTAACCTCCTTGCTCATCAGAGAAATGCAAATTAGAACCACAGTGCAAATCTACCACATATGAACCAGAATGAATAAAATTAAAAAGGCTGGCGATGTCAAATGTTTATTAGAATGTGGAGTAACTCAACACTCATACTTTGCTGATGGGAATATCAGTTGCTACAGCACTTTGGAAAACTCTTTAACAGTATTTGCTAAAGTTGAAGGTACACATATTCTTTGACCCAGGCATTTCTGTCCTAGCTATATCCAACAGAAATACATATAAACAGGCAGTTGTAATAGTCCCAAACAGCATGCTATTCCAATGTCCATTGATGTAGATTGAAAAATAGGTTACTGTATATTCTAGAGTATATTATACAACAAGGAAAATGAATAAACTCTAGTTTAATGTAACACTATGGATGTCTCAATAGCATAACATTGAACAGAGATAAAATAATCCATTTATAAAATTTTTAGAAACATTTTATTCCATAATTAATCCATAGAGTTACAAGAATTAAGAGGTCTATTGTAATATCCAGGAAAACTATAAAGGCCTCTCTTAGAATTATAGCAGCTGGAAAAGTAAGAAGGCTGGTGATAAAAGCAAAACAAAACATAGAAACAATGACAAAAAAGCAAATCTCCTGAAAATGAAACAATTTAAGTAATTGTTTTTCTGCTGTGCATTTTGTATTGGTATTAACCAACATTCTCATCAAACGATGTATTGATAAACCAGCTCTTAAAATAAGCTTTCTAATTTGTAAATTTTACTCATTTCTATAATGTAAATACTCCCAGCAGGCCAACTTCAAGCTATCCAATAGGATGTCACTGATTCTAGGGTTGAGAAACAACAACAATTGTCTCTGCTGTATCTGTAGGAACTAGCTCCAACATACCACTGAACGTAACCCATAATTAATAACATATTTAAGACCTCACAAGTGGTATCACTTAATTTTGAACTAATAGTGTTTTTGGTTCAACCAGGTTAAAAACAATTTTGTGCTTTTTGTGACAAAAGTGTTCATTGAGGAAATAAAGAATATTGAAGGAATGTAGTGGTAATATGGTGCAGTGGAAAAGGAAAAGCATTGTGAGTTAAAACCCTAAGGCAAGTGTTGCTTGTGATGGTAACCTTCTCCATGATAACATTCTCCACGCACCTACAAGTTTTTGCCATGCACTGGCAGGTAATTTTGCAGGCATGACACTTTACCATAACTATGTGTTCTTTTAATAACTTATTTCCTTTTCAGTTTTAATTCCTGCTATGCAATGTTTGATCTACCCTTTCCTGTTAGTATATTGTTCTTAATGGCAGAGAAGAGAAAAGTAAAATAAGCATTGTGTCACTATGCTTAGTCTGACATTTGTTAAAATTATAGCTTTATCCAAGATAATGGATCTATCCTATCTCATTGATCTGAATGTACCTGTGAGAATGTGTACATATGTTACATTTACATTTTTACATGTAAGCTTATTTCAGTGTTTGGTGCAGAGGCCCACACTTAGGATGCATTTAATAAAAGAAAATATTTGTCAAAATAAATACATGAGAAGAAATAAAGAATACATAAATGAGTGGATTCCAGGTTTAAGTACTCATACTATATTCTTACAACTTTGTGTCACTTTGCTGTACTTTTTCTTAGACCATTCCAATCCATCTTTTGTACATGGTCTATTAAAATTTGAGCACATTGCACTGCTCACTACTCAGAAAACAAGGATTCTTTTATTTACTTCTCCTTTCCAAAAAGATTATTAATATACAACTGTTTATACAAATATTGATTTTAGACAACTAAATTTGAATCTATATTTGAAACCTTGCCTATGGAAGCACATACAATCTAATGTTTTTATTGGTTTAAAGTCTGTTTTTCTAAAGGGCAGACAAGTGGTTTATCAATTTAGGGTTAGATGTAAATCACTGTGTCACTAAAGACTCCCTTACATCAGTAACTCCCAGTCCTGGCATTTTATCTAATGGGGTGTTATTGTAGGTGCTGTGACTGCAGAGTAAATTGCTATCTAAATTTTACATACAAGAGTACTTATGGGGCTTCCCTGGTGGTCCAGTGTTTAAGAATCCACCTTCCAATGAAGAGGAAGTGGGTTCCATCCCTGGCTTGGGAACTAAGATCCCACATGCCGTGGGGTAACTAAGCCCATGTTCAACAATTACTGGGCCCGTGCACTCTGGAGCCTGCGCACCTCAACTAGAGAGAAGCCCGCCTGGAAGTCTTAACCACTGGACCACCAAGGAAGTCCCAGGACTTTGAACTTTGACCGGAGCCTGATACAGCATTATAATGCATAACTGCTCCTCCTTAGGACCCCTTCCAGGCACCATCTGCTGATCTCTAGAAAAACATTCTCTGTCCCAACCCTGATCCTGTTTTTCTCTAGCTTTGTTACTCCTCCCTATACAAGAAAAGTCCTTTCTTATCTGAGACTTGAGACACTTGCAGATCTTATAATCAGAGTGTTCTACCTAATGCAGTAGTCTTTTCAAATAAAGTCTCTCCTTATAGAAGTTTGGAATTGTTTTTATTTCACAGTAGTTTTCCTTTCTTTAAGAACACCTCTCCAATCTATCGCCCATGCTTCCACAAGCTGGCCTGCCTCGTTTATGAAACCAGGCAGGACTCTGTGGGGCCCTCCAGGGCACAAAAGACTTTCTGTGTCCCGTTTCTTGTTTGCAGGAAAAAACTTCATTCAGCCTCCTTGACCTTGCCTGAGTTTTTTTTTTTTTTAATTAAAAAAATATTTTAGATTGGAGTATCTTTGATTTACGATATTGTGTTAGTTTCAGGTATACAGCAAAGTGATTCAGTTATATATATACATACATCTATTCTTTTTCAGATTCTCTTCCCATATAGGTTATTACAGAATATTGAGTAGGGTTCCCTGTGCTATACAGTAGGTCCTTGTTGACCATCTTTTTTTTTTCAAGTCTTTCTAAATTAATTTTTATTTTTATTAAACTAACATATGTACATAGTTAAAATGCAAAGGGTATAAAATCCCACATAGGGACGATTCAAACTGTTTCTAATCAGGCAAGGAAGGGAATACAGAAAAAAGAGAGGAGCAGTCAAGAAACAATAATGTAGCCTTGGGGCAGTATCCTGGTTCCTCCTTAAGGAATATACATAACAGTATCTTTGAGTTCTTCTACAGGAACTAAGACCCCCACCCAGATGGAGGATGGTAACTTCAGGCTGAGCACAAAATTTCTGGAGCACCACCCTGTTATCTCACCACCAACCAATCAGAAAAAAGCCACACACCCTGCATCCCTCACCCCAAATTTTGCCAATAAATTTATGTCTCTCTGTATGTTTAGCAAAAGATATGCATTAGAATGTTAATAGCACTACAATAGCCCTAAATTGAAAATACTTAAATGTCTAGTAATGGTAGATTAAAGAATTGTTAAATACAATAATGAGAATACCCAGTTTACAACTTCAACCAAAAACATGGATGTATATATCTCACAAATTTAAGATTGAACAAAAAATGTCTGACACCAAAATAGTGAGCAATTTGCTTCCACTTATATAAAGTAAAAATTAGGCAAAGGTTATCAGGAGGAAGCTTGAATAATGGTTGTTCTCAACAACAGATGGTGAGTAGAAGGGAACATAAAGGAGAATCCTTAGTGCTTGAAATATTTTGTTTTTAGATCTGGACAATGTTTACTTTGGTGTATTCAACTTGTGAAAATTGATTGAGCTGCACCTTTATAATTTTTGCCTTTACTTAAATTTATATATATATATATTTCCTTTATTTAAGATTTATTTAAATTTTACCTCAGTAATATTTTAAAAAATACATAAGGGATTTTCCACACAGGTTGCTGGTTATACTTTGCAATAGGTAATTTAAAGGCAATTTAAATAACTGAATTTGAAAATATCTCAAACTTTTCAAAAGCATGAAATTAAAATTCTGCCTCAGAGTCCCAAAGGCTGACAAGGATTTTCTGTCAGTGCCTACTGAAGAAAAAGAGAAATAATTTGGCATGTGTCATCAATTCATTAAAAATTTCCACCTTTTTATCACCTTGTTGAATGCTTAGCTTAGAGAAATCTGTATTGGATTGAGCTAATTTCACATTTTTATTTTTTCAAGTTCAGTATATAGTATAGAGTGGTGTTTTCCTGGTTTGTGTATGTATTTAGTGCTTTTGTCCCATAGTATACATTCTTTCTTCCAGAAACAACACCTTTAATCTTTCAGGGATAAAATTCTCCCTTTCATCAGAATGATCAAAGAAAAGAAGACTGACAATATCAAGTGTTAGTGAGGATGTAATCAACTGGAAATCTCATACACTGTGGTCTGAATGAGAAGCTGAAGAGGGTCTGACTGTCCTGGAAAGAGTCAAGGAAAATTTCGTAGAGAAAACATTTGAGTCACATTGGAGCTTATATTTTAGGAGAAGAGACAGATAATAAAATAAGAAAAATATAGAGTGTGTCAGATGGTAATAAATACTGTTAAAACAGCATGTAAGAGTTGTAACAAATTATCACTTTTGTGGGAGATGTTGATAATGAGGGAGGCTATGCATGTGTGAGAATAGGGAGTATATGTGAAATCTCTGTACCTTCTTCTCAATTTTGCTGTGAATCTAAAACTGCTCTTTAAAAAGTAGTCTTCAAGAAAAAGCATGAAAGAGGAGAGGGAAAGTTGGGGCTGTGACCAAGAAGGCTTTCCTGAGATGACATTGTGCAGAAAGAAAAGGAGTTGAGAGAATATGTTGGAAAAGAGTGCTGTAGCAGAAAAGAAAATAAAGATAAATGCTCTGAGGTAGGACAATTCCTGTTGTCTTCAGGGACTAACAAAGAGGTCAATGTTCGTAAATAGTATGAAGGTGAGCGTCCTCTAAGATAAGGTTTCAGAGGTAAGGAGAGCTAATGTTATAGAATCTGTAGTATTGTGACGACTTTGGCTTTTACCATAAATGAGATGAGAAGCCATTGGAGAATTCTGAGCAAAGAGGTGATATAATCGGCAAGGTATGTTTTAAAAGTCTGGCTGTTTTGTCGAGAACATACTGTGTTAGAATAAGGGCAGAACAAGGGAGACCAATTAGAATGCTAATGTGGAAATCCAGTTGAAAGAGTAATAGCTGGCTTGGTGCAGGAGGCCAGCAAAATGATAGCAAAAAAGGTAATGTTAGATGGACAAATAACTGATATTTGGGGCAAAATTATTTTTATACTCATCCACATATTTACCACATCTAGCAATCTTAATTCCTTTGTATATTTACAAAATTCTATCTGTTAAAATGTTCTTTCTGATGAAGAAACTTCCTTTATTCTTGCTTGTAGTGAGAGTCTACTAGAGATGAATTCTCTCACCACCTGTTTGAAAAGTATTTCACGTTCTTTTTTAAAAGATTTTATTTTTTTGCATTGTAGAAAAATCTAAGTTGACTTTATTTTTCTCCTTCGATATTTAAAGATCTCTTCATTGACTTCTGGCTTATGTGGGGTCTAATAGTAATTCCCCAGTAATTTTTAAACTTGGTTCTTGTATGTATATTCTGTCCTTTTTCCCTGGCTACTTTATGATTTTATCTTTATCATTGGTTTTCAGCAATTCAATTATGAAGTGCCTTGGTGTGGTTTTCTTTATGATACTAGAGATTTGCTGACATTCTTAGGTCTTGGATTTATAGTTTTCATTAAATTTAGAAAAAATTGTTCATTATTTTCTCAATTCTTTTCTGTTCTACATTTCTTGGACTCAAATTACACATATTTTAGACATCACAGATCAATTCTGCTCTGGTAATTTTTTTTTCATGTATTTCCTCTTCTCTTTGTGCTTTATTTTGGATAGTATACAAGTACATCTTTGAGTTCACTGATCTTTTCTTCTGCAGTCTCTAACCTGTCATAATTTCCTTATCTTCAGATCCTGTAATATGACCTAATAAATTTCCTTATTGTGATTTCTATTATTTAGAACCAAAATTATCCCGAGTGTCTTACTGTTTTTAAATATATCTTCTGCTTAACTGCCAGAATAATCACCCTAAAATGCATGTCTGGTCACAAGGCCATTTAAGATCTTGCCTCACATTCCTTCTCTGATCTTATCACCTTCTCCACTCCATCTCACTCTTTCTACCCTGTCTTTATAGCTCCCCTGGATTTCCCTGGCTTACTAGACATTCTCTTGTCTCAGGCTGTTGCTACTTTATCAAATTCACTGATGAGCTCTAGTAGTTTTCTGGTAGCCTCTTTAGGATTTTCTGTGTAGAGTATCATGTCATCTGCCAACACTGACAGGTTTACTTCTTTTCCAATTTGAATTCCTTTTATTTCTTTTTCTTCTCAGATTTCAATGGTTAAGACTTTGTTGAATAAAAGTGGTGGGAGTGGACATCATTGTCATGTTCTTGATCTTAGAGGAAATGCTTTTAGTTTTTCAACATTGAGGATGATGTTTGCTGTGGGTTTGTCTTATAAGGCCTTTATTATGTTCAGGTAGGTTCCCCGTATGCCCACATTCTGAGAGTTTTTATCATAAATTGATGTTGAATTTTGTCAAAAGCTTTCTCTACATCTATTGAGATGATCATATAGTTTTTATTCTTCAATTTGTTAATATGGTGTATCACATGATTGATTTGCATATATTGAAGAATCCTTGCATCCCTGGAATAAATCCCACTTGATCATGATGTATGAGCCTTTTAATGTGTTGCTGGATTCTGTTTGCTCGTATTTTGTTGAGGATATTTATGTCTGTGTTCATTAGTGATATTGGCCTGCAAATTTCTTTTATTGTGATATCTTTGTCTGGTTTTGGTATCAGGGTGATTGTGGCCTCCTAGAATGAGCTTGGGAGTGTTCTTTACTCTGTGAATTTTGGAACAGTTTGAGAAGGATAGATTTAACTGTTCTCTAAATGTTTGATACAATTCAACTGTGAAGGTATCTGGTCCTAAACTTTTGTTTGTTGGAAGATTTTTAATCACAGTTTCAATTTCAGTACTTGTAATTTGTCTGCTCATATTTTCTATTTCTTCTTGGTTCAGATGTGGAGGTTGTATATTTCTAAGAATTTTCGCATTTCTTCCAGGTTGTCCAATTTATTGGCATATGGTTTCTTGTAGTATTCTCTTAATGATTCTTTGTATTTCTGTGGTGTCAGTTGTAACTTCTTTTTCATTTGTAATTTTATTGATTTGAGTCATTTCCCTATTTTTCTTGAGGTGTCTTGTTAAATGTTTAGCAATTTAGTTTATCTTCTCAAAGAACCAGTATTTAGTTTCATTGATCTTTGCTGCTGTTTTCTTGATCTCTATTTCATTTATTTCTGCTATGATCTTCATGATTTCTTTTCTTCTACTAACTTTGTGCTTTGTTTATTCTTCTTTCTCTAGTTCCTTTAGGCATAAATTTAGGTTGTTCATTTGAGATTTTTCTTGTTTATTGAGGTAAGATTGTATTGCTATAAACTTTCCTCTTAGAACTTAATTTGCTGTATTCCATAAGTTTTGGATTGTCCTGTTTTCTTGCCATTTGTCTCTAGGTATCTTTTGATTTCCTCTTTGATTTCTTCAGTGATCCATTGGTTTAGTATAATTTGTTTAGCCTCCATGTGTTTGTGTGTGTGTGTGTTTTTTTAACATCTTTATTGGACTATAATTGCTTTACAATGGTGTGTTACTTTCTGCTGTATAGCAAAGTTAATCAGTTATACATATACATATGTTCCCATATCTCTTCCCTCTTGCGTCTCCCTCCCTCCCACCCTCCCTATCCCACCCCTTTAGGTGGTCACAAAGAACCAAGCTGATCTCCCTGTGCCATGTGGCTGCTTCCCACTAGCTATCTATTTTACATTTGGTAGTGTATATAAGTCCATGCCACTCTCTCACTTTGTCACAGCTTACCCTTACCCATCCCCATATCTGCAAGTCCATTCTCTAGTAGGTCTGTGTCTTTACTCCCGTCTTACCCTTAGGTTTTTCATGACTTTTTTTTCCCTTAGATTCCATATATATGTGTTAGCATATGGTATTTGTTTTCCTCTTTCTGACTTACTTCACCCTGTATGACAGACTCTGGGTCCAACCACCTCACTACAAATAACTCAATTTCATTTATTTACATGGCTGAGTAATATTTCATTGTATACATGTGCCACATTTTCTTTATCCATTCATCTGATGATGGACACTTAGGTTGCTTCCATGTCCTGGCTACTGTAAATCGTGCTTCAATGAACATTGTGGTACATGACTCTTTTTGAATTATGGTTTTCTCAGGGTATATGCCCAGTAGTGGGATTGCTGGGTCGTATGGTAGCTCTATTTGTAGTTTTTTAAGGAACCTCCATACTATTTTCCATACTGGCTGTATCAATTTACATTCCCACGAAAAGTGCAAGAGGGTTCCCTTTTCTTCACCTCCTCTCCAGCATTTATTGTTTGTAGATTTTTTGATGATGGCCATTCTGACCGGTGTGAGATGATATCTTGTTGTAGTTTTGATTTGCATTTCTCTAATGATTAATGATATTGAGCATTGTTTCATGTGTTTGTTGGCAATCTGTATATCTTCTTTGGAGAAATGTCTATTTAGGTCTTCTGCCCATTTTTGGATTGGGTTTTTTTGTTTTTTTGTTATTGAGCTGCATGTGTTGCTTGTAAATTTTGGAGATTAATCTTTTGTCAGTTGCTTCATTTGCAAATATTTTCTCCCATTCTGAGGGTTGTCTCTTCATCTTGTTTATGGTTTCCTTTGTTGTGCAAAAGCTTTTAAGTTTCATTAGGTCTCATTTGTTTATTTTTGTTTTTATTTCCATTTCTCTAGGAGGTGGGTCAAAAAGGATCTTGCTGTGATTTATGTCATAGAGTGTTCTGCCTATGTTTTCCTCTAAGAGTTTGATAGTTTCTGGCCTTACATTTAGGTCTTTAATCCATTTGGAGTTTATTTTTGTGTATGGTGTTAGGGACTGTTCTAATTTCATTCTTTTACATGTAGCTGTCCAGTTTTCCCAGCACCACTTATTGAAGAGGCTGTCTTTTCACCACTGTATACTCTTGCCTCCTTTATCAAAGATAAGGTGACCATATGTGCATGGGTTTATCTCTGGGCTTTCTATCCTGTTCCATTTATCGATATTTCTCTTTTTGTGCCATTACCATACTGTCTTGATTACTGTAGCTTTGTAGTATAGTCTGAAGTCTGGGAGCCTGATTCCTCCAGCTCCATTTTTCTTTCTCAAGATTGCTTTGGCTCTTCGGGGTCTTTTGTGTTTCCATACAAATTGTGAAATTGTTTGTTCTAGTTCTGTGAAAATGCCAGTGGTAGTTTGATAGTGATTGCATTGAATCTGCAAAGTGCTGTGTTCTTTACAGTTTTTTTTTTCCTGTAATTGATTTCTAATCTCAGTGTTGTGGTTTGGAAAGAGGCTTGATATGATTTCAATTTTCTTAAATTTACCCAGGCTTGATTTGTGACCCAAGGTATGATGTATCCTGGAGAATGTTCCATGTGCACCTGAAAAGAAAGTACATTCTGCTGCTTTTGGATCGAATGTCCTATAAATATCCATTAAGTCTATGTCATCTAATGTGTCATTTAAAGCTTGCTTTTCTTATTAATTTTCTGTCTGAATGATCTGTCTATTGGTGTAAGTGGGGTGTTAAAGTCCCCCACTATTATTGTGTTAATGTTGATTTCCCTTTTTATGGTTATTAGCATTTGCCTTAAATTTTGAAGTTCTCCTATGTTGGATGCATATATATTTACAATTGTTATGTATTCTTCTTGGATTTAACCCTTAATCATTATGTAGTATGCTTCCTTGTCTTTTGTAACAGTCATTATTTTAAAGTCTATATTGTTTAATATGAGTACTGTTACTCCAGCTTTCTTTTGATTTCCTTTTGCATGGAATGTCTTTTTTCTATCCCCTCACTTTCAGTCTGTGTGTGTCCCTAGGTCTGAAGTGGGTCTCTTGTAGACAGCATATATATGGGTCTTGTTTTTGTACCCAGTCTATGTCTTTTGGTTGGAACATTTAATCCATTCACATTTAAGGTAATCATTGATATGTATGTTCTTACTGCCATTTTCTTAATTGTTTGGGTTTGGTTTTGTACATCTTTTTTCTTCCGTTCCTCTTTTTTTCTCTTCTCCTGTGTTTCCAGCCTTCATAAGTTCCTAGGGCATTTGTTGTTAACTTGGTTTGTTTGTACTGAAATCTCTTTGCTTTTGCTTGTCTGAAAAGCTTTTGAATTCTCATCAATTCTGAATGTGTGCTTTGCTGGGTAGAGTATTCTTGATTGTATGTTTTTTCTTGTTATCACTTTAAATATATTATACCACTCCCTTGTGGCCTGTAGAGTTTCTGTTGAAATATCAGCTAATAAACTTATGGGCATTCCCCTATATGTTATTTGTGGCTTTTCTCTTGTTGCTTTTAATATTTTTTCTTTGTATTTAAATTATGTCAATTTGATTATTATGTGTCTCAGCATGTTTTTCCTTGGATTTATCCTGTATGGGACTCTCTGCTCTTCCTGGACTTGTGTGACTCTTTCCATTCCCATTTTATGCAAGTGTGCAACTATAATCTCTTCAAATATTTTCTCAGGCTCTTTCTTTCTTTGTTTCTCTTCTGGAATCCCTATAATTCAAATGTTTGTGTGTTTAATGTTGCCCGGAGGTTTCTGAGATTGTTCTCATTTCTTTTCGTTCTTTTTTCTTCATTCTCTTCTGCAGGAGAGATTTCCACCATTCTGTCTTCCACATCACTTCTTCTACCTCAGGTATTCTGCTATTGATTCCTTCTAGTGTATTTTTCATTTCAGTTTTTGTATTGTTCATCTCTGTTTGTTTGTCCTTTAGTTCTTATACATCTTTGTTAAACACTCTTGTATCACTTGATTTGTGCCTTCATTCTTTTTTCTGAGATTTTGGAGCATCTTTACTATCATTTCTCTGACTTATTTTTAAGGTAGTTGCTTGTCTCTTTTTCATTTAGTTGTTCTTGTAGGTTTTTATCTTCCTCCTTCAACTGCAACATATTTCTTTGTCATCTCATTTTGTCATACTTACTGTGTTTGTGGTCTCCTTTCTTCAGGCTGAAGGATCTTAGTTCCTCTTCCTTCTGGAGTCTTCCCCTTGGTCCAGAGGCTTGTGCCATTATCCCTTTGTAGTGGTTTGATTGGTTTTTTGATGACAAGAGCCTGCCTTCGATATTGAGCAGGGCCTCCCCTTAGCTCTATGGTTCTCACTGCCTTGTCAGGGGCAGGGCAGCACCCTAGTTTTTTTAGTAGAGGTTCCCATATCTGTTTCTTAGCTGTGATTCTGATATGGCTGTGCCCTTCTGGGTCAGTGGGGTGTGGGTCCTGTGTCCTGTTACAGAATTCCTAGTGGCTGGAATTGCCCACACCCTTCTGGGTCAGAAGTAGCATGGCCTGGTGTCTGTCTGTGGGTCTGGAGGAGGCAGTTGTGCCCAACTCTGGAGCCCAGATTGGTAGAGGGAACTCACACTTACCCCCAGAGCTCCAACAGGTGGCATCCTATTGCCTAGGAGTACTCACAGGGAAAGGACCTCTTATGGTGGACTCACCTCTCTCCTCATTTGCCTCTCAACAATGGTGTCTTGCCACTTTGGTTTCCTCCTAGTATATCCTCAGTTGCTACAGCCTGATCTCTTCAGGCTGGTTCCATACCCAACCGTGGTCTTCTCCCTTAGACTGAGCTCCAGGGTTTGAACTTCTGTATCTGATCCCCACTCTAACCCACAGAGGAGTTTCTTAGATTGGAGTACACAGGGTCATGGTTCTGAAACTCTTGCAGGATCCTCTCCACTCCACCTTCTGCAAACCGGTTGATGCTCTCTCCTCTTAGACTCTGAAGCTCCCCCTCCATCCAGGCTGATCTCCCACTGATGAGGATATTTTCCAAAATGCAAGAATCTTTCCTCCTTTACAGTTCCCTCCTTAGGGCACAGGCCCCGTTCTGATTCCTTCTTTTTCTTTTTCCTTTTGTTCTACCCAGTTATGTGGAGGTTTTCTTGTCTTTTCAGATGTCTGAGCTCTTATGTCAGCACTCAGTAGCTGTTCTGTATGAATTGTTCCACTAGTAAATGTATTGTCAATGTTTCTGTAGAAGGAGGTGAACTCTGCTTCTTAGTCCTCTGCCATTTTGATCATGAGCTAGGTGAAAAAAATTTAAATGTCAAGTTAGAATTTTCTATTAAGGTGACATTTATTTCAAAAATAAAGGTGTAATACTTTTTCACACATTGAAAAGCTAAATAAATTAATCACCAGCAGAACTGCACTATACAAAATGTTAAAGGAAGTCCTTGAAGAAAAGAAAAATACTAAATAAAACCTGGGTCTGTTCAAAGGAATATAAAACACAAGAATGACATGGATAAATGTAATGAACAAGTTTATATTTGACAAGTTAAATGAAAATGAAAAAGTCCTTAAAAGAAACCAAAGTAGGAAAGTTTACTCAAGAAGAAATATCTTTTATCCTGTGAATGACTGTTGGTTGGGGCAGAAAATAAAATTGATACTTAGTTTCTTTACAGGCTATGCTACAACGGGGGCAGAATTTGAAGCCCCAAAAATCAGTTGCCAACATCAACTTGAAAATCTAGGCTTCATATTTGGTGTAGAAGCATAGCCCTCTTGTGCTGAGTATCAGAGGAGCCATTCTTATCAATGTGATAACCAAGAAATGGATTTGGCAAGACTTTTTCTAGGAAAGACACTTTTAGTGTCCTTAATTCATGAGTTTTTCTAATACTGTCCCTTTACCCAAAAGGAGCTTTTGTACTTTCAAATATAGTCCAGGATGTACTTCAAAAAAACTCAAGACTTAACTGGTCAATTTTACTGGACATTTAATGATGAAATAATACCAATTCTACACTAACTCTTCCAGTAAATTGAAGGTGAAGAAACACTTTGCAACCTGACTCTAAAGTTCCTAAGTAAATACAAAAGACCTAGAATAGCCAAAATAACTTTGAAAAAGAACAACGTTGGAGAAGTTACACTATGTTATGCAATAATTTATAATAAAGCAACAGTAATTAATAAAGTAAGGTGCTGGCATCAAGACAGACAAATTGATCAATGGAACAGAATAAGAAGCTTAAAAATAGATGTATATATATAAATAATTGATATTTTATGTAGGTGCAAAGCAATTTAATGTATATTTATTCATATGAAACAAAATGAAATTTTATCTATATCTTGCATCATATATAATAACTTAATGGTTCATGGTCTTAAACATAATGCCAAAATAGTTCTGTAAGAACATACAAGAAAAAATCTTTGTGACCTCATGTTAGACACAAGGTTTTATAAATTCAGCATCAAAATGATTCATAAAAAAGAAGCTTTGTTTGACTTCATCAAATTAAGAACCTCTGTTTCTCAAAATATACTGTTAAAAAGATGAAATACAAAATATAGAAGTGATCAAAATATTTGCAAATCATATATCTGACAAAGAACTAAATCAACTATATATATATATATATATATATATATATATATATATAAACATCCAAAAACTAAGCAAAAAAACCAATAAAAATGAAGTTTTGAACAATCACTTCATCAAAATTATATGGATGTCAAATGAACACATGAAAAGATGCTAAATATCACTAGTCACTAGGGAAGTGAAAATTAAGACTACAATGAGATACCACTGCATGTCTATTAGAATGACTGAAATTAAATAGTAACCATTAGAGGAGTTGGTAAGGATGTAGGGAGGGTAGAATGCCTTAACACTGCTGATGAGAACATAAAGTCGTACAACCCCTTTGGAAAACAATTTGGAATTTTATTAAAATTTTAAACATTCATCTGTCATGTGATGAATCTGTCACACCAGTCCTAGGAATTTATCCAAAAGAAAAAAAAAAGTTCATATGTTCAAACAAAGACCAATGAATTATCATAGCAATTTTATTTGTAATAGACCCCAAAGTAGAAATAACCCAAATGTCCATCATGAGGGGAATGTATAAAGAAATGTTGATATATCTATAAAATGAATATTACTCTGGGGGAGCAAAATTTACCACCCTAAAATGTCTCTTTAGCATGCAAATTATTTCAAGCTGAAAACAGTCAAAGCCCAAAAGACTCGAGAAGAAACTTTGACCTTCCCCTAACTGCCTAAAGCATATAGATAGGTGACCTTTCCCAGGAAAGGAGCTATCACCATAGATGACTATTGTATAAACATTGTGTGGACAGGAAGGCACCTAGTAAAGTATATTTGTTAAAATTCCTCTCTGTGTCCCATTGTCTCTGAATGGAACAGCAAACATTAGTTTATGAAACACTTGCTTTTCTATCTTCATGTGAATTGCCTTCCTCCCCTCTGAGGTCTCAAACCACTACTCCCAACATCCTATTTTGTTTTTAGCTAAAGATGGTATTTAAGCTAAAGGTTTCAGACATTTCAGCCATTTGTGTGAGTTACTCAATTTTCCTGGGTCTGTTCCATGTATACATATTATTAAAATTTTGTTTCTTTTTTTTTTTCCTGTTAATCAGTCTCAAGTCAATTTAATTCTTAGACCAGCCAGAAGAACCTAAGAAAATTTCTTCTTCCCTAACATTACTTAGCAATAACAAAGAATTAACTATTAATATATACAGTTATATTGTTTCTCAAAATAATTTTGCCACATGAATGCAGATAGACAAATAGAGTACCTAGTTTGTGATTCCATTATACAGAATTCTAGAAAGTGCATCCTGATAATTTATAGTGACAGAAAGCAGATCAGTTATTGCCAGAGAATCAGAACAGATGGTGGCAGGAGGGATACCATGAGGAAACTTTTGGTAGTGATGGGTAAATTTCACTGTAACCCAGCAGGACCCTATGGGGCCTACCCCATGTCCTCTGCTTTACCTCCTCTCTGAAGTACCTGGATAGTATTATTTGATGCACATTTTTCTGAGTTGTTTTACAGATGTGAAAACCCCCACCAAATGGAAGAAGTTAACTACTTGACTATGAACACATAGCCCCCAGGCCTACTGGAGCCTAAGGATTGATAATATTAACCCCCATGACACTGCCCTGTTACCTCACCATCAACCAATCAGAGAATTGTGCACGAGCTTATCGCATATCCTGCGATTCCCCTACCTCACCTTGACTTCTAAAAATGCTTTCCTAAAACCCATTGGGGAGTTCAGGCTCTTTCAGCACTAGCTGTCCTGGACTGGTATGGTTACTACAATAAATGCTGCACTTTCCTTCATACTGCATGGGAGAGCTGACCCAAGTTTTATTTGATACCATTGTGAGGTTTTCATGGCTGTATGTAAACGTCACCATTTATCAAATTATAAACTTTAAACATACACAGTATACTGTATGTCAACTATATCTCAATAAAGCTATTAAAAGAAGTTAACATAGAATTGTGAAGCACATATTATTCTTTCATATGCACAGACACCATACTTAAATCAAAATATAGAGAGCAAAAATAAGGAGGCTTGTATCAACTGAAAAAAAAAAAAAACACAACACAACCTAAAAGTTGAGAATTATTTGGTGGAATTTTCTGAGGACTTAAGCCCAGAAGCAACCTCTCAGATAGATTTGAGGGACTGCTCTGAAGAGGTAAGGAAGAGCCAGGATATATAAGAGTTTTGTGAGAAAAACCAAGTAGTCAGAACATCAAAGATTAGTGTTAAAACCAGACATCCCAAGTTAATAAATTTAGAGCTTTTCTGTGTATGGAAAGATGCAAGAGCCTTGGCTCATTGAAATCGTTCCTTTGATGTGCACCTTAACTTTCTAGGGCCAGTATCCTGCTTTTCTCCATCTTGAATCCACTCAGGGTGCACAGTTGGAGGTGGCTACATGTATTCTGGCTTGATGGTCACAATATTATTTTTTTATCCATATGGCATGCAACATTTTTCATCAAAATGTGCATCACCTCTTCTATCACACGTTCACTGTTCACCTAGCATGAGCTTAAAACTGTGCTGTACATTACAGGAAATGTGAATCATACATAATTATACTTACAGTCATCTTGACACCCTTTTAATTTTTTCTCCTTTTAAGGGTTACTTTAAGCTAGTCACAAGTTCACTTAGAGTAGGGGCCATCTAAAAACAGGGATTTTTCCAAACTAGTTTGTTGTTCTAGCTCAAGATTTCTCATCCTTGGCACTATTGATATCTGAGGCTGAGTAATTCTTTGTTGTAGGAACAGTCCTATGCATTATAAGATGTTTACTATCCTTGGCTTTTACTTACTAGATGCCAGTAACACTCCTGCTCCCAAGTTGAGACACCCAAAAACATACTTGGACGTTGCCAAATGTTCTCTAGGCGGCAAAATTTCTCCCAGTTAAAAATCACTTCTCTAGCTCCAGTCTACAGAAAAATGATGAAACAGAGTAGGTGCTCAACATGCTTTTTGAATGTATGAAAATATATTATCTATTCAAAAATATTGGGCACTGACATGAACAACAAACATGCAATGTGTTTGTTTATGATCATGAGTTTTGCTTAATATCTTGTTGTCCAATGGCATACAGCATCCTAGAGCAGCATGCATTTTTATGTGTGACTGTTTATTTTGGAAAAGACCAACTTCTCCCTGGAGTCTGCTACACTTCTTATCAGCAGGAGAGTCTGAATGAACTGAAAAAAATTTCCTCACTGCTAGGGTATCAGAGTTCTTCCTTGACTGAATTTATTGAGTTTTTCCCATTTATCAGCTGGCAAATAAAATCAAATCTCATTGTCACACTCTAAGGAACCAACAATACCAGAACAAGTTCACATTAACTTCTTTGACTCCATTTTCTGTTCTCAGTTTTTCTAGCTGAGTTGAGAAAATGACTTGAAAGGATTTCCTGCCTCCTTAGCCAATGTTTTAAATTCCCAAAGACAAAACAAAGAGAGAACACAAAGTTGTGGTTTTGACTGAAAAAGGACAGATTAAAAATATGGATAGGCAGAGAAGAGAGCTGTCTACCTGGAGTCATTTTGTGAGTATTGGGAAAGTTCTTCTGTTTCAAAATGTTTCTTTTCTTCATCCTCAATTCAATTACAACATAGTTCAACCTCATTGAATGAAAGCTTACTATGAGCCAGGCACTGAGTTGATTTTTGAATTACAGACATAAACAAGAAAGATGGAGTTTCTGCTTTCAGGCAAGTTACAGACCAACCTGAAGAGCAAATATTGTGTCTGAATGACACAAAAGAAAAAAATATGGGGCAGCATGGGTGTGCATAGCATGAAGATTTTGCCTTCATAAGGCTGAAGAAGACCTTCTTGAAGAAGTTATGTTTAAGCTGAAATATGATGGTAGAGTAGAATTAAACCAGATTTGGGTGACACACCTTTGCCCTAGGACATCAACACTACTCGTTCTTAGGCTTGTGGACTAAACTGGAACTTGCACTATCAGTCCCCTGAGTCTCAGACCTTCAGACTTGGACGGAATTGTACCATCAGTTTTCCTGATTCTCCTAGCTTATAAACAGTTGTGGTACTTCTCAGCCTCCATAACCAGGTGAGCCAATTCCTATTCCTATAGCAAACCTTCCCTTATATATATATCCTATTTGTTCTGTTTCTCTGGAGAATGAATTCAACTAATACTAGTGCAATACAACTAATATAACTGGCTAGAGCCAGGAGTATAATATTGAGTAAAAGTGGTGAGAGTGGAAATCCTTGCCTTGTTCTCATCTTAGGGGGAATAATTCAGGTTTTCACAATTAAGTATGATGTTAGATAGAGGGTTTTTTTTTTTGTAGTTTTTCTTTATCAAGTACAAGAATCTTCCTTCTATTATATTTTCCTAAGAGTTTTTTTCAGGAATAGATTTTGGATTTTGTCATATGTTATATCCAAGTCCATTTAAATGATCATATATTTTTTCTTTTTCTGTTATTAATATCATGAATAACTTTGCTTGATTTTGAATGCTAAAACAACTTTGCATTCCTAGAATAAGCCAACTTGGTCAAGATACATTATGATTTATATATATTTATAGACTAGATTTGCTAAAACTTAGTTTAGAAATTTTGAATCTCTGTTAACAAGAGATTATAACCTATATTTTTCTTTTCTTGCAATGTTTTTGTCCATTTTTGTATCACAATATGAGTCATAGACTAATTGAAAGCAGCCTCTCCTCTTCAATTTTATGGAAGATATTATATAGTATTTTTAGTTCTTTTTAAAATATTTGCAGAATTCTTCAGAGAAACCATCTGAGCTGTGTGTGTGTTTGTTTGTGTGTGTGTGTGTGTGTGAGAGAGAGAGAGAGAGAGAAAGGTTTTAACTACCAATTAAGTTTCTTTAATAAATATAGGAAGGTTTAGGTTATCTATGTTTTCTTGAGTCAGCTTTACTAGTTTATGTTGTTGAGGAGGAAGAAATTTTCCTCTATCTTTCTTGGCTCCTCTGGCTGGTCTAAGAATTAAATTGGCATGAGACATATAAGAGGAGAAAATTAAACAAAAGTTTAATAACATGAATACATGGAAGAGACCCAGGGATACTAAGTTACTCACCCAAATGGATAAAACCTTCACCTTAAATACTATCTTCAGCTAAAGACAAAGGAGGATGTTGGGCGTAATGGTTTGAGAGTTCAAAGGGGAGGAAGGCAATTAAGATGGAGGTGGAAAAGCAAATGTTTGGTAAACAAATGTTTGTTGGAACATGCGGAGACAATGGGACACATTGATCTTTAGGCCTTGCCCAGAATTTCCTCCATCACACCTAGTCTGTATTCTCTGTAGATGTTTCTGGTGTTAGCCCTATTCCTAGGGTGGGTCCTCTATCTAAATTCTTTCAGGCAGTTAGGGGAAAGGTCAAAGTTTCTTCCTGAGTCTTTTGGGCTTTGACTGTTTTCAGCTTGAAATAATTTGCATACTAAAGAGACACTTTGGGGTGGCAAATTTTGCTCCCCTACAGTGTCTTTCAAAAAAAATTGTCCATTTCATCCATTATGTCCATTTTGGATGTAATGATTTTCATTAATATCTTATTGTTACTATCCCTTTAATGTCTGTAGAATCTATAGTGGTTGTCTCTCCTTCCTAATACTGTTAATATGTGTATCTTTTTTGTGTGTGATCAGTCTAGATGAGCTTTATTAATATTATTAATCTTCTGAAAGAACTAGCTTTTGGTTTATTCATGTGATTGATTCTTCCCTCAGGTTCATGTGGGGGGTTTTTTGTTTCGTTTTGTATTGTTTTTTTACATGTATGTGGTGATCAGTTATTTCCTGAATACTCTAGAAGGACCCTCTCCAGATTTTAGAATTTCTGTTTCTCTTTCTCGGCAGCAATCTCTTCTCTTGTACTTAGGAATTCTTCATGCTACAATTGCACAGTTTCCTGTCTCTCAGGCATCATTGTCTTTCATTGCTTGATAGGCAATGTTTAAAAAGCTGTTGTTTATCACTTTTAGTTGTTCCAAGTGGAAGGTAAATCTGGTCCTTATTACTCCATCTTAGCTAGAAACTGATGTCTTGATGTTTTTAAGAATGAAAGTGATATGATAAAATACACATTTGAAATTTTAAATTCTTACCACTATGTGCAAATTGGTTGGAAATGGGGTGGGTGGTGGTGATGGTTCTACTTAGGAGATTATTGAAACAGTCCAGGCAACAGTGGTTTGGACTAAGATGACATCAGTGAGTTTGAACACAATTTGAGGGATATTTAAGCATTATGATTGTTTTTGATAACTGATAGTTCAAAAGGGGGTAATTTCTGGCTTTGAATTATTGGATGGATGGTGATGCCATTATCTCAAACATCAGAAAAGAAACAAGTTTGGGGATACTCAAGATGGTTGAGAGAAAAGATATATTAAATTTTAAATTTGTTGATTTTGATGTAATTATAGAGAATCAAATGGAGGCATCCAGAAACAGCTGACAATCTGTGAAGCTCAAGAGAAAGGAAGGAAGGAAAACTAATTGGAGATAAAATTGTAAATGGTTTATTCAGACTTTAGAGTTGATGAAATCAAATGGGGAGAGGTGTATGGGCAGAAGAGAAGAGGAACTGAGAATATCAACATATAAGAGCTAGTGGAGGAAGAGACAGAAACATGGCTGTGATGAAGCAGAGTTAGAAAATTAAAGAGAGTCTGTAATATATCAGAAACCAAGGGCTCTCTAGAATTTCTTTAATCAATGGAAGTAGGGGAAATGACTCAGGGAAATAACTGATACAGTGCTACTAATGTAAAGATTATATGTTCCCCCTTTTCATTCAAACAACTGTAAATGGAATAAAATTTAAAAATAAAAAACCTTAAACCTCATTAATAACCAAACAGACGTATTTTTAAACAACAATATTTTTTATTAAATTAGCAAATATTTTTAAAATATAGAAATAGAAAGAAAATACACAATGTTAGAAATAACCAATGCAAGCTTTTTGAAATGTTGACTGGTACATCATAATGGGAAGTAATTTGATAATGTAATTTAACCCATTTGTATGTATCTTAGATAAATAGTGGTCTTCACAGTTTATATATATATATATATATATATATATATATATATATATATATATATATATATATATATATGTTGGTTAGAGTGCTATTCATTTAAACAAAAACTTAGAAATAATTGAAAGTTTCACAGAAAAAGGAAATCACTAAATAAGTAAAGTTATCTACACATAAAAAATTACATGATTTTTAAATATTTGTTAATAAAGTTTTTAATAATCTGGGGACATAATTTTGAGGTAAGGTTAAATACTAACTTTAAATACAGCATGTTTTCAAATATCTAAAAATGCATTGGAGAAAACACTTCAACTGTGGATGCTTTGAGTAATTAATTGGTTTATTAGGTTATTCTTAATAAAATATTAACAATAAGTAAATTTGGTGAATTCACCATGTTAGGGAGTTATTTTCTTCTCTAAATAGGCATAAAATAGTTAGACAGTTCATCCAACTGAGTTAAATGAGATTTTGTATGTGTCCCAAAGACTCCACAGAAGACATTTTGCTGCAAAACTCTACTTCAAATATTAACTTATACATTATTTCCAACAATAGCAAAAAATAGCTAGAGCCTAGGGAAGGAGGAAATACTGATAGCTCTATTTCCCTAGCTCTTAGATAAATTTTAGACTTTAAATGTCACTGAAAATATTAACAAGGAGCTAAGAAACATATACTGAAAATAAGTAAATATAAAAAGAGCCCCAGAGTATCTCTAAAATATGCAGTTTCTGAAAATTTAGTTTTTTCACTAGGCTAAAATATGATACATCAAAGAGTTAAAATTGGATATTTAATAGCTGTGGTATAGATTCATATCAACTTTAAAAGTTAAATAACTTCCTCTAACATTTATGACATATAATGTAGACTGTGTTTTAACATTGTATCTGCTTTAAGCCAGCAAAATGTGCACTATGGGCAAAGTTAAGAATTATATGTTATGAAATGAAACACAGAAATAAAATTCTGAACTTTATTTCTAAAATAAGTTTATCTGTAATTTTATAGTCAACAATCTTTTATTATGCACATACTCTGTGCCAAGAACTCTCCTCGTCTCTAGGGATGTCAAAGGGAAAATCAAAGAGCCTAAGTCTAAGAGACAAATATATATACAATTTAATGACAGAATCTACCAAAAATATGGGATCATAGAAGAATATAAGAGGGACATTTAATCAAAGCTAGAAGTCAGAAAAGAAGTTAGGAAAATGATTTCCAGAGTTTAAGATATCTGAACTGAGTTTATAAGGAATAGGAAGATTTATGTAGATAAAAAATTAAGGTCAGTTTGGTGCTTTGTGACCACATACAGGGGTGGGATAGGGCGGGTGGGAGGGAGACGCAAGAGGGAGGAGATATGGGGATACATGTATATGTATAGTTGATTCACTTTGTTATACAGCAGAAACTAACACACCATTGTAAAGCAATTATACTCCAATAAAGATGTTTTAAAAAAAAAAGAGAAGAAAAGAAAAACAAGAAGTAAGAAGGCCAGCAAGAAGAAGAAATTGTTTGAGCAAAGGAACTTAAAAAAAAAAAAAAAAGGAATGGAACTTTGAAAATAGTGTAAAGAAGTCATGGAAGAAAGGTCTTCATTAGTGGTAGCAATAGTACTATTATCAATTTTATTTATTAATGACTGGGACAAGGGCTGGCTCATGAGCATGCAATCTGTGCAGTCAAATAAATCTCATCTATAAAGTACCTTATGTTTGGTTTAATGGTCTTCTGTCATCATCTTAAAATTGTTAATAATATTTGAATAAGGCACCTGTATTTTTTATTTTACAATTGGGCCCCACAAGTTATGTCATCAGTCCTGGCTAGAACATAAGTTAGCGTGAACATGAGTGAGAAGGACAAGCTCATAACACAGTCTCAATGGAATGTTTTAGAGGTTAAGTTTTCCTAATTGTAGTCATTAAAGAGAAAAAAATTAGTTGGGGGTGGACACAATCAGCTGTGAATTTTGCAGCTATAACATTGATTGAAACAGAGAAGTAATTGAATGGGGGCAAGGCTGGAGATAGGGAGATATTGAGTAGACTACAGTAGAAATTCAGAAAGGAATTAGTAACATATGAAATCAGGAAATGACAGTGGAAGTGAGAAGAGGTAAACATTTCCAAAAACATTTAAGAGGTATTATTATTAATTAATTAATCAACTAATTAATTAAGTTTTGGCTGCATTGGGTCTTCATTGCTGCATGTGGGCTTTCTCTAGTTGTGGCGAACAGGGACTACTCTTCGTTGTGGTACACGGGCTTCTCATTGCGGTGGCTTCTCTTGTTGCGGAGCATGGGCTCTAGGTGCCTGGGCTTCAGTTGCTGTGGCAGGCAGGCTACAATAGTTGTGGCTTGCAGGTTCAGTAGTTGTGGTGCACAGGCTTAGTTGTTCCGTGGCATGTGGGATCTTCCCGGACCGGGGATCGAACCCATGTCCCCTGCATTGGCAGGTGGATTCTTAACCACTGCACCACCAAGGAAGTCCCTAGGAGGTGCTATTAAAGGACGTTTGGTGAACAAAATTAAAATGAGACATAAGAGTTAGGGATTACTCTAGACTATGCCTTTTACCAAAACAAATGTTCAAAAAGTGTCAGACTTTGGGGGAAGACAATTTCTTTATCTTGTTGTATTCCAGCTGCACAGAGTGAGGCAGTTCGCCTAGATGATGTAATCCTAGAGGCTCTAAATATCCCTCCTCCTCCAACCTACCCTCAAAGAGATGGGTAATTGAAGATGCAATTAATTACTGTTAATCACTAAGCTTTGGTTAAGACATTGGGGGGGAAAGCCTCTGGCAAATTGCAAATATGTTATCTGGAAGTAATAATCATCAGCCTCAAATTATTTGTGTAGAGAGGGGTCCTGATATGGGGAGGAGTAACAGGCATGATTGTGCTCTCTGATTATCTGAGTAGCTGGAGTTGGAGAGGGGCTCTAAAAGAAAAGCAGGGCTTCCCTGGTGGCACAAGGATTAAGAATCTGCCTGCCATTGCAGGGGACACTGGTTTGAGCCCTGGTCCAGGAAGATCCCACATGCCACGGAGCAACTAAGCCCATGTGCCACAACTACTGAGCCTGCACTCTAGAGCCCAGGAGCCACAATTAGAGAAAGCCCACACGCAGCAACAGAGACCCAACACAGCCAAAAATAAAATTAAAAAAAAAAAAGAAAAAAAGAAAAGCAAATCAAAAACCTCCTTATTTCTGAAAAAAGGTAGTCCTTCATAGAATGGGTTTTTGGAGAACATTATGCAAAAGGCTGTCTAAATTTTTTAAAATAAATTATTCAGTAGATAATTCATGTTATATAATATGCAATACAGCCAAGAACCTCAACAGCTTGAGCCTTCTTTTTAGAAGTGTGTACCTTTGGTTTTCATTCTAACATAAAAACCTTAAGTATTTGGCTATTCTGGGCAGTACAATAAGATGGAGCACCAACTAACCTTCTTTACTGAAGATTGAATTGAATTATGTATGATTTGAGGATTTAAGGAACTTAGGCATTTCACTGGAAAAAAATATTTACAATCTTTGTATTATGAGCCTTAGACACACAAACACACACACGTTCATCACAAACACTTTCCTTTGAAAACCTGTCATTGAGAAATCCCTGAGAAAGTAGAACTATAACCAAAAAAAGACAACAAGATAGAAAATAGAGAAAAAAATAGAAAAATATAAGATGAATCCTACAGATTCTAAAACTGAAAGTAATAGTTTCAGAAAGATAGAACAGAGCTATCTAAAGGAAGTAAATTATTAAAATAATAAGATAATAAGAAAATTCTAGAACTGAAGGGCAAAAGAATTCAGGTTGAAATTGTCCATAAAGTGTCTGGTAAAATGGGTGAGAAAATGCACACAGCAACATACATTATCAAGAAAGGTGAGAACACTGTGAACTGTTCAGAAACACTGTTTCTAAAATCTGAAACAGTTACAAATATACATGAAAGATGGTAAAAGAAGGAGAAAGAGAAGAAGAAGGAGGAGAGGAAAGAAGAGGAGGAGGAGGAAGAAGATGAGGAGGAGGAGGAAGGGCAGAGAGAGAGAGAGGTAAGGAGAGAGAGATATATGTTCAATGTATCTAGAGTTAGAATGCCATGAAATTTATAATGGTAATGTTGTAATGTAAAATAATATGGTGCAATGACTACCAACTTCTTAGAAAAATTTTTTCTAAACAAGATTCTACATATAGCTCAAATAATCATGTTTGAGGGTAAAATAAAGATATTTTCTGCCATTTTACCATCCATGTTTTCTTGGGTAGCTACTGGAGTAAACCAAGAGAGAGGAAGATATGGGATCTAATACTAGAGAGAGGGAAAGAGAATACTCAAGAAGGCAGTAAGGAGATATTCAAGGATAACAGGGTTGCCACAGATCTAGGAAACCGTCTATCCAGATTGTACTAGGAGAAAGAAAGTTTCCAGAAGGAATGTTTCAAAAAAATAAATAAGTAAATAAAATGGATAAATTATTCAATATGTCTATACATTTCAGGGAGATTTATATTTATGGTAGAGAAATAGTGGACAAGTTAGTGATAAGTATCTATAAAATAAAGCAACTGAGAATGAATCAATTATTAACTCCAGGGAAAATAAAAGATTACACAGAAAGTAAACGTGGTTTATTCATGGTTTAATTGTAAGTAATATTTACATTGTTAAAATAATGTACACACTGAGGAGTTATAAAACCAAAATTCATAAATATATAAACTATCTGGAAGCATGGAGAAGGGAGGAAAAGTCTAATTGGATAGAAGACCCTATAGTGGGAGATCAGTAGGTATGTGTGAAACTGAAAAATATAAAAAGCAAAATGGAAGCATATTTTATTTGGAAAGATGGATGTAAATATGAAAAGTAGCAGCCAACAAAAACTGAAAGTAGCTGTCTCTGGGGGGCATAAATGAGACAGGACAGGTAAGAGGCAATTTGCTATTTAAGTTATACTTTTAAACTAAGTGATAGAAATTAAAATGTCAAAATAATTGTCATAAATGTGGTTTTCCTATAGAAGGGGCAATATTACCAGAGGAAAAAAGTGTTTGGCAAATGGTATTATTAGTCACTATTATGTCATACAGTTGTAGGGGAACAAAACTTGCCACCCCAAAATGGCCCTTTGGTTTGTGGATTATTTTGAAATGGAAACACCAAAGCCCAAAAGACTTAGAAAAAATCTTTGACCTTCCCCCTAACTGCCTAAAAGAACGTACATAGAGGACCTAGTCCCAGGATAAAGCTACCATCAGAAATATCTAAAAAGAATATGCGCTAAGTGTGGTGAGGAGAACAGGGCCTAGAAATCAAAGTCCACTTTGTGTACCATTGTTTCTGCATGTTCCAGCAACATTTGTTTACAAAACATTTGCTTTTCCATCTCCATGTGAATTGCTTTCCTCCCTTCCGAGGTCTCAAACCACTACTCCCAACATCCTCATTTGTCTTTAGCTGAAGACACTATTTAAGGTGAATTTTTCAGCTATTTGGGCAAGTTACTTAGTTTTTCTGGGTCTCTTCCATGTATACATGTTATTAAACTTTTGTTTAATTTTCTCCTGTCATTCTGTCTCATGTCAAACTAATTCTTAGACCAGCCAGAAGAACCAAGAAGGATAGAGGAAAATGTCTTTCTCCTTAATACAGTGTAACTCAAATAAGGACTAGAGAGGAAAAATAAATAGTAAAACATGAGGCTGAAAGTAGATGTTAAGACCAGGCCACTGAAACATTTTAATACACAGGAAAGGGTTTGGACCTTAATTTTTGCCTTTAGTGGCCTCTTATTATGTGTTTTGCATAAGCCTTCTCTCAGAATTGCCCACCTACCACCCAGGAGAAGACTCCAAGAAGCCATGGTTCTGCCAATTGACCCTGTAGCTGTAATTCTTGAAGGGTGGTCAGCTGACTCTTTTAGTCAATTGATTTTTTTAGGACTTCAGAACTTTAAATTCAGAATCAGAGAGGTAAGAGTTATTTGTAACTGAATAACACTACTTGCAGTATTTAGAGGGAAAATCTACAAGTTACCACTCATTATATTCCCTGGTTTCCAGTTCATTGGTATTCGTACCGATAGAATAAACTATCTTTTCTTTGACCTAGCAAGGTAAGATGCTATTGGTTACAAACTAAGAAGCCATCACCTTAAAGCAACCAAAGATCCTAGTAGGTTTTAATGTAATCTACATTTATATCTTCATATTCATGTAATGGGCAAGTTTGGCTGTATAATGGTCATGGATGATGAACATTGCTTGTCTGAAGTAAGGAATGCATTTAATGGAAAAAATAACATAGTTTTTCATGATAGTGAGTTCATAAAAGTAATTAGATAAACATTCAGAGCCCATATTCTTAAATCAGCCCATCTCAGGAAAAATATTCTTGAACCACTTAAACAAGATAAACAAGAAAACTTGATTCCCTTAGATGGCATTAAAAAAAAAGAAAAAGAAAAAGAAATAACAATGAGGAACATTAGGGTTAAAAAAGAGTAGCCAATAAATACAATTAATGTTGTATTTAGTTTGGGAATGGGGAAATTAGTTGGAGAATGGGGAAGCCCCACTAAAATTAAAAGTCTGAAGTCTGGGTTTGTGTAAATAACATAAATGTATTCAAATCAGTGGTCTTGAATGAATCTTAGTCATATTAGGAATGGGCCTGTTTTGGAAATCCCATGAATAATTTGTCTGTTTCTGAAACACCAAGAGGCAAATGACTGGGCAAGATCTAGCTAAAGGATTACTTAGCTAGATGGGGCAGAGAATAAGAAACACCTGAAATCAACATTCTACAATGTTCAGCAACAGAGTTGATTCACTGTTTTGCTGGTAAGCTGAGTTATGTGGTTTAATATGTACCAAGAAGAGGATGGAATCTGAATGCTTAGGAGGCAATATACAAGAAGATATTAAACTTATCTTTCCATTCTTATTTCCAATTAATTCTTGTGGAGCTTGTTTGTGAACTGTCAAACATCATTGGCTGTTTAGTGTTTTTAACATATTCTTCTCACTGTCTGGAATTCTCTTTCCTTTCCATAAACTCTACCTTTTTTTACCAAAGTCAAGCTCAAATCCCATTTGTATAATTGCCTCTCTGGTTCCCTGAGATCAAAGGTAGTTTATTCACTTCTAACTCTTACAAATGTATGGATCTTACTTCTGTCTTAAAAATTGCATTAACTTTTAAAATATTTCTTATTTTGTTGGTTTTAAAAGTAGCTTATGTGTTCTTTCCATATTTGAGTTTTTATATGATCACGCTTATTTTATATCTGTATAACATAACTTTAAGCTCCCTTCATGTTACTGAGTCTTAAATGCAGGACCTAGCCCAATGTCTATTATCAAGTTACTAGTGTTGATTCAGAATCCACTGCTATGAAAGGTGACACAACTATGTATTATATTCCATTCTAATTCCACTTCTTTTTTCAGTGTGATTTCCCAGCCCACTAAGAAAAGTTCTCAGATGACAGAAAATGTGCCTGAATCTGTGATGCTGCAGGACATGGCTCAAGGTCAGGTTTTGCTACTCAGGTATTCAGTTATAAGTAAATGGCTTGAATTTGTTTCCATGGCTTTCAATGGAAAGATAATCCATACTCTATAGAGAGTCTGCCTTATTCTCCAAAGTAACTGAAGTAGTACTTGTCCTTATTTTGGCAACTTTGGTGTTACTTTCCTTGAAATAATTTTTTTATTAGTTTCTGCTTTATAACAAAGTGAATCAGTCATACATATACATCTGATCCCTGAAATAATTTTTACAATTCAAATACCAAACTTTACTTGAAGGCTGACTTTAAAAGCTTTCAGTTCAATTTAACTCAATTTGATTAAAACTAATATAATTGGAAGGCTGGAATGGATTTCCACACATTCACACCAGACTGGAGGAAAAAGGACAGCATCTGGTCTGGGGACATAATTAGTTCTTTACAAATGACAATTTTAAAACTATGACAAAAATTATTTATAGCTAAGGGATATGTAATTAAAGGCTATGTGGCTCATGAATCAGTCTTTTTATTATATTTCAAGTGTGTCTGACAATAATATGTTGGACCAAGATGCTGCTGAACATATGGAACTACCACCACTTTTCATAATAATATAAAGGAACAACTTAAGAAGTGTAGAAGCTGAGTCATGGTTATGAAGCAGATATATGTTTCTTTTTCTCAGTAGGCTATGAAACAGTGAAGTATTAATGATAATCCTTGAGAGGAGCTGTGTGTGTGTGTGTTTGTGTATCTCTACCTAAACCTGTGTGAGATCCAACAGTTTTATTTTTAAAAAAATTTCTGGAACAAATACTTTTAATTTTTTTTAATTTTAATTTTTTAAATTAATTTTATTGGAGTATAGTTGCTTTACAATGTGTTAGTTTCTAATGTACAGCAAAGTGAATCAGCTATATGTATACATATATCCCACACTTTTGGATTTCCTTCCAATTTAGGCCACTACAGAGCACTGAGTAGAGTTCCCTGTGCTTTACAGTAGGTTCTTATTTGTTATCTATTTTATACATACTATCAATAATGTACATATGTCAATCCCAGTCTCCCAATTCATCCCAACCCTCTATTTCCCCCTTGGTATCCATACATTTGTTCTCTACATCTGTGTCTCTATTTCTGCTTTGCAAATAAGAACATCTATACCATTTTTTAAAGTACACATATATGCATTAATATACAATATTTGTTTTTCTCTTTCTGACTTACTTCACTGAGTATGACAGTCTCTAGGTCCATCCACATCTCTACAAATGAACAAATTTCATTCCTTTTAATGGCTGAGTAATATTCCATTGTATGTATGTATCACATCTTCTTCATGAATTCTTTTGTTAATGAACATTCAGGTTGCTTCCATGTCCTGGCTATTGTAACTAGTGTTGCAATGAAACTTGTGGTACATGTATCTTTTTGAATTATGGTTTTCTCAGGGTATATGCCCAGGAGTGGGATTGCTGGGTCATATGGTAGTTCTAGTTTTCGTTTTTTAAGGAATCTCCATGCTGTTCTCCATAATGACTGGATCAATTTACATTCCTACCAACAGTGCAAAAGAGTTCCCTTTCCTTCACACCCTCTCCAACATTTATTTTTTGATGATGGCCATTCTGACCAGTTTGAGATGATACCTTATAGTAGTTTTGATCTGCATTTCTCTAATAATTAGTGATGCTGAGCACATTTTCATGTGTTTGTTGGCCATCTGTATGTCTTCTTTGGAGAAATGTCTACTTAGGTCTTCTGTCCATTTTTTGATTGGGTTGTTTGTTTGTTTGTTTTTGATATTGAGCTTCATGAGCTGTTTGTATATTTTGGAGATTAATCCTTTGTCAGTTGCTTCATTTGCAAATATTTTCTCTCATTCTGAGGGTTGCTTTTTTGTCTTGTTTGTGGTATCCTTGCCATGCAAAAGCTTTTAAGTTTAATTAAGTCCCATTCGTTTATTTTTGTTTTAATTTTCATTGCTCTAGGAAGTGGGTTAAAAAAGATCTTGCTGAGATTTATGTCAATGAGTGTTCTGCCTATGTTTTCCTCTAGAGTTTTATAGTGTCTGATCTTACATTTAGTTCTTTAATCCGTTTTGAGTTTATATTTGTGTATGGTGCTAGGGAGTGTTCTAATTTCATTCTTTTACATGTAGCTGTCCAGTTTTCCCAGCACAAATTATCAAAGAGGCTGTCTTTTCTCTATTGTATACTCTTGCCTCCTTTGTCATAGATTAGGTGACCATAGGTGCATGGGTTTTTCTCTCAGCTTTCTATTCTGTTACATTGATCTATATTTCTGTTTTTGTGTCAGTACCATAATGTCTTGATTACCATAGCTTTTTAGTATAGTCTGAAGTCAGAGAGCATGATTCCTCCAGCCCCATTTTTCTGTCTCAAGATTGTTTGGCTATTTAGGGTCTTTTATGTTTCCATACAAATTGTGGAAACATTTTGTTCTAATTAAGTGAAAAATGTCATTGGTAATTGTAGAGGGATTGCATTGAATCTGTTGATTGCTTTGTGTAGTACAGTCATTTTCACAATATTGATTCCTCCAATCCATGAACATGGTATATATCTCATTCTGTGTCATCTTTGCTTTCTTTATTCAGTATGTTATAGTTTTCTGAGTACAGGTCTTTTACCTCCTTAGGTAGGTTTATTCCTAGGTACTTTATTCTTTTTGTTGCAATGGTAAGTGAGACTGGTTCCTTAATTTCTCTTTCTGATCTTTTGTTGTTAGTGTATAAGAATGCAAGTGATATCTGTGCATTAATTTTGTATCACATGACTTTATTAAATTCATTGATTAGCTCTGGCAGTTTTCTTGTGGAATCTTTAGGATCTTCTATGTAAAGAACCGCATCATCTACAAACAGTGCCACTTTTACTTCCACGTGTCCAATTTGGGTTTCTTTTATTTCTTCTTCTTCTCTGATTGATGTAGCTGTGACTTCCAAAACTATGTTGAATAATATTGGTGAGAGTGGACACCTTTGTCTTGTTCCTGATGTTAGAGGCAATGCTTTCAGTTTTTCACCATTGAGAAAAATGTTTGCTGTGGGTTTGTCATATATGGCCTTTATTATGTGAGGTAGGTTCCCTCTATGCCCACATTCTGGAGAGTTTATATCATAAATGGGTGTTGAATATTGTTGAAAGCTTTCTCTGCATCTATTGAGATGACCATATGGTTTTTATTCTTCAATTTGTTAATATGGTGTATCCCATTGGTTGATTTGCATATATTGAAGGATCCTTACATCCCTGGGATGAATCCCATTGATCATGATATATGATCCTTTTGATGTGCTGTTGGATTCAGTTTGCAAGTATTTTGTTGAGGATTTTTGCATCTATGCTCATCAGTGATGTTGTCCTGTAATTTCCTTTTTTTTGTGATATCTTTTTCTGGTTTTGGTTACAGGGTGATGGTTGCCTTGTAGGAAGAGTTTGTGGTTGTTTCTCTTTCTGCAACTTTATGGAAGAGTTTGGGAAGGATAGATGTTAGCTCTTCTCTTAATGTTTGTTAGAATTTGCCTGAGAAGCCACATGGTCTTGGACTTTTGTTTGTTGGAAGGTTTTAAATCACAGTTTTAATTTTAGTACTGTTCATATTTTCTATTTCATCCTGGTTCAGTCTTGCAAGGTTGTATTTTCCTAAGAATTTGTCCATTTCTTGCAGGTTGTCCATTTTATTGGCATGTAGTTGCTTGTAGTAGTCTCTTAAGATCCTTTGAATTTCCATGGTATCAGTTGTAATTTCTCCTTTTTCACTTATAATTTTATTGATTTGAGTCCTCTGCCTTCTTTCTTGATGAGTATGGCTAAGTGTTTATCAATTTTGTTTATCTTCTCAAACAACCAACTTTTAGTTTTATTGATCTTTGATATTGTTTTCTTTGTTTCTGTTTCATTTATTTCTGCTCTGATCTTTATGATTTCTTTCCTTCTACTAACTTTGGTTTTTGTTTGTTCTTTTTTCTCTAGTTGCTTTAGGTGTAAGATTAGGTTGTTTTTTTGAGATTTTTCACTTTTCTTGAGGTAGGATTATATTGCTATAATTTTCCCTCTTAGAACTGCCTCTGCTGCATCCCATAGGTTTTGGGTCATTGTGTTTTCTTTGCCATGTATTTCTAGATATTTTTCATTTCCTCTTTGATTTTTTCAGTGATCTCTTGGTTATTTAGTAGCATATTGTTTAGCCTCCCTGTTTTTTTTTTTTTTCCTGTTACAGACTGCTAATCTCATAGTGCTGTGATTGGAAAGGATGCTTGATACAATTTCAGATTTTTAAAATTTACTGTGGATTGATTTGTGACCCAAGATGTAGCCTATCCTGGAGAATGTGCCATGTGTACTTGAGAAGAAAATATATTCTGCTGCTTTTGGATGGAATGTCCTGTAAATATCAATTAAGTTTATATGATCTAATTGTTTTTCCTTATTCATTTTCAGTTGGAATGATCTATCCATTGGTGTAAGTGGAGTGTTAAAGCCCCCCACTATTATTGTGTTATTGTCTGTCAATTTTCCCTTTTATGGATGCTAGCATTTGCCTTATGTATTGAGGTGCTCCTATGTTGTGTGCATAAATATTTACAATTGTTATGTCTTCTTCTTGGATTGATCCCTTGATGAGTATGTAGTATCTTTCCTTCCTTGTCTCTTGTAATAATCTTTATTTTAAAGTCTATATTATCTGATATGAGTACTGCTACTCCAGCTTTCTTTTGATTTCCATTTGTATGCAATATCTTTTTTCTATCCCTTCTCTTTCAGTCTGTATGTTTCCCTATGTCTGAAATGGGTCTCTTGTAGGCGGCATACATATGGGTCTTGTTTTGTATACATTCAGCCAGTCTGTGTCTTTTGTTTGGAGAATTTAATCCATTTATATTTAAGGTAATTATCAATATGTATGCTCCTATTACCATTTTGTTGATTGGTTTGGGTTTGTTTCTGTAGGTCATTTTCTTTTCTTGTGTTTCCTGCCTAGAGAATTTTCTTTACCATTTGTTGTAAAGCTTGTTTGGTGGTGCTGTGTTCTCTTAGTTTTTGGTTGTCTGTAAAGATTTTGATTTCTCCATCGAATGTGAATGAGATCCTTGTTGGGTAGAGAAATCTTGGCTGTAGGTTTTTCCTTTTCCTCACTTTAAATATGTCCTTCCACTCCCTTCTGCCTGTAGAGTTTCTGCTGAAAAATCAGCTGATAAGCTTATGGGGATTCCTTTGTATGTTATTTGTTGCTTTTATCTTGCTGCTTTTAATATTTTTTCTTTGTATTTAATTTTTGTTAGTTTGATTAATATGTGTCTCAGCATGTTTCTCCTTCTGTGTATCCTCTATGAGACTCTCTGCACTTCCTGGACTTGATTGACTATTTCCTTTCCCATGTTAGGGAAGTTTTTGACTCTAAACTCTTCAAATATTTTCTCAGGCCCTTTCCCTTTCCCTTCTTCTTCTGGGACCCCTATGATTCTAATGGTGGTGTGTTTAATGTTGTCCCAGGTGTCTCTGAGACTGTCCTCATTTCTTTTCATTCTTTTTTCTTTATTCTCCCTCACAGCTGCTAATTCCACCATTCTATCTTCCAGCTTAATTATCCGTTCTTCTGCCTCAGTTATTCTGCTATTGATTCCTTCTAGTGCATTTTTCAATTTCAGTTATTGTGTTGTTCATCACTGATTGTTTGTTCTTTAGTCCTTGTAAGTCCTTGTTAAACATTTCTTGTATCTTCTTGATCCATGCCTCCCTTCTATTTCCTAGATCTTGGATCATCTTTACTATCATTACTCTGAATTCTTTTTCAGGCAGATTGTCTATTTTCTCTTTATTTACTTGGTCTTGTGGGTTTTTACCTTGCTCCTTTGTCTGCAACATATTTGTCTGTCATGTAGTTTCATCTAATTTTCTGTGTTTGTGGTCTCCTTTCTGCAGGCTACAGGGTTGTATTTCCTCTTGCTTCTGTTGTCTGTCCCCTGTTGTGTGGGGTTGGTTCAGGGGCTTTTGTAGGCTACCTTGTTCAGAACTAGAGGACTGGTTCCTGCACTCTGGTAGGTGGAGCTGAGTCTTTTTCCTCTGATGGGCAAGTCCTTGTCATGTGGTGTGTTTTGGGGTGACTGTGAGTTTAGTACAACTTTAGGCAGCCTGTCTGTTGATGGGTGGGGCTGTGTCCCTGTCTTACTGGTTGTTTGGCATGAAGTGTCCAGCACTGGAACCTGCAGGCCTTTGGGTGGAGCTGGTTCTTGGGGTTGAGATATATACCTCTGGGATAGTGCACTGTAATTAATATTCGCTGGGCTCAAGAATTCTCTGGTGGTCCAGCATCCTGTACTCAGCACTCCTACCCTGGAGGCATGGGCCCAACCACTGGCTGGGGAACCAAGATCTCACAAGCTGCACTGCCTGGCCAGAGAAAAAGCAAGAAAAGGAAAAGAGAAAAAAAAGAAAACAAAAGAAAACAAACAGACAAATCCCAAGACAAATAGGAAAAACAAACAAACACTAACAACAATGACACAACACACACACACAGAAGAAAGAAAACAGACACACCAGATCCAAGACAAATGATAACAACACCACCAAACTAATAGAAACAAACAAAGGATCAGACAGGAAAGGAGAAAGAGAAAAAGGGAACAAGTAAAGAAACCAACGTATTCAAAAATTACAGCAATCAATAAGGACTAAACTAACAAAAATTAAAAAATGAAAAAAACAAAAACAGAAAGCAAACAAAAGAAGCAAACATGAAAGAAACATATAGAAAAAATTTAAAAAGAAAAAATAAAATAAAATAAAAAACAAAGAATGAAAACAAGAAAGCACAAAACAACAAAAATGTAAAGTGAAAATAGAAAATTTAAAAATATATATATTAAAAAATAAAAACAAAAATAATAAAAACAGCACCACTATCAACTGAGGAAAACAAAACAAACAAAAAAAGAGTAATAGTAAGAAGACTATTTTCCTGGGGCCTCTTCTGTCATTGTCCTTGCTCCCACAGTGAGACACAGCCAATCCCCACCTCCCCAGGAGATATCCAATTACACTAGGTAGGCCACTGAACCTGCTGTGGGAACTGTGGGTCCAGCTCAGGCTCTGACCTAGCTCAACTCCCATGTGTAATTGCCCCCAAAGTCCACCTCTGCTAAGGTTAGACCAGTAAGAGTTGTGCAAACACTCATTGTCTATTCAGATATTCCACAGATGAAGGATTTACAAAGCCAATCACAGGGATTTAATTTTCAGCTTGTACAGCTGCACAGAAATATTTCCATTCCTCTTCCTTAGTCTCACCATGCTATGGGGCTCAGCTTTGCTTTTGGCCACACCTTTGCATGTGCACCACCCTCAGGCATCTGTTCCCTTCTCAGGTGAGAGGGAGAGAAAGCCATTGCCAACTGTGGCACACTTATTCTGTCAGGCCAGGAAGGGGTATGGAAGTCACAACTGGGGTGTGGGCAAATTGCCTGCAGTGGTAGGGACCAGCAGACAGTTGAAGAGTTTGGGGTGCTCCTGCTGTGGTGGGAGTCCCTCCCAGTGTCTTTAGAGGCCAAATAATCTGGTGGGTGGAGAAAGGGGTTGTAAGAGTGGCCCTGCCCCTTGCGCGCCACTCAACAGTGATGCCTTGCTTGTACAGTGTCCTGGGTTTTTCCTGCTAACTTTCCTGGTTGTGGAGCTCCTTACTCCTGTCCCTTCAGGATGTCTTTTCACCACCAACAGCTATTCTCTCCCTAGGTCTGTGCTCCAAATCCCACTTTCAAGCACCCAGCACCCCTCCACAACAGATGACTCAGACTGGGATGCGCAGAGCTGTGGCGCGGACCATGCGTGCAGTTCTTACTTTGTCTTGTCTTCAATAGGTCATCCACTGTGTTCTCCTTTGATTGCCTCAAGGTCCCTTTCCATCCCAGTTGATTTTTCCATTGTGAGGGAGTTTTTCTGAGTGTGGGGACCTCTGTTTGCCTTCATCTTCCCACCAGGTTTGCTGGTCCCTTTTTTGATTCCTCTTTTCTCTTTTTCCTTTCTTTCATCCTACTTGGTTGTGAGGGTATTTTTCTTGTCCTTTTAGGTGTCCAGTCTTCTGCTAGTGTTTAGGAGTCACTCTCAGAGAATTGTTCCATTTGTAGATGTATTCTTGACGTACTTGTGAGGAGTGACAAATTCTGCATCCTCCTATTCCACCATCTTGACTCCTCTCCTTGTGCCGGATACTCCTGTGATCCAAAAGTTTTAATCAGACTTGGAGAAATGTACTACTGTAAAGGTATAATTTACCACCAACTTTCCAAAAGATAGATGGAATTTAAAAAATAGATGTTAGAATAAATGTTAGAGAGGCATTATCTCCTTTTTTTATCATTCCATTTAGTTTCTCCTCCTTTTACCTGCTTTATACGTTCAACATAGCAGCACAATTGTGTGTGGTAGTAGATTGAGAAAAGAGATGAGTGAGTCAAAAAATATTTAAGGATTGCCCATATTAACTGCTAGTCCACAGCCAGTAGCAAAGGGACAATAGCGGTCCATGGTATAATGCAGAGGATTGGAAGATGGAGGAAAACATTGTTGAGAACATACCAAACCCTTATGCTCATGCCTATCTTCAACAATCATTAATCTTTTGCCAAAATTATGTACCCCATACTTTGGGGCTGGAGTAATTTAAAAGAATTTCCAGACATTACACATTTACATCTAACAACCTCAGTACATTTCCAAAAATGGAGAGGAAGGATTTCTTATATCACTGTGATTCACTGATATATACATATAGCAGTCCAGTTTTCCCAGTACCACTTATTGAAGAGCCCATCTTTTCTCCATTATGTATTCTTCCTCCTTTGTCATAGATCAACTGACCATCCATAAGTGAGTGTGTTTATTTCTGGTCTCTCTATTCTATTTCACTTATCTATGTGTCTGGTTTTTGCCAGTACCATTACTGTTTTGATTACTGTAGCTATGTAGTACACTCTAAAGTCACAAAGCAAGATTCCCCCAGTCTGGGTTTGTTTTTGTTTGTTTGTTTGTTTTTTTCAAGATTGTTGTGCCTATTCAAGGTCTTTTGTGGTTCCATACAAGTTTTAAAATTATTTGTTCTAGTTCTGAGAAAAATGTCATTGGTAGTTTGATAGGGATACCATCAAAGCTGTAGCTTGCTTTGGATAATATGATCACTTTAACAATACTGATTCTTCCAATCCAAGAACATGGTATATTTTTCCATCTTTTTATGTCCTCTTCAATTTCTTTCACCAGTGTCTTATAGTTTTCCAAATATAGGTGTTTTACCTCCCTTAGGTAAGTATCAACCTAGATATTTTATTTTAATTTTTGATGTGATTGTAAATGGGATTATTTCTTTAATTTCTCTTTCTGATACTTCATGACTAGAGTATGGAATGTAATAAAATTCTTTATATTAATTTTGTCTCCTGCAAATTTACCAAATTTATTCATGAGGTCTAGTAGTTTTTTGGTAGCATCTTTAGGATTTTCTATGTATAGTATCATATAATCTGCAAACACTGACAGTTTTAATTCTTTCTTTCCAATTCGATCAGATACATTTTATTTCTTTTTCTTGTCTAATTACTGTAACTAGGACTTCCAATACTATGTTGAGTAAAAGTGGCAGGAGTGAGCATCTTTGTCTTGTTCTTGATGTTAGAGGAAATGTTTTCATATTTTCACTGTTGAGTATGATGTTAGCTGTGGGTTTTTTATATGTGGCCTTTATTATGTTGAAGTATGTTCCCTCTATGCCCACTTTCTGGAAAGTTTTTTTTTATCATAAATGGATGTTTAATTTTATCAAAAGTTTTTTCTGCATCTATTGAGATAATCATATGGTTTTAAAAAAAATTATTTATTTATTTATTTATTTATTTATGGCTGTGTTGGGTCTTCATTTCTGTGTGAGGGCTTTCTCTAGCTGTGGCGAGCGGGGGCCACTCTTCATTGTGGTGCACGGGCCTCTCACTGTCGTGGCCTCTCTTGTTGCAGAGTACAGGCTCCAGACGCACAGGCTCAGTCAGTAGTTGTGGCTCATGGGCCCAGTTGCTCCGTGGCATGAGGGATCTTCCCAGACCAGGGCTTGAACCCGTGTCCCCTGCATTGGCAGGCAGATTCTCAACCACTGTGCCACCAGGGAAGCCCAATCATATGGCTTTTATTCTTCAATTTTTAATATGGTGTATTACACTGGTTGATTTTCAGATATGGAAAAACCCTTGCATCCCTGAAATAAATCCCCCAATTGATCATGGTGTATGACCCTTTTAAGGTATTGTTGGATTAATTTTGCTAATATTTTTGAGGATTTTTGTATCTGTTCTTATTAGTTATATAGTTATATAGTTATTAGTTATATAGGCCCAACATTTGGTTTTGGTATCAGGGTGGAGCTGGCCTCACAGAATGATTTTGCAAGTGCTCCTTCCTCTGGAATTTTTTGTAATAGTTTCAGAAGGATAGGTGTTAATGTTTGCTAGAATTCACCTGTGAAGCCATCTGGTCCTGGACTTTTGTTTGTTGGAAGTTTTAAAATTACTCATTAAATTTTATTACTGGCAATTTTTCTGCTCATATTTTCTATTTCTTTCTGGTTCAGTCTTGGGAGATTGTACATTTGTGGGAATTTGACAATTTCTTCTAGGTTCTCCATTTACTTGGCATATCGTTGGTCATAGTAGCCTCTCATGATCCTTTGTGTTTCTGGAGTTAGTTATAACTTCTACTTTTTCCTTTCTGATTTTATTGATTTGGGCCCTCTCTCTTTTTTTGCTTCATCAGTCTGGCTAAAGATTTATCAATTTGTTTATCATTTCAAAGAATGAATTCTTAGTTTCATTTATCTTTTTTATTGGTGTTTTAGTCTCTATTTCATTTATTTCTTCTCTGATCCTTTTGATTTCATTCCTTCTATTTACTTTGGGATTTATCTGTTCTTCCTTTTCCAGATCTTTTAGGTGTAGGTTTAGGTTGTTATTTGAGATTTTTCTTATTACCTGAGGTAAGCTTGTGTTACTATAAACTTCCCTCTAGCACTGCTTTTGCTGAGTCTCATAGATTTTGGATCATTGTGTTTTCATGTTCATTTGTCTCCAGGTATTTTTTTTATTTCCTCTTTGATTTCTTCAGTGATCCATTGATGTTTAGTAGCATACTGTTTAGCCTCTTAGTGCTTGTATTATTTGCAGTTATTTTCTTGTAGTTGATTTCTAGTCTCATAGTACTGGGGTTAGAAAAGATGCTTGGAATGATTTCAATTTTTTTAAAAAAATTCCCAAGTCTTAATTTGTGGCCTAGCCTGTGATCTATCTTGGAGTATGTTTCATGAGCACTTGGAAAGAATGTATACTCTGCTGTTTTGGGATGGAATGTTCTATATATATATCTATTAAGTTCATCTGGTCTAATGTGTCCTTTAAGGCCTGTGTTTACTTATTGATTTTCTGTCTGTGTGACTTGTCCATTGATGTAAGTGGGATATCAAATTCCCCTACTATTATCGTTATTGTCTATTTCTTCCTTTATGTTTGTTAATATTTGATTTATGTATTTCGATGCTTCTATGTTGGGTGTATACATATTTACAATTGTTCTATCTTCTTCTTGGATTGATCATTATGTAGTGTCTTTCTTTGTCTCTTGCAACTATCTTTATTTCAAAGATTATTTCTTCTGATATAAGAATTGTTGCCCTGGTTTACTTTTGATATCATTTGTATGTTATATATTTTTCCATCCCCTCACTTTTAGTCTGTGTGTTTCTTTTCATCTGAAATGAGTATCTTGTAGGGAGCGTACATACATTTCTTGCTTTTGTATCTATTCAGCCACTCTGTCTTTTGATTAGTATATTTAGTCAATTACATTTAAAGTAACTACTGATATGTATTTTTTTTAATTGGGGTATAGTTGCTTTACAATGTTGTATTAGTTTCTACTGGACAGAGAAGTGAAGTAAAAAAAATGATATGTATGTTCTTATTGTCATTTTTAATTTGTTTTTGAAATTTTATGTAGGTCTTTTTTGTTCCTTTCTTCTTTTGTTCTCTTCTCTTGTGATTTGATGGCTATCTTTAGAATTATGTTTGGATTTCTTTTCTTTTTTGTGGTTGTGTATCTACTGTAGATTTTTAGTTTGAGGTTACCATGAGGTTTAAGTATAGCAATCTATATGGAGAAGTTCCTTAAATATTTCTTGTAAGGCTGGTTTGGTGGTTCTGAACTCTTTTAGGCTTTGCTTGTCTATAACGCTTTTAATTTCTACAAAAATCTGAATGAGCGCCTTGCTGGGTAGAGTATTCTTGGTTGTAGGTTTTTCTCTTACATCACTTTAAATATATCATGCCATTCCCTTATGGCCTGTAGAGTTTCTGCTGAAAAGTCAACTGATAGGTTCATGGGAGTTCCTTTGTATGAAATGTGTTGCTTTTCACTTTCTACTTTTAATATTTAATCCTATATGTGACTCTGTGTGCTTCCTGCACTTGGATGTCTATTTCTTTTCCCAGGTTAGGGACATTTTCATCTATTATGTCTTCAATGATGTTCTTAGCCCATTTCTCTCTCTTCTCCTTCCAGCCACCCTATAAGGGGAATATTAGTGCATTTGGTGTTGTCCTAGAGGTATTTTAAATTGTCTGTATTTCTTTCCATTTTTTTTTTCTGTTCAGCATCAGTGATTTCCCCTACTCTGTCTTCCAGCTTGCTGATCCATTCCTCTGTATCATTTAGTCTACTGTTGATTCCTTTTAGTGTATTTTTAAATTTTAGTTATTGTATTCTTCATCTCTATCAGTTGTTTCTTGTATTTTCTCTTTGTTAAAAACTTCTAACTTCTCACTCTGTACATCGATTTTTCTCTCAAGTTTTTTGATCTTTATCATCATACCCTGAATGCTTTCTCAGGTAGATTGCCTATCTCCACTTCACTTAGTTCTTCTTCTGCAGTTTATATCTTGTCCTTTCATTTGGAACATGTTCTTTTGTAGCCTAATTTTGCCTAAATTGTTCTTTTATTTTTATATATCTTGTAAGTTGTTTACATTTCCAGGTCTTGGAGAATTAGTCTTTTGTAGGAGACATTCTATGCATCCCAGTAGTGCACTCCCATCTCATCAACAGAGTATATGCTCTAGGCATTCCTTCTATGAGGACTGTATGGGTATGTCTCTTTTGGCAAGCAGACAGTGTGGAAGGTCTGATAGTCTTTGTTGGCTCCTGATACATTTGGTTGCCAGCTTCTGCCTTGTTCAGAGGCTACTGGCCGCTGGTTGACAGTACTGTTTCATGAGGTGGCTGATTATAGAACCCCAGGGGTTGCCTGGCAGCTGGTGAATGAAGCCAGATCCTGGAGCCATTGCCAGCCTACTTATGGTCATAGCCAAGTCCTGTGGTTTTGTTTCAGGCTCCAAGGTCCCAGGGCAGGTGTTGGATTGCTGGTGGGTGGGGATAGTTTCTGACACAATTGGCTGCATTGCCCAGGGTGTCTTGAAGCTTGTGTTGGCCTGCTAGTGGGAGGGGCCAGGGCTGGTCCCAGGGCAGGGTCTAGCCTGCTGGTGGGTGGGCTGCATCTGCAAACTACAAGACTATGTTTTTTCTTCTGGCTGGTGTCTGCCTGCTGGGAACCTTGAGCTGGGCCTAATGCTGGGACTGGGGCCCTGAGAATTCTGGGGTTCATGTCTGCCAACTGGTGAGCGCTGTTGAGTCCTGGGACCTCTGGCGAGAGGAACCTGTGGGTCTTGGGTTTGTATCTTCACACTGTTACTTGTGGCTGGGTCCCAGGCCATTTTGTGGGCAAAACTGTGTCCAGAGGTGGCTGTTGGCACATGGGGTGTTAAGGAAGCCTGTCTGCTGTTGGGTGGGTCTGTGTCCATGCCTAGTTCATTGTTTGTTCTGTGACATCCCAGCACTGGTACCTATAGAACATTGGACCAGGGCAAGGCTCGGTCCAATAAACTAGAGGGAAGATTCGAAAATGGTGCTTGCCAGCACCACAGTCCACATGGTAGAATGAGCTCCCAAAATGGCTGCTGCCAGTATCTATGTCCCCAGGGTGAGCTGCAGTTGCCTCTTACCTCTCTGGGAGAAATTCCAAGATCAGTATATAGGTCTGACCTCAGCTTTTATCAAATTACTGTTTCTGCCCTGGGTCCTGGACATGTGAGGTGTTGTCTTCACCCTTTAAAAGTGAAGTCTCTATTTCTCTAGCTCTCGGGGATTCCCCAAAGTAAGCCCCACTGGCATCAAAGCAAATGCTCTGGTGGCTTGCCTTCCCACTGCAGGACCTCCAGGTTGGGGAGCCTGATGTGAGGCTCTGTGCTCACACTCCTTTGGGACAACCTCTGCAGGTGTAATTATTCTCCCATTTGTGGATTGTCCACCTTGGGGTATGGGATTTGACTATCTAGCTACTCTGCACCTTCTGTGCATATCATGGTGTTTTTCTTCATATCTTTCATTGTAGAAGATATTTTCTGGTCTCTTCCACTCTTTTTCACAATGATAGCTCTGTAAATAGTTGTGATTTCGGTGTGCCTGTGAGTAGAGGTGAGCTCAGGGTCTTTCTACTTTGTCATCTTGTGCCTGACTACTCTACTTTTAGTCTGCTAAAATTGATCAGTGAATTCAGTGACAGCCTGTTCATGTCATTGTCAGGTTTCTTAGTATAGGGTGACGTGACATACCTCTGCTTAGAATTGTACCAGTTTGTACCAGTTTATGTCTGTTGTTCTTATATAATTAATAACAATGTATTTTCAGCCACAAAATGTCTGTTTAGATAATGAATTATCTATGAACCTCACATTTGATAATTTTATCATCTACTGATGACAATTATCTAAGTCAGTTATTCCATTAAGAATTGCATAATGATTTTCTAATTCTATCATTCTTTCTTAATTTACTAACTGGTATACTTCTATACAAAACACTTTCCTTCATCCATAGGACTTACGGGATACCCTGGAATACAACTGACTTTAGAATGGCAAGGTAAATGCTCAGTTCTTTCACTTCAGATGCCAATTTTCATAATATAGAATTGGTGCCCAGGCAATCTCTAATGGATGTCCAATATCCAGTGAGTTTTGGTTTGTTTCTCTCTTTTTAAAATATCATTGTGAATGCATGGATTTTTGCATATTAAAGTGTTTTGATAAATCATAGTTATTATCCTTTTTGTTGCTTAAATTGTCCCATCTTTGGATAGCAGAAGTTCATTCAAGCTGGCATATGTGTCATTTTGACAGTACCTCACTTTCATCTCATGGCTTTCTTATTTTATGGCACATGATGTTCCAGGCTTATCTTCTATATTACTTCTTTTAGATCTGAAATCACATATTTCAAGTACCGGAAGAGTAATTAAGCAGATAACCAAGAAGTGAGCTTCATGCAACTTCTCCCCTACTGTCCCAAAATATTTGCAGAAAATAGTGCTTAAGGAAAAAGAAAAAGCTGACCTTTGATTTATATCAGGACTTGCTAGTGACTACATATAAAGCTATATAGAAACAACAGAGTTACAAACAGAATAAAGATGGTCTGTGACTTCAAGAAGTTTATAAGTTAGAAGGAAAATCAGACTACATCCAGTAATTGTAGGTGGAGTTATTGTGTTATAACTATCCAGCATTGCAAAATTAGAAAATTCTTGCTTAATTCAATTGAATATAAATAGAATACATCAATGTTTTGATCCTCTACTAATTGACTTAATAATGATTTTTCCCTAAACATATGGTTTTGATATTTCCCCCTGGTGAATAACTTATTAGGAGATTTACAGTTGTAACTTCAGAATCAGCCCAAACTGACTCTATACTATTTCTAACAAGATATTGAGTTGTTTATTTTACCAAATCAACTTTGCTTGACCAAAACCCAACAAGACAAATACTGAGAGGCTGAGGTTCACAGCAGAGAAATGGTTTATTCATGAGACAGCTATGTGAGGAGACGGTCGAAAGCCTCCCCAAAGATGAAGGCATTGGGATAGTTATGGGATAAAGAGCAGGACGATCTGAGGTATGGGGCAAGACAATTGGACGAAATAAAAATTTGAAGTAATCAGTGTTCTGAGGAGGCTTCTCTGAGTTACACACTTCTTCAAAGAATGCATATTCAGAAAACGGTGACATTAATATGATCTGAAGGAGGAGTTTTTGGCCCTCTGGCATCAAATTGTTATCCATGTGACACTTGTACAGAATCAGTTGAATGGTAGTGATCTCAACCGGTTTGAACTGGGCAAGGCTAGCTCCAAGCACCATAAAGAACAACTTAAGTAAATTTTACTATAAGGACACATACATCAGAGGTATTATACATAGGGGGTAGTTAAAGGAGTCTTGTGATATATACTCTAAGCTATGTGAAGCTTGGATGCTATGCAGTTTGCAAGAACAATTACAACAATAATAGTCAGTGAAGACAGGTTATACAATATTATTTATCAAGCAAGTTATAGTCTAAGGAAGATAACAAATGACTGCACTCATTTTCATTTTTCAGAGACAGCAGAAAACAGCTGCAAGTCATGCAGCTGAAGCATGGGCAGAGGAGAAATTTTTTGACCTCCGCTAGCACCCAGAAACAAACTCCTTCTATGAATTAACCTCACTGTGGTCTTCTGACTCTGAAGATTAGAGACACTGTTCCCTCTGGTTTTTTGGTACATTCCAGATGACTGGGGAGTTTATGGAAGTGTCAGTACATCTGCCCCTGATGTGTAATGACCTTATAGGGACCACCTTTTAAAAAACACATCGGGGCTTCCCTGGTGGCGCAGTGGTTGAGTCCACCTGCCGATGCAGGGGACGCGGGTTCGTGCCTCTGTCCGGGAGGATCCCATTTGCCGCGGAGTGCCTGGGCCCATGAGCCATGGCCGCTGAGCCTGCACGTCCAGAGCCTGTGCTCCACAGCGGGAGAGGCCACAACAGTGAGAGGCCCGCGTACTGCAAAAAAAAAAAAAAAAAAAAAAAAAAAAAAAACCAACAACAAAAAAACACATCTTTTGGGGGCTTTCTTGTTCATGAGGAAGAAGTTGGCTCTGGCAGCTCATCCAGGGCATACTTCCCTAACTTTGTTGGCATCTGTGAGGGACATTTTCTGCAAACACCAAGTCAGAACTTAACCTTAGAGAGACTTCCTTTGCTGTGGCCACCTGGAGGAACACCATAAATGGGAAATGTAAATGGTATACCAAACAACAACCAATTGGAATGCATTTTCCAAATTGGGATTCTTGTAGTTATGAGCCTATGAAAAAGAAAAGATGATATTCTTTTGTAATACTGCCTGACCCCAATATCAGATGGAGTCAGGGGAAGAGTGGCCTGAGAAAATGTCCTTAAATTATAATATTATTTTAGAATTAGACCAGTTTTGTAAGAGAGAGAAAAAATGGGGTGAAATCCTATATGTATAATCATTTATGTCTTTGTATCAATACTTATGAAACTTCCTATACTTGCAAGTCCTTACTTAATTGGGAACTGATGAAAATCTCATCCGAACAAAGGCCAAGATGGCCAGGTCTCTCAGGAACTTTTATCTTACTTTTATCTAGACCATCTCCAATGTATGAGAATGAGGAAAAAAAGGGAGAAATGAGGCCTTTTTAAACTCAAGGGAGTAAAATTAACTTATATCAACTGTTATTTATAAACTACTGAGTTTTATATTGCAATAATTCATGACTAAGTTTTAAAATGAAGCTATAAGATTTCTGGTTGTGTCTGTTTATATGTCTGTGTGTGTAATATAGATATGATATATTTCTACCTCCGGATAGAATTACCAAAATTAATTTGTAAACAAGCTCTGTTTAACTGGCTTAAAGGAAAATAAGAACTGATATAAATTCTCAGATATATAAAAGAAATTAACCCAAATGAATTTCAGGTTCATGTGATCTGGGAAATATTCAGTAATAAATTAATATTTGCTACTAAACAGTTTAATTTTGTTGGTTAATTAATACAGACATGTCTTTAGACTCATTGATGTTAATAGTAACACTTTTATTGTACCTAGGTTTACTAGAAGTCAAATAAGTTCTCATTATTTCAGTTGCGAAATTTGTCAACAAGAAAATTGGGGACTTCCCTGGTGGGGCAGTGGTTAAGAATCAGCCTGCCAATGTACGGGACACGGGTTTGAGCCCTGGTCCAGGAAAATCCCACGTGCCATGGAGCAACTAAGCCTGTGCGCAACAACTACTGAGCCTGCATGCCACAACTACTGAAGCCCATGCACCTAGAGCCTGTTCTCCACAACAAGAGAAGCCACCAGAATGAGAAGCCTGCACACTGCAATGAAGAGTAGCTCCCACTAGCCACAACTAGAGAAAGGCTGCGAGCTGCAACAAAGACCCAATGCAGCCATAAATAAATAAATAAATAAATAAATAAATAAATAAATAAATAAATAAATAAAAATTTATTTTAAAAAAAGGAAAATTAACTTGGTGTGATGATATTTTCATAAGTAATTAAATAAATGTAACTGGGATAGAAGTTTTTAGGTGAACTCTCTAGGAATAACTGTTTCAGAAAAATCTACTTAAAAATAGTTTCTCCAGATGTTTGGTAAATTGAAATTTTAGAGGTTTGTTAAATTAAGCTAAATGATGAATTCATTGAATATTCAGTTCATTTCCAAATAAGATAAAATACTGGAACATTAATTGCTAAACAAGTTTATGTACTTTTGTAGTCTCTTACTAGAGGTAAAATAAAGATGCTTAGGTTTATTGGACATATGTCTTGTATCACATTAAAGAAAAAAATTATGCTGTGAAGAGATTGTATGTTTCTAGGAATTATAGAATATGTTCATAAGTTTACCATTCAGGAAATCCTGGTATGACAGTTCACAATTTCTTGCTTCTTGATTTTCACTAGAGTTTAAGGCTTTTGAGGGTTAAAAATTATAATACATATGTAATTAAAGCTACTAGAAATAAAAAGGGAAATTTTTCAGTCTGCAAGGAAACTATGATATGTGTTTTCAGTAAAAAAAAAAATGAGAGGTGGAAGTGCATTTTGTTAAGGAAAAGAAAGTAATTTTCATAAAATGTTATGTCTAAGTGAGAAAAAAAATAAAGGACAAACTAATATGGATGCAGCAAGTTTTGGAAGGTTTGTGGTAAAGGGACCTTGTGAAAGGAGTTTACATGGTTAGGACCAGCTAAGTTTAGATTGAATTTAGTTGAGTAAATAAATTTTGTTATTAAAGTAAGCTGGTGCAAACCTAGAATTTGGTTTTCTCTCCCCATGAAGAGGACAGAGTTTCCTTGGAATATTGATCTGATTTTGATAAAAGGTCATAAAAGTTTCTTTATCTTTTAAGTAATCTACTGTAACTTTCTGAATTTTCCTTTGAAATATTTTATTATCACTTGGTTAAGTGAATAAGTATTTTTTCACAGTGACCTATTATTTTATTTGACCAGGGTTTTAAAACTTTTTGATATTTTTGACAAACTTCCCCCAAATCAAATTCTAAATAGAGTGTTATTGATCTGGAAATAACTTTGAGGTTTTCCAGAAGACCCTTGGAACACCTCTAGAGATTTGTTTTCTCTCCTTGTCAAAGAAAGATATTACATTAATTAGGCTTATTTGGTATGTTAAGTTACATGGGAAGCATTGTCAAATGAGTGATAAAGTTTTTTAAGTTATATTGTATAGGTACATGTCATTAGTATAAAAGTTCTTGATGGGCTTCCCTAGTGGCACAGTGGTTAAAAATCCACCCGTCAATGCAGGGGACACGGGTTTGAGCCCTGGTCTTGGAAGATCCCACATGTTGCAGAGCAGCTAGGCCTGTGCACCACAACTACTGAGCCTGTGCTCCACAGCTCATGAGCCACAACTGCTGAGCCTATGTACCACAACTACTGGGGCCTGCATGCCTAGAGCCCGTGCTCTGCAACAGGAGAGGCCACTGCAATGAAGAGTAGCACCCACTTGCCCCAACTAGAGAAAGCTCACATGCAGTAATGAAGATCCAATGTAGTCAAAAATAAATAAATAAATAAATTTATTTTTAAAAAGTTATTGAAATTTCTAAAATTTGAATAGGTCCTGGTATAAAGTTACTTTATTTTAATACTTTATGTCACAAAAATAATCACATTTCTTTGTCAATTGCATTGCAATAAGGTCTTTAACAATGCTTTTTAAGTCTTTTGTCATTTATAGAGAGTTGTTGTCTTCTGATGCTATTGCAAAAAAAATCTTCATCTTAAGATTCCTAGAAATAACTTTTTGACAAGTATAGATTTTTGATAACTTTCATATCATACTGCTGAAACCTTTCCCTTTAAGCTAATTTTGACATACACCAACTTGTTTTTATTTTATTTTTTTGAATTTTATATTGGAGTACAGTTGATTTACAATGTTGTGTTAGTTCAGGTGTACAGCAAAGTGATTCAGTTATACATATGTGTGTGTTTGTGTGTGTGTGTGTGTGTGTTTATATATATTCTCTCTATTTTTTCCTGATTATTTTTCCATATAGGTTATTATAAAGTATTAAGTAGAGCTCTCTGTGCTATAAAGTAGATCCTTGTTGGTTATCTATTTTATATATAGTACTGTATATATCTTAATCACAGCCTCCTAATTTAACACTTCTCTCCACTTTTCCCCGTTGGTAACCATAAGTTTGTTTTCTATGTCTATGAGTCTGTTAATGTTTTGTAAATAAGTTCATTTGTATCTTTTTTTAATAGTCCATGTATAAGTGATATTATATAATATTTGTCTTTCTCTGTCTGACTTACTTCACTTAGTATGATAATCTCTAGGTCCATCCATGTTGCTTATAGCAACTTATTAAAGTGTATTTTGTGGATAGAATTGAAACATTTATCTTTTCTCTCTACTTGATCCCTCCAGAAACTGGAAAATCTTAGGTTTCCAGAAGCCTTATCGGGTGAATAAGGAAGGACACCTCTTGTCAGGTGCAGGAATCTCAAGACATTTTGGGAACTTGAGAAGAGAATAATTTACCCAAATCTATAGATATTACAGGTGGAATCTGATAGCAAACCCTTGTTATGGCTTTCCTGGTCTTGAGAGCCATTTTAAAAGCTCAACCTGAGATCTCTTTTGAAAAGTTCCAGCAAAGCCAAAATTAAAAGAGCTTACATAATCACTTATGTAAATAAACAGGCTGAAGTTATTAAGACCAGACATATTTTTCAAACAAATTAGTCTTAATTTGGCTATATTTGGTAAATGAATAATTTGAAGGAGAAAAATATCAAGTTTTAATAATATACCTTTGTGGATATTAAGTTCTAATATTGTTAATTGTCTTTGAGGTTTGGTTTTTACTGCTTAAGATTCACTTCCAATATGGCTTCTTGTTGCTATGTTGCATTATTGTAGAGGTCAATTAAATTATTAAAAGGATATTCTGAGTTTGTCTCTGAAGCTTACCACAGTAATCTATCTTTGGATGAAGATCAGGTAACCCATAACTGGCAACGAGGAAATGATGCATCCTGGAAAAGACGTCAGTCAAAGGACTCTCTCTCTCTCCATCCTAGGTGGAAAGACCTTAATCAGGTATTCTTAACTAAGTCATGCACATGGAAACTAAAAGGAATTTACTCTTGAATTCATATTTCCCACATAAAAGGGCCTCTGCACTGGACTGGTATATAGAAATGACTGTTGACTTCAAACTCACCTTAAAACCATATACAAACATGGGAGAAATGACACCCACACTAGGACAAGAAGAAGATGACAGCAGTGGTAGACTGCTGACCCAAGAATCTGAACCAGGCCTGTTAGCTCTCCTACTAATTATACTGCTTACCAAATCTTTCTCTCCCTATCAAAATTGAATATTATTGTTTTACTTCTAACTGTACTTTTGACCCTAAGTTCAGGAGGGAAAGAAATTCTCTAGTGAAATTGTCACAAAGTATAAATATACTCATGACATGTTTTACTGCTTGTTTTAAGTCTATTGCTGAAAGAACACATAGAATTTTTGTTTGACAATTGGATGTAATTAATGTAAAACCTAAAAACTGTTTTCCTATCAGCATACCTCTTTGCTTGTTCATTATGTCTGATTAGTTTTCCTCCAGTGGATAACTAGGCAAATCTATCTATCATCTATCTATCTACCTATCTATCTAACAAAAAAAAGTGGCCTAGCACCCAGGGACATGATGGACACAGGGCATTCAGTAACAACTCTGGTATTGAGGGGCAAATATTTTGTTTATCAGTGCATTCTATCAAAAGGTTTGCAGTCAAAAGGAGGAAAGCATGGGGTAAATCTTCATGTATCAGGGTACAGGGAAGCCATTCTGCCTTATTCATGATTTAACATATATTTTATGATGTTTTGTAGCCTGTCAAACATACATTGTGCATCTGCTTTAACGGTTAAAGAAATAAATGCATTTAAATATCAAAAGAGGAAAGTTTTACTGAACTCTGTCCACCACAGAAACAGTCACCTCTACCCACCACCAGTCCCTCCCATCAGGAAACTTGCACAAGCATCTTAGATAGCTTCATCCACCAGAGGGCAGACAGCAGAAGCAAGAAGAACTACAATCCTGCAGCCTGTGGAACAAAAAACACATTCACAGAAAGATAGACAAGATGAAAAGGCAGAAGGCTATGTACCAGATGAAGGAACAAGACAAACTCCCAGAAAAAAAACTAAATAAAGTGGATATAGGCAACTGTCCAAAAAAAAAAAAAAATTCAGAATAATGATAGTGAAGATGATCCAGGACCTCGGAAAAAGAATGGAGGCAAAGATCAAGAAGATGCAATAAATGTTTAACAAAGATCTAGAAGAATTAAAGAACAAACAAACAGGGATGAACAATAAAACAACTGAAATGAAAACTACACTAGAAGGAATCAATAGCAGAATAACTGAGGCAGAAGAACGGATAAGTGACCTGGAAGACAGAATTGTGGAATTCACTGCTGCAGAACAGAATAAAAAATAATAATAATAATAATGTAAAGAAATGAAGACAGCCTAAGAGACTGCTGGGACAACATTAAACACAATAACATTCACATTATAGGGATCCCAGAGGAGAAGAGAGAGAGAAAGAACTCAAGAAAATATTTGAAGTGATTATAGTCGAAAACTTCCATAACATGGGAAAGGAAATAGCCACCCAAGTCCGGGAAGCACAGACAGTCCCATACAGGATAAACCCAAGGGGAAACATGCTGAGAAATATAGTAATAGAATTGGCAAAAATTAAACACAAAGAAAAGTATTGAAAGCAGCAAGGGGAAAATGACAAATAACAGGCAAGGGAACTCGCATAAGGTTAACAGCTGATTTCTCAGCAGAAACTCTACAAGCCAGAAGGGAGTGGCATGATATACTTAAAATGATGAAAGGGAAGAACCTACAACCAAGATTACTCTACCCAGAAAGGATCTCATTCAGATTTGATGGAGAAATTGAAAGCTTTAAGTAAAGCAAAAGCTAAGAGAATTCAGCACCACCAAATCAGCTCTACAACAAATGCTAAAGGAGCTTCTCTAAGTGGGAAATACAAGAGAAGAAAAGGACTTACAAAAACAAACCCAAAACAATTAAGAAAATGGTCATAAGAACATAAATATCAATAATTACCTTAAACATCAATGGATTAAATGCTCCAAACAAAAGACACAGGCTTGCTGAATGGATAAAAAAACAAGACTAATATATGTACTATCTCCAGGAGACCCACTTCAAATCTAGGGACACATACAGACTGAAAGTGAGGGGATGGAAAAAGATATTCCATGCAAATGGAAATAAAGCTGGAGTAGCAATACTCATATCAGATAAAATAGACATTAAAATAAAGAATGTTACAAGAGACAAGGAAGGACACTACATAATGATCAAGGAATCAATCCAAGAAGAAGATATAAAAATTATAAATATATATGTACCCAACATAGAAGCACCTCAACACATAAGGCAACTGCTAACAGCTATAAAAGAGGAAATCGACAGTAACACAATAATAGTGGGGGACTTTAACACCTCACTTAAACAATGGACAGATCATCCAAACAGAAAATTAATAAGGAAACAGAAGCTTTAAATGAAACAATAGACCAGAAAGATTTAATTGATATTTATAGGACATTCCATTCAGAGGCAGCAGATTAAACTTTTTTCTCAAGTGCCAATGGAATATTTTCCAAGATAGATTACATATTGGGTCACAAATCAAGTCTCAGTAAATTTAAGAAAATTGAAATCATATCAAGCATCTTTTCTGACCACAATGCTATGAGATTAGAAATCAATCACATGGGAAAAAAACGTAAAAAACAAAAACACATGGAAGCTAAACAATACATTACTAAATAACTAAGAGATCACTGAAGAAATCAAAGAGGAAATCAAAAAATACCTAGAGACAAATGACAATGAAAACACGATGATCCAAAACCTATGGGATGTAGCAAAAGCAGTTGTAACAGGGAAGTTTAAAGCTATACAAGCCTATGTCAAGAAATAAGAAAAATCTCAAATAACCAATCTAACCTTACACTTAAGGGAACTAGAGAAAGAAGAGCAAACAATACCCAAAGTTAGCAGAAGGAGAGAAATCATAAAGATCAGAGCAGAAATAAAAGAAATAAAACAAAGAAAACAATAGCAAAGATCAATAAAACTAAAAGTTGGTTGTTTGAGAAGATAAACAAAATTGATCAACCATTAGCCAGACCCATCAAGAAAAACAGGGAGAGGGCTCAAATCAATACTATTAGAAATGAAAAAGGAGAAGTGACAACAGACACCGCAGAAATACAAAGCATCCTAAGAGACTACTACAAGCACCTGTATGCCAATAAAATGGAAAACCTGGAAGAAATGGACAAATTCTTAGAAAGGTATAACCTTCCAAGACTGAACCAGGAAGAAATCGAAAATATGAACAGATAATCACAAGTAATGAAATTGAAACTGTGATTAAAAATCTTCTGACAAACACAAGTCCAGGACCAGATGTCTTCACAGGTGAATTCTATCAAACATTTAGAGAAGAGCTAATACCCATCCTTCTCAAACTCTTCCAAAAAATTGCAGAGGAATGAACACTCCCAAACTCACTCTATGAGGCCACCAACATGCTGATACCAAAACCAGACAAAGACACTACAAAAAATGAAAATTACAGACCAGTATCACTGATGAATATAGATGCAAAACTCCTCAACAAAATACTAACAACAAGAATCCAACAACACATTAGAAGGATCATAACCATGATCAAGTGGGATTTATCCCAGGGATGCAAGGATTCTTTAATATATGCAAAGCAACCAATGTGATACACGATATTAACAAAGTGAAGAATAAAAACCATATGATCATCTCAATAGATGTAGGAAAAGCTTTTGACAAAATTCAACACCCATTTATGATAAAAACTCTCCAGAAAGTGGGCATAGAGGGAAGCTACCTCAACATAATGAAGGCCATATATGACAAACCCACAGCAAACATCATGCTCAATGGTGAAAAACTGAAAGCATTTCCTCTAAGATCAGGAACAAGACAAGGATATCGACTCTCATCACTGTTATTCAACATAGTTTTGGAAGTCCTAGCCACAGCAATCAGAGAGGAAAATTAAATAAAAGGAATACAAATTGGAAAAGAAGTAAAACTGTCACTGTTTGCAGAGGACGTGATACAATACATAGAGAATCATAAAGATGCCACCAGAAAACTACTAGAGCTAATCAATGAATTTGGCAAAGTTGCAGGATACTAAATTAATGCACAAAAATTTCTTCCATTTCTATACACTAATGATAAAAAATCTGAAAGTGAAATTGAAGAAACACTCCCATTTACCACTGCATCAAAAAGAAAAAAATACCTAGGAATAAACCTACCTAAGGAGACAAAAGACCTGTATGCAAAAAAACTATAAGACACTGATGAAAGAAACTAAAGATGATAAAAATAGATGGAGAGATATACCATGTTCTTGGATTGGAAAAATCAACATTGCGCAAATGACTATATACACAAAGCAATCTACAGATTCAATGTAATCCTTATCAAATTACCAATGGCATTTTTTATGGAACTAGAACAAAAAATCTTAAAATTTATATGGAGACACAAAAGACCCAGAATAGCCAAAGCAGTCTTGAGGGGAAAAAACAGAGCTGGAGGAATCAGACTCCCTGACTTCAGACTATACTACAAAGCTACAGTAATCAAGACAATGTAGTACTGGAACAAAAACAGAAATATAGATCAATGGAACATGATAGAAACACCAGAAATAAACCCACGCACCTGTGGTCAACTAATCTATGAGAAAGGAGTCAAGGAAATACAATGGAGAAAAGACAGTCTCTTCAATAAGTGGTGCTGAGAAAACTGGACAGCTACATGTGAACGAATAAAATTAGAACACTCCCTCACACCATACACAAAAATAAACTCAAAATGGATTGGAGACCTAAATGTAAGACCAGACACTAAAAAACTCTTAGAGGAAAACATAGGAAGGACACTCTTTGACATAAATCACAGCAAGATCTTTTTTGATCCACCTCCTAGAGTAAAGGAAATAAAAACAAAAATAAACAACTGGGACCTAATGAAACTTAAAAGCTTTTGCATAGCAAAGGAAACCATAATCAAGGTGAAAAGACAACCCTCAGAATGGGAGAAAATATTTGCAAATGAATCAACAGATAAAGGATTAATCTCCAAAATATATAAACAGCTCGTGCAGCTCAATATTGAAAAAGCAAACAACCCAATCCAAAAATGGGTAGAAGACCTAAATAGACATTTCTCCAAAGAAGACATACAGATGGATAAGAAGCACATGAAAAGCTGCTCAACATCACTAATTATTAGAGAAATGCAAATCAAAACTACAATGAGGTATCACCTCCCACCAGTTAGAATGGGCATCATCAGAAAAGCTACAAACAACAAATGCTGGTGAGGGTGTGGAGAAAAGGGAACCCTCTTGCACTGTTGGTGGGAATGTAAATTGATACAGCCACTATGGAGAACAGTATGGAGGTTCCTTAAAATACTAAAAATAGAATTACCATATTACACAGCAATCCCACTACTGGGCATACACCCAAAGAAAACCATAATTCAAAAAGACTCATGCACCCCAATGTTCACTGCAGCACTATTTACAATAGCTAGGTCATGGAAGCAACTTTAATGCCCATTGACAGATGAATGAATAAAGAAGTTGTGGTACATATATACAATGGAATATTACTCAGACATAAAAAGCAATGAAATTGGGTCATTTGTAGAGACGTGGTTGGATTTAGAGACTGTCATACGGAGTGAAGTAAGTCAGAAAGAGAAAAACAAATATCTTATATTAAGGCATATATGTGGAACCTAGAAAAATGGTACAGATGAACCAGTTTGCAAGGCAGAAATTTAGACACAGATGTAGAGAACAAACGTATGGACACCAAGGGGAGAAAGTGGCGGGTGGTGGTGTGATGAATTGGGAGATCGGGTTTGACATGTATACACTGATGTGTATAAACTGGATGACTAATAAGAACCTGCTGTATAAAAAAATACATAAAAGAAAAATATAAAAATAAAAATGGGAGGACGGGGCAGGGTGAGTGGGGCTGGCAGCCCTTTGGGCCCTCCCTCAGCCCTGGAAAGTGTGGCTGCCCCGGGGGCATGGCTTGGCCCCTGGCGCTTTGGCAGTACAGTGAGGGAATGAGGAGAAAAACAAACAGCTGTCTCCACCCAGCCCCAGAGCATACTCGCTTCTCTGTTTGGGCTTTCAAAAATCTCAAGGCAACTTGCAAGCCAAGTATTTGGAGTTCATTGGCATCACAACTTGAGTTCCAGCCATGACAGAGACATGTCCTAGCAGTGTGACCTTGGGTATTTAAACTGGCCAAAAACAACTTCAGACCTATATAATGTAACAGAGAAGGTCATTAAGCAGTAGAAGTGTGGAGCATATTAAGCAAGATGAACATCTCCAGAAGCAGTTGTGGAAGTTCTAGTTCTGCTGATGTATCTAATAACTTTAAGGATCTTTGGACAAAACGAAAGGAGTACAATGATAAAGAAGTAAAAAATTTACAATAAAAGTAAACAAACTGAAAAAGCGATGCAGACTAGAAGAATTCTTCACCAAAAATCAACAGCTGAGAGAGCAAGAGAAAATCCTCTATGAAACCATTAAAGTTTTAGAAGACCTATTAAGAGCAGGATTATGTGATCACTGTGCTGTAACCAAAGATCATATGTGGAAGAAACAGCAAGAGTTTGAAAATATTCCACAGCAGAATCTTAAACTTATCACAGAGCTTGTGAATGAAAAGACTACTCTACAGGAAGAAAATAAACAGCTTTCTGAACAGCTGCAGCAGAAAATTGAGTATGATCAACAGCATCAAGCAACTGATCTTGAATCTGAGGAAGATGTTATTCCAGATTCACCATAAGAACCTTTTCATCTTCTGGTGCTAACTGACTACGAAGAAAGGAGAAATTCCTTGTCTAATATGTAGAACAAACACATACTAAATTGGAGCACTCTGGGTGTACACATAAAATGAGAAAAGTCCCAAAGTCTTCACCTCATCTATGACATAAAGCTAATGAAAGTGAAATTCTAGTGGCTGACACTTGTGATCAGAGTCAAGCTCCAATGGCTAAAACACATGGAAAAAGCAGTTATCCTCCTGATAATTTAGCTATAATTGTTGCTGAAACACTTGGACTTAGTGTTCAAGACAAATCTGAATCTCGAGGCCCTAGGAGCCCTCTTGGTGATGAGATTTACCACTGTCAGGAAGGAGACCACAAAAAACAACACTTTGAGGAATCTAGAAGAAATAGTGAAGATAGTTTAAGATTTTCATATTCTAATTCAAAGACTCCTCCTCAAGAAGAATTGACTAGTCGAGTATGATCTCTTCTATTTGGAGCTACCTCTAATGTGAAAAGTAGTTTAGGTTTGAGTATAAGTTTGTCCCCATCTCTTTTAGAAACTGAGGGGGAGGAAATCTGAAAACAGTGCCTTTCAGCAACACTTCTAATTCTGGATCAGAGAAACCTATATCAAAATCTGAAGATGGTGGCCTTTTCACACATCATAATCTTGGGGCTGAAGTGAACAAGATCACTAACCAGTCATCTTCTAATAAGCAGATGCTTGTAAATAAAAATGCAAGTGAATCCATAAATGAACAGGATAGTATTGATCACATTAAAGATACTGTTACTGATAAAGATAAACATGTGGTACCCCTGAAATCTTTGGGAAGCAGAACCAAATGGAAGAAAATTGAGGAAGAAAGTGAAGATGAAGTAAGCTGTCCCCAAGCCTCCTTTGATAAAGAAAATGCCTTTTTCTTTTCCACTGGATAGTCATTCTTCCATGAATGGAGACTATGTAATGGGTAAACTTCTGGATCTGATTGATTTTCAGCTATTCAGTGTCAAGAGAAAAGCCAAGGAAGTGAGAACTCTAAAATCAGATTTAAGCAAGTGACTCTCTATGAGGCTTTGAAGCCCGTTCCAAAGGGCTCTTCCTCAAGACATAAGGCCTTGAGTAGGAGCTGTGGGTTAATCAAAGATTCCCCAGAAGAGCTCTGTTTACAGGAGCCCCTTTTGCAGTCCTTGAGTAAATCTTCAGAAAATAAAACACTGTTACGAATAAAGGAAGAAAATCCTATATTTAAAATCCATTTACGTCCATGTAAAGGCTTGGAGACAGAGAATATTTTTCATGATGTGAAGGGTGCTGGTTCTCATGAGCCTATAAACATAAAAACCAGGTCAGTCCATGGAACATGTTAACTTGCATCAGTTCTTCAGTTAAATCCATGTAGAATTGCTAAAACAAAGTCTCTACAAAACAATGAAGATGTATCCATTGAAAACATCCAGTGAAGTATAGCTCCAGGAGCAAACTTTTCTCAGTGTAAAATGTATATTACTGTAATAGATATGAAGGATGGCAGTCAGTCAAGATTAGCAGGAGAAGAGGTGGTGGACATGGACTTTGTGTTGGTTAGTGAAACTATGCTTTTAAAAATGAAGAAGCAAGAGCAGAAGGGAGAAAAATGTTCAAATAGAGAAAGAAAAATGAATGATAGCTTGGAAGATATATTTGATTGGACTACACATGAAGAATATGAATCCTGTTTGGCAGATAGCTTCCCCCAAGTAGCAGATGAAGAGAAGGAGCTGTCAACTACTACAAAAACAAAAACAAAAACAAAAACTCTTCTGGTGATGAACAAGATAAAGTCAAACAGAAAGAATTTATGCAACATATTTTGAAGATAGAGAGAGACTAGCTTATGAAATTTTCCTCATATTGAGGAATAAAGAAGAAAATTGCTTGGACACACATGTAAGGAATGTGAAATTTATTATGCAGATTTTCCAACAGAAGAAAAAGAAAAGAAGTTGGCTTCCTGCTCAAGATTTCACCTCATTCCAGCCAACACACCAGAGAATTTCTGGGAAGTTGGTTTTCCTTCCACTCAGAGTTGTATGGAAAAAGGTTACATTAAAGAAAATCTTGACCCTTGTCCTTGTACAAAAAGACGGTAGCCTTACCATGCAATATTTTCTCCAAAAGGCAAAGAGCAGAAGGCATAAATGTTGAAGCAAAAACAGGAGAGGGGACAATTTTATTTTTAGTTATTTATAGTTAAAGTTGGTATTAAACATTGAATTTTTTGATCTTCTGTAAGCTAATTTATAAATGATTTTTCTATTGAAAATGTTTTCAAATGGCATTTACCCATCCCATAGACAACTATTTAAAAATGTGGATAAGTTTATGTTGTATTCTCTTGCTTTTGCACCTTTAAATAATAAGGTGCTTTCATTTTGCAATCTAACTTGAGTTGTTCGTTACTTTATTTTGGTAATACCTAATTACAATTTTGAATATAAAAAACAATGAATAAATACAAATCAAAATGAAGTAACTGTGATTCAGGCATTCAAAATAGAGCTGGGGTGGCCATCATGGATGTGGTTTGAGACACATTCCTATATTATGGAGAACTTGAATTTTCTGAACTGTGTCAGACTCAAGGATCATCTCTTCTCAAAACAATATCTGCTAGCAGCTGCCAGCTGCAAACTTATGGTCCCAAAGTCTCCCCTTATAATTATGATTTTTTTATCTTATTTTAGAAATAGTAGCTAATGATTCAGCTCAAGCCATAGCCTCCCAGCAGAGGGCTCCAGATTCTTGAGACAAAATAATATTTGACAATAGCATTGCTTTAGATTATATTTTAGCAGAAAAAGGAGGTATATATGTAGTTGCCAGTATCTCCTATTGTGTATATATTAATATCACATCAGAGGTTGAAACCAACTTATATAAAAATTGGACAGTAGGCTACTTGGCTCCAAAAAAGTGTCATCACAAGAGCCTGGATTTGATCTCTTAGGAAATATTTCTCATGGAACCCATTAGGAATAAAGTCTATATTAGAGGGATTACCTAAACTAAGTGTCAATGATTTGTGCTTGCTAAGATTTATCCTTCTTGTCAAGCTCTGTATTTGTTGTTTGTCTCATATCTTTAAGCCCCCACACCCCAACCCATATGACATTCATTGAACATAGAAGTCCAGACCCAAAGCCTTGGCCTCACCTTAGGACTCATGAGAATGTGAAACAATTTTATTCCACAAACCCAGACCTTTATCCCATATAAGCAAGAAGAAGCTAGAGTGGGTCATCACCCACTATCCCTCAAGACTGAGGAATGAAAAGGGAGAGTTTGTACCCCAGCTGAAAATGGCCCTATCTTATTCTTAACAGAATACTGAGTTGTTTTTCAAAAGAAACAGAACAAAACTGCAAGTCATACAGCCATAGTATTGGTGTTTATGTGTGTTGGACAACAATCCCTTTGCTGAGTAACACAGTCTTCTCTTTAATCAGATGAGAAAATGTACATATTCACTCCCTTCCTTATGATTTTTATAACTTGTATAAATATATACAAAGAAGTTACCAGTTCACACAGAAGATGTCAGAGGTCCCAATCTACTTAGAAAAATAAACAACTGTGTTTCAATTCTCATAAACATTACAATGGCAGGAATTTTACCCACCACTCTTCTCCCTCTGAGAGTGAGTCCAAAACCTCAGAAAAAAATTTTCAGGGATTATTAATTTTTAACATTTAGAAAAACAAGAAAATAGTTCCTTCCCCAGTAAATCTTCAGTCTTAATGACCTAGATCTTTGCAGATTCCAAGGTCTTTGTGTTATGGTGGGGAAAATCTTCTAAGTAGCAAGGAATGACTTCAGCTTGTTAAGAGTTAAAACATGCTCTTATGTTTGCCACTTGAATATCAGACTCTGAGCACTGGACTCCCCATTAAGTACTTATTTATGTAACAGTAAACATTAAGTTTGTTTAATGTTCTGGAAAACCTTAATTTCAATTATTTGAAACTGTGTTCTGACAAAACTGAATCATGTGTCCTGATTTAATCTGAAAAAGTAGTCATTTAATGGTTAACTGAATGAGAGAAAAGTGTTTTCTCTTTCATATGCTGGTTTTTAATTGATGAGAAATACTCATTAAAACAACTAAACTTAGAATTAAGAAATTTTTAATAGAAAGAATGAATTTATGTAATTCAATACTTTACTAAGTATTTGGTTTAAATCATAATCTTTTTTTGCCTTTTCTTGGTAAACAAGGAAGGAATTATTTGCTATTGAAATCTGTGTCCTTCTTTCCAAGCTCTCTTTCTCGGAAATTCTCTCAAATTTGCATTAAGTAAGAGAAACAAAAAATAAACAAAGAAAACATTTTAAATCCATATTTTTTTCTTAGCTGTATTACCAAAGCACTTGTCTTTTGAAAAGGAAATTGAGATAAATACACTTTATTTTTTTTAAGTTAAAAAATTTGCATGGCTTTTGTGTAAGTCCAGTATTAAAATTCTGACTGTGTACTAGCTCTAAGATCTTGAAATAGGTATATAAACTCTCTTAGTTTCTTTAACTATAGAGATTTTTTCTTTCAAAGCTGGCAAGTCATGACTATCTCCATAAAGATTGGTGTCTTTCTCTTCTTTTAACTTTTTATACAACAAGAAATCCAAATTTAGTGGTTTCTGTAGCAATGAGCAATTTTGACCAGTTTGTTGCAGATTAAAATGTATGCCCAAAAACATTTCTTTCTCTCTTTTCCTTTTTTTTTTTTTTTTTTGGCTGCACTGGGTCTTCATTGCTGCATGAGGGCTTTCTCTAATTGTGGCAAGTGGTGGTTACTCTTCGGTGCGGTGCACGGACTTCTCACTGTGGTGGCTTCTCTTGTTGCAGAGCATGGGCTCTAGGTGTGTGAGCTTCAGTAGTTGCCGTATGCAGGCTCAGTAGTTGCAACAAGTGGGTTCTAGGATGCACAGGCTTCAGTAGTTGTGGCACATGGGCTCAGTAGTTGTAGCTCATGGGCTCTAAAACACAGGCTCAGTAGTTGTGGTGCACGGGTTTAGTTACTCTGCGGCATGTGGGATCTTCCCAGACCAGGGACTGAACACGTGTCCCCTGCATTGGCAGGCAGATTCTTAACAACTGTGCCACCAGGGAAATCCCTGAAAAATATTTCTTAAAAGCATCTTTTTTCCCCCAGAATTTTATTTAGAACAAATATTTGAGTAGGCTTAATAACATAATTTAAACATGCATGGGTTGGTCCTTAAAACATAAAAGTGCAATATGGGGAGTTTAGTGCTAATTTTTAAAATAGGAGTTCCAAAATTGCTTTGAGTAATGACAGCATTATTTAAAAGATAGAATTTTTCAGAATTAGATTTGAAATATTTCTGTTTAATATTCACTTGAAGGATGAAGTTTGAATGTTTTTATACCCCATAAATGTGGAGAGCCTAACTCTCATTCAAATTAGTTCCTAAAGTTTTTGACATTTTTTTATCTTGTGAATAAGGGAAAATATATATAATTAATTACTTTATTAATGCAAAATTCTTCTGTAAATAATGTGAATTTTGGTGTAGCAGAAGGTAGCATCACTGAGTGAAAATAATATAAATTATGGAGCTAGCAGCCCTGCAATTTGATCCTATTTTCCCACTTACTGGTTTTAGTATCTGTTTCTTCATATTTTTTAATTGAGGAATATAGTTATTCTCTATACTGGATGCTTTCCTTTCTTAACTGTTTAACATCTAGCTGCTCTTCTATTTGGGAATACTCATTTGTGGCAGGATGTGCCCCATCTTTCAGCCCTTGAGAAGCAGAGACTTGAAACGTGACTTAGACTCAGCTAACCAGACACCCTGGAGAACGACTTTTTATCTTGATCAAGGAACTCAAAGGAAAAAGGTTGGTTATAATTTATTCACAGTGACATTGTCCTCATTGTCCTGGGGCAGAATGTACCTACTTCTTGGCCTCTGGACACACATCTCTTTGTTATTTATCATTGCCCAAGCTGACCTTCAGGTGTTCATCAGCTGTGAGCCGCCAATGTCATCCTGCAATAGATTCCTGCTCTTCTAAGACAACCAGGGTCAATTCCCGTTGCTTGAAAACAAATGCCCTGAGTGACACACCTATTGCAGTAGGTTGAATAATGGCTATCCAAAGATATCAAGTCCTAATTCCTGGAACTTGCAAATATTACCTTATTTGGGGAAAAAAAAAGTCTTTGTACATGCAACTAAGTTAAGGATTTTGAGAGGAAGTGATCACAAGTGTCCTTATAGGAGAGAGGCAGAGAAAGTCACACACAGGAGAGATGGTCATGTGAAGACAGGCAGAGGTTGGAATGATGCAGCCAAGGAATGATGAAGGTAAAAGAGGTCAAGAATGGAATCTCCCATAGAACTTCTGGAATTGTTACCCTACCACCATGTTGATACTGAATTTCTTACCTACAGAACTGTAAAAGAATTTCCATTTTTTTTAAGCTTAAACTTTTAATGTTGATGTTATATAACTGTACACAGATAGACTAAGATCCAAATCAAAGTGTCTGGCTCCAAAGACAAAAGTTATTTTAACTTTAAATTTTAGTCCTTCTAATCTAGCAATGATGTTAAAATCTGGAAGTTGGGGAAGAAATAGGTAATTAAATTAAAGAGTTGATCTAAGAAGATAGGATTTTTGAAATCTCTGTCTTTTGAGACTTTTGATAAAGGATGGCAGTTTGAACATGTATGTTTTTTTCATTTCTTTCCTGAAGTATCACTAAAATGGTGGTAAATAAATATAAAAACTATAAATCTTACAGACCAAGGATAGGAGAAAACAGTGGGTATAATTTTTTTGGAGTATGAAAACCATATTTTTAACAATAACTGATTTGGATGAATAAAATAAAACCTAAATGATTGGGGATAGGGTGCAGCCTGGGATGGGGGAACAGGGATAAAATGGAAGAATGGAACCCAAAGGAATTTATGCAAACCATAGAACGTAGAAAGGCCTAGGAAGTGGTGTTCCTAGGTATCTCTTAAGATTATAGTTTGAAATTGACTGAAACAGTTGGAACTCCAATTTTTTTCCTTCTATCAATGGTGCTTCATCTCCATCCTGCAAGAAAATGGAATTTTACTACATAGAGAAAGTGAACCTGGGGGGTAACTGACTCAAGGAAACCAAACACAGAAATAGTTGTAAATAAGGATGAGGACAATATTGAAAACAAGGAGATTATGTTGATTTTTTTCACACAGAATAACAATAAATTTACCATTTCCTCATACTTTAAGATTCCAGAATGCAGACATTTCAATTCTCAGTATTGGATGGGGTGGAATAGTCCAAGTAAAGATAAATATATTGGTAGCTTGGGTAGTGAAAATATGGGGGATTTCATTTACATATATTTTCTCAACAAAATATAAATGAGGCAAGGTCATCAAGTAAAAGTGAAAGGGATGGATCAAGGTTATAAAGTTTGAGGAGGAAAAAAGTGTGAAATAGTCATTTGAAGAGTGGAAATTAGAACATGGGAGTAAAAAATAGAAGCTGATCCTAGTGACAAAGTGGTAGATCAATAAATAAAAAGTCTCTATGGTGGTTCCCAGATCTTGGTTTCTGATTTCCATTCCCCAGTAAAAGGAACCAGGGCACCTTGGAGGAATAGTTAATTCTAGGACTAGGCAAGAAATATACAAGATGAGCCTTGAGTATCTCGTAGTGTTAGAAAGTAAGAAAGTACTAAAAGAGAAAATAAAATAATGGGAATTATATCAAAGGGACACATAAGCCAACTGAAAGATCTTCTTTAGCCAAAGCTGGAACAGTTTCACCAACAAAATAAATATGTAGCTTTGAATTATAAAATGAATATAAAATAAGTATCCCTGGGTTTATACTGGGTTTATAATGATTGATTGAATAAGTTAAAAGAAATAATTAAATAGATTAATTAACTAATAAGAAAAAGAGAATCTCCAGTGCAAAAGAATTCCAAATAATTTATATAGATACTCTGTGTTCAAGGAGATGGAGTATAATTCCTTACTCCTTAAGTGTGGGCTGGACAGAGTTAACACTCTTCCAAAAACTGCAGTATGGGAAAAGGGAAAAAGTTACTTTACATTAGAGAAAACTAACAAACACTACTTTACGTAGATGATCAAGGTTGACATCAACAGCAATGTCATGTTAATAATATATACATATTACATATATACATGTATTGATATGATGTGATGAGAATAGTTCTTTACCTCTGTGGCCTTCCTCCACAAAAAACATAACCTTAGTTTAATCATTAAGAAAACATCAAACAAATTACTTTCTACAAAATATTAGACCGGGGCTTCCCTGGTGGCTCAGTGGTTGAGAGTCTGCCTGCCGATGCAGGGGACATGGGTTCATGCCCCGGTCCGGGAAGATCCCACATGCCGCAGAGCGGCTGGGCCCGTGAGCCATGGCCGCTGAGCCTGCGTGTCAGGAGCCTGTGCTCCGCAATGGGAGAAGCCACAACGGTGAGAGGCCCGCATACCACACACACACAAAATATATATATATATTAGACCAGCACTCCTCAAAATTTTCAAGGAAAGTTTGAGAAACTGTCACAGCCAAAAGTACCCTAAGTAGACACCCCTGTATGGAATCCTGAAGCAGAAAACAAATTAGGTAAAAACTAAGGAAATCTGAACAAAGTATAGACAGTAGTTAATAATAATATATCAATATCGGTTCATTAATTGTGACAAATATACTATACTAATACAGGAATTTAGGGAAAACCGGGTGTGGGGGATATGAGAACTCTTTGTACTCTTCTCACAATTTTTCTGTAAATCTAAAGTATTTTAACATTTAAAAGTCTATTTAAAAACAAATACAAAAGGCAAAATTAAAAGAGGCCGAGAGAGTGAATAATTGCTGGAATGGGACCAAAAATTTAGGTAAACTGAAGGACAGGCAGTGGTATTCAGAGAAGTCAATATTTTAGAGGTGATATATGGTTTGGGGATGATAATATCAAGAATATGAACCAGAAAGGGTGCCTTAAATGGGGGTTACTGAGGACCAGAAAGATCAAAAAGTAAGAGGCTAATAAAAATTTTAAAATGCTCTCAGAATTAAAGCTGTCTACATGGTTTCAAGAATAATGGTGGAAAAGACTGTGGGTCATTCTGGTTCACTTCAATATAATCTCAGAAAAGCTCTTTGTCTTCAGCACACATTCTATTAAGGTGAGCACTTAATCCTGAATGGAATGCTAATTCCAAATTAAAACTCATTCATAAGCAATAGTGAACCATTTCTTAAAGTAACTTCAGTCAGTTTTCAAAGGAGTGGACAGAATTTATTTTCACCGGAGTAACTGATCATCAAAAATAGCAGTGAAGTCAGCTATATTTCTCCATATGTTATGCTTAAACAGGAGCATATGTTGGTGCTTGATATTCAGTCAGCATTTTGTAATGTGTTGACAAATTCAAGCTCTAGTGCTCCAGAGAAAATAAGATGTTTTGGGTAATTGTTTATAGAGGTAGAGTCATAGCAGTTAAAGGGCCCTTTAGGGCTTCTCTGGTGGCGCAGTGGTTGAGAGACGTCCACCTGCCGATGCAGGGGACACGGGTTCGTGCCCCAGTCTGGGAGGATCCCACATGCCGCGGAGCGGCTAGGCCCGTGAGCCATGGCCGCTGAGCCTGCGCATCCGGAACCTGTGCTCCGCAACGGGAGAGGCCACAACAGTGAGAAGCCCGCGTACTGCAAAAAAAAAAAGAGAAGCAATGACCCCACTAAAAATATATTCATTGCATAGAAATGCAGTAAGCACTCATTTATTTAGACCAGGCATTATCATTTTGGTGAATTATGTTTACCAAACTATTCATTCATCTAGATTCTCTTTCTGATTCTCTCTGCCTTTGGTTTATTACCCAACTCATTCAAATTGCCATCAAGGAGAGGCCACCTAATTCAATCCCATCACTTGTTAACTGCTCTTGCAGAGGCTGCATGCATTGGCAAGTTAAAAGCAATGGCTAAGGTGAGGGTTAAGTGGAGCTTCTGTTTTCATTATCAGAGAAGGAGGAGGAAATGCTTTTCAAGTGATCATTGTGTTCAAGGTGGTCTATTAAGAAAAACTGAATTTCCAGATTGCTTTGTAATAAAGGTGCTCATGAAAAACGATAGAGGAGGCTGGGTTTCATACACAGAGCAATCAAAAGGGGACAGGTATAACAGACATGCTTATACATACACATTTGAACATTGTACTCTGCATGCAAATAAATACCGTCAGGCTTAATGTACATACATGCATAAAGATGGGTGTACTAAAAAGAATTAATTTGGTACTAGCAATGTGAATGGAGTGAGTTGTTGATTCCATCAAAGCAAAGATCAGACAAAGAAGATTTAAGAAATGAGGATGGTAAACAGTTTGAAAATTTCAGGCAACTCAGAGTTCCCATAAATATGATCACTGGGTCAATACGGAGAGCCCAGAAAAAGTGGTTAGTTATAAGATCTACATCCATGTGGCTGATTTCACTCATTATACCCACATGGCCTTCTTGTCTTCAAGGGCTTTAAACAAGCATTCAATGGTGTCTGGGAACAAAGATACGTAAATCTAAACACCACAATTTATAAGTACTCTTTTTAAAAAACAAAAATATAAGATCAGAAATTAGAAAGGAATCTAGAGATTATCTGGTCCAAAATCATACAAATTAGGAGACCAAAGCTGTGGATAATGAAGAAACTTGCTATGCTTACCCCACTAGGTTCTTATTTCTTCATGTTACCGTTCACCAGGGCGCTGAAAACTTTTGCAATTGTTATTGCAGAACCATTTTAGTAGTCTTAGAGAAAGCAACAAAAGTGATATAGGAGTCAGAGAATAGAGATGGGTTGTTCTTCAGCAGTGAATTTAATGTTAATCAATGCCTAACCAGTTCTAAAATAACAACCTAAGAGAGTAAGATTACAGATCAATTTGTAAATGTAATTCATTCAAAATACTCCCCCTTCAACCTTTATTATGGTAATAAAAAGAACCTATCAAAAGAAAGAATATAAGTCCTTTATCAGATATGTATTTTTTAACATCTTTATTGGAGTATGATTGATTTACAATGTTGTGTTAGTTTCTGCTATATAACAAAGTGAATCAGCTATATGTATACATATATCCCCATATCCCCTCCCTCTTGCTTCTCCTTCCCACCGTCCCTCTCCCATGCCTCTAGCTGGACACAAAGCATGGAGCTGATCTCTCTGTGCTACGTGGCTTCTTCCCACTAGCTTTCTATTTTACATTTGGTAGTGTGTATGAGTCAGTGCTACTCTCTCACATCGTCCCAGATTACCCTTCCTCTTCCCCATGTCTTCAAGTCCATTCTCTATGTCTGCATCTTTATTCCTGTCCTGCCCCTAGGTTCATCAGAACATTTTTTTTCTTTTTAGATTCCATATATATGTGTTAGCATAGGGTATTTGTTTTTCTCTTTCTGACTTACTTCACTCTGTATGACAGGCACTAAGTCTATCCACCTCATTACAAATTACTCAATTTTGTTTCATTTTATGGCTGAGTAATATTCCATTGTATATATGTGCCACATCTTCTTTATCCATTCATATGTCAATAGACACATAGATTGCTTCCATGTCCTGGCTATCGTAAATAGTGTTGCAGTGCACATTGTGGTACATGTATCTTTTAGAATTATTGTTTCCTCAGGGTATATGCTCAGTAGAGGGATTGCTGGGTCATATGGTAGTTCTATTTTTAGCTTTGTAAGGAACTTCCATACTGTTCTCTATAGTGGCTGTATCAATTTACGTTCGCACCAACAGTGCAAGAGGGTTCCCTTTTCTCCACACCCTCTCCAGCATTTGTTGTTTGTAGATTTTCTGATGATGCCCATTCTAACTGGTGTGAGGTGATACCTCATTGTAGTTTTGATTTGCATTTCTCTAATAATTAGTGATGTTGAGCAGCTTTTCATGTGCTTCCTGGCCATCTGTTTGTCTTCTTGGAGAAATGTCTATTTAGGTCTTCTGCCCATTTTTGGATTGGGTTGTTTGTTTACTTAATATTGAACTGCATATGCTGTTTATACATTTTGGAGATTAATCCTTTGTCCATTGATTCGTTTGCAAATATTTTCTTCCATTCTGAGGACTGTATTTTCATATTGTTTATGGTTTCCCTTACTGTGCAAAAGCTTTGAAGTTCCATTAGGTCCCATTTGTTTATTTTTGTTTTTATTTCCATTACTCTAGGAGGTGGATCAAAAAAGATCTTGTTGTGATTGATGTCAAAGAGTGTTCTTCCTAAGTTTTCCTCTAAGACTTTCATGGTGTCTGGTCTTACACTTAGGTCTCTAATCCATTTTGAGTTTATTTTTGTGTATGGTGTTAGGGAGTGTTCTAATTTCATTCTTGTACATGTAGCTGTCCAGTTTTCCCAGCACCACTTATTGAAGAGACTGTCTTTTCTCCATTGTATATTTTTGTCACCTTTGTCATACATTAGTTGACCATAAGTGTGTGGGTTTACCTCTGGGCTTTCTATCTTGTTCCATTGATTAATGTTTCTGTTTTTGTGCCAGTAACATATTGTCTTGATTACTGTAGCTTTGTAGTATAGTCTGAAGTCAGAGAGTCTGATTCCTCCAGCTCTGTTTTATTCCCTCAAGACTGCTTTGGCTATTCGGGGTATTTTATGTCTCCATACAAATTGAAAGATTTTTTGTTCTAGTTCCATAAAAAATGCCATTGGTAATTTGATAAGGATTGCATTGAATCTGTAGATTGCTTTGGGTAGTAGAGTCATTTTCACAATATTGATTCTTCCAATTCAAGAACGTGGTATATCTCTCCATTTGTTAGTATCATCTTTAATTTCTTTCATCAGTGTCTTATAATTTTCTGCATACAGGTCTTTTGTCTCCCTAGGTACTTTTATTCCTAGATATTTTATTCTTTTTATTGCAATGGTAAATAGGAGTTTCCCTTAATTTCTCTTTCAGATTTTTCATCATTAGTGTACAGGAATGCCAGAGATTTCTGTGCATTAATTTTGTATCCTGCAACTTTACCAAATTCATTGATTAGCTTTAGTAGTTTTCTGGTGGCATCTTTAGGATTCCCTATGTATAGCATCATGACATCTGCAAACAGTGACAGTTTTACATCTTCTTTTCCAATTTGTATTCCTTTTATTTCTTTTTGTTCTCTGATTCCCATAGCTAGTACTTCCAAAACTATGTTGAATAATAGTAGTTAGAGTGGACATCCTTGTCTTGTTCCTGATCTTAGAGGAAATGCTTTCAGTTCTTCACCATTGTGAATGATGTTTGCTGTGGGTTTGTTGTATATGGCCTCTATTATGTTGAGGGAAATTCCGTCTATGCCCACTTTCTGGAGAGTTTTATCATAAATGGGTGTTGAATTTTGTCAAAATGTTTTTCTGCATCTACTGACATGATCATATGGTTTTTCTCCTTCAATTATTTAATATGGTGTATCACATTGATTGGTTTGCATATTTTGAAGAATCCTTGCATCCTTGGGATAAATCCCACTTGATCATGGTGTATGATCCTTTTAATGTGTTGTTGGATTCTGTTTACTAGTATTTTGTTGAAGACTTTTGTATCTATATTCATCAGTGATATTGGTCTGTAATTTTCTTTTTTTGTAGTATCTTTGTCTGGTTTGGGTATCAGGGAGATGGTGCCTTCATAGAATGAGTTTGGGAGTGTTCCTGTCTCCAGAATTTTTTGGAAGAGTTTGAGAAGGATGGGTGTTAGCTCTTCTTTAAATGTGTGATAGAATTCATCTGTAAAGCCATCTGGTCCTGGACTTTTGTTTGTTGCAAGATTTTTAATCACAGTTTCAATTTCATTACTTGTGATTGGTATGTTCATATTTTCTATTTCTTCCTGGTTCAGTCTTGCAAAGTTATACCTTTCTAAGAGTTTGTCCATTTCTTCCAGGTTGTCCATTTTATTGGCATAGAGTTGCTTGTAGTAGTCTCTTAGGATGCTCTGTATTTCTGCAGTGTCTGTTATAACTTCTCCTTTTTCATTTCTAATTTTATTGTTTTGAGTCTATTGTTTTGAGTTTACTGTTTTCCTGATGAGTCTGGCTAATGGTTTATCAATTTTGTTTATCTTCTCCAAGAACCATCATTTAGGTTTATTGATCTTTGCTATTGTTTTCTTTGTTTCTATTTTATTTATTTCTGCTCTGATCTTTATGATTTCTTTCCTTCTGCTAACTTTGGGTTTTGTTTCTTCTTCTTTCTCTAGTTCCTTTAGGTGTAAGGTTAGATTGTTTATTTGAAATTTTTCTTGTTTCTTGAGGTAGGCTTGTATAGCTATAAAACTTCCCTCTTAGAGCTGCTTTTGCTGCATCCCATAGGTTTTGGATTGTTGTGTTTTCCTTGTTATTTGTCTCTAGGTATTTTTTGATTTCCTCTTTGATTTCTCAGTGATCTCTTGGTTATTTAGCAATGTATTGTTTAGCCTCCATGTGTTTGTGTGTTTTTTTTTTACATTTTTTTTCCCTGTAATTCATTTCTAATCTCATAGCACTGTGGTCAGAAAAGATGCTTGATATGATTTCAGTTTTCTTAAATTTACTGAGGCTTGATTTGTGACCTAAGATGTGATCTAATCTGTAGAATGTTCTGTGCACACTTAAGAAGAAAGTGTAAACTTGTGCTTTTGGATGGAATGTCCTATAAATATCAATTAAATCTATCTGGTCTACTGTGTCATTTAAATCTTCTGTTTCCTTATTTATTTTCATTTTGGATGATCTGTCCATTGGTGTAAGTGAAGTGTTGAAGTCCACCACTATTACTGTGTTGCTGTTGATTTCCTCTTTTATAGCTGTTAGCAGTTGCCTTATGTATTGAGGTGCCCCTATGTTGGGTGGATACATATTTACTATTGTTATATCTTCTTTTTAGATTGATCCCTTGATCATTATGTAGTGTGCTTCCTTGTCTCTTTTACCATTTTTTATTTTAAAGTCTATTTTATCTGATATGAGTATTGCTACTCCAGCTTTCTTTTGATTTCCATTTGCATGGAGTTATCTTTTTCCATCCCCTCACTTTAAGTCTCTATGTGTCCCTAGGTATCAAGTGGGTCTCTTGTAGAGAGCATATATATGGGTTTTATTTTTGTATCCATTCAGCAAGCCTGTGTCTTTTGTTTGGAGCATTTAATCCATTCATGTTTAAGGTAATTATCAATATGTATGTTCCTATGACTATTTCTTGTTTTGGGTTTGTTTTTTTAGGTCCTTTTGTTCTCTTGTGTTGCCTACTTAGAGAAGTTCCTTTAGCATTTGTTGTAGAGCTGGTTTGGTGGTGCTGAATCTCTTAGCTTTTGTTTGTCTGTAAAGCTTTCGATTTCTCCATCAAATCTGAATGATATCCTTGCTGGGTAGAGTAATCTTGGTTGTAGGTTCTTCTCTTTCATCACTTTAAATATGTCATTCCACTCCTTCTTGCTTGTAGAGTTTCTGCTGAGAAATCAGCTGTTAACGTTATGGGAGTTCCCTTGTCTATTATTTGTCATTTTTCCCTTGCTGCTTTCAGTAATTTTTCTTTGTCTTTAATTTTTGCCAATTTGATTACTATGTGTCTTGGTGTGTTTCTCCTTAGGTTTGTCCTGTTTGGGACTCTCTGTGCGTCGTGGACTTGGGTGGCTATTTCCTTTCCCATGTTAGGGAAATTTTCAACTGTAATCTCTTCAAATGTTTTCTCTGGTCTTTTCTCTCCCTCTTCTCCTTCTGGGACCCCTATATTGCAAATGTTGTTGCGTTTAATGTTGTCCCAGAGATCTCTTAGGCTGTTTTCATTTCTTTTTATTCTTTTTTCTTTAGTCTGTTCCGCAGCAGTGAATTCCACTATTCTGTCTTCCAGGTCACTTATTCGTTCTTCTGTCTCAGTTATTATGCTATTGATTCCTTCTCGTGTGGTTTCTATTTCAGTTATTGTATTGTTCATTTCTGTTTGTTTGTTCTTTAGTTCTTCTAGGTCTTTGTTAAACATTTCTTGCATCTTCTCAATCTTTGCCTCCATTCTTTTTCCGAGGTCCTGGATCATCTTCATTATCATTATTCTGAAATCTTTTTCTGGAAGGTTGCCTATGTCCACTTCATTTAGTTGTTTTTCTGGGGTTTTATCTTGTTCCTTCATCTTGTACATAGTCCTCTGCCTTTTCATCTTGTCTATCTATCTGTAAATGTGGTTTTTGTTCCACAGGCTGCAGGACTGTAGTTCTTCTTACTTCTGCTGTCTGCTCTCTGGTGGATGAGGCTATCTAAGAGGCTTGTGCAATTTTCATGATGGGAGGGACTGGTGGTGGGTACAGCTGACTGTTGCTCTGGTGGGCTGAGCTCAGTAAAACTTTAATCCTCTTGACTGCTGATGGGTGGGGCTGGGTTCCCTCCCTGTTGGTTGTTTGGCCTGAGGCAATGCAACACTAGAGCCTACCTGGGCTCTTTGGTGAGGCTAATGGCAGACTCTGGGAGGGCTCACACCAAGGAGTACTTCCCAGAACTTCTGCTGCCAGTGTCCTTGTCCCCACGGTGAGCCACATCCACCCCCTCCTCTGCAGGAGACCCTCCAACACAAGGAGGCAGGTCTGGTTCAGTCTCCCCTGGGGTCACTGCTCCTCCCCTGCTTCCCAGTGCACACACTACTTTGTGTGTGCTCTCCAAGAGTGGAGTCTCTGTTTCCCCCAGTCCTGTCAGAGTCCTGCAATCAAATCCCACTAGCCTTCAAAGTCTGATTCTCTATGAATTCCTCTTCCCATTACCAGACCTCAGTTTAGGAAGCCTGACCTGGGGCTCAGAACCTTCACTCCAGTGGGTGGACTTCTGTGTATAAGTCTTCTCCAGTCTGTCTGAGTCCCCCACCCAGCAGTTATGGGATTTGATTTTACTGTGATTGCACCCTTCCTACTGTCTCATTGTGGCTTCTCCACTGTCTTTGAATGTGGGGTATCTTTTTTGGTGAGTTCCAGTGTCTGCCTGTCGATGATTGTCCAGCAGCTAGTTGTGATTCTGGTGTTCTCACAAGAGGGAGTGAGAGCACATCCTTCTACTCCGCCATCTTGGTTCAGGCTCTCTACTACTGTCTAGATCCTTCTATTCTTGAGTTCCAGTCCAGGATGTATTTTATTCCGCTTCACTTATTAATTTTATTATATAATCATTGGTCCTCAAAATATTCTATTTCTAAACTTCATCACTCTTGTTTAATTGTCTTCTTTTGGAGCAAAACCAAGATTACAACAGTAATTTTTAATACTTGGCATTTTGAACAATGCTGAATATTGAATAAACTATGTTTATTCAATTCATATAAAATAATTACTTTATTTAATTGACATTTGGCTAAATTTTCAGCATAAAAATACAGTTTTGCTTGAACTTCACACATTTAAATTTTTGGTATCTTGTATTGATTTTCTTTTGTTTTCTAAAAATGTATGTCTAATTTTCTAATTTAATGTTGACTAAAGGTTAATCAATGTAAAAATACATCTCCAGTCTACTGAAAGCTAAAGGCTAAATATTTCCTCATTTTCCCCCATGAAGTGTAAATTATTTATCAGTCCCTCTTATAGGCCACGTGGTAACTATTTAGATAGGATCCAGTACCAGACTTTAGAGAATTAAAAAAACCTAGAAGTCTTATTTTCTATACTTAATCACTGTTAAAATTACAAACTGATTATCAAATGGAAATATCATATTTAACTTCTGCTCTCTTTTGCTTGCTTATTTTCTCAATAGATAGGTGTCAGATATTTATATTGATAAAGGATACTAGTGCTCTAAAAAATGAGAAAAACATCGGCTTTTTACAGCTTAAGCTTCTCCTGATACTTAAGTTGCATATGAATAAAAAATTCTTTTTTTTAATTGAAATATAGTTGATGCAAAATATTATGTTAGCTTCAGGTGAACTGCATAGTGATTCAACATTTACATACATTATGAAATGATCACCACAATAGCTCTAGTAACCATCTGTCCCTATGCAGTTTTTAAAATATTGTTGACCATATTGCTTATGCTGCATAATCTGTGGCTCATTTATTTTATAACTGGAAGTTTGTACCTCTTAAACTCCTTCACCTATTTGTCCAGCCCACCACCCCCTTCCTGTCTGGTGATCACCCATTTGTTCTCTGAAATTATCAGTCTGTTTTTGTTTTGTTTTGTATTTGTCTGTTTTTTAAATTCCACATATAAGTGAGATTATATGGTATTTGTCTTTGTCTGACTCATTTTACTTAACAACATACCACCCATGTTGTCACAAAGGGCAAGATTTCATTTGTTTTTAAGGTTGAATAATATTCCATTATATATATAATATATTATATATAAAATATTCCATTACATATTATACACACACACACACACACACACACAATCTTCTCTATTCATCTATAAATGAATACTTAGTTTGCTACCATATCTTGGCTATTGTAAATAATACTGCAAGGAACATAGGGGTACATATATCTTTTCAAATCAGTGTTTTTATTTACTTCAGACAAATACTGATTGCTGTGGCTAGGACTTCCAATACTATGTTGAATGAAAGTGGCAAGAGTTGGCATCCTTGTCTTGTTCCTGATTTTAGAGGAAATGCTTTCAGTTTTTCACCATGGAGTATGATGTTGGCTGTGGGTTTGTCATATGTGACCTTTATTATGTTGAAGTATGTTTATACCTACCTTGTTGAGAGTTTTTATCATAAATGGATATTGAATTTTGAAGCTTTTTCTGCATCTACTGAGATGATTATATGATTTTACAATTTGTTAATATGGTGTATCACATTGACTGATTTCCAGATATTGAATCATTCTTGTATTCTCAGGATAAATCCCACTTGATCATGGTCTATGACTTTTTTTATTGTATTGTTAAATTTGGTTTGCTAATATTTTGTTGATTTTTTTTGCATCTATGTTCATCAGTGATATTGGACTGTAATTTTCCTTTTTAGTGGTGTCTTTGGTTTTGATATCAGTGTAATGATGATCTCATAGAATGAGTTTGGAAGCATTCCTCCCTCTTCAATTTTTTTGAGTAGTTTGAGAAGAATATGTGTTAACTCTTCTTTAAATATTTGGTAGAATTTACCCGTGAAGCTGTCTCGTCTTGGACTTCTGTTTGTTGGGAGTTTTTAAATTACTGATTTAATTTCTTTACTGGTTATCAGTCTGTTAATATTTTCTATTTATTCCCAATTCAGTCTTGGGAAATTGTACATTACTGGGAATTTATCCATCTCTTCGAGGTTGTCCATTTTATTGGTATTCATAGTAATCTCTTATGATCCTTTGTATTTCTGTTGTCTCATTTATAACTTCTCATTCATTTCTGATTTTGTTTATTTGGGCACTCTCCTTTTATATCTTGATGAGTTTGACTACAGTTTTACCAATTTTGTTTATCATTTCAAAAAAAACAGCTGTTAGTTTAACTGATTGTTTTTAGTCTCTGTTTCATTCATTTCCACTCTGATTGTTTTTATTCCCTTCCTTCTAGTAGCTTTGGGTTTTGTTTGTTCTTTTTCTAGTTTCATTACATGTAAGGTTAGATTAGTTTATTTGTATTTTTTCTTGTTTATTGAAAATAAAAGGCCTGTATTGCTATAAACTTCCCTCCTAAGAATTGCTTTTCCTAAAAGAAAAAATAAGTACTACCTTTCCTGTGTCTCACAGATTTTGAATTGCTGTGTTTCCATTTTCATTTGTTTCTGTGATTTTCTCTTTGATTTAAGTGACACATTGATTATTTAGTAGCATATTGTTTAGACTCTGAATGTTTATGTTTTTGCAGCATTTATCTTGTAGCTGGTTTATTGTCTCATAGCATTGTGATCAGAAAATATGTTTGACATGATTGAGTCTTCTTAAATTTATTGAGACTTTAGTTTTGGTCTAGAATGTGATCTATCCTAGAGAATGTTCTATGTGCCCTTGAAAAGAACTTATATTCTGCTGTTTTTGGATTGAATGTTTTGTATATATCTATTAAGTCGCTCTGGTATATTGTGTCATTTAAGGCCAATGTTTCCTTACTGATTTTCTGTCTGGATAATCTGTCCATTGATGTAAGTGGGATGTTAAAGACCCCAATTATTATATTACCATCAATGTTCCCTTTATGTTTCTTAATATTTATGTATTTAGGTGTCCTTATGTTGGGTGCATGTATATTTACAATTATTACATTTTCTTGTTGGAGTGATTCTTTTATCATTTTGTAATTTCCTTCTTTGTCTCTTGTTGCAGTCTGTTTTAAAGTCTATTTTGTCTGATATGACAGATTCAGACTAACCGATTATTTTTCATTATAGGTTGTTATAACCTATTGAGTTCCCTGTGCTATACAGTAGGTCCTTGTTGTTTACTTATTTTATATAACAATGTATATATCTTAATCCCAAACTCTTAATTTATCTCCTGACTGCCCCACTAGTCCCTCTGGTACCCATACATTTGTTTGCTATGTCTCTGAGTTTATTTATGTTTTGTTAATAAGTTCTCTTGTATTATGCTTTTAGATTCCACATATAAGTGGTATCATATGCTGTATTTCTCTTTCACTTAATATAATCTCTAGGCTCATCCATCTTGCTGCAAATGACATTATTTCATTCATTTTTACAGCTGAGTAATATTCCATTGTATATATACCATGTTTCCTTTATCAATTCATCTGTTGACGGACATTTAGGTTGCTTCCATGTCTTGGCTATTGTAAATAGTGCTGCATGGGGGTGCATGTATCTATTTTGACTTAGAGTTTTCTCCAGATATATGCCCAGAACTGGGATTGCTGGATCATACTTTAGTTCTACTTTTAGTTTTTTGAGGAAATTCCATCCTGTTCTCCATAAGAGCTGGCTGCACCAATTTTACATTCCAACAGTGTAGGAGGGTTCCTTTTTCTCCACACCCTCTGCAGGATTTACTATTTTTAGACATTTTAATGATGGCCATTCTGACTGGTGTGAGGTGGTACCTCATTGTAGATTTGATTTGCATTTCTGTTATAATGAGCGATATTGAGCACCTATTCATGTGCCTGTTGGCCATCTGTATGTCTTCTTTGGAGCACTCTATGTCTTTTGATTAAAGCATTTAGTCCATTTACATTTAAAGTATATATATTTTGGTCATTCTGTGCAACTTGAGGGATATTAGTTCCCTCACCAGGGATTGAACCTGGACCCTCAGCAGTGAGAGCACAAAGTCCTAACCACTGGACTACCAGGGAATTCCCTACATTTAAAGTAATTATTGATAGGTATGTATTTATTGCCATTTTGTTAATTGATCTCTGGTTGTTTATGTAGTTCCTTTTTTGTTTCTTTCTTCTTTTGCTCCCTTCCCTTGGCATTTAATGACTGTCTTTAGTGTTATGTTTGGATACCTTTCTTTTTCTCTGTATGTGTGCATAGCCATTATTGATTTTTGGCTTGTGTTACCATGATATTGTCACCATGAGGAATATATATATATATATATATATATATATATATATATATATACACACACACACACACACACACACATAAATACAACTTGTATTTAGTAGTGACTATTTTAAGCTCATGATCTCTTTTTTTAAACTTTTTATTTTACATTGGAGTATAGTTGATTAACAATGTTGTGATAGTTTCAGGTGCTCAGCAATGTTATTGAGTTATGCATATACATGTATCTATTCTTTTTCAAATTCTTTTCCCATTTAGGTTGTTACATAATATTGAGCAGTGTTCCCTGTGCTATATACTAGGTCCTGGTTGGTTATCCACTTTAAATATAGCAGTGTGTACATGTCAATGCCAAACTCCCTAACTATCCCTTCTCCACACCCATCGCCCCTGGTAGCCATAAGTTTGTTCTCTAAGTCTATGAGTCTGTTTCTGTTTTGTAAATAAGTTCATCTGTATCATTTCTTTTTAGATTCCACATATAAGTGATATCATATGATATTTCTCTTTCTCTGTCTGACTTACTTTACTCAGTATGACAATCTCTAGGTCCATCCATGTTGCTGCAAATGTATTATTTTATTCTTTTTGATGGCTGAATAATATTCCATTGTATATATGTGCCACATTTTTATCCATTCCTCTGTTGATGGACATTTAGGTTGCTTCCACATCTTGGCTGTTGTAAAGTGTGCTGCAAGGAACACTAGGGTGCATGTATCATTTTGGACCATGTTTTTCTCTAGATATATGCTCAGGAGTGGGATTGCAGGATCATATGGTAGCTCTATTTTTAGTTCTTTAAGGAAACTCCATACTGTTCTCTATAGTGGCTGTACCAATTTACATTCCCATCAACAGTGTAGGAGGGTTCCTTTCTCTCTACACCTTCTCCAGCATTTGTTGTGTGTGGATTTTTTGATGATAGTCATTTTGACTGGTATGAGGTGGTATATCATTGTAGTTTTGATTTGCATTTCTCTAATACTTAGTGATGTTGACCATTTTTACGTGTGCTTCATGGTCATTTGTACATCTTTGGAGAAATGTCTATTTAGTTCTGCCCACTTTTTGATTAGGTTGTTTATTTAGATGATATTAAGCCACATGAGCTGTCAGTAAGTTTTAGAGACTTATCCCTTGTTGGTCACATCATTTGTAAATATTTTCTCCCATTCTGTGTGTGCCTTTTTGTTTTGTTTATGGTTTCCATTACTGTTCAAAAGCTTTTGAGTTTAATTAAGTCCCATTTGTTTATTTTTGTTTGTATTTCCATTACTCTGGAAGACAGATCAGAAAATATATTACTGTGATTTATCAGACAGCGTTCTGCCTATGTTCTCCTCTAAGAGTTTTATAGTGTCCTGTCTCACATTTTGAGCTTATTTTTTTGTATGGTGTTAAAGAATGTTCTAATTTCATTTCTTTTACATATAGTGTCCAGTTTTCCCAGCACAATTTGTTGAAGAGACTGTTTTTCCTTCATTGTATAGTCTTGTCTATTTGTCATAGATTAATTTACCATAAGTATCTGGGTTTATTTCTGAGCTTTCTATTCTGTTCCATTGATCTATATTTTTATTTTTGTGCCAGTACCATGATGTTTTGATGATTATACCTTTGTAGTATAATCTGATGTCAAGAACTCTGATTCCTCCAGCTTTATTTTTCTTTCTCAAGATTGCTTTGCCTATTGTGGGTCTTCTGTGTCTCCATACAAATTTTAAGATTTTTGGTTCTGGTTCTGTGAAGAATGCCACTGGTAATTTGATAGGGATCGTTGAATCTGTAGATTGCCTTGGGGAGTAAAGTTATTTTGACAATATTGATTCTTCCAATCCAAGAACATGGTATATATTTTCATCCATTTGTGTCATCCTCATTTTCTTTCAACAGCATCTTATAGTTTTCATAGTAAAGGTCTTTTTTCTCTTTAGGTAGGTTTATTTCTATGTATTTTATTATTTTTTATGTGATGGTAAATGAGATTGTTTCCTGAATGTCTCATTTTGATCTTTCATTGTTAGTTTATAGAAAGGCAACAGATTGCTGTGTATTAATTTTGTAACCTGAAAATTTACCAAATTCATTGATGAGCTCTAGTAGTTTTCTGGTAGCATCTTTAGGATTTTCTGTGTATAGTATCATGTCGTCTGCAAAGAGTGACAGTTTAACTTCTCTTTTCCTATCTGGATTCCTTTTATTTCTTTTTCTTCTCTTATTCACATGGCTAGGACTTCCAAAACTAAATTGAATAAAGGTAACAAGAGTGGACATCCTTGTCATGTTTCTGATCTTAGAGGAAATGCTTTTAGTTTTTCACCACTGAATATGATGTTAGCTACAGGTTTGACATATATGCCCTTTATTATTGATGTTTGTTCCCTCTATGCTGACTTTCTGGAGAGCTTTCTCATAAATTGTGTTGAATCTTGACAAAAGCTTTTTCTGCATCTATTGAGATGATCATATTATTTTTATTCTTCAGTTTGTTGATGTGGTGTATCACACTGATTAATTTGTGGATATTGAAAAATCCTTGCATCCCTGGCATAAATCTCACTTGATCATGGTGTATGATCTTTTAAATGTATTGTTGGCTTCATTTTGCTAGTATTTTTTTTTGAGGATTTTTGCATCTATGTTCATCAGTAATATTGGCCTGTAAATTCTTTTTTGTGATATCTTTTGTTTTGGTATCAGGGTGATGGTGACCTCATACAATAAGTTTGGTTATAGTAGTCTCTTAGGATCTTTTGTATTTCTGTGGTGTCCTTTGTAACTTCTTCTTTTTCATTTCTAATTTTATTGATTTGAGTCCTCTCCCTTTTTTTCTTGATGAGTCTTGCTAAATGTTTATCAATTTTGTTTATGTTTTCAAAGAAATAGCTTTTAGTTTCATTGATCTTTGCTATTTTTTTCTTTGTCTCTATTTCATTTATCTGCTCTGATCTTTATGATTTCTTTCCTTCTACTAACTTTCAGTTTTGGTTGTTCTTCCTTCTCTACTTGTTTTAGGTGTAAGGGTAGGTTGTTTATTTGAGATTTTTCTTGTTTCCTGAGGTAAGATTGTATTGCTATAAAATTTCCTCTTAGAATTGCTTTTGCTGTATCCCACAGAGTTTGGATCATTATGCTTTCATTTTCATTTGTCTTTAGGTATTTTTGCATTTCCTCTTTGATTTCTTCAGTGATCCATTGGTTGTTTAGCAGCATATCATTTAGCCTCCACATGTTTGTGTTTTTTACAGTTTTTTTTCTTGTAGTTTATTTCCAATCTCATAGTGATGTGATAGGAAAAGATGCTTGATATGATTTCAATTTTCTTGCATTTGAGACTCTCTTAGTGGCCCAACATGTGGCCAAACCTGGAGAATGTTCACTGTGAACTTGAGAAGAATGTGTATTCTGCTGCTTTTGGATGGCCTGTGTTTCCTTGTTGATTCTCTGTCTGAATTATTTGTCCATTGATGAACGTTGGGTGTTAAAACCCCTTATTATTATTGTGTTACTGTCGATTTCTCATTTTATGGCTGTTAGTATTTGCCTTATATATTGAGGTGCTCATATGTTGGGTGTATATATATTTACCATTATTATATCTTCTTCTTGGATTGATCCCTTGATCATTATGTAGTATCCTTCTTTGTCTCTTTTAACAGTCTTTATTTTAAAGTCTATTTTGTCTGATATGAGAATTGCTACTCCACCTTTTTTTGGTTTCCATTTGCATGGAATACCTTCTTTTATCCCTTCACTTTCAGTTTCTATGTGTCCCTAGGTCTGAAGTGGGTCACTTGTAGAAAGCATATATACAGGTCTTGTTATTGTATCCATTCAGCTAGCCTATGTCTTTTGGTTGGAGCATTTAATTCATCTACATTTAAGTTAATTGTTGATATGCATGTTTCTAATGCCATTTTCTTAATTGGTTTGGGTTTCTTTTTATAGGTCTTTTTTTCTTCCCTTCTTCTTTTGTTCTCTTCTCTTGTGGCTTGATGACCATTTTTAGTGTTGTGTTTGGGTTGTTTTTTCTTTTTGAGTGTGTATTTATTGTAGTTTTGGGGGTTACTTTTCCCATGAGATTTTGACATAGCAGTCTATATATGTACAATGTTGTTTTAGGTTGCTGGTCTCTTTTCCACCTAGAGGAGATCTTTCAGCATTTGTTGCAAAGCAGGTCTGTTGGTGCTGAATTCTCTTAGGTTTTTCTGTCTGTAAAGCTATTGATTTCTCCATCACATCAGAATTAGTGCCTTGCTGGATAGAGAATTCTTGGTTGTAGGTTCTTCCTTTTCATCACTTTAAATATATCCTGCTACTCTCTTCTTACATGAGGAGTTTCTGCTGAGAAATCATCTGATAACCTTATGGGAGTTCCTTTGTATGTTATTTGTTGTTTTTTCCTTGTTGTTTTTAATATTTTTTCTTTGCCTTTAATTTTTGCCAATTTGATTCCTGTGTCTTGGCATGTTCCTCCATGGGTTTATCCTGCCTGGGACTCTCTGTACTTCCTGGACTTGGGTTTCCTTTCCCATGTTAAGGAGGTTTTCAACTCCTATCTCTTCCCATATTTTCTCTGGGGGCTTCCCTGGTGGCACAGTGGTTAAGAATCCGCCTGTCAATTCAGGGGACAAGGGTTCAATCGCTGCTCTAGGAAGATCCCACATGCCGAGGAGCAACTAAACCCGTGCACCACAACTACCGAGCCTACGCTCTAGAGCCCATGAGCCACAACTACTGAAGTCTGCGTGCCTACAGCCTGTGCTCTGAAACAAGAGAAGCCACAGCAGTGAGGAGCCTGCACACCACAAAGAAAATCCTATGCAGACAAAAATAAATAAATAAAACAAATAAATTTAAAAGATTTTTTCTCTGGTCCTTTTTCTCCCTTTTCTCCTTCTGCAACCCCTATCATGTGAATATTGGTGTGTTTAATGTTGTCCCAGAGGTCTCTTAGGCTGTCTTCATTTCTTTTCATTCTTTTTACTTTATTCTGTTCCGTGGCAGTGAATTCCACCATTCTGTCTTCCAGGTCACTTATCCGTTCTTCTGCCTCAGTTATTCTGCTATTGATTCCTTCTAATGTATTTTTCATTTCATTTATTTTGTTGTTCATCTCCATTTGTTTGTTCTTTAGTTCTTCTAAGTCTTTCTTAATCATTTCTTGCATCTTCTCAATCCTTGCCTCCATTCTATTTCCGAGATCCTGGATCATCTTCCTTATCATTGTTCTGAGTTTTTTTCCCCAGAAAGTTGCCTATCTCAGGTTCAGTTTTTTGTTTTTCTGGGTTTTTTCCTTTTTCCTTCATCTGTGACATAATCCTCTGCTGTTTCATTTCATCTAATTTTCTCTGATTGTGGTTTTCGTTCTGCAGGCTGTAGGATTGTAGTTCTTCTTGCTTCCACTGTCTTCCCTCTAGTGGATAAAGCTAAAAGGTCTGTGCAAGCTGCCTGATAGGAGGGACTGGCAGTGGGTAGAGCTGTGTCTTTTCCCTCTGGTGGAGAGGGCCATGCTTAGTAAAAATTTAATCCACTTGTCTGCTGATGGGTGGGGCTGTGTTCCCTCCCTGTTTATTGTTGGGCCTGAAGTGACCCATTACTGGAGCTTACAGGCTGTTTGGTGGGGCTAATGGTGGCCTCCAGGGGAGCTCATGCCAATGAGTACTTCCCAGAACTTCTGTTGCCAGAGTCTTTGTCCCTGCAGTGAGCCACAGCATACCCCCACCTCTGCAGAAGACCCTCCAACACCAGCAGGCAGGTCTGACCCAGTCTCCTATGGGATCACTGCTCTTTCTTCCAGTCCTGGTGTGCACAAGACCCTGTGTGTGTCCTCCAATAGTAGAGTTCCTTTTTCCCCCAGTTCTGCAATCAAATCCTGCTGGCTTTCAAAGCCAGACCCTCTGGGAACTCCTCCTCCTGTTGCTGGACCCCCAGGCTGTGAAGCCTGATGTGGGGCTCAGATGTTTCTCTCTAGTGGGAGAAATTCTGTGGTACAATTCTTCTCCATTCTCTGGGTCGACCACCTGGTGGGTATGGGACTTGATTCTATCAAAATTGTGCCCCCCATATCATCTGGCATGGCTTCCCCTTTGTCCTTAGATGTAGGGTTTCTTTTTTGGTAAGTTCCAGTGTTTCTTTGTTGATGGTTGTTCAGATGTTAGTTGTGATTCCACTGTTATCATAAGAAATGGTGAGCACACGTACTTCTACTTTCCCATCTTGAGCTAATCCCCTGCTCATGATCTCTTAAGTTTGAATTTATTCTAACAACCCTACATTTTTACTCCCTATGCCCACATTTTATGTTTTTGACATTCAATTTTACATATTTTATTTTGTGTATCACTTAACTCCTTAGTGTAGATATAAATGACTTTACTAATTTTTTCTTTTAACCTTCTTACTAGTTTTATAAGTGGTTGATCCACTACTTTTACTGTATGTTTGACTTTATCAATGATATTTTTTCCTTTCATTATTTTCTTATTATTTATTGTAGCACTGTAATAACAAATTTTAATAAAATTTATTTCACAGATGCCACAGCACAACAAAATATTTCCACTGCTGTATAGTAACTATGATTTTCTAAGCTAGAGCTTAGTTTGGCACAGTAAAGTCAGCTAGTAAAATGCTTTTGCTTATAGAAGTTTTATTGATTTTTGAAATCTTTATTTCTCTTCCTTTCTTTCTTACTCCCTCCCATCTTTACTTCCCTTACACCATTTTAGAGCTTCCTGCATTTACTAGCTGACTTTCTAGTCATTAGACTTTCTACTCATAAGCTGAGTAGGAAAGTACTCATTATTTCCACATAAAAGATATTAATTTAGTTTTCAAAAAGTCTAAATTAACTTTTAACTCTAAGGAAGCAGCTCACTTTTCCTGAACCATACACTTGAGCCAGGGACAAACACTGCACAGCCCCCATAAAACCAACAGCTCAATGAGGAGGAACAGATCTGGGAACAGTAAATGGAGTCTGGAAAGGGCTGAGAGCAGTTGGATTTTTCATTCTACTCCTTATTTCTCTTCTGATGAAGGTGCTCTGACAGATCTTAAGGATGGCATTGGGTGCCTAGAAGACAAAAAAGAAAGAGAAAAATTTAAATTACTCCTCTTGATTTAATGTGAGCTTGATGGCAGTGTAAATAGTAGTGAATAAGCAATTTGTAAGACCACTGAGCTAGAATATTCTATTTCTTCATGTAGATACAAAATAAGTTCTATAAAATAATAAACCCAAAACTAAATGTAGTGAAAGGATATATTTCTAACACAAATGTGTGCTTATTCTTTTTAAACTTTCATCCTTATTTTTTGACATTTCATCTTACCTCTTCAAATGCATCTGGGAAATAATTCTAGATTTGGAGTTAGTTAGAACCAGCTGTTTTGTATTTAGAGAACCATTTACTGCTCCTTCATGGTATTCATCACCATTGCATTCCTATGATTATTTGATGACTCACTGTATCTCTAAATTCTAAGATATTTGCGCAGATGAACCATGTTTTGTCATATTCATTGCCATATCTTCAGTTCTGAGCACAAGTACGTCAGTAATAAATACGTTTAAATGAATGAATAGAAGATTAAATAAATTGATAAATACATAGTTGAAAGGTCAGTCCAAGTTTGAAAGATTTCTATAGGACTCATGAATGCACTGCAATTGTTCTGTCACACAAATAGGGATTAAGATACATCCATTTTAAAAAAATCTGTCATCCTCCCTTGTAGCTCATTTTATACATAATAGTTTTTATCTCTTTATCCCCTACCCTTATATTGACCCTGTCCCCTTTCCTCTCCTAGCGGTAACCACTAGTTTGTTTTCTAAATATATCTGTGTGTCTGCTTCTTTTTTGTTATTAAAAAAAAATCTGTCATCTTCAAGCTCACTTTTATTGTGTTTGGTGATTAAGTTTCAACAAATGTCTTATCTTTAGTGAAAACAAATATTTGTTCTTATAAGCTTCTTTCCCCATATGTGTGTGCTTGTGTTTTAACACAGGTGCATCTAGAAGACCCTTTCATATACAATTTCCCAATTCTGTAACAATTTATTTAGACATTTAAACATGAGGGCACCTGAATGAATTTTAGATAAGAGCCCTTGCTTTTCTTCTCCTTTTTGTTTCCCCATAATATCATAGAACTCATGCTTTATAATTGAAAACAATCTTCAAACAGACTTTGATCTATATTTGTCCTGATTCATACATTTACTTAGTCTGAAAAATTAAAAAACATTTCTACACTGCTGATTGCAATAAAAATTAAGCATCAGCTGGGCTTATGAGGCAGTAGTTAAGGATTACTGCAGGCTTATATCATGCTTTGTGGTTGCCATGAGGCGACTTGTCCACAATTCCCTGTCACTCCTTTTCCATCTACTGTATAACTTTATGCAATATCTTCAGAACCTTGGACCACTGTACTAGTCTGTTACAGTTGTCATAACAAAGTACCAAAGAGTGGGTCACTTCAACAACAGAAATTTATTTTCTTACAGTTCTGTAGTCTAGAAGTACAATATCAAGTTGTTGACTGGTTGGTTTCTATTAAGGATCCTCTCCTTGGTTCATAGTTGACTGTCTTCTTCCAGTGTCTTCACAGGGTCTTCCTTCTAAACATGTCTGTGTCCAAACATCCTCTTATTTTGAGGATACCAGTAATATAATATTAGGGTTCACCCTAAAGTCTTCTTTTTAAATTAATTACCTCTTTAAAACCTTATCTCCCAATATGGTTCCTTTCTGAGGTACTGGGGACAAAGACTTCAACATATGAATTTGGGGGAACACAATTCAGTCCATAACAAATACTGAATTTAGTTCATCTATTAGTCCTTTGTCTCTGTTTCAAGTCAGCCTTGGTAAGCATTGAATTATTTCACTGTTATTCATCTCTTGCAAAGGGACTGGGATGAGGTGGTAAGCTCAATCACTGGGGAGCACAGAGACCCAAACCTGCTAAGGATCATTTCTTTCCTATAAGCACATTTCAATAACTTAGAGCTAAGCATGGAGGAAAAATAAATAAAGAAATTAAGTTCATTTTACCCCCAACCAATAGAAGCCAAATTTCTGTCTCAAATCACCCACCCCTTCAGAGTCAGCTTTTTTCCAAACAAGTTTTCAGAGTCCAAGAACCAGGTCTCAGTGTGCCAGTGTAAGAGCCTACCAGGAATTTCACATTTCCCTAAGCTCTCTGAGGGCAAGCCCACCAGTGCCCAGCAAATGACAAATCTGGAAACAACCTAAGCACCCACTGATGATGAGTGGTTAAATAAATTGTACATAATGGAATATTATTCAACCATGAAAAAGAATGAAATATTGCCATTTGCAACAATATGGATGGCTCTTGAAGACATTATGCTAACTGAAAGAAGTCAGATAAAGACAAATACTGTATGATCTGTCTTATATGTAGAATCTAATTTTTTTAATTAAAAAAATCCACTAAGATCATAGATACAGAAAACAGATTGGTGGTTGCCAGTGGTGGTAGGTGGGGGGTGGGGTGGGGGGGATAAATTGTAGAGCTATTTTTGTTATTTGGGTTTTTTTTAGTTTAAATAAATTGAATTTTTAAAAAATGACAAATCCAACTAATCACATGCTGATGTCAAGAACTTGTCTCCTAGCTCTGAGTGTTTGCCTCTGATATTCAGCTGAGCCTAACTGAGGTCATTTTCCCACAACCGTTCCTTCTTTTCCTCAAATATGCTCTTGGCCTCAGCCATGTCTTAGTACTTCTACCACGTTCTTGCTATTGCTTTGAGGGTTCTTGGTCTGAACCACTGGGCTGCTGGGTTGCTGTTCCTCACTCCCATCAATAAGGTATTAAAATGCTTAGCAGGTTTTCTTGTTGTGTTCATGAGGGTGAATCCAGGCTTCTGCTTATTTGTTCCCATGATCCTTACCTCTACACTACAGGTTGAATTTATTTTCTCTCTTTTTTTTTCTCTTCTTGGCTTTACTTTTGTCTATCTTTCCCTTTTTGTTGTTACTTTAGTACTGTTGGTAATAATTGAGAAGCAAAATTCTTTATCCTCAGTAATGGAATTGTAGAGACAGAGGAAATGGGTCCACAACACCTTGACATCATACTCTCTGGAAAATCTATTGCAATTTTCAATGACCAATATGGAGCAATGGACATGCACTCTGGGGACAGTTTCATCCACTCATGCAATTATGGATCTCTCCAAGGAGAAAAAAGAAACAACACTGATCAATTCTAGGATAACAGCTGTGAAATAGCTCCCTGCTTATTAAAGTTAATGAGTAGCCAAGAATGTAAATCTCATGAGCCAAATGAAAACCATTAGTGGATAAAACAGTTTACACACTATCTATAGTTCTTAGTGACTGCTTGTATAATTTAAAGTTCTCCTAGATCTGTGGGCAGCAGAGATTCCTAGAGGTACCAAAGAGGGTTATGTTTTGTAGAGTATAATCTCCACCTGTTTACAGATACAGTGGATCTCCCTGACAATCAAGATAGGAAAGAATATACAGAATAGTTAAAAACATATTTGGTAAAACAAAAACATCATGACCATTTTAAAAAACAACTTTTTAATTATAAAATTAATGTATTTTTAAATTAATGTATTTTAAATATTTGTAAGAATATTTAAGAAAATTTGGAAATTTATGGAAGACTATTTTAAAAATACAGATATACAAGAAGAAAAACAATGTGTATAAAAGTATAAACCCTCATTCTTTTATAGGCATTTACCAACATGTTTGTTTTATGATTGCATAATGTTCCTTTGTATGGAAGTAACATAATTTAATTAACCAAACTTCTACTGATAGACATTCAATTATAATTATTCTGTATTATAATCAATGCTGCAATAACTACTGTTTCAATGAGCTGCCTTTAGCTGTATCATTGCACAATTATGATTATTTTTATGCTACCTTTCTAAAAATGAATTTTCTGGGTCAAAAATGTACTTATTGAATGGCTCTTGGATAATTACTGCCAAATTTCTCTGCAGAAGTGGTACTTATTTTCCCTCTTACCAGCACAGTCTATGAGAATCCACAAGTCCTGGGGACATGTTCTAAATAAAACCACAGTGATTTTCATTTTATTTCTTACTTCTGATGCACAAACACATAAAAACTCTTGCTCATTTTTCCCTTGCTTGTTCTCTTATCCTACCCCCTCTCAGACTGCTAGTTGAAATTCTTCCCACCTAATTCTCTGTGTGTGGTCTAATGGAGCTGGACCTTTGCCCTGCAGACACTTTATTCTTTATTAGAGATGAATGCAATGCTTCATCTGACTCTGACTTGACAGCTCTGGGGTTTAGTAATAAAATCCCTTTATCTTGTTTTTCAGATCTGAAGCTCAGTGGTAAGGCTGAAAATCCAGGTACTATTTTTGATACTTGAAGACAAACATTCCCTGTTCATCTGAAACATCACAAACCCTCATTGTTTTCTATTACTAAAAGAATTTCTGGGAACCCTTGATTTATTATCCTTTAGGTCTTGTATAATGGCCTGCTACTATGTGATAAGGAAAAGACTGATTTTGCTTTCCTCTTGTAAGAGAAAACACAACTTTCCTATTTGAAAAAGCAACTCTGAGAGCTGTGAACTGCAGTACCTCCCAGCACCAGCCCTCTTTGACCCTGGCATCAATTACCAGGGTCATTTGTCTCCTGTCTTCCACTTCAGTGATAAACACCCAACTATAGATAACATAAATCTAAACCTGCACTGTCCAATGGTCATATGTGGCAATTTAAGCTCAAATTAATTAATATTAAATAAAATTGAAAATTCACTTCTTTGGTTGCATTAGCTACATTGAAAGTGTAGGTAAATATAGCTAGTCCTTACTGTGGTGAACTGTGTAGACTAAAGGATATTTTCATCATCAAAGAAAACTCTATTGTGCAATTTTCATCTAGAGATTTATTTTTGGTAATCTTTGGAAAAGCATTGAAGGTAAATTTAAGAACAGAATTTGCAACTTACTTCTTTACTCGGATACAGGTCATTTTTTTAAACTATATTTTGTTCCTTCTTCCTCCAAACCCAAGTGTTTCTTCTTTCAGTGCATATTATCTTCTTATTTCCAACATCAAATCTCTAGTTCATGTACTGGCAGAGAAGGAACATTTACAGATAACTTGTAGTGAAAAAATTTTTATTATAATAACATATAGGAATAAAATGCAGGAGACAAATTTACCTCATCAGTGGCATATTTATCCTAGACCAGTTTTCCCAACTCTGGATCCTATCTCTCTTACTTTCCTCATACTTACACTGAGTCACTAGTCCTAGAGGAAGCCTCTGAGTAAGGCTACCTCTTGGACTCAGTTAGTCCCTCGTTGCACACATTAATTGAGCACTTACTATGTGCCCAGCACTCTCTTCAGCACTGAGAATACAGTAGTGCCATAAACAAACAAAGGTATCTCTATTTAGAGGCCATATATTTCAGCAAACTAGTGAGAACTATGATCCATGATTTTATGTTTTTCTTAAATAGAGAAAGCTTCTTTTAAGGTTCTATGTGTATATATATTTTTTTCACTTTAGATTCCAAACTATCCTCCATTTCACACTCACTCAGCTTGGATAACCTTACATCTTCCATTAATAAAAATCCCTATAATCTCATTTCATACTTTCCTCAACATGCTACTTTCAATAGAGCAGTGTCTTTAGCTAGGTTAAGAGAATCAGAATTATCACTCCCAGGCAATAAGGAAGAAGTTGTCCTTTCTATATTATCTACATTAAATGAAATATGGATTTATTTCAAGATAAATTCATAAGATACCAGAATATCTTTGTACAGTTCATCTTGTTAGAGATGTGATGTATATGTACCGAATGCCTCAAAGGCAACCTTCTGAAGAAACCTTCAATAGTTTATGTGCTCTGTCAAAATGTTTAAACATTACTTACTCAATAAACATTAATTAACCAGAGTAGATGGAAACATGATGTCATGGGAAAGTGGATTTTATGTGATATTTTAACATTTACTCATAGAAAATCCTTATGGCCACAACATTTCTTTTTTTCTGTGGTTGGCTGTAAGTGGACTTATTTTAGATGCTACTATGATTCTGGATCTGGTTGGTTCGTGGGTCAGAAGAAAAAGGTTTGTGCTGGTTCTTTTCCCTAACAGGGGACATTCAATTTGAATGTGGGGATCTGTTCAAAAATAATAATGTTAAATCATTCTGAAGACACTAAGGGGAAAGTCCCAAGTGCCACTGAAATATTTAATAAAGCAAAATCATTCTAAATTACTTGAAGTATCCTGATTCCAGATGAATTGAAATTGGTGACTACTTGCCAGTTCCCTGACAGGAAATAATATGATTCTTTGTTGAACAGCACAAGAGAAAATTGTTAAGGCAAATACAGTTCCTGATGTTAAGGTTTTGAAAAGCAATGTTTATGTCTGCCCATATATATATTATACATTCTGATTAAATTTTTCACTTAATCCTATATTACAATATTAATATTTAAAACAATGTAGCCAATGCTTCAGGTGAAACCTCTTTCATAGATCTACATATTGGGAAAATAGTATTTGTGAGAAGTTTTATTTATTTAGAGATTTTAGATGACCATTTTTTGCTTTTATGTATGGGCAGTTGCAGATCACTGATGAAGATATATGTGTTACTGTTTATTCAGGCATTGATTCAATATTTTCATTCTGCTGAAGTTTTTGAATTTGTGCATTACATTTTTATTCAGAAAACACTTATTGAGAACCTACTTTTAATCCAGGCATGGATACTCTGTTTGCCTTTTTAAGAAATATAGATAGTGCTGACACGATTCATAATAAAAAAAATCATTGAATGCTTATTCATCTGTACTTGATGCTTTACTAGACATCAAGTTGAGTGAATTTTCAATGGTCTTTACTGTCTCAGAATTTATCAAATGGCTACAGCAAGGGTTTACCTTGATCTATAAGCAAAGCATATTTCACCCTCAATAGAGTGATGAAGGCAAAAAGGGTCATATATAATACGGTTAATTTTTTAATAGATTTTTTAAAATTGTGCATCTTTTTAGATTTTTTTTTTTTTTTTTTTTTTTTTTTTTGCGGTACGCGGGGCTCTCACTGTTGTGGCCTCTCCCGTTGCGGAGCACAGGCTCTGGACACACAGGCTCAGCGACCATGGCTCACAGGCCTAGCCGCTCCGCAGCATGTGGGATCTTCCCAGACCAGGGCACGAACCCATGTCCCCTGCATCAGCAGGCGGACTCTCAACCATTGCGCCACCAGGGAAGCCCCTAGATTTTTGTATTTTATAAATGTTATTTTCCATTGTCATGAAAGAAAAAATATATTAGTTTAAGATCAGATAGGCAATGATACCTTACTTGAGAATGATATCCACATAATTTCCAAGGATACAGTGAAAATCTCTCATTGCTCAGATTCCCTCTCTTGTTTCCTAACCCAATAGAATTTGTCCATCCTAATAATTGACTCATTGACTTCAGATAAAGTTACTCTGACCTGCTCTTGACAGTGGAAACAGTTTAGACGGTGTAAAGGAGAAAGCTGGGGTTGCTCTTTGCTTCATGGCATGGAAGGCTTTATTCATTTTACTTCAAATATAATTTATAGTACTTAGGGTAAACACAGTTGTGTCTGTGTTTGCCAAAGATTATTCATAAAATACAGCTCAACCTTAATCTAACAGAATAAAATATTAGAGCCTGTCATAATGATAGAACTTTAAGCACACACACAAACCTTCCTAAAAAATGACAAGAAAATCTATCATAAATTATTATATTCATGACTACAAAACTTCCATTGAAAATGAGGGACTACTCCTGAGGTACACCAAAGACAAGAAGAATATAGTATTCATGACTGTAATATTCACTGGTGAGTTCTGCTGAGTCTGGTTCTTCAAGATACCTAGGTGAGCTTAGAGGACCCACATCCATGCATGAATAATCATTAATTGAGGAGCTGCTTTATGCTCCTTATAAATGAGATTCCTGACTTCAGGCAGTTCAATACCCCTTCTCCTTTATCAATGATTACTTTTTTCATATGGGGATAAATCAATATCAAAATTGAAGCATGGGTTTTAAAATAATTAAAATTAGTACTTTAATAACTTTATGAACTGATTTCATGTATGCTAACTCTTTATCTTTAGTGTGACTCAATGAGATAATTGATGTTAATAATTATATTTCCCTCAGAAGGGAAATGTGAGGCTTAGAGAGAGACCATATATTGTATAATCCCATGTATATGAAATGTCCAGAAAAGGCAAATCCATAGAGAACAGAAAATAGATTAGTGGTTTCCTAAGGCTGGGGAGGACAGGAGGAATTATGAGTGATTGTTAAAGGTCACAGTGTTTCTGTTTAGGGTCATGAAAATATTTTGAATGTAGATAGTGATGATAGCTACACAATTCTGTGAATATACTAAAAGAACACAGATTTGCACACCTCAAAAAAGTGTGAACATTTGGTATATTAATTATATCTCAATAAAGCTGTTATTAAAAGTTTTAATTAAAAAAAGACTGCATACTCAGTTAATGGCAATATTAGTGTTTCAGTACATATCTTTGTGCTCCAAGGAGCCCTTTAGCAGCTATTTGGTTAGGTACATTATTTTTTCAACAGAAATTTCTATATAAAAAAAACCCATCATTTATCTAAATATAAGCTTAGTTATAAAGACTACTGACCACGGTCAACTCAAGCACAGTTTCCCTTATGTTCTCCCAAGATAGTAGGACACAGGTGGGCATATGGAGTTTCCTTGGGTGCCAGCCTTCTTCTGTCTTAACCATAGAACATAGAAAACCATGACACTGTTGCCTTGGCCACAGGATGTGAGGAAGCCTGCTTGGATATTCTGTTGACAAGACAAACAGGATGTGGGTCGAGTGTGTACAACTCAAAATCAGCCACCTCTGAGAGTTTACTGTTAAAGCAAGAGAAAGTATGGAAGAATAACTTCACTAATTTTCACTCTGCATTCCACAAACCCAGTCATTCTGAGTTCAAGGTCATTGAATTGTATAAATAACCAAGTTAACCCAGTGTCATTACTGATTGTCCAATTAATGGGGCCATAAAATTTAGTCAAATGTTTTACAATGTTCAGAAGCTAATACCAAAATTACACAATAAGTAAAATGTAATGTTCTGGAAGCTGACAAGATCTAAGGTTTTCATAATCTAGAAAAGTAAAAATAACGAAGTACTTCCTCTTGCTTTATAAACTATAGCTAAGATTGGCCTTGGAGTTAGAAAAACGTGGATTTAAATTCAACCTTTGCCTCTTAACCTAGCTCTGTGACATTGCTAAAGTATATAAGTAGCTCTCTAGACCATGGTAGAATAGAAATAATAATAATGACCCAGCAGAGTTTTGTCAAGGATTAAATCAAATAATGTATATCAGTAGTTCTGAATCAAGTGTGACAATTAATTGGAACCAATCAAGGTAATTTGATAATATTGATATATAGTATAGTCACATTAAATTATTTGCTGAACATTTACTGTAAACATATATTGTATATAAGGAAAATACAAAGTATTTAGTCCCTAGCATCATAATTATATTGGAAAATACTAAATGATAAAATAAGAGTTTAGTAGTAGTTCAGTGGAAAAATTTATGATAAAGAGACAAGAAGTTGTGATCAATTTCCAGAATGGCAGTTACCTCAGTGAACTTTTTCTCTAAAATAATGAAAATGTGAAGCACACACACAAACACAAAACCCCCAAAAACAAACAAACAAAAAAAACAAATACAAAAACCAAAAAACCTAGAAATAAACCATTTTAGAATGTGGGAATTAACCAAAACTCCAAAACAAACTGAGAATCATCTATCCAAGAGAACTGCTGAACCTCAATAACATAGTACATTCTATAACATTTTACCTCAGGGACGTTTCTATCTCCCTTCCCTCCCCAGCACAGGAACTCACTGGTCAAAAGCCAGCAGAATTACAAAGGACAGAGAGAGCTGATTGCTTTTTTTGAGCTCTGTGAAAGGCATCCTAGAGCAAAATTAAACTTTTGTCTAGTATGGAAGGTTATTTGATTTGACTCAGAGCTCAGCTCAGCAGGGGAACAGGGCAAAGTGGGAAACTTTGTAAAGCTCCTACGTATCCCTGGGAATGAAAAAGGCTGAGCCTGGGCAAGGCTCTGTGTATACCTAAGAAAGACCTGAGAAAGGAAGTCATTAATCACTCATTTCTTCCTGACTTTAAGGCCATGATCAAGCAAGAAACAAAAGCTAAACCCTTAGCAAAAAAAAAAAAGGCATTTAAAGAAATCTTCTGACCATCGACTGATCACTAAATTATACCGATCAAGGAGTCAGTTCCAGGAAACCAGGCTTTAAAATAAAGACAAAGACATTTATCAAAAGACAAAGAGAAAAGCTTGAAAATAGCAGTAGAAAAAACATATGAAGCATAAGAGATTCTCAATAAAAGTAACACATTACTTCCTCATCAGAAACCATGGAACCGTGAAAACAATGCAATGGTATTTTTAAAGAGGTGAAAGATTGTCAGCCAACAATTTTATATACAGATAAACCCTTCTTTAAAAGTGAAGGAAAATTAAGCCATTACCAGATAAATAAAAACTAAGAGACTTTACTGTTAGGCGTGTTTTTTAAGAAATACTAAAAGGAGAGCTTCAGAATGAAATAAAAGGACACTAGATGTTAACTTGGATCCACATGAAGCCATAAGAGCATTAGTAAGTTAACTATATAGGTATTATAAACGACAATATAAAAGTACTTTTGTTTGTAACTCTTTTCTTGACCTATTTTAAAAGACAACTGCATAAAGCAAAAATTACAAATTTGTATTGATGGGTTTACATAAAGATACAGTTTGTATGATAATATTAGTATAAAAGAGGAGTGAGGGAATGAAGTTATATTAGAGCAAAGTGTTTTTTTGTATATAATTGAAACTAAATAGTATTCTAAATTAAATTATTTAAATGAAGATGCTAATTGCAACTCCCAGGGCAACTGAGAAATAACTCGAAAAATATATTAAAGAAAACAAAGAGGGAATTAGAAAGATACACTAGATAATAAGTATTTAACATTTGAAGGGCACAAACTGAGGAACAGAGGAACAAAAAGACATAGTAATCCTACCTTATTACATTAAATATAATTATATTAAATGTAAGTGGATTAAACACTCCAATCAAAAAGCAGAATTGGAAGAATGTATTCTAAAATATGTTCCAACTCTATGTTGTCTACAAGAGACACACTTTAGATTCAAAGTCAGAAATCAGTTAAATGTAAAAGAATGGAAAAAGATATATTATACATACAATAACCAAAAGATAGATGTGGTAACAATGCTAATATCATACAAAATAGATTTTAAGATAAAAATTTTTGATAGAGACAAATGAAATTTTATAATAATAAGAGGGTCAATTCATCAGGATGATATAAGGATTATAAACATATATGTAACTAACAACAGTGTACCAAAGTGCATGAAGCAAATCCTGACAAAATTGAAGAGAACAATAGACAATTTAACAGTAATAATCAGAGATTTCAGTATTCCACTTTCAACCATGGATTGAATGACAAAGCTGATTATGAACAAGAAAGTGGAAAATTTAAAGTACACTATAAATCAACTCGATATAGAACACACCTCAGCAGAAACAGAATACACATTCTTCTCAATTATAAATGAAACATTCTTAAGAAACATTCTCCAGGTTAGATAATATACTAGAAAAAAAACTATAATAAATTTTAAAGGACTAAAATCATGTAAAGTATGTTCTCTGACCACAGTAAAATAAAATTAGAAATCAACAACAGAAGAAAACTTGGGAAATTCACAAATATATGAGAAGTAACACATTCCTAAATAACCAAAGGTTTACCACAAGGGAAGTTAGAAAATACTTTGAGATGAATTAAAACAAAAGCAAAGAATATGAAAACTTATGGGATGAAGCTAAGCAGTCTTTGTAGGAAAATTTATAATTGTACATGCCAATAGTAAAAAAAAATCCAAATCAATAACCTAACATTTTACCCCAGGAAACTAGAAAAACAATGAGCAAATTAAACCCAAAGCAACATGAAGGAAGGAAATTAGAGTGGAAATAAGTGAAAGAGAGAATTAATAACCATAATAAATTTTAAAAAATCAAATGGACATATTTTTAACTAGATTAACCAAGAAAGAAAAAATAAAGGGACTCAGGAGAAGACTCAAATTACTAAAATCAGGAAATAAGGATGGGACATTGCATTACATTACCTTACATAAATAAAAAAGGATTATGAATAACTGTATGACAACAAATAGTGTAAGTTAGATAAAGCGGACAAAATCCTAGAAAGTTACAAACTCCTGAGAGTGACTTAAAAGGGATAGAAAATTTAAATACATGTATAACAAAGAGATTTAATTAGTACTTTTAAAACTTCCAACAAAGGAAAACACAGGACAGATGGTTTCACTAATGAATTCTATCCATTCCAAGTATTTAATAAAGAATTAATACTAATTCTTCATAAACTCTTCCAAAAATAGGAGAGAGAACACTTTCCCGTTCATTCTTAGCCCAGTATTACACTGTTACCAGAATCAGAGAAAGATACCACAAGAAAAGAAAATGACAGACCAATATCCCTATAAATATATATGCAAAAATTCACAATAAAATACTAGTACATTAAATCCCACAACATAAAAAAATAATTATACACCATGACCATGTGAGATTTATCAGGGGAATGCAATGTTGGTTTAGTACATGAAAATCAATCAACAGATGCAGAGAAAGCATTTGATAAAATTCAATACATTTTCATTATAAAAAAACTGACAAATAGAAGATGGAGCTTCCTCAATCTTCTATTAGTTTGTCATCAATCATCTATCAGTTTATCCTCAAACCTGATAAAGTACATCTATGAAAACCCCATAGTTAACATCGTACATAATAAAGAAAAATTGAGCATGTTGTCACTATGGTCAGTAACAAGACAAGAATGTCCACTCACTACTTCTATTCAACATTGTACTGGATGTTCTTTCCAGGATGATTGTTCAAGAAAAAGAAATAAAGGCATACAGATCGGAAGGAAGTAAAAATATTGGCAGATGTCATGATCAAAATAATAAGGAATTTACTAAGAACCTATTAGAACTAATAAATGAGTTCAACAGTATGGTAGGATATGAGAGCAAGGTACAAAAATCAATAGTATTTTTATACACTAATCTGAAAATGAAATTATGAAAACTATCCCATTTATAATTGAAGCAAAAGACTAAAGTAACAGGAATTAAATTTAACAAAGGAGCAAAATGTGTACACTGAAAACTATAAACATTATTGAAAGAAATTAATGATCTAAATAAGTGAGAAAATATCCCATGTTCATGGACCAGGAGACTTAACACTGTTAATGTTATAATATTCCCCAAATTGATCTACAGATTTAATGTAATCTCTATCAAAATCCCAGCTTTTTTTTTCAGAAATTGACAAGACGATCCTAGTTTATATGAAAATGAAGGTGAGCCAGAATAGACAAAGCAATCTTAAAAAGGAAGAACAAAGTTGGAGGGTTCACAAGTCCCAATTTCAAAATTACTATAAATCTATAGTAATTAGGAGAGTGTGGTACTGGCATAAGGATAGACATATAAAATCAATGGAATTGACTGGGAGTCTAAAAATAAATACCCATGTTTGTGGACAATTAATTTTTTACAATGTTAAGAAATTAAATGGGAAAATAATCTTTTAAAAGTAATAACCAATGGTTCCCAGACAACTTAATATTCACATGGAAATTAATAAATTTGGGTCCTTACATCATACCATATGAAAACATTAACTCAAATGGATATAGAACTAAATGTAAGATTGAAAACTATGAAACTCCTAGAAGAAAATAAAGGAATAATCTTCATGACCTTGGCTTAGGCAATGGTTTCCTAGAATAAAATAAAGGAATAATCTTCATGACCTTGGCTTAGGCAATGGTTTCCTAGAAATGACACCAAAAGCACAAAAAAGAAGAAATACATACATTTGATTTCATTTAAATTAAAAACTTATACAACAAAGGACATCATCAAGAAAGATGAAAAACAACCTACAGAAAGGAAGAGAATATTTGAAAATTGTACATCTGCCATGGGACCTATATCCAGTGGGTATAAAGAACTCTTTAACTTTAACAATAAAAAGACAAATAGCCCAATGTATTAAACAGGTAAAGGATTTGAATAAGCATATCTTTAAAGATGATATAGACATGGCCAAGGAACAAATGAGAATATGTTCAACATCATTAGTCATTATGGAAATGTAAATCAAAACCAGAATGAGATATTACTTCACAAACACCAGAATGTCTAAAATAAAAAAGACAGACAAGAACAATTGTTGGTTAGGAGACAAATTGGAATCTTCATACATACATTGTCAGTGATAGTGTAAAATGGTATAACCACTTTGGAAAAGAGTCTGACAGTTTCTCAAAAAGTGAAAAACAGAGTTACCATATGACTCAGTAAGTCCACTTCTTGGTAATAAGCAAGAGAAACAAAACACATGTCTACACAAAAACTTGTACATGAACATTTATAGAAACATTATTTATAATAGCAAAATGTAGAAACAACTTAAATTTCTATCAACTGATGAATTGATTTTAAAAAGTGGTATTTTCATACAGTGGAATATTGTTAGGCAATAAAATGAACGAAGTGCTTATACATGCTGCACGTGGATGAACTTTGGAAACATTATAAGTGAAGGAAGACAGTCACAAAAGACCACTTGTATGATTCTATGTATGTGAAGTGTCCACAATAGGCAAATCCAGAGACAGAATGTAGATTAGTAGTTTCCAGAGCCTAAGGGTGTTGAAGGATGGGGTATGACAGTTAATATGCATAGGGTTTCTTTTTAGGGTCCTGAAGATGTTCAAAAGTTAGATGGTGGTGATGGCTCCACAACAACAAATATATTAAAAAGCACTGAATTGTACACTTTAAATGGATGAATTTTGTGGTATGTGAAATATATTTCATAAAATTGTAATAAAGACTAATATGTGGAAAATTATAAAGATTTAGAGAACCAGAGAAACTAGGAAAAACTAAGTGATAGAAGTATAACATAATTGAGGCCTTGAAATATGTAAGTGGTGAAGAGAAGTATAATATATATGAGGCCTTGAAATATGTGTATGGTGTGTGCCATCATGCATCTGAGCATATGTGACTTACTCATATCCATCTATCTGTTGGAATGCCTGTCATTTCTCTTTCTTACTCCTGAGCCTTGAAAACAACCAGCTGAACTGTTTGCACAGGGAGATTAGCTCAGTGCTTTGTGACCACCTAGAGGGGTAGGATAAGGAGGATGGGAGGGAGATGTAAGAGGGAGGAGATATGGGGATATATGTATATGTATAGCTGATTCACTTTGTTATATAGTAGAAACTAACACACCATTTTAAAGCAATTATACTTCAAAACGTTGTTAAAATAAAAAAGGGAACAGGTCTGTAGAGAACAGTTATTTAAGTCTTGGAACTACTTGGCATATGGTTAGTGATGTTCATTTCAGTTAAAAAAGACACTGTTCAAGGTTCCAAGTAGAGATCTCAAGATTAAGAAAATCTCTTCCTAAAAAAGAACATGTAACCCAGAACAGGAGAAAATACAAATGTATGAATATGATTGACTGTATATGATATATTGTCAAATAAGTAAGTAAATAAATAACAAATGCGCTTCAAAAGAGGTGTGACCACATTTGATCAGCAAATAGAAAATATATTGAAAGAATTTGAGCTGTATTTGAATCTCAGCTCTGCCACTATCTGCCTTCTCAAGTGTTGTAGTTGTCTTAATAAATGCAGTGTATCAGTGGTAACTTTGGATAAATAAACTTTTCTGAATCTTGGTTTCTTTTCTGAAGAACAATACCTAGTATATAGTGTGACCACGTGTCCAGGTTTGCTGGGACCTTGGTCTTTCCTGAGATGCTGTTTGTCACCCTATTAGCATATAACAGGCTTTCAAAAATGTGTCATGGAAATGTTATTTAGTCTCTCCCAAATTTGTCAGAAAATTGTATGTCAGAAATGTGGCTCTCCGGGCAAGATGGCGGGGGGTGAGGCTGGTGTGACTTTAGGGCAGCCGCACCTTTCTCGGCAAGATCTCAACACTTTGGATGTTACCAAGTTGATGCCACTTTCACGTGAAGTTATCAGCAGACAGGCCACAATTAATATAGGTACAATTGGTCATGTAGCTCATGGGAAGTCTACGGTTGTAAAAGCTATTTCTGGAGTTCACACTGTCAGGTTCAAAAATGAACTAGAAAGAAACATTACAATCAAACTTGGCTATGCTAATGCTAAGATTTATAAACTTGACGACCCAAGTTGTCCTCGGCCAGAATGTTATACATCCTGTGGAAGTAGTACACCCGATGAGTTTCCTACAGATATTCCAGGGACCAAAGGGAACTTCAAATTAGTCAGACATGTTTCCTTTGTTGACTGTCCTGGCCACGATATTTTGATGGCTACTATGCTGAACGGTGCCGCAGTGATGGATGCAGCTCTTCTGTTGATAGCTGGTAATGAGTCTTGTCCTCAGCCCCAGACTTCTGAACACCTGGCTGCTATAGAAATCATGAAACTGAAGCATATTTTGATTCTACAAAATAAAATTGATTTGGTAAAAGAAAGCCAGGCTAAAGAACAGTATGAACAGATCCTTGCATTTGTACAAGGTACAGTAGCAGAAGGAGCTCCTATTATTCCAATTTCTGCTCAGCTAAAATACAATATTGAAGTTGTCTGTGAGTACATAGTAAAGAAAATTCCAGTACCTCCAAGAGACTTTACTTCAGAACCCCGACTTATTGTTATTAGATCCTTTGATGGCAACAAACCTGGCTGTGAAGTTGATGACCTTAAGGGGGGTGTAGCTGGTGGCAGTATTCTAAAAGGAGTATTAAAGGTGGGCCAGGAGATAGAAGTCAGACCTGGTATTGTTTCCAAAGATAGTGAAGGAAAGCTCATGTGTAAACCCATCTTTTCCAAAATTGTATCACTTTTCGCAGAGCATAATGACCTTCAGTATGCTGCTCCAGGAGGTCTTATTGGAGTTGGAACAAAAATTGACCCCACTTTGTGCCGGGCTGACAGAATGGTGGGGCAGGTACTTGGTGCAGTTGGAGCTTTACCTGAGATCTTCACAGAACTGGAAATTTCCTATTTCTTGCTTAGACGGCTTCTAGGTGTACACACTGAAGGAGACAAGAAAGCAGCAAAAGTGCAAAAGCTGTCTAAGAATGAAGTGCTTATGGTGAACATAGGATCCCTGTCGACAGGAGGAAGAGTTAGTGCAGTCAAGGCTGATTTGGGCAAAATCATTTTGACTAATCCTGTGTGCACAGAAGTAGGAGAAAAAATTACACTTAGCCGAAGAGTTGAGAAACACTGGCGTTTAATTGGTTGGGGTCAAATAAGAAGAGGAGTGACAATCAAGCCAACAGTAGATGATGACTGAAGAATTAAATAACAGGTTTGGAGGAAGTCGGAATTTCTCTTAACAACCTAGGGGTATATTTACAAAGCAATAGTGAGGAGTTAATTTCACAGTTCATTACCTTAGGAGTAGCTGTAAGGTTATTTTCATTTTTTGGTTATGAAAATTTAAATTCTAGTACTAAAATAGGGTCTACAGTAAATGTAAAAATTGGCATAATGTTGGATTGAATCTACATTTTACCAGAAATTAATCATTCCCAAGTAATGTCTAATTTATACATCAGTGCAGGTTTGAAAGGAAACTGCTACAACCAGCCTTTGCTGTAGCACACATGCAACTGAATCTGTTTGAAATAAAAGTTTTCTTCTTAAAAAAAAAAAAAGAAAGAAATGTGGGTCTTTTGTGGTTCCACAAAAGTTTTAGAATTCTTTGTTCCAGTTCTGTGAAAAATGTCATGGGTATTTTGATAGAGATTGCATTAAATTTGTAGATTGCTTTGGGTAGTATGGACATTTTAACAACATTAATCCTTCCAATCCAAGAAGGATCTTGGATCCTTCTGGGTATCTTTCCATTTCTTTGTATCATTTTCAAATTGACAAGTATGTTTTTTGGTTTCAACAATTTTTTTTGACTGTGCCACGTGGTTTTTGAGATCTTAGTACCCCAACCAGGGATCAGACCTGGGCCCCCTGCAGTGGAAATATGGAGTCCTAACCACCGAATCACCAGAGAATCTCCCAAAATTTTTGAAATTAGATATTTTGCAGGATTATGGTAAGAATTAAGTATAATTTTTCATTGAAGCTTCACAGTAAATAAATTGTTATCATTAATAATATTAAATATTTTTTTATCTGTTGACTTGTCTGTTTAGTCACAGAATTGAAATGATGGAAGACAAAGACTTGTAACTCCAGAATTTGCACAGTGTTTAACACATAACACTAGCACTCCAATTTATTTATTGAATTAACTATTATATTAACTATAACTAAGGTTATGAAAGTGAGGTAGAATTTAAGAATGGAAAGTTCATTACATGTTATAATGTAAATTTCATGCTAATGAGTTTGAAGTCTTCCTACAGTATAATGGAGAACTATTGAAAGTTTAAGAGTAAGAGATTGTATTGTGGCCAAGATCCTGATCACTAAATCTTTGTCTAGTCAGGTATCCTGATTTCACTTAGTTATCTGCCCTGCAGAATTTTAAGAGTATTTAAAAAATATGATCATAATATGTATGCTGTAAACTATAAAATACCAATGAAAGAAAAATTTTTAAAGAATCTAAATGAAGAGATATACTTTGTTCATGCATTGAAAGATTCAGTATAGTCAAGATGCCAGTTCTCACTAATTTGTATTGTATTGACTATAGAGTAAAATTCTCAAGAAGGATTTGTAGATATTGAGAAGCTGATCCTAAAATTTATGCAGCAAGGCAAAGAAGTATAATGAGCAAAAAATTCTGAAAAAGAAGAACAAAATTGGAGAAGTTACACTGCCAAATTCTGACTTATTTTAAAGCTACTTTAATCAAACAGTGTGATATGAATATATAGAAATATATATAAATGGTATAAAACAGACAACCCAGAAATAGACCCACATAAACATAAGTCAACTGATTTTTGACAAAGGCACAAGGCAACACAATGGAGAAAGAACAATCATTTCAACAAATGGTGTTGGAATAATTGGACATCCTCATACAAAGATAAATAAATAAGTCTCGACACATATCTCACATCTCATACAAAGAATTAACTCAAAATGAATTATAGACCTAAATATAAAACCTAAATTTAAACATTTGTGGGAAAAAACAAAAGAAAATCTCTGTGGCCTTAAGTTTGGCAGTTAAGTTGTTAGATATGCCACCAAAAGCAAGAATGGGTCACAAAAGTAAAAAATCATTAATTGGACCTCTTTAAAATCAATTTCTTTTTTTTTTTTTTTTTTTTTTTACAAAATACACTGTTAAGAAAATGAAAAGACAAGCCACAGATTGGGAGAAACCATTTGCAAATCAAATATCTGAGTAAGGATTTGTATGCAGAATATATTAAGAACACTTACAGCTCAACTATAAGAAAACAAACAACACAATTAAAATCGGGGCAAAAGACATAAACACAGACTTCACTAAAGATCATATGGAAATGAAAATAGACCTATGAAGGAACACTCATGATCAGTTATCATTAGGAAAATGCAGATTAAAATCACCATGAGACACTGCTATATACCCATTAAATTTGTTAAGTAATTTTAAAAACTGACAATACCAAATGCTGTCAAGGGTGTGAAGCCAAAAAAAAAAAAAAGGTTTAGTAATTGCTGATGGGAATGCAAAATGGTGCAAACACTTTGGAAGACACGTTAGAAGTTTTTATAAAGTTAAATGTACACTTACTATATGACCCAGCAAACATGCATCTAGGCATTTATCTAAATGAATTGAAAACTCACATTCACAGAAAATAAAATAAAATAATAAAATAAAATAAAATAACCTTACATTCAATGTTCATGGCAGCTTTTTTTTCATAATCACACCAAACTGGAAACAATCTAGAAATTCTTCTATAGGTGAATGGATAGACAAACCATAATGAATCATGTGATGGAGTATTACTCAGCAGTAAAAAGGAAAAATCTGTTGATTCACGCAACAAGATGTTACTGAACTCAGGTTCAGCTGTTCACAGCTCAAAAGCCAATACTGGAGAGACAAGTGTTAGTTGGAAAGGAAAAGTTGCTTTATTCAGGAAGCCAGCAACCTGGGAAGAAGATGGATTCATGTCCAAGAACCAACTCTGAAGATTCTGCTTGATCATGAGAATTTTTAAAGAGAGAAAGGGGAAGCTAGTTGCAGCTAATCATTTGGGGAGGAAGTCAGAGTCTTTGTCATCTTTCACTGTGTGCTGACTCCTCGTAATTTTTCTTTAGATATTATCTTTTTCACTCAGTTGGAAGCTAGGGGATAGATCTATTCATCTGTTAACTACTTATTCTTCATTCCTACTTCTTTAATCTTAGAAAATCATCAACATTTTAGGCAAAACATTGTGTAATCAAAAGATTTGAAAGGTATTATTCTAGGGCTAGAGGTTGGTGAAGCATGGGTGCACCAGGCATAAAGGTTAAGTTAAAATATAGCTTATTGAAGTCTATTATGTGTTAGCTTTTATGGGCTGCTTACAAATCTCCACTGTCAGACATCATTCCATTTCTATAGGATCAGGGGCAAATGTCCATATTCTGTAACTGCTTTAGTCTGAGAAATGGTGTTGAGGTCTTTGAGAGAAAAATGTCAACATGCATCTGTAGCATCTCTTTGCTGACAACATCTGTTACTCCCTTACATATATAGGCAGAATAAACCACCACTATTTTGATGTCCACAAAGATACAGATTATTATGAGCAATAGTGTTAATCCCATTCTCTTGAGACCAGTTCTTGGAATTGTGCTAGCCATAGATTCAGTACTGCTCAGGATGGAGCAGCTTATGTCATGGCTACAGTCTGTCACTATGCAGTTAGCTTTTTCACTCTGGTGGCAGTTATAGTATCTGTAAAATAAGTCAAGAAAGTGCACTAGACTCTGTTATCTGTGTCCTTTAGGGAGGAACTAAAGATTCTATGACTCTATTGTCCTAATCATTAACTGTTTGAGCCTGTTCTTTTGTGACTCAGGGAAGGCTTAGGAGACTTCAGCTTTACTGCAAGCAAGAGGCAGGGTACATGGAGGAGCCTTTATACTTGGGAGGATCCCACAGTGTTCTGCTCAGTTTCAGATGCAAAAAACTTAATTGTACTTTAATAAGAGAAAGATGCTAGACCCAAAAGCTATATTTTATATGATACCATTTATACATTATTGAAAGGCAAGCTATAGGGGATGGAAAATTAATTAGTGGTTGTCAGGGGTTGGAGGAGAGAAGGTGTGATGGATAGGGGAATTTTTGCAGTGATGCAACAGCTCTGTATGATACTGAGTCAATGGATATATAACTTTATGAATTTATTAAAACCCATAGATTTATGCATTAAAAGGAGTGAACATTTTTAATCTCATAGCATTGTGGTTGAAAAAAATGCTTGATATGATTTTAAAAGCTAGAAATAGAGCTACAAGTCTCTGAGCTCCCAATGCAGGGTGCACAGGTTCATTCTGGTCAGGGAAATAATATCCTGCATGCCGTGTGGTGTGACCTAAAAATATAAAAATAAAAATAGAGCTACAATATGACATAGTAATCCCACTTCTAGGCATATATCCAGAGAAAATGATAATTTGAAGAGATGAAGACACCCCAATGTTCATTGCAGCACTATTTACAATAGCCAGGAAGTGGAAGCAACCCAAATGTCCATCAACAGAGGAATGGATAAAGAAGATGGTACATATATACAATGGAATATTAGCCATAAAAAGGAACAAAATAATGCCATTTGCAGAGATGTGGATGGACCTAAAGACGGCCATACAGAGTGAAGTAAGTCAGAAAGAGAAAAACAAATATCATATGATATTACTTATATGTGGAATCTAGAAAAGTGGTACAGATGAACTTATTGGCAAAATAGAAATAGGGTCACAGATGTAGAGAACAAACTTATAGTTACCAAAGGGGAAAGGAGGATGAAATGGGAGATTGTGATTGACACATATACACTACTATGTATAAAATATATAACTAATAGAACCTACTGTTTAGCACAGACAACTCTACTCAATGATCTGAGGTGACCTAAATGGGAAGGAAATCTAAAAAAGAATAGATATATATTGTATATGAATAACTAACTGATTCACTTTACTGTGCAGCAGAAACTAATACAACATTGTAGATCAACTATACTCCAATACAAATTAAAAAAAGAAAAAAAAACAAACTAATGCATCACTCTTGTATAGGATAATGAAAGTGGGGGAGACTGAGTATGTGTGGGGGGTGGGGGGTATATGGGAACTCTGTACTTTCTGTTCAATTTTGGTGTAAACCTAAAATGGCTCTAAAATATAAAATCTATTTTTAAAAAAGTGAACACTGTTGTATGCAACTTTTAACATATCAGCTGCAAAGTCAGGGTATCCCAGGCTGGGATGCAAACAGTAAGAAATGAATTTAACTCTATTACAAAAGCATGCATGATACAATCTCATGGAAAATGTTGAGGAAGAAAGATCTGACCTAAGAAACTTTGGAAATGATATTTTGACAAGGAACTGTATGGCTAAAGACCAAAGAAATGTATATAAACACTACTTTATCTAATAAATTTGTTTCCCATAGAGGTCTGGATTAGCAATGCTAAATCTACTTTATATGTGTACTAGGACTAAAGAAATAAGTAAATAAATTGTAGATAATGGGAACCAGATTTCTCACTGTCCAAGAAAGAAGTTACAAATAAAAAAAGAGAGAAGTCTAGAACAAGGCATGCAGTGCTGGATTAGAGTTGAAGAAATAAATATGAATACATGCTTATTTTAATATATGTACAGACAGATGCAGAAATACTTATAGATGAGTGTGTATACATGGGGTACTATACATACATATATATATCAGATTTGCCCACTGAGGGCTTAGAAGCAGTGATACCCCAGTAACTATAAGCACACCCAGTTTCCAGATCTTGGTTTCTAAATACCATTCTCCAATAAAGAAAATCAAGACACCTTGGAGAAGTGGCTGATTCTAAGGCTGGAATAGGGAAAAAACAAGACACACACCTAGTACATCTTGTCATGGCAAAAAGAAAGGAATTACTTTTACAAAAAGAATTGGGATATGTGCAAAGAACACAGGAGCTAACCTAAAAAAGCCAAAGCTGGAGCAATTTAAGCAGCAAAATAAATGATGTAGTAGATAATAATCCTGAGAGAGGCAACAAAATGTATATGTTACATTACATGGCAAATGGAATTAATATTTCAGACAGGTTTAAGCTTGCTAATCAGCTAACCTTGAGATGAAGAAGTTATTGTGGATTTTGTGGGTAGGCCCAATGCAATCACGAAGGTCCTTATTAGTGGAAAAAGGAAGAAGGAGTCTCAATGTCTGAGTACTGCAGTATAAAAAAGGCTCACTGGATTTTGCTGCCTTAAAGATGGAAGGGGACTAGGAGCAAAGAAATGTGGATGGCCTCTAGAAGCTACAAAAGGCAAGAAAATGGATTCTCTGCTAGAATTTCCAGAAAGAATTAACCCTGCCAAGACTTTGATTTGAGCCCAGTGAGACCCATCTCAGACTTCTGACCTCCATAACTATAAGATAATCACTTTGTGTTGTTTTAAGCTACTAAGTTTGTGGTAACTTTTTACAGCACCATTTGGAAATTAATATAAACCTAAAGAATAAAATAAATATAATGAGTGCATACAGATATAAATTATTAAATAAATAAGTGAATGGGTAAAAGAAGACAAATATTCCTTGTTGGTGAATTCTAAGTAATATGTGTATATAATCCCCACCTCAAGGAGGTGAAGCTTAATTCTTCTACCCTTGAGTTAGACTTAGTGACTTGATTTCAAACAATAGAGTATGGAAAGGGGAAAATAGTAACTCTTTCAGTGGAGAAATCACCAAGTGATTAAGATTAACAACTCCAATGATGTCATGTTGATATAGTATGATCCCTGATGTGATACTGTAAGAAGAGCACTTTGCCTCTCTGGCATTTTTCACAAAACTCAGAACCATAGTCTGATCATGAGAAAACATCAGACAATGTCCCCTATTTTAGAGACATTACATTAAGTACCTGGCCAGTATCATTCAAAACTGTCAAAATTATGAAAGGAAAGAAAGACTGATAAACTGTCATAGATTGAAGGAGACTAGGAAGACATGATTACTAAATGCAATGTGGTACCCTGGATTGGATCCTAGAAAAGAAAAAGGATGTCAGTGGAAAACTGGTGAAATTTGAATAAAGTCTATAGTATAGTTAATAGTACTATACAATGTTAATTTCTTAGTTTTTTTGGGTTTTTTTAATTTATTTTTTTATTAGTCTCTGCTTTACAACAAAGTGAATCAGTCATACATATACATCTGTTCCCACATAATTTCTTAGTTTTAATGAAGTACTATGTTTATGTAAGATGTTAGCCTTAGGGAAAGATGAGGTAAGTCTGCATAGGAACACTTGTACTATCAAAACTTTTCTGCAAATCTAAAATTATTCCAAAATAAATATTTAAAATTATTTTTAAAATATGTTCACATAAACACTGTAAATAATAGATTTAGCCATATTAGCCAAAACCTGGTAAAAATTCAAATGTACATTAACACATGAATGAACAAACAAAACGTGGAATATTCAAAACAACTGAATACCATTCAGCAATTTAAATAAACCACTGATATGTGCAACAGTGTGAATAAGTCTGAAAAACCCATGTTGAGCAAAGGAAGCCAGACAAAAATGAATGCATACTATTTGTAGATTTATATGAAATGTAAGCAAATGTTTATAAAATACTAAGCAAATTTATGATGAGAGTAAAGCAGTGGTTTCCTGGGGCTGGGAGTGGGAGGAGATTGACTGCAAAGGGCCAAACTGGAATTCTGTGGGTGATGGTTACACAGATTATATTTTTTGACATTAATTGAACTGTACTTTAAGAATGGACACACTTTTTGTATGTAAATTATGCCTCAAAGCTCATTTTAAAAGAATAAATAAAACATTTAAAAATTTTTTAGCTTCTCTCAACTGTTTTATTACATTAAAAAAAACTTCAACCAATAACTCAATTATACAGTTTTGTCTTATCCATTTATCTGTACATTTTTAAAACTTTACTGTTTAGTAAAGTATACAGCATTTGTACAACGTAAGTTTAGTCATACTCATAATATACTTTCCTGAATATTCATTTTGAGTCTTGTGATAAATATCTTTTGGAAACCCAACCACTAGAGTGGGCAGATTGTCTACACACAGCTCATTATAGAGGGACCTGGTAATGCCTATTCCAGTTTGGTAATTACATAACAATTGATATAACCAACCTGCTTCCAGTAGTGTCCCTTCAAATAAAGGGCTTGAAATGCTCAACTTGATGTCTATCTGACACTACCACCTTCAAAAATGCAGGTGTGAGGTAATCTGACCTAATACTCCAAATGACAGGGCATGAACTCCAAATGATGACATTCATTTGTATGAACATTTTCTGAGGTTGGTGGCTTCTCCATTCTTATGATTTTGTAATAATGGACCAATAGAATAATTTGGAATCTACCAATGCTTCTGTGAAAAATAACAATCTTTAGTAAACTGTACTCAGACTGGTTTTCTGTACTGAAATGTATTTTTTCCTCCAAAAAGGATATGGGATATGAGAGTAGAAGATGTGCCTCCACTCAGAAGGTCTAGTTTTAGTCAGGGCTCAACAACTTGTTTGTGCTTAAATAACCAGGCAACCTTCACCCAGCACCTCAGAGGAATTCCCTACACCTTCCTTTTCCCAATAAAATACTTCCCTGATTTATAATCCCTAAGCCCAAGAAGTAGAAGTGGTAGAGGGGCTGGTTCAAGAGCTAGCAGATCAAAATGCAGCCAGGTCAGTTTCCTCATGAAGCAGATTCTGAGACAGAGGTGAGTATTCAATTGAGAAAAGCCCTAGAGGGACTTGGCTGTGAGATGTCAGCTCCCAACTCTCCCAACAACAGGAGGATTGAGTGTGAGTGGGAAAAGCATCACTACTCATTGTTAACTAATTTCCAGCCCAGCCCAGCTCCAGGCATGGGCTGGGGCTGCTGGGGATTTGTTTTTGTTTTTGTTTTTTTTATTATAGTGGCCCTGGGTAGTATTCTGCCCAGGGCAATGCGGGAAAGGAAAAAGGTAAGAACAAGAAAGCTTTCCCTAGACTATTGACATTGATGGGGCTCTGCTTTCTTCCTATCTGGACTGGTGTTTTGACTCTTCTTAGAATCCTCACCATTTTCTTTTTACAGATTTTACAGATTTATCAGAATTTTTACATTAAGTTCTGTGATCCATCAACTTCTCATTTCTATAGCTTTCCCTGAGCTGGCTGCAGCAAGTCAAGTGTTAAATTGCTACTTTTTCAGGAATCATAAGATTCTAACAAAACAAGAATAAACATTTTCAAACCAAATGTGAATATAGGAAGGGCACTACCTTCTAGGGTTCAGGGGGAGGAGCAAAGAGAACCTCAAAGATAAGTAGAGTGAAGGGTGGTGTTTGGCTTTTTGAAAGAATTTAATGAAAATCCTGTGACTTTCAGAATTTGAAAATAATAGAAGAAAAAGAAAATATATATGGTAATAAAATATTGAATAAAAGATTCAAAATAAATAAAATGAATATATTATGACCCCATATGAGATTATAAATGTAAAATTATAAAATAATATTAAAATAAAATAAAACATTAAAATATAATATATCAGAAATTTCAATGAAATATATTAAACTCATATTGAATATTAATTTTTAAATTTTAATTAATTTTTTAAATTTATTTTTGGCTGTGTTGGGTCTTCATTGCTACACGTGGGCTCTCTCTAGTTGTTGTGAGTGGGGTTTACTCTTCATTGTGGTGTGCAGGCTTCTCATTGCAGTGGCTTCTCTTGTTGTGGAGCAAAGGCTCTAGGCACATGGGCTTCAGTAGTTATGGCTCATGGGTTCAGTAGTTGTGGTTTGTGGGCTCCAGAGAGCAGGCTCAATAGTTGTTGTTCACAGGCTTAGTTGCTCTGCGGCATGTGGGATCTTCCCAGACCAGAGCTCGAACCTATGTCCTCTGCATTGGCAGGCAGATTCTTAACCACTGCACCACCAGGGAAGAACTTGAATATTGATTTTAAGATAAATAAATGTTGATTGTGTCATCTCTAAAGGAAAAAGTAATTTCTGTATTCCAAACGTTCAGCATGATTAATTTTGGGCAAGGAAGGATGGGCATATAACATGGACCAGGTAGGGTGAACTTCTTCACTGTGGTAGGATTGAAATAGCATTTCAGTGAATTTTTACCAAATTATTTTTAGTAATTTTTTCTATATTGAGGCATTTATGATTCACATACTGCTGCAGAATGGAAATGTAGTTTATGCATCACAATTAATATAAAGGATTATATATTTTTGGTGGGGCATTGGGTTTGTTTTTAAACCTTCCCCAGTTCATTCCAGTGTGCAGCCAGAGTTGAAAATCACTATGCACTAAATGTTTTATATATGTGTTTTATTTAAACTTTAGAAAAACCCACTGAGGGTAGCATTGTTTTCCTGACTTTATGTATGAGGATACTGATTCAGAGAGGTTAAATAACTTGACTAAGGGGCCAAGCTGGGCATTTGAACTGCATCTTAATGACTTGACAGCCTGTTGCCATAACCAGTGCATCATTCTTCTATTCAGGAGTGATACCATTTGTGGAATTCAATTAAGGGCCCGCCCTGACTGGGACTACATTTCTAGCGTCCCACTGCCACTCACCTACTGATAAATGCCTTACTGCAGGCTTTCCTCTCCAGTGGACTTATTTAAAAGTTTATGCCATTACAGATGATTTGGGCTTTACTGGCTCAAAAGTGAAATTAGACCATCTTTCCAGAGAGCAGCCAAGCTCCCGTCTTGAGCAAAGCAAAACCAGCCCCAAGGGAAGGCTGCCTTTTATCTATTTAAGTATATGTTTTTGATGTGAATAGTGTGCCTCATGCTCAGAGTAAATTAGTTTAGTCAGGTCCAAGTCAAAGACCCAAGAGGAGACATTTGGATTCAGGCAGCTGGCCAGAATGCAGATGCCCCAAAGTATTTCCATAAACCATCACACTGATAATATTACATCCAGAGGTCTTTTTGGAGCTCAGCCTTTGGTTTTACAATTTCACTCTGAAGTAATTTTTGCAGTGAAAATACAACACTTTACATTTAACTCTCCTTGAGTTACTGTGGACTTAACCCAAGACACCTCTTCTCTGGGAGCTAGAGAGAGAGATGAGAAAGACCCTCAGTCTTTGGACCTGGCTTTACACTCTTTACATTTGATTTATACTCAGAAAAGTCATTTCGTACACATGGCCTCATGAACTCATAGGTTACTATAAGAAGCTAAATTTCTATGCTATGTATTTAAAATGAAGCTTATAAGCCTCCCAAAAAAGAAAGAAAGGAAGGGAGGGAGGGAAGGAGGGAAATACTTTATCCACCAACCCTCAATGACAGTATAAAATAAACATATAAAAAACTGGTTCCATTTCTTTCTATTCTTTTTTTTTTTTTTTTGTGGTTCGCGGGCCTCTCACTGTTGTGGCCTCTCTCGTTGTGGAGCACAGGCTCCGAAAGTGCAGGCTCAGTGGCCATGGCTCACGGGCCCAGCTGCTCCACAGCATGTGGGATCTTCACGGACCGGGGCACAAACCCGTGTCCCCTGCATCGGTAGGCAGACTCTCAACCACTGCGCCACTAGGGAAGCCCTCTCTCCATTCTTGTTTCTTTAATTCTTCTCTTTTGATGGTTCTTTTTGTGTTCTCTACTGGGAGCCTTCTCTAGAAGGAGCACTGTGCCTACTATGCACTCCTCCTTTCAGAGCAGCTCCACAAGATGGAGCTTTGTGTGAATTTTATTAGTCTTTTCTTGTTGCAAGAAAATGCTCTCACCCTCTCCTTCATTGACTACTGAGTTTCTGCCTTAAGTAATCTTGTATTTGTCACAGAATCTGTACTATTATTTTCTCAGGTTTCAAATTCGTGCAGATCTTTCAGAGATCTTCAACAAATGGAGTTGGTTTGTTTTTTCCTCTTTGCCTTCTCCTTCCCATTGCTTTCCTTGTCATTCTTCCTCTATCGACTCCTGGGAAGTTCCTGTGCTCTTCATACTGCCCTCAGCAGGAGTATTCAATATCCTACATTTTTTGGCATAAACATCTTTCTCTTGTGACATGGTTTCCATTTCCTTCATTCTCTCCCCATGCCCTGAAATCTTCCTAGTCTGCCCCCACCTCCATCCCATTTTATTCTTCTTTTCTTAATTACTCATGTACACAGCAAATATTTATTGAGAAGTGACATGCCAGGCACTGAAGGAAAAGACAGAGTTATAAATCTCTCCCCTCATGCAGCTCCAGTTTGGCTTTTCCAAATGAGCTCAAACAGATGTTACTAGTTCCAAACCTTCATTTTTCTTTCTTTCTGAAACTTCTCAGTGGACTCAGTTTTTCTTACCTCCAGGCTATCCTGTTGACATCAATTAGTGCTTGAACCATGGCAGTTACAATAAAAACAAAAGGCACCTGAACCTTTTAACTGGTACTTTGGAGAAAGCCTCAGTACCATCCCATAGAAGCAATAATAAGAGCAGCAGATGAATTTTCTTGCAAAAGGAAAATACAACAAATTATTTCAAAGTTGAGTTTAAGATGCAAAGATGTGGTATTAGACAGGCCCCAGAATTCCCCTGTGTCAATGCCTGGGAAGATTCTGGACAAGCCTAGCCACTTCCCACTCATTAGGTTGGCACAAGTTGTTGTCCTTTCTCAGAAGACCCTAACCACTCCACTGAAGGAATCTGTGCCTCCATTCAGCTTGGTGTGGCCTCAGATCTCCCTTCAGAGGGAAATAAGTACCAAACCCTATAGTCCACTTGACTCTGTAATTAATCCTAGAGTTTCTCTTTTTCTCCTTCTTTCCTTAGAGTTAAATTTTGTCAAAAGCTGGCAGGCAATTCCTCCTCTCTTACCTCTCTTGGTCAAAAGAGAGAGGATGCTACAGAAATATGACAAAAGAACATTTTAGGAGCGCCATGTGACAGAGCATTCTAAATACATATTTCATTTAAACTTCTTAACAATCATATGTGATACTATTACTACACCCATTTTGCAGATGAGGAAACTGAGGCACAGAGAGTTTACATAAATTATAGAAGTATGTTGTGGAACCAGAATTTGACACTCTCAGTAGCACTCTGGTACCCAAATTTTAGCCACACACTCTATGGCCTCCCATAGTGACTCTAGTTCCTTACAGCATCCTGGGCTGTGGTAGGGAACACCTGAAATTTTGTCTCCCAAATCCACAGTGGCTGCGTCCTTAAGAGATCTCTCAGTGCCCTTCAAAGTACTAGAGCTCCAGTAGTTGGAGACATTGTGTCCACCTTACCTTCAAAAGTATTTTGTCACTAAATATTTATAAGAATTTTTACTTATTAAAGTTAAGAATAAAATTCTTCTCATAGACATGACAAAATTTTATAAGGTGTTTAAACTTGTTGAAAAGAAAATAAATGCAGGGCTTCCCTGGTGGCGCGGTGGTTGAGAGTCCACCTGCCGATGGAGGGGACGTGGGTTCATGCCCCAGTCTGGGAAGATCCCACATGCCGCGGAGCGGCTAGGCCCGTGAGCCATGGCCGCTGAGCCTGCGCGTCCGGAGCCTGTGCTCCGCAACGGGAGAGGCCACAACAGTGAGAGGCCCACGTACCGAAAAAAAAAAAGAAAAGAAATGCAGAGATGATTAGTTTACCATCATTTTTCTACCTCACCTTTGATTTCTAGACCCTGCTATGCCCTTTTGGACACCAAATTAGTGTGGGAAGAAGGAGAGAGAGAGACTAGGGAAGGAAAATAAAGGAAGAGGGGAAGGTAAGGGCAAGAAACTTGTCTAAGGAAAATGCCATCTTACAGGGGAAGGTATTTTTCAGTGATTCCCAGTGTGTACTTAAATTTCATCTACAATCATGAAATTCTCAGAGTTCTTGTTTTGTTTTGATTTTTTTTTTTTTAAATCCATATCACTCTTCCCCAGAGGGCTGCTAACCAATAACAACTGGTTCTGGCTCTGCACTTAAGACCTTCCTGGGCCTTTTGCTCCTGAGAGCAGGCACTGCTTGTTGAGTATGGTTTATACTCTATGAGTGTTATAGGCCTTGGTTTATGCACGTGTGACTCTGTCTTGCTCAGTGCAAGGTTTCAGAAAGGCTAGGAACCCATGTCCCTGCCCCTTGAGACATTAACAGGCAAGAAAGAGAATGCAAGTTTTCATAAAAAGAAAAAAAAAGATGTAGTGGATTCCTATGGTAAAACCATCAAAACACATTTATTTTACACCCTCCTTCCCACGGCCCCACTCTCCTTCTAAACCTTTATAGGAATGGTTATCCTTCCCCTGTATTTTAGATGGAAACGTGGGCTGTCCAAAGACTTCTCCACACTTGATCTTAGCCAAAAGGCCAAGAAGAGATTGTCCAATGACTTTTCTGATCACTCTTATGTCAGTTAAGTCACTATCAACACTTTATCAGAGAATTCACTTTTAATTTAGAAATTAAGACTTCAATCTGACACAATCCACATTTAAACCTTCATTCAAAGGTAATATCTCTCCAGGCCTCCCCACCATAACATCAGAGGAGCCTTCTGGGAGGAGCAAGGCAGCTTCATCTCTAAGTTTCATTTCTGGTTCTGACTGTCACATGGATGTATCCCAAAATTCTTAGATTCTGGGCCCTCCTCTGTTGTAGCAGGTGCCTCTCAGTCAGCTGGTCATTCCTCCACTCACTCAGCATTGAAAATGCCCCTAGTTTCTGAAAACACCTAACCCCAGCAGCCACACTCATAAAATATGACCATTTAACCAGAAGTCAGTCTTTTTTTTTTAACATCTTTATTACAGTATAATTGCTTTACAATGCTGTGTTAGTTTCTGATTTTAACAAACTGAATCAGCTATACATATACATATATCGCCATATCTCTTCCCTTTTGCGCCTCCCTCCCATCCTCCATATCCCACGCATCTAGGTGGTCACAAAACACTGAGGTGATCTCCCTGTGCTATGTGGCTGCTTCCCACTAGCTATCGGTTTTACATTTGGTAGTGTATATATGTCCATGCAACTCTCCCACTTAGTCCCAGCTTACCATTCCCCCTCCCTGTGTCCTCAAGTTCATTCTCTAAGTCTGCATCTTTATTCCTGTCCTGCCCCTAGGTTCTTCAGAACCCTCCCCTTTTTTTAAATTCCATATATATGTGTTAGCATAAGGTATTTCTTTTTCTCTTACTGACTACAGATTCTAGTCCATCTACCTCACTAAAAATAACTCAATTTCATATCTTTTTACAGCTAATATTCCATTGTATATATGTGTCACAACTTCTTTACCATTCATCTGTTGATGGACACTTAGGTTGCTTCCATGTCCTGGCTATTGTAAATACTGCTGCAATGAACACTGTGGTACATGACTTTTTGAATTATGGTTTTCTCAGGGTATATGCCCAGTAGTGGGATTGCTGGGGCATACGGTAGTTCTATTTTTAGCTTTTTAAGGAACCATCATACTGTTCTCCATAGTAGCTGTATCCATTTACATACCCGCCAACAGTGCAAGAGGATTCCCTTTTATCCACACCCTCTCCAGCACTTTTGTTTGTAGAATTTTTAATGATGGCTTTTCTGACTGGTGTGGGGTGATAGCTGATTGTAGTTTTGAATTGCATTTCTCTAATGATTAGTGATTTTGAGCATTCTTTCATGTTTGCTGCCAATCTGTATAACTTCTTTGGAGAAAGGTCTATTTAGGTCTTCTGCCCATTTTAGGATTGGATTGTCTGGTTTTTTTTTTTTTTTTTTTTTTTTTTTTTATATTGAGCTGCATGAGCTGCTTGTAAATTTTGGAGATTAATCCTTTGTCAGTTGCTTCATTGGCAAAAGTGTTCTCCCATTCTGAGGTTTGTCTTTTGGTCTTGTTTATGGTTTCCTTTGCTGTGCAAAAGGTTTTAAGTTTCGTTGGGTCCCATTTGTTTATTTTTGTCTTTATTTCCATTTCTCTAGGAGGTGGGTCAAAAAGGATCTTGCTGTGATTTATGTCATACAGTGTTCTGCCTATGTTTTCCTCTAAGAGTTTTATAGTTTCTGGCCTTACATTTAGGTCTTTAATCCATTCTGAGTTTATTTTTGTATATGGTGTTAGGGAGTGTTCTAATTTCATTCTTTTATGTGTAGCTGTCCAGTTTTCCCAGCACAACTTATTGAAAAGACTGTCTTTTCTCTATTGTATACTTTCCTCCTTTGTCAAAAATAAGGTGACCATATGTGTGTGGACTTATCTCTGGGCTTTCTATCCTGTTCTATTGATCTATATTTCTGTTTTTGTTCCACTACCATACTGTCTTGATTACTGTAACTTTATAGTATACTCTGAAGTGCAGGAGCCTGATTCCTTCAGCTCCGTTTTTCTTCTCCAGTTTGCTTTGGCTATTTGGGGTCTTTTGTGTCTCTTGCAAATTTTGAAATTTTTTGTTCTGTTTCTGTGAAAAATGCCATTGGTAGTTTGATACAGATTGCATTCAATCTGTAGATTGCATTGGGTAGTATATTCATTTTCACAATGTTGATTCTTCCAACATGATATATCTCTCCATCTGTTTGTATCATCCTAAATTTCTTTCATCAGTGTCTTATAGTTTTCTGCATACAGGTCTTAGCTCTTCTCTAAATGTTTGATAGAATTCGCCTGTGAAGCAATCAGGTCCTGGGCTTTTGTTTGTTGGAAGATTTTTAATCACAGTTTCAATTTCAGTGCTTGTGATTGGTGTGTTTATACTTTCTATTTCTTCCTGGTTCAGTCTTGGAAGGTTGTGCTTTTCTAAGAATTTGTCCACTTCTTCCAGGCTGTCCACTTTATTGGCTTATAGTTACTTCTAGTAATCTCTCATGATACTTTGTATTTCTGCAGTGCCATTTGTTACTTCTCCTTTTTCATTTCTAATTCTATTGATTTAAGTCTTCTCTCTTTTTTTCTTGGTGAGTCTGGTTAATGGTTTATCAATTTTGCTTATCTACTCAAAGAACCAGCTTTTAGTTTTATTGATCTTTGTTATTTGTTCCTTCATTTTTTTTCATTTATTTCTGATTTGATCTTTATGATTTCTTTCCTTCTGCTAACTTTGGGGTTTTTTGTTCTTCTTTCTCTAGTTGCTTTAGGTGTAAGGTTAGGTTGTTTATTTGAGATGTTTCTTGTTTCTTGACATAGGATTGTATTGCTCTCAACTTCACTCTTAGAACTGCTTTTGCTGAATCTCATAGGTTAGGGGTCATTGTTTTCTCATTGTCATTTGTTCCTAGTTTTTTTTTTAAATTTCCTTTTTGATTTATTCAGTGATCTCTTGGCTATAGAGTAGTGTATTGTTTAGCCTCCAAGTGTTTATATTTTTTTACAGATTTTTTCCTGTAATTGATATCTAGCCTCATAGCATTGTGGTTGGAAAAGGTACCAGATATGATTTCAATTTTCTTCAATTTACCAAGGCTTGATTTGTGACCCAAGATATGATCTATCCTGGAGAATGTTCCATGAGCACTTTAGAAGAAAGCGTATCCTGTTGGTTTTGAATGGGTCATCCTATAAATATCAATTAAGTCCATCTTGTTTAATGTATCATTTAACGCTTGTGTTTCCTTATTTATTTTCATTTTGGATGATTTGTCCTTTGGTGAAAGTGGGGTGTTAAAGTCCCCTACTATGATTTTGTTACTGTCAATTTCCCCTTTTATGGCTGTTAGTATTTGCCTTATGTATTGAGGTGTTCCTATGTTGGGTGCATAAATATTTACAATTGTTATATCTTCTTCTTGGACTGATCCTTTGATCACTATGGATTGTCCTTCTTTGCCCCTTGCAATAGTCTTTATTTTACAGTCTATTTTGTCTGATATGAGAATTGCTACTCCAGCTTTCTTTTGATTTCCATTTGCATGGAATATCTTTTTCCATTCCCTAACTTTCAGTCTATATGTGCTGCCAGGTCTGAAGTGGGTCTCTGTAGAGAGCATATATATGGGTCTTGTTTTCATATCCATTGAGCCAGTCTATGTCTTTTTGTTGGAGCATTTAATACATTTACATTTAAGTTAATTATCAATATGTATGTTCCTATTACCATTTTCTTATTTGCTTTGGGTTTGTTATTGTAGGTCTTTTCCTTCTCTTGTGTTTCCTGCCTAGAGAAGTTCCTTTAGCATTTGTTGTAAAGCTGGTATTGTGGTGCTGTATTTTCTTAGCTTTTGCTTGTCTGTAAAGTTTTTAATTTCTCCACCAAATCTGAATGAGACCCTTGCTGGGCAGAGTAATCTTGATTGTAGGTTTTTCCCTTTCATCACATTAAATATGTCCTGCCACTCCCTTCTGGCTTGCAGAGTTTCTGCTGAAAGATCAGCTGTTATCATTATGGGGATTCCCTTGTATATTATTTGTTGTTTTTCCCTTGCTGCTTTTAATATTTTTTCTTTGTACATAATTTTTGATAGTTTGATTAACATGTGCCTTGTCATATATGTCCTTGGATTTATCCTGTATGGGACTCTCTGTGCTTCCTGAAACTTTATTAACTATTTTCTCTCCCTTATTAGGGAAGTTTTCAACTATAATCTCTTCAAATATTTTCTCAGTCCTTATTATTTTTCTCGTCTTCTTCTGGGCCCCCTATAATTTGAATGTTGGTGTGTTTAATTTGTCTCAGAGGTCTCTAAGACTGTCCCCAATTCTTTGAATTCCTTTTTCTTTACTCTGCTCTGCATAGTTATTTCCACTATTTTATCTTCCAGGTCACTTATCCTTTCTTCTGTCTCAGTTGTTCTACTATTGATTCCTTCTGGAGAATTTTTATTTCATATATTGTGTTGTTCATCATTGTTTGTTTGCTCTTTAGTTCTTCTAGGTCCTTGCTAAACTTTTCTTGTAGTTTCTCCATTCTATGTCCAAGATTTTGGATCATCTTTACTATAATTATTCTAAATTCTGTTTCAAGTAGACTGCTATTTCCTCTTCATTTGTTTGGTCTGGTGGGTTTTTACCTTGCTCCTTCCTCTGCTGTGAATTTGTCCTCTCATTTTGCTTAACTTACTGTGTTTGGGGTCTCCTTTTTGCAGGCTGCAGATTTGTATTTCCCCTTGTTTTTGGTGTCTGTTTGCTGTGGCTAAGGTTGGTTTTGTGGGTTGTTAGCTTCCTGGTGGAGGGGACTAGTGCCTGTGTTCTGGTTGATGAGGCTGGATCTTGTCTTTCTGGTGGGTATGACTGCGTCCAGTGGTGTGTTTTGGGTTGTCTGTGACCTTGTTATGAATTTAGACAGCCTCTCTGCTAATGGGTGGGCTTGTGTTCCTGTCTTGCTAGTTGTTTGGCACAGGGTGCCCAGCACTGTAGCTTGCTGGTCCTTGAGTGGAGGTGGATTTTAGCATTGAAATGGAGATCTGTGGGAGAGTTTTTGCTGTTTGATATTACAAGGAGCTGGGAGGTTTCTGGTCGACCAGTGTCCTGAACTTGGCTCCCCCACCTCAGAGGCACAGGTCTGACACCCAGCCAGAGCAGCAAGACCCTCTCAGCCACACAGCTCAGAAGAAAAGGGAGAAAAATGAAAGAAAGGAAGAAAAACAAAGAAAGAAAGAAAGAAAGAAAAAGCAAGCAAGAAAGAGTAAAATAAAAGTTTTAAGGTAAAGAATAAAAAATAATAATTAAAAATTAAAAAATTAAAAAGTAATAAAAAAAAGAAAAAACAAATAAGAGAACAACCAACCTAAAAACAAACCCACCAATGATAACAAGCTCTAAAAACTATACTAAATAGGGCTTCCCTGGTGACACAGTGGTTGAGGATCCGCCTGCTGATGCAGGGGACACGGGTTCGTGCCCTGGTCCGGGAAGATCCAACATGCCGTGGAGTGGCTGGGCCCATGAGCCATGGCCACCGAGCCTGCACGTCCAGAGCCTGTGCTCCACAACAGTGAGAGGCTTGCATACCACAAAACAAAACAAAACAAAGCAAAATAAAACTATACTAAATAAATAAATAAATAAATATCGGACAGACTTAACCCTAGGACAAATAGTAAAATCAAAGATATACAGAGAAAATCACAAAAAGAAGCATACACATGCACAATCACAAGTAAAGGAAAAATATATATATATATATATTTAAAAAAAGGAAGAGAGCAACAAAATCAGTAAACAAATCTACCAATGATAAGAAATTCTAAATACTAATACTAAATACTAAATACTAATCTAAGATACACATATAACTAGAAACAAATTAGATGCAGAAAGCAATCCCCAAGTCTACAGTTGCTCCCAAAGTCCACTGTCTCAATTTTGGGATGATTCATTGTCTATTCAGTTATTCCAGAGATGCAGGTACATCAGTTGATTGTGGAGATTTAATCCACTGCCCCTGAGTCTTCTGGGAGAAATTTCCCTTTCTCTTCTTTGTTGGCACAACTCCTGAGGTTCAGCTTTGGATCTGGCCCTGTCTCTGCATGTAGGTCACTTGACAGTGTCTATTCTTCACTCAGACAGGACAGGGTTAAAGTAGCAACTGATTATGTGGCTCTGGATCACTCAGGTTGTGGGAGGGAGGGGTATGAAATGTGGGGCAAGCCTGCGGCAGCAGGGGCCAACATGATGTTGCAGCAGCCTGAGGCGCGCCATGTGTTCTCCCAGGGAAGTTGTCCCTGGATCACGGGACCCTGGCAGTGGCAAGCTGCACAGGCTCCCAGGAGGGGAGGTGTGGATATTGACCTGTGCTTGAACACAGGTTTCTTGTTGGCTGCAGCAGCAACCTTAGCATTTCATTCTTGTTTCTGGTGCCTGCGTTGGTAGCCGTGGCTCGTGCCTGTCTCTGGAGCTCATTTAACCAGTGTTATGAATCCCCTCTTCTCATGCACCCCAAAACAATGTTCTCTTTCCTCTTAGCAGGTCCAGACTTTTCCCTGGACTCCCTTCTGGCTAGCTGTGGTGCACTAGCCCCCTTCAGGCTGTGTTCACCCAGGCAACCCCAGTCCTCTCACTGGGATCTGATCTCCGAAGCTAGAGCCTCAATTCCCAGCCCCCACTCACCCCAGAAGGTGAGCAGACAAGCCTCTCAGGCTGGTGAGTGCTGGTCGGCTCCAATCCTCTGTACAGGAATCTCTCCTCTTTGACCTCTGCACCCCTGTTGCTGCACTCTCCTCTGTGGCTCTGAAGCTTTCCCCCCTCCCACTCCTAGTCTCCACCACTGAAGGGTCTTCCTAGTGTGTGGAAACTTTTCCTCCTTCACAGCTTTCTCCCAGAGGGGCAGGTCCCATCCCTATTCTTTTATCTCTGTTTTTCCTTTTTCTTTTGACCTACCCAGGTAAGTGTGGAGTTTCTTGCCTTTTGGGAAGTCTGAGGTCTTCTTCCAGTGTTCAGTAGTGTTCTGTAGGAGTTGTTCCACATGTAGATGCATTTCTGATGTATTTGTGGAGAGGAAGGTGATCTCCACGTTTTACTCCTCTACCATTTTGAACGTCTTCTCACCAGACTTCTGTCTTAAACTTCCCATTGCTATCTCCATATCTGCTCTCTGGAACATACATGCTTTTGACCCACAGTCACAGGAGAATTCAGTTAACTTTGCAGTAAGACCTTCTCCAGCACATTGTTTCCTTAGCCACTGTAGGCAGGCATGAGACAAGCACCAATACCCTGCATCTGCCAACTGCAGGGAACACTTTTCAAGTGTTTCAATGAGCATTTTCAAATGACATGCTTATCATATCACCAGGCTTGAACTAAGTGACCTTGGTCCTTCTACTCTCCACAGCTACCTCACCCAATAAATCACCTTCCAAGATACTCTTCTTTTTCATTTTTTTTAATTGAGGTATAGTCAATTTACAATATTATATGTTTCAGGTGTATAATATAGTGATTAACAATTTTTAAAGATTATACTCATTTTATAGGTATTATAAAAAATGGCTATATTCCATGTACTATACCATATCCTTTTAGTTTATTTATTTTATACATAGTAGTTTGTACCTCTTAACCCCGTTAACCCTCTTTTGCCCCTCCCCCTTCCCTCTCCCCAGTAGTAAGCACTAGTTTGTTCTCTATATCTGTGAGTCTGTTTCATTTTTTTTATATTCACTAGTTTGTTGTGTTTTTTTAGATTCTACATATGTGATACCATACAGTATTTTTCTTTCTCTGTCTAACTTATTTCACTAAGTGTAATACCCTCCAAGTCCTTCCATGTTGTTGCATATGGCAAGATTTCATTCTTTTTTATGACTGAGTAGTATTCTGTAGTATATATATTACCACATCTGTTTTATCCATTGATATGTTGATGGGCACTTAGGTTGTTTCTATATATTGGCAGTTGTAAATAATGCTGCTATGAACATTGGGGTGCATGTATCTTTTTGAACTAGTATTTTTATTTTCTTTGGATTTATACCCAGGAGTGGAATTGCTGTAGCATATGGTAGTTCAATTTTTAGTTTTTTTGAGGAACTGCCACACTGACACTACCCAAGGCAATCTACAGATACAATGCAATCCTTATCAAAATACAAATGGCATTTTTCACTAAATTAGAATAAATAATTTAAAAATTTGTATGAAAACACAAAAGACCCCAAATACCCAATACAATCTTGAGAAAAAAAAAAAAAACAGAACTGGAGGTATAACCCTCCCTGACTTCAAAGTGTACTACAAAGCTACAGTAATCAAAAACAGTATGGTACTGGCACAAAAGCAGAGACAAAGATCAATGCAACAGAATAGAGAGGACAGAAATAAACTCACACAATTATGGTCAATTAATCTATGACAAAGGAAGCAAGAATACGCGATGGAGAAAAGACAATCTCTTCAATAAGTGGTGCTGGGAAAAGTGAACACAATATCAAAGGGTGAAATTAGAAAAATTTCTCACATCATATATAAAAATAAGCTTAAGTGATTTAAAGACCTAAATATAAGACTGGAAACCATAAAATTCCTAGAAGAAAACATAGGCAGAACATTTTTTGACATAAACTGTAGCAATATGTTTTGGATCTTGCTCCTAAGGCAAAGGAAACAAAGGCAAAAAAAAAAAAAAAAAGACCTAATTAAACCTAAAAGCTTTTGCACAGCAAAGGAAACCATCAACAAATGAAAAGACAACCTACTGAATGTGAGAAAATATTTGCAAAGGATAGGGCTAAAAAGGGGTTGATATCCAACATATACAAATAGCTCATATAACACAATATCAAAAAAACCCCTAACAACCCAGTCAAAAAATGGGCAGGATACCTAAATAGATATTTTTCCAAAGAAGGTATACAGATAGCCAATAGGCACATGAAAAGATGCTCAACATTACTAACCAACAGAAAACACAAATCAAAACCATAATGAGATATCACTTGACATGTGTCAAAATGACTGTTATCAAAAAGACCAGAAATTGTTGGTGAGGATGTGGAGAAAAGAGAGCTCTCGTACACTATTCATGGGAATATAAATTGGTGTAGCCAGGATGGTCTTTTAATCTCCACATTCTACACCTTTATCTCTCTCTTGTGAATGAGAAGTTTCTAGAGTTGTAAAACAAATTCTCATATATTTCTTTGAAAATCTGCATCCTGGCCTGGCACCACATGTTGGAATTTCATATCCTTATACCTGGATGCTTCAGTTGAAACTTCCTATTTACTATTCTGTTACAGAATGAAAAATGAATGTGTCTATCTCTCAAATCATGGAACTAGTCACACACACAGGAAATGATTTTCTTTATTCTAACCAGGTGCTAGGGATTCACCAGCAGGAATCTGAGGGAATCCTTATCAGTGACTGCCCAAGTAAGTAAAAGAGATCAGTTTCAGGGCCAGGCAGGATGTATTTGCAATGTGCATATGTCTCCCTCCACAAAACAATAGTATCTTATTCACTCCACCTCTGGTACAGAGCAACTCAAAAGCAGCCTGCAATAAATACAATAAATACAGCAATAAATACTGTAGAGCCCTCAGGAGCGAATTTGGAGCACCACACATGCTCGCAGCTTTTCATAGGCAAGAAGCAGACTCTATTTTCTAGGAGAGATGCTCATTTAAGAGAATTAAAATGGCAAGAAAATCCTGGAAGTCTAGAACACACATGCAATAAGGACATCTCAGAAGGAAAGCATGGGAAGGCTGAGATGACAATGGGGATCACAACAGTAGCTTTGAATTTTTTACTTTATAATGTGTGTCAAAACCTGAAATCTCTTGCAAGATATTTTACCATACTGCATGCAACACTCTGTAAAGAAAAAAAACAATCAATTTTAAGGTGGGAAAATACATCTTATTTATCTAGTTTTAGCAAGTACAACTGTAAGATGGAAAAAGTTGACTATGTGGGAGAGCCTTCAAAACCTTCTGAACAAATATGGAAATACTTTTGGAAGCAGAATATTAAAATTAATTAAGCATATTGTAAAAATTATTCTAAAATAGATATTGTAATAGACAATTTTATTGTGAAAATTGCCTGAAAATATGAGGTTAACATAGAAATATGACACCTATTAGTAAAACCTAATTAACTTTTAACCTTGTGAGTTTTTTTTCCCTTTTCTAATTTTTGTTCATTTAAGCCATTTCATTCTTTTACATTTTACATTCTTTTACATTTTAATATTCATGTGGAGAAACTGATTTGGAAATTAACCTGAGGTTTATGCTTAAAATAAAATTTTATGAGTAAATTCAACCTGAATTATATTCAGCATCAGAATGGGGTATTGGAATACTTTCCTTTTTAACTGTTAGAGGGAAACATAATGGAAGCAGGGTAGAGATAATCAGTCAGGATCCAAATAAGCATGAATATCTTCCCAACCAGAACAGTAGATCAGAAACAACACCTGCTTTATAGGCCCCTCTTGTTTTTCCATCCCTGATCAAATAAGAATTATGAGGATCCTCAGGATGATCTGAATAACATGAAAATGGATTACTATTTGACTTTATTGTATTCAGTATATTTTCCTGTTTCATTGTGAGAATATTCTTTATAATTTTCCACTCATCAGGGTGAATAAAAACAGTGATGTTTTTTCTTCAGGTTCTGTCCTGATTCAGGATACCAGTACTTTGCTTCAGAGCCATGTATATATATCTTTTCAACTAACTTAACATTTTCATCTTTAATGACTCATTTTAGGAAGAAACGTAAACACCAATGCAAAGTGACTAAAATGAAGAGGGTCACTTAGGAAAAAGGGAAAGTTGGCAAGTTATTCTACAGTTTTTTAAGACAGCAGTGTTAGGTCCTCATTAAAAACATTAATAGTAATAATGTCTTTAATAATAATAAAAACACTGGCTAGAAAGTAAACTGCTGCATAGAAAACTGGAACACTTGCATGCTGTCACTAAGGGCTTATATGTTCATGTGATCTTTTTCTCTGTGGAGATGACTTTGTCTTGATCTTTTACTCCTTGCTCTCCCACTGTCCCTGTATATGAATCATGTAACAAGCTCAGAACACAGTAACTCCAGTGACTAGATCACACCAGAATCTTGGCTTTCCTACCTTTGCCCACACATTTCACATCCACACAAAGTAAATACCCAGTATTTCATTACCCAGAGAGAATTGAGTTTATGTATATACTTCTTTTCAGCAGACCACATGTTTCCAGGAACACAGAAACATTTGTTGACTTAAAAAAATAAATAAATAAATGCTTTGAGTCAAGCTTATTCAGTGTTTTACTGAGGACTATAGCCTGGGAGACAGCCTTTGAGACAGCTCTGAGAAACTGTTCCAAAGAGGTAATGGGGGAGATCAGTATACAAGTGATTTTGGTAAAGGTGGTACCTGCAACCAAACACACATCTTGTAGAAGGTTGCTACTAGTCATGAGAAACAGATATCTTAGTTAATTGTTTTAGTGCTTTTTTAAGTTTGGGAAGATGCAAGAATCTAGTTTATTAAAAAAAATTTTCCTGAAAATATTTAACTATCTGAAGACCTGTTGTGCCAGTTTTCTCAGAGCAGAGAGAGCCTCATTCCTGTTCCCTGCCTTGAGCTCCTTACAGGGTTTGTTAAAGGTCAGTGACTGCAGTGGTTAATGATTCAATCCTTGTACAGTGGGATGGTGAGTGACATTTTTAGTTGGCATAGTGGAAGCTTGAATAATAATTGCAAAAGCTAACACTCTTTACTTAGCTAACCCTGAATCTTTTAAACTTTCCTCATAAAGATGACCATTATGCAGTGTGTAACTACGTGTTGACCCAAGAATGTAGGGTGTTTTGCCACCTCTATGGGCTATTTATACACTGTTCCCTCTATCATATCTTCTAAATCTACATGCCAAATTATTACCATTTACCCTCCTTCAAGTCTCAGGTTAAGAATTACATTGTCTTCAAACACTTTCCTGATGTCCTTAAGCATAATGGGGTATTGAACCTGTTCTACCATTGCACCTTATACATGTTGCCATAATGTCAAGTATTAATATATATTATAATTATTTTCAGGGCTACATTAGGAGCAAAAATCCTATTCATTAATTTTGACCTTAGTCTTTAATACAGTGGCTGGATTATAGTGGTATTCAATAGTCAATAAATGAGTGAAGATGAGAAGTATATGACTTTGAGCCCCCGTCCACACTGCTGGTGGGGAAGGCCATAGGCTGTCAGTCAAGGTCATAGGTATTTGATTTCAGAACCGCACCTAGAATGGTTATTCGGACCTCAATCTCTGGGTGTCCCTTCTTGTCCTACAGTGTTTTTTGTTCTTTTTTTTTTTTTTTTTTCTACAGTGTTTTTTGATGGCGCATATATTTCCCTTAGTGCCATTGAAATTGCCCCTGATGCTATGGCTGTTGCCCCTCTCACCTCTATTATGTGGTAATCTCCGTCAGCACTGACCACTATGGCTGCCACCACTGATAACACTTCCCCAAGGATGCTGGCTTTGCCACAGACTGTTTATGACAGTGTTTCTCAGTAGAGTGCCAACTTTGCCCCCTACGAGACAGATGCCTATTTCTGGAAACATTTTTGGCCGACACAAATACAGATGTTATTGGCATCTAGTGAGTAGGCCAGTGATGCTGCTAAACATCATACCATGCACAGCTCAGCCCCCACAACAGTTACCTGGCAAAAAATGTCACAAGAGCTAAGGGTGAGAAACCACCTTTAAGACGAAAGACAGTGTCATTCCTATAAACACTGTATCACTTTTATTTGGTTTCCCAAAGATAGTCTGACTCTGTAAGTTTCTTCATAGAATTTTATTTCCCACACAATTTAGGAAAAATCTCCCAGGCCTGAGTTATAGAATATTAATTTTATATCACCAAGTGTCTAACTAAATAGAACCTCTTTTATTGGCCCAAACAATTGACCAAGACAGAGATCAATGTTTATTAAACATTGAGATAAATTCCCTGCCTACCCAATATATTAAAAACAGTCTTTATTTTTACCATTGGTTCATGATTGATCTTTATGTATGATTTTATTTTTTTCTTTAAAATTTTTATTGGAGTACTGTTGACATACAATATTATATTACTTTTCAGGTGCACAACACAGTGATTAGACATTTACATACATTACAAATTGATCACTGTGGTAAGTCTAGTAACCTCTTTATGTATGATTTTAAACCCAAGTGTTCAAGGGCTCAGCCTATAGCCCTAAATGCTGCTTCAGTATTTCTTCTAGCAAACATTTAGGATTCTTAAAAAAATAGAACACCTGGCTTCCTATTGTAATGTTGCAGATTTACTGAAATGGAAATGCCAATTAGGATCTCCTGAGTCACATGCCATATTAGTACTGTCCATTAAGTATGGCTCTGCAGTCATTCTCAAGAAACACATGAAAAATGATGTATGTGTATGGAGTGAGATTGCTGGATAGTATGGTAATTCTATCGGGTGGCCAAAATGTTCATTCAGGTTTTCCATAAGATGGCTCTAGTAGCACTTAGTTGTCTTTAACTTCATTTGAAACAATTTTGTTAGATTGTATGTGATAGCTGTCATATCAGCGTGCATTTAAAAAAAGACAAAATTGGTGAATTTTTGTGTAACCACTTTAATATTGAAGATGGAAGAAGAAAGCAACAATTTCAGCATATTATGTGTTATTATTTCAAGAAAGGTAAAAACTCAACTGAAACAAACAAACAAAAAGCTTTGTGTAGTGTATGGAGAAGGTGTTGTGACTGATCGAATGTTGTCAAAAGAGGTTTGCAAAGTTTCGTGCTAGAGATTTCTTACTGGATGATGATACACGGTGGGGTAGACCAGTTGAAGTTGATACCGATCAAATCAAGACACTGAGAACAATCAACATTATACTATGTGGGAGATAGCTGACATACTCAAAATATCCAAATCAAGTGCTGAAAATCATTTGCACCAGCTTGGTTATGTTAACTGCTTTGATGTTTGGGTTCCACATAAGTTAAGCAAAAAAAAAAAAAGTTCTTGACTATATTTCTACATGTGATTCTCTACTGAAACATAAAGAAAATGTTTCATTTTTAAAACAAATTGTGATGGGTTATGAAAAGTTGATATTGTATAACAATGTGGAATGGAAGAGATCATGGGGCAAATGAGATGAACCACCACCAACCACACCAAATGTAGGTCTTTATCCAAAGAAGGTGATATTTTGTATATGGTGGGTTGGAAGGAAGTCCTCTATTATGAACTCCTTCTGGAAAGCCAAATGATTAATTCCAACAAGTACTGCTCCCAGTTAGAGCAACTGAAAGCAGCACTCGATGAAAAGCATCCAGAACTAGTCAACAGAAAACATGTAACCTACCATCAGGATAACACAAGACTGCATGTTTCTTTGATGACCAGGCAAAAACTGTTACAGCTTGTCTGGGAAGTTCTGATTCTTCCACCATATTCACCAGACATTACACCTTCAGATTTCCATTTATTTCTGTCTTTACAAGTTCTCTTAATGGAAAAATTTCAATTCCCTGGAAGACTGTAAAACACCTGGAACATTTCTTTGCTCAAAAAGATAAAAAGTTTTGGGAAGATGAAGTTAGTTGTCTGAAAAATGGCAGAAGGTGGTGGAACAAAAGGGTGAATACATTGTTCAATAAAGTTCTTCATGAAAATGAAAAATGTGTCTTTTATTTTTACTTTAAAAACTGAAAGCACTTTTTGGCCCACTCAATATTTTTAGTTTTTTGAGGAACCTCCATACAGTTTTCCACAGTGGCTTCACCAACTTGCATTCCCACCAACAGGGTAGGTGGGTTCCCTTTTATCTACACCCTCATTAGCATTTATTATTTATAGACTTTCTAATGATGGCCATTCTGACAGGTGTGAGGTAGTACCTCATTGTAGTTTTGATTTGCATTTCTCTAATTAGTGATGTCATGCATTTTTCATGTGCCTATTGGCTATCTGTATTTCTTCTTTGGAGAAATGTCTATTTAGGTACTTTGCCAATTTTTTTGATTGGGTTGTTTTTTTGTTTTGTTTTGTTTTTTGTTTTGTTTTTTTGCTCTTGAGTTAAATTGTATGAACCGATTGTATATTTTGGAAATTAAGCCCTTATTGTTCACATTGTTTGCAAATATTTTCTCCCATTCTGTAAATTGTCTTTTCATTTTGTTTATGTTTCTTTGCTGTGCAAAAACTTGTAAGTTTGATTATGTCCCATTTGTTTATTCTTGTTTTTATTTCTATTGTCTTGGGAGACTGACCTAAGAAAACATTGATATAATTTATGTCAGAGAATATTTTGCTTATGCTTTCTTCTAGCGTTTTATGGTGTTATGTTTTATGTTTAAGTCTTTAAGACATTTTGAGTTTGTTTTTGTGTATGGCGAGAGGGTGTTTTCTAATTTCATTGATTTACATTTGGCTGTCCAACTTTCCCAACACTATGCCTGGGCATTTATCCAGACAAAACTATAATTCGAAAAGATACATGCACACCTATGTTCATAGTAGCACTATTCACTATAACCAAAACATGGAAAAAACCTAAATGTCCATCAACATATGAATGGATAAAGAAGATGTGGTGAATATATACAATGGAGAACTACCCAGACATAAAAAAGAATGAAATAATGCCATTTGCAGCAACATAGATGAAACTAGATATATCATACTAAATGAAGTAAGACAAAGAAAGACAAATATCATATTATATCACTTATATGTGGAATCTAAAATATGACACAAATGAACTTATCTATGAAATATAACCAGAATAACAGATGTAGAGACGTCACATCATGTGGCAATCAATCTACAGGGTGTCAACGGGATTGGAAGGAACAAAATCTCAGGAGGCTTCATCACGCATGAGTCTCCAGAAGAAATGTTGCCTCTTGTTTCTTACCACCAGAGAGGAGTTCTGTGCACCGTGTTGGTTCCTGGAGCGTCAGATACACTCGAAGTGTGGATGCAGTTAAGTATACCCGGGCAGACATCTGTTCAACTGCTTCTCCTATAGTAACTGTCAACACTGCCCAGAGGGCATTGTGCTCCAAAAGAGTGGGAATGAAGGCCAACCAGCCAGAGCAGTGGCTTCTTTACCCTGAGAGAACTTTGGAAGCATTTCCTACACTCTAGGGAAACTCGGTTTTCTGCAGGATGTTCAGACAGGCTGTGGATATTGTCCACACCGTTTGGACAGGCGCTGAAAGGCAGGCGAGACCTGCAAACCTACTCTTCCTAGCTGGCCATGTAAGCAGCGGTTACCACTCTGCCCCATGGCAAAACAGCTGAGCTGGGGAGGATTTCGGACTCCACGAAGAGGCATGCTTTTCGTGCAGTAAATGTACGGGTTTCTCAGGAGCATGTTCTGTATCTCTCATTTCTCCTCATCGAGCGGTGTTTGGCACCCGTTGATATGATCTACACCCTTGAGAGCAAGAGCCTTTCACGGGGCCTTTGGAAACAGGATATTCATAGAAGGTGAAGGAGGCCATTGTTTCCTCCCATCAAGCTACAACTCCTTTGTGTTTCATAGGAGGTAAGACGTAATGAATGGGGACACATGGAGTATATTCTTTAAGAGATGTGCACAGCATTGAGGGAAGGGGTCATTTGAACTCTATGCCAAACTCGGTGTTCTGAAAAGGAATAGGAGTCCGAGCCAGGCAGGCTACAAGAAAAGATTTCTTTACGAAGAGGAAGTGTGCTGTTCCTAAACAACATGGTGCGGCAGGCTGTAGATTTTATGGTACTTCACTGAATGCACCTGAGAGACAGTGGCTGAGCAGGGGGTTAATGGCAGAGAGACCTTCAATGCTACAGTTCTAAATTATCATTGGGTGCTTACTGGATCTGTGTGCTCAAAGGCTTAGCAAAAAAGCTAACCTCTTAAAACACGGGGAAAAGCTGGTCTCCCTCTCTGCAGTTCTGCATGATATGCTGTGTCACGAGCTCCTGGAAGAGAACTCTTTGGCAATTGTTGCTTCTGGACAAGGACATTGACCTAAGCGGCTGAGGAAGGTTGTGCATCTAGTCTTCGAAAGGTAACAATAGGGTTCCGTTAAGAAACCTGGTGTCTCACTGTCCAGAAGTGCCACACTGACCACTGAAGGGTCTGGAAGCTTGTTCAAGCCGTGTACAGCTCAGAGACTCCCAGAGTCCCCAGATTTCCTTTAATTTATCCTAGTGCACAGCAGAAATGCTCCTTGGGACGTGACTGTGTGCTGGCTCTGGGAAAGTTATTTTTCGGAGAGGGACAAAGGCAATTCAATCTAACCCTGTCAATGTAGCCTTTGTGTTTCTTCTCTCCTGTCGCACTGAACGTGGTTCCATGTACTTTAAATGCTCTCATTGTGTCGCTAACATAACGTGGCCATCAATCTGCGTGGTTTCAATGAGATTCAAAGGTCCAAATCCTCATGAGGCCTCATCCCGCACAAGCCTCCTAGGAGCAAAGTTGCATCTTGTTTCTTACCATCAAAAGGAGTTGTGTGCACCGTGTTGGTGCCTGGAGCGTAAGATACACTTGAAGTGTGGATGCAGTTAAGTATACCAGGGCAGACGTCTGTTCAAATGCTTCTCCTATAAGAACTATCATGCCTGCCCAGGGGGCATTGTGTTCCAAAAGGGTGGGAGTGAATGTTGTTCACACCAAAGCAATGGTCTCTTTACCTTGAGAGAACATGATAGCGTTTGCTACACTCCAGTAAAACTCAGTGTTCGGAAGGTTGTTTGGGCAGGCTGTGGATATTGACCACTCAAGCTGAACAGGTGATGAAAGGCAAGTGAGACTTACAAACATACTTTTCCTACCTGTCCTTGAAAGCAGCGGTTAGCACTGTGTTCCAGTGCAAAAAATCTGAGCTGAGGAGGCCTTCGTACTCCACAAAGAGGCAAGCTTTTCGTTCAGTATATGTACGGGTTTGTCAGGAGCAAGTTCTGTTTCTCTTATTTCTCCTCCTTTAGCTGTGTTTGGCAGCCGTTGGTATGCCCTAGACCCTTGAATGCAAGAGTTTTTCATGGGGCCTTTAGAACGGGATATTTATCGAAGGAGTGCTACGGCCACTCTTTCCTACCGTCAAAGCCACAACTCTTGTGTGTTTCATCGAGTGTAACACATGACGCATGTGCACACCGAGATTATATTCTTTTTTTTTTTTTTTTTTTTTTGCTGTACGTGGGCCTCTCACTGTTGTGGCCTCTCCGGTTGCAGAGCACAGGCTCCAGACCCGCAGGCTCAGCGGCCATGGCTCACAGGCCCAGCAGCTCCACGTCATGTGGGATGTTCCCGGACCGGGGCACGAACCCGTGTCCCCTGCATCGGCAGGCGGACTCTCAACCACTGCGCCACCAGGGAAGCCCCGAGATTATATTCTTTAAGAGATATGTATGGCATTGGTGGAAAGGTTCATTTGAATGCTATGCCAAGCTCGGTGTTCTGAAAAGGAATAGGAGTCCGAGCCTGGCAGTCTGCAAGAAAAGATGTTTTCACCGAGGAGAGAATGTGCTGTTCCTTCCCAACAAGATGCGGAGCGTTGTAGTTTCTGGTTCTTCACTAAATGCACTTTACAGACTGTAGCTGAACAGTGGGCTAAGGGCAGAGAAACCTGCAACAATAACCTTCTAAACTGTCATTGGGAATTGACTGGATCTTTGTGGTCAAAGCGTTAGTAGAATATAGTAGAATATAGTAGAAAAAAGAATATAATCTCGGTGTGCACATGCGCTGAAGTGTGGATGCAGTTAAGTATACCCGGGCAGACATCTGTTGAACTGCTTTTCCTATATGAACTATCAAGCCTGCCCAGGGGGCATTGTGCTCCAAAAGAGTGGGAATGAAGGCTGTCCACACCATAGCAATGGCTTCTTTATTCTGAGAGAACTTGGAAGCGTTTTCTACACTCTAGGAAACTCGGTTTTCTGCAGGATGTTCAGGCAGGCTGTGGACATTGTCCACGCAATTTAGACAGGCGCTGAAAGGCAGGCGAGACCTGCAAACCTACTTTTCCTAGCTCTCCATGTAAGCAGCGGTTAGCAAGCACTCTTTCCCATGGCAAAAATGCTGAGCTGGGAAGGATTTCAGACTCCACGAAGAGGCATGATTTTCGTGCAGTAAATGTACGGGTTTCTCAGGAGCATGTGTTATCTCTTATTTCTCCTCTTTTAGCGGGGTTTGGCGCCCATCTGTATGATTTACTCCCTTTAAAGGAAGAGGCTTTCTCGGGGCCTTTGGAAATGGGATATTCATAGAAGGTGAAGGACAGCCTTTGTTTCCTCCCATCAAGCTACAACTCCTTTGTGTTTCATAGGAGGTAAGATGTAATGAATGGGGGCACATGGAGTATATTCTTTAAGAATTGTGTACGGCATTGAGGGAAGCTAACCTCTTAAAACAGAAAAGCAGAAAAGCTAACCTCTTAAAACACGGGAAAAGGCTGGTCTCCTTCTCTGCGGTTCTGCATGATATGCAGTCTCACGAGCTCCTGGAAAAAAACTCTTTGGCAACTGTTGCTCAGGACAAGGACATTAACCTAAGCGGCCGAGCAAGGCTGTGCATTAAGCCCCCGAAATGTTACACCAGGCTTCCATTAGGAAACCTGGTGTCTCACAGTCCAGGAGTTCCACACTGACCACTGAAGGGTCTGGAAGATTTTTCAAGCCACGTACAGCTCAGAGTACCTCCCAGAGTCCCCAGATTTCCTTTAATTTATCCTAGCACACAGCAGAAATGTTCCTCTGGACGTGACCGTGTGTGGGCTCTGAGAAAGTTATTTTTCGGAGGGGGAACAGAGGCCATTCAGTCTAACTCTGTCAATGTAGCATTTGGGTTTCTTCTCTCATGCCCTACTGAACGTGGTTCTATGAACTTTAAATGCTCTCATTGTGTTGCTAACATCATGTGGCCATCAATCTATGGGGTGTCAATGGGATTGGAAGGAACAAATTCTCAGGAGGCCTCATCACGCGCGATTCTCCAGAAGCAATGTTTCCTCTTGTTTCTTATGATCAAGAGGAGTTCTGTGCACCGTGTTGGTTCCTGGAGCATAAGATACACTCGAAGTGTGGATGCAGTTAAGTATACCCAGGCAGACATCTGTTCAACTGCTTCTCCTATAGTAACTATCAACACTGCCCAGAGGGCATTGTGCTCCAAAAGAGTGGGAATGAAGGCCGACCAGCCAGAGCAATGGCCTCTTTACCCTGAGAGAACTTTGGAAGCATTTCCTACACTCTAGGGAAACTCGGTTTTCTGTAGGACGTTCAGGCAGGATGTGGCTATTGTCCAGGCAACTTGGACAGGCACTGAAAGGCAGGAGAGACCTGCAAACCTGCTGTTCCTAGCTGCAGCCGTTAGCACTCTGTCCCATGGCAAAATGTCTGAGCTGGGGAGGCCTTCAGTCTCCACAAAGTGGCATGCTTTTCGTTCAGTATATGTATGGGTTTGTCAGGAGCAAGTTCTGTTTCTCTTATTTCTCCTCCTTTAGCTGTTTTTGGCAGCCCTTGGTATGCCCTAGACCCTTGAAAGCAAGAGATTTTCACGGGGCCTTTGGAACAGGATATTTATCTAAAGAGCACTCCGGCCATTGTTTCCTACCATCAAGTCACAAGTCTTGTGTGTTTCATAGAGGGTAACATGTAACAAATGGGCACACAGGGATTATATTCTTTAAGAGATGTGTACTGTGTTGACGTAAGGGTTCATTTGAATGCTATGCCAAACTCGGTGTTGTGAAAAGGAGTAGGAGTCCAAGCCAGGCAGGCTGCAAGAAAAGGCTTCTCAGTCGCTGAGGGAATGTTCTGTTCCTAAACAACAAGGTGCGGGAAATTGTAGAGTTAATGGTTCTTCACTGAATGCACCTTACAGGTGGAAGCTGAGCAGTGGGCCAATGGCAGAGAGACCTGCAACATGACCTTTTCTTTTTTTCTCATCATTAGAGCAGCCGTCTGCCCATATTTATTTTTCTATTTTATTTTTTAACATCTTTATTGCAGTATAAATCTGCTTTATAACAAAGTGAAACACATACATATACATATATCCTGATATCTCCTCCCTCTTGCGTCTCCTTCCCAGCCTCCCTATCCCACCCCCTAGGTGGTCTCAAAACACTGAGCTGATGTCCCTGTACTATGTGGCTGCTTCCCACTAGGCTACCTATTTTACCCTTGGTAGTATAAATAAGTCCATTCCACTCACTTCGTTCAACCTTACCCTTCCCTCTCCCCTTGTCCTCAAGTCCATTCTCTCCATTTGCGTCTTTATTCCTGTCCTGCCCCTAGGTTCTTCTTAACTATATTTTTTTCTTTTTTCTTAGATTCCATGTATATGTGTTAGCATACGGTATTTGTTTTCCTCTTTCTGATTAACTTCACTCTGTATGATAGACTCTAGGTCATCCACCTCACTAAAATAACTAAATTTTGTTTCTCTGTATGGCTGAGTAATATTCCATTGTATATACATGCCACATCTTTATCCATTCATCTGTCAATGGACACTTAGGTTGCTTCCATATCCTGGGTATTGTAAATAGTGATGCAATGAACATTGTGGTACATGACCCTTTTTAAATTCTGGTTTCTCAGGGTATATGCCCAGTAGTGGGATTGCTGGGTGGTATGGTTGTTCTATTTTTAGTTTTTTTAAGGAACCTCCATACTGTTCTCCATAGTGGTTCCGTATCAATTTACATTCCAACCAACAGTACAGGAGGGTTCCCTTTTCTCCACACCCTCTCCAGCATTTATTGTTTGTAGATTTTTTCATGATGGCCATTCTGACTTGTGTTAGGTAATACCTCATTGTAGTTTTGATTTGCATTTCTCTAATGATTAGTGATGTTGAACGTTCTTTTATGTGTTTGTCGGCAATCCGTATATCTTCTTTGGAGAAATGTCTGTTTAGGTGTTCTGCCCATTTCTGGATTGGGTTGCTTGCTTTTTGATATTGAGCTGCATGTGCTCCTTATATATTTTGGAGATTAATCGTTGTCAGTTGCTTCATTTGTAAATATTTTCTCCCATTCTGAGGGTTGACTTTTTGTCTTTTTATGGTTTCCTTTGCTGTACAAAAGCTTTTAAGTTTCATTAGGTCCCATTTGTTTATTGTTGTTTTTATTTCCATTTCTCTAGGAGGTGGGTCAAAAAGGATCTTGCTGTGATTTATGTCATAGAGTGTTCTGCCTATGCTTTCCTTTAAGTGTTTTATAGTGTCTTGCCTTACATTTAGGTGTTTAATCCATTTTGAGTTTACTTTTGTGTATGGTGTTAGGGAGTGTTCTAATTTCATTCTTTTACATGTAACTGTAAAGTTTTCCATGCTCCACTTATTGAGGAGGCTCTCTTTTCTCCCTTGTATATTCTTTCTCCTTTATCAAAAATAAGGTGACCATATGTTCATGAGTTTATCTCTGGGCTTTCTATCCTGTTCCATTGATGTATATTTCTGTTTTTGTGCCAGTACCATACTGTCTTGAGTAGTGTAGCTTTGTAATATAGTCTGAAGTCTGGCAACCTGATTCCTCCATCTGTGTCTTTCTCAGGATTGTTTGGCTATGCAGGGTCTTTTTTCTTTCCATATAAATTGTGAAATTTTTTGTTCTAGTTCTGTGAAAAATGTCTTTGCTTTTTTGATAGGGATTGCATTTTATCTGTAGATTGCTTTGGGTAGTATAGTCATTTTCACAATGTTGATTCTTCCAATCCAAGAACGTGGTATATCTCTCTATCTATCTGCATCATCTTTAATTACTTCCATCTATGTCTTATAATTTTCTTCATACAGGTCTTCTATCCCCTTAGGTAGGTTTATTCCTAGGTTTTGTTTTGTTTTGTTTTATTTTTGCAATGGTAAATGGGAGTGTTTCCTTAATTTCTCTTTCAGATTTTTCATCATTAGTGTATAGGAATGCAAGAGATTTTTGTGCATTAATTTTGTATCCTCCTACTTTACCAAATCCATTGATTAGCTCTAGTGGTTTTTTGGTAGAGTCTTTAGGATTCTCTATGTATAGTATCATCTCATCTGCAAATAGTGACAGTTTTACTTATTCTTTTCCAATTTGGATTCCTTTTCTTTCATTTTCTTCTCTGATTGCTGTGGCTAAAACTTCCAAAACTATGTTGAATAATAGTGGTAAGAGTGGGCAACCTCTTCTTGTTCCTGATCTTAACACTGGAGAAGCGGGTTAACAGCAGAGAGATCTGCAACACTATCCTTCTAAAGTTTCACTGGGAGCTGACTAGAGCTCCGTGTTCAATGGCCTAGTAGGAGTGATAACCTCTTAAACCATGGGAAAAGGCGGGTTTCCTTCTCTTTGGTACTGCATGTTATGTTATATCTCATGAGCTCCAGGAAAAGAACTCGTTGGACACACTGTTGTTTCTGGAGAAGGACCTTAACCCAAGTGGCTAAGGAATGTCATGCCTTAGGTCCCAGAAGTGTAGCACTAGGGTTCCATTAAGTGAACTCTCCTCTCACCTCCCAGAAGTTCCTCAATGACCCACTGAAGTGGCTGTAAGCCTCTTCAGTCCACATACAGCATAGAGTCTACCTTAGTGCCAAGGAGATTTCCTTTTTTTTAGCCAAGAACATGGCAGAAATGTTTTGGGGGATGTCAGTGTGTTCTTTCTCTAGGGAAGTTATTTCAGGGGAGCAGAACATAGGCGTTTCATCCTAACACTTGTCAATCTAGCATTTGTTTTTCGAGCTCATGCCATACTGAATGTGGTTCCATAAACTTTTAAATGCAGTCATTGTGTTGCTTACATCACATGACTTTGAAGCCATGTGGTGTCCAGGGTATTGAAAGGAAAACACTTTCAGGTGGCCTCATCGTGCACGAGTCTCCTATAAGAAATGTCAGCTGTTGTTTCTTACCATCAGAAAGTACTGGGCACCATGTTGATTCATGGAATGTAAGACACACTCAAAGTGTGGATGCAGTAAATATACCGGGGAAGACATCTGTCTAACTGCTTCTCCTGTAGGAACCATCAAGCCTGCCCTTGACTGCATTGTTCTCCAAAGCAATGGGATTGAAGGCCTTTAACACTGCAGGAAAGGCATCTTTTCCCTTAGAGAAAATAGAAGCATTTGGTAAACTCTAGTAAACCTAGGTTTTGTGCAGGCTGTTCATGCAGGTTGTGGAACTTGTACCGCAATTTGGACAAGCGCTGAAATGCACGCGAGACCTGTAACACTACCCTTCTAAACTTTCACTTGGAGCTGACTGGAGCTCCATGTTCAACGGCCTAGTAGGAATGCTAACCTTTTAAACCATGGGGAAAGGCGGGTTTCCTTCTCTTTGGTACTTCATTCTATGATATGTCTAACGAGCTCCATGAAAAGAACTCTTTGGGCACACTGCTGTTTTTGGACAGGAACCTTAACCCATGTGGCTGAGGAATGTCATGCCTTAGGTCCCAGCAGTGTAACACGGGTTTCATTAGGAGACCTGGTGTCTCACCTCCCAGAAGTGCCTCACTGACCCACTGAAGTGGCTATAAGTCTCTTCAATCTGCATACAGCGTAGGGTCTCCCATAGTCCCCAGGAGATTTTCTTTTTTTAATCAAGCACACAGCAGAAATATTTTTGGGGACATGACCGGGTTCTTTCTCTAGGGAAGTTATTTTGTGTGTGTCTGTGTGTGTGTGTGGGGGGAATATAGGCATTTCATCCTAACAGTTGTCAATGTAGCATTTGTGTTTCTTAGCTCAAGTCGCAATGAATGTGGTTTTATAAACTTGTAAATGCAGTCATTGTGTCACTTACATCACGTGGCATTAAAGCTATGTGGTGTCAATGGGACTGAAAGAAAAAGACTTTCTTTCAGGCAGCCTCATCATGCACAAGTCTCCTGTAAGAAATGTCAGCTGTTGTTTCTTACCATCAGAAAGGAGTATTGTGAACCGTGTTGGTTCATGGAACATAATACACACTCGAGGTGTGGATGCAGCAAATATACCAGGGCAGACATCTGTCCTACTGCTTCTCCTATAGGAACCATCAAGCCCGCCCAGAGCGCATTGCTCCCCAAAGTAATGGGAGTGAAGGCCTTTCACACCACAGGAAAGGCCTTCTTTCCCTTAGAGAAAATGGAAGATTTTCTTACACGCTAGTAGGAGTAGGTTTCATACAGATTGTTCATGGAGGGTGTGGAACTTGCATGCGGGATTTGGAGCAGCTGTTGAAATGTTTGGGGAGACCTGCAAAGCTAGTTTTCCCACCTGTCCTTGCGAGCTGCGGTGGAGCTCTCTGTTCCACGGCCAAATAAACTGAGGTGGGGGAGGCTTTTGCACCCTACAGAGAGGCTTTTTTCTCATTCTGTAAATGTATATGTTTCTCACTAGGTAGATGAAAGAACTTTGAGGCAAAGGGGATGGAACTCAACCCAGGTGGCTGAAGCAGGCAGTGTCTGATTTCCTAGACTAGGAACTCTTTTGTTTGTATAGGCTATCTTGAGTCTTCCTGTATGCAGTAGCTCATGGAGAAGATATTGGGATCAAGGTGAAGATAATGGGATCAAGGCTTCTTCAACCACCGGACAATGAAGGGTTCCTTAGAGTAACCAGAAGAACTTGTTACCAAGCTACCAAGCACAAAGTTTTTCTAACAATTTTATACCTTGTGGTTTACCTATGTGTATCCAGAACTCACTATTCTTAAAGGATGTTGATCCCCACTTACTGTGCTCTCTCCAATTGAAAGCAGAATCCTTTCACTGGGCATAGGTAAACATGATTTTCATAGAAGGAGAATGCAGCCAACTGTTTCCTAACATAAGAAATAGGTACTATGCACTTTGTTCTTTCATTGAGTATAAGATATATTTGAAGTGTGGTGTATGTATAATAATATAGTTTTTCAGAGATCCGTACAACTGCTCTTTCTTGAGGTACTTTAAAGCTGTGCCAAGCTTCGAGTTCTAAAGGTAAGAGTGAAGGCTTTTAATACTATAAGAAAATGCTAGTTTCCCAGATAGAAAATACATGCGTTTCTTATAAGCTAGATGAACAAAGTTTTATACAGATTGTTCTTTCAGTGTATGGAACTTGTACACAGGATTTGGAGTAGCTAGTGAAATGTTTGAGATACCTGCAAACCTACCCTTTCTAGTGTGGAGACGTATAAATGTCATTCACTGCCAGGCTGGTGGAAATCTGACCATGCCTTCTGTGACTGTCTGCGGTCCCCAGCAGGGGTCTTAAATTTTTCTAATAGAATTTTGAAAAACTATCTATACTCTCCATCATTTAAAGAGCTATATCTAAATTTTCACCTTAATTTCAAAGAGTTTTCTTATGTAAATACAAATATTTAAAATAAATTACCTTACTCTTTAAACATAAAAAAGAAAATCATCTATTTCATCTAGATGTTAAAATTTATTAGTATGTGTTAAACTTCAAATTGTGATGTGAAGTCCTAGAATGTATATCAGAAATAAAACTATTTTTAACCCTGAAATTCTTTCTTCCCATATCATGAACCTTACAAATTCATCTATAGTGAACAATTATAATCTTATTCGGAAATTCCACAACAAAATATCAGTGTCTCATCTAAGACTGATTTTTGATGACTACTGTTTTGAAAGCTTGATGCTGAAGATTAGCATCACGAACATATAGTAACAAGACACATAATTGCCTGCACAGCCATCGTTCACAGAAAGAGTTTTTTCTTTAGGTAGTCTAAAGCATTACTACTACAAAGCAATGCATGCTGAGACTACAGTATTAAGAATAAACCATAATTCAGAAAGAGTCATGTACCAAAATATTCACTGCAGCTCTATTTACAATAGCCAGGACATGGAAGCAACCTAAGTGTCCATCAACGGATGAATGGATAAAGAAGATGTGGCACATATATACAATGGAATATTACTCAGCCATAAAAAGAAACGAAATTGAGTTATTTGTAGTGAGGTGGATGGACCTAGAGTCTGTCATACAGAGTGAAGTAAGTCCGAAAGAGAAAAAGAGGACTCCCCTGGTGGTGCAGTGGATGAGAGTCCGCCTGCCGATGCAGGGGACACGGGTTCGTGCCCCAGTCTGGGAAGATCCCACATGCAGCGGAGCGGCTAGGCCCGTGAGCCATGGTCACTGAGCCTGCACATCCGGAGCCTGTGCTCCACAATGGGAGAGGCCACAACAGTGAGAGGCCCACGTACCACAAAAAAACAAAAAAACAACAAAAAAGAGAAAAATACCGTATGCTAACACATATATATGGAATCTAAGAAAAAAAGAAAAGGTCATGAAGAACCTAGGGGTAAGACAGGAATAAAGACACAGACCTACTAGAGAATGGACTTGAGGATATGGGGAGGGGGAAGGGTAAACTGTGACAAAGTGAGAGAGTGGCATGGACATATATACACTACCAAATGTAAAATAGGTAGCTAGTGGGAAGCAGCTGCATAGCACAGGGAGATCAGCTTGGTGCTTTGTGACCACCTAGAGGGGTGGGATAGGGAGGGTGGGAGGGAGGGAGATGCATGAGGGAAGGGATGTGGGAACAGATGCATATGTATGACTGATTCACTTTGTTATAAAGCAGAAACTAACACACCATTGTAAAGCAATTATACTCCAATAAAGATGTTAAAAAAAAAAAGAATAAACCAAAATGTTTTCCCTTCTGCATGATAATTTGACCTCTGTTCCTCCTGGAAGCTTGACATAAGGTATGTTAATTGGGTAACTATGGCATATATGTAGGTAAAGCATAATCCCTGACTGCACTGGACTGGAACAAACTATGAAAGAACTAGAAATACCCAATAATGACACCATAGCTTTGGCTATCAGGGCATAATTCTAAGTTTTGCTATTTAAATAAAGGAGTTAAAAGATCATATTTGTGGGGCTTCCCTGGTGGTGCAGTGGTTAAGAATTCCACTTGCCAATGCAGGGGACATGGGTTCGAGACCTGATCTGGGAAGATCCCACATGCCGTGGAGCAACTAAGCCCTTTCACCACAACTACTGAGCCTGCGCTCTACAGCCCGCAAGCCACACCTACTGAAGCCCATGCGCCTAGAGCCCGTGCTCCACAACAAGAGAAGCCACTGCAATGAGAAGCCCACGCACAGCAACAAAGAGTAGCCCCTGCTCTCAGCAACTAGAGAAAACCGGCACGCAGCAGCGAAGACCCAATGCAGCCAAAAATTAAATAAATGAATAAATAAATTTATTTTAAAAAATTTAAAGAAAAAAAAGCATATTTGCTGGGACTTCCTTTGTGGTCCAGTGGTTAAGGGGGCGAGGATTCGACCCCTGGTTGGGGAACTAAGATCCTAAATGCCGCTCAGCCAAAAAAAAAAAAAAAAAAGAGCATATTTGGGTTGCCTTTAGCACCCAGATCAATGCATTAGGAATAACAATTAACTCTTGGTAATAACTATAGTCAGGATTAGTAGTTATTTCAGCCCTTTAAAAATAACCTTTTGTTCTCAGGTGAAACCCCCTCCTGTTTTTATTTTTTTCCACAGCATTTATCACCTGTGTCTGTTTGCTTATTGTCTGTCTTTCCTTCTCGAACGTAAGCTCCATGAGGGCATGGACTTTGTTTTTTTCTTATTCACTGTTTCCCTTCCAGAAAGTAAAATAGTAACTGGTACAGAGTAGAGGTTCAATAAGTATTTACTGGATGAAAGTTCCTACATTAATATATGGGTACTATCCAATTGACTAAAATTTTACTGAGTACCTACTATGTGTCAAGCCCTGTGCTAGTAAGGTGTAGTGACAGAGTGGTTATCATCTATGATTTTACAGAGCTAACAATCACAGATAAAACTTCAGACAATTTTCTACTGAACAGGAATATATTTTTTATTATTGATAAAATGTTATGTGATTACTTCACTAAGATTCTATATGATTTAGTTCATTTAGTAACACTTTATAACAAAAGTTTATCTTCAAAATGCTGTGCTCTTACCCTAGGATCCCAAATATTTCACAAACTACTTCAATCACTTTTAAAAACCATCCCTGTTACTCCCTATAGGAGAAGCCTACATTTATGGATTAAATGATGTCAGCAATAGTAGTAGACCGAATATCTCCTAACTAATCTCTACTTACAATTTCTCTCAGGCACTCTCCTTTGATACTTTTCCACACGGTTTCTCTTTAACTAATAATACAGGTAATTTAATCTCCTTTTAAAACAAAAAGCTAAGCATTTATTCCCTGTATATATGTGCATAGAGATGATCAGACCTTTTGAAGAATCACACACCAGTTCCCCTGATCATAGTAGCTTTGCAGTATGCTGATATTACTCAAAGTCTGGCAGGCAGCTTCCATTTCTCCCTCACAGAACACATGGTAGTAACGATGAAACACAGGACCTGGGTCATGGGATCCTAATGGTCCAAATGGCTCAACAGACTTGCCCTTACCAGGATTTTCCTTAAGGTGCCAGGGAACCAGTAAGTCTTGAGAATGAAAAGAAGTCCTATTAGTGTGAATAGGCAACTTGGAATTAGTAACTTTCCTTGAATTACATCCTCTATCCTGAAAGTCATTAATGGAGGAAACAGAAGGTGTTGAATCTTGATTGCCCACATCAGGCATCTGCTTCACAAGCAACTCTTGCACTGATGTATCATTGCTGATTTCCTCTTTCTTTCCTTGGTTAATTCTGTTTTCTCTAAGATACTTGGACTTCTTATTATTATATTCTTGTTCCATTGCCCAAACATAGATGAGTGCCTTCCCACCAGGTCTTAGGAGTCGAACAAGTTCTTGGAGAGCTGCCACTCTACGCTCCTAGTTAAAACAAAGAAACAACAAACAAAAACCATATTGCCATTTATCAACGAGAAAGAGATACAGAGAGGAAACAGGGAATTATAACTGACTATAGGACTATTTTCAATTAAGATGGACAGTACAGAAAATCAAACATAAAACAAATCTTATAGTTAAAAAAAAGGGGGGGGAAAGGAGAATTTTGCTCTGCAATTGAGAGGAAAAAAAGTGTTGATAAACAGGGAAAAACTTTTTTTTTTTCTTTCTGATAATAATACAGAGGCATAGAGGGTTTTCTGCTTTGTTTGAAATTCAGTTGAGATCATAAGATATACTGAAACTGCCAGGAACTCCAGCACAAAGGGCTCCATAATGTTATTGCTTAGATTGGGGGAAATGAGTAACATCTAGGAATAATAAGATTTTTTTTCCTATAAGAAAAATATAAAATATTAAATTCACTTATTTTAAAATTAGAAGCAGAGTGACGAATTAAACGCATCAGCATACTACTACCAGATAAATACCTGAGTTTTGAAAAAAAAAAGAACAGGAAAAGAAGAAAAATAGAATGGGAAGAACATGAGACTCAGATGTCAGGAATGAGACTGAGAGCTGAGAAAGCAAGATGGGAAATGGAAATAAAGAAGAAGCTCAAAGGCTGAGGAGACAGAGAGAATACTCAAGAGGCCTAGAGCTGATGATCTCTTAACGTCTCTTACAGCTAAATTCTGTGACTCTGTGGGTTTGAGGAAGACATTTAAAGGTGAGTAAGACTCAGGTAGGAAAAAGGCAGAAATGTGCAGCAATAAATGCATAGTCTCATCAGACCTCTGTTTAAGTAATCACAGCTCCCATGTAACTCATCTCCACTCCACAGGCTTTCCTTAAAAACTGAGGTAAACTGTATGACAAGAAAAGAGAATGGAAAGAAAGGAAAGGATAAAATGGGGTCCAAGTCAGTAAAATCCATGAACATTTCCTGCCACTTAGTTACAAGTTCTTGGAGCAAGAAAGACAATACTTACTGCTGTAGCAAAATGGTGAATAACAGCAATGGAGATGCAAGCATCACAAGACCCACTGCGGATTGGTACTGCCAAAGCATCACAGACAAAGGCCTGATAATTCTTCTCTCTACAAATGTCCACAAGGTTTTGGCTATGATCACAGCCAATCTATAACAGATAAAGAAAGAATTTCAGAACAACTGTTTAAATGTCATAAAGTTATTAGACAGATTTCATATTCATTGTGAAAGGGTCTAAGACCATGATACTATAGGTTCTTACAACCAGTACAAAGTCAGCTTATATAATTTACAGGGCAACATTTATTATCTTAACAGGTATCAAACAATTCAAATTAGTGAATGGAAACAAAATAACTAGAATAAAAATAACATTGGTGGAAATGGGAGATCCTAATTGGCATCTAATTAATCACCACTCAGAATCTTGATCTTTTTGTAATATCACACTTTATTTTATTTTATATCTTATCGTATCTTATTTTCTGCGCCATGTGGCATGTAGGATCTTAGTTCCCTGACCAGGGATCGAACCCACACCCCCTGAAGTGGAAGCGCAGAGTCTTAACCACTGGACCACCAGGGAAGTCCAATATCACACATTTTAAAATGGAAATTATCACATAAACATAGACATTTAGTCTTTTGGGGGAAGTTACAAATAAGAGGTTCTAAGGTATCTCTTTTTAGTATATAAACTATTCAGTAATGACCCAGATATCAGGAGGATGGCTTATTTTTTTTTCCTTCTTCTTTATACTTTTCAATATGTATTACTTGCACCATCATAAAACAAAATCTTCCCAAATAAAGTTAAATAACTTATTTCATTTTTTAAAGCCATTGAGTCTTGTTCTGCTAAATACCTGAATTCAAAATTTGTAAAATGCTACTGAATTAAACCTTTTGGTATAACCAAACCATTCTATGGGAATGAGAACACTGAAGGCAGCTGGCGGCATCCTTTCATCTCCCCAAGCAGATGAGGCTAACATGCCTTATGCATATGTCTGGTTCTATGGCAAGTATTTGTGGGCTAGGACTGCCTATATTCTCTCTAGTTTTGTTGTTTTTGTACACAGTTTTGCTGTTTAGTTCTAAAAATATCATATATATAGAGAGACAGAAACAAAGACAGAGACAAAGAGAGAGCACACACAAGCACGTGCAATGTGCACATATAAATTGAGGGAGGACTAGGAGGAGCTTAAAGAATGTTAAATCACTAATAATTATCTCCAGATATTTCTTCTTAACCCAACTCTACAAGAAAGAAAAGATCTGTATAAGTAGATTTCATCTAACAGAAGGAGCCACCTCAGGTTCATTTGAATTTTTGCTATAAGTAAGCACTGATCATTGCTAAGGGTTCAGGGTTCCCTCAGTCCATCTGAGGATAAAGATATGAATCTTCATATCAAAACAATTCTTATTAAGTCACACTGCCATGCCAGTCATACCTAATATGAATTTGCTCAGTTTCTAATAAATATTAAATAGCTTCAGTATTCCAGCCCACAGCTGCATTAATATCTGAGGTATAATAAAAGGTACCAAGCTAGAAGTAAAGTATAGCAATATCATTTTGATATAATTTTAAGATGGAAAAGTACTAAAGGCCCATTAATAACAACAGTGGCACAATTCCCACTTAATTGCTCCCTTTACCTGTATAAGATATATAACTGGCTATTACTCTTATTTATTTTCTTCCATATAAGAGGCCAATAGTCACAATATCAAGATGACAGTACCACTCAAACATTATGCATATTATATTTTGGTCTTTGCCAGGTTTTATTACAATAAAATTCAGCTCATGGAAACAGAAGTTTCAAGTATGCTCAACTATTACCTTGCTAAAAGTCAACAAGAAGAAATCCAATGTGCCTATCCCCAGATATAGAGCTTGATAGTTTGAGTACTCAGAGGAGGAGAGTTATTATCTGAGGATCACAGATAAAACAGAACAAGGAGAAGAGCAATTGAACAAAAACTAGAGAAAATTTCTTTCTTCTTCCTGCCAGACTCTTACAATTATTTGTACAGAGCACTCCTTTTCACCAACAAATGAAATCAGGGGCAATTTTAGTCATAAAGTACCAGGTCTAATGTAGTCCTGACTCATGCCTGGCTTAGTACTTTCACCTTTCACTTATTTTGCCTGAGTCTTCCAAATACTATAGTCAAATCATCAGTATTTTTTTCTCTTCCCTTTCTATTTTTAAATTCCCTTCAGTTTTTATACCAAGGATAGTACCAGATATTTGAAATTCTCCCTAATAATGCTACATAATGTCAAAAACAGGACAGAAAATAGCTTATGTATAAATACTCATTAATGGTAAGGGACTCATGTAAAGCTACATATTTCTGTATGTGGGATGGAGATGAATGACAATAAAAACACATATTGGTTGGGCTTAAAATGTATACTTTATACTTCTATATAATTTTTTAAGTCTTCAACATAATATTAAATATGAAATTCTGGAAGTACTGGTATAAATGAAAAAGTATCCAACTTAGTAATCAAACTAAACAAGGTTCCACTTTTCTCCTATTAAAGTATCAAAAATATTTTAAAACCAAAGTATACCACAGTGATAGCACTGTGATACAACTTCCTGTCATAAAGTGTTGTTGACAGTACAAATTAAAAAGCAATTTGGCAAACCATTTTTTAAGAAAGATAAAAATGTTCACAATTTTTCACCCAATAATCATTCTTCAAAAAATTTATCCTAAGAAAATAATCCAAACTATGGAAAAAGGTAAACAGGCTAATGAAATTGCCTTTAATGAATACCCACCATATGTTAAAGCAGATTCTCTGTATTAATGTACTTAACTCTTGAGAGTGGTGGAGACAAGATGGTAGAGTAGAAGGATTTGAGCTCACCTCCTCTCACAAAAACACTAAAGTTCTCTCAAGAAAACATCAAAATCACAACTAACTGCTGAACAACAATCAACAAAAAACATATTCTACATCCAAGGACAAAGGAGAAGCCACAACGAGACAGTAGGAGGGGCGCATTTGCAGCACAATCAAACCCCATTCTTGCGGGTGGGCGACCCACAAACTGGAAAATACTTCACAAAGGTTCTCCCACAGGAGTGAGAGTTCTACGCCCATGTCGGGCTCCCCAGTCTAAGGGCCTGGTATTGGAAGGAGGAGCCCCCAGAGCATTTGGCTTTGAAGGGCAGCAGGGTTTGACTGCAGGAACTCCACAGGACTGGGGGAAACAGAAATTCCAGTCTCAGAGGGTGCACACAAGGTTTCATGCGCACTGAGACCCAGGGACTCGGTGACTTCATAGGAGCCTGGCCAGAACTACCTGCTGGTCTTGGAAGGTATCGTGGAGGGGTGGGCTGGGGTGGCGGCTGTGGCTCATTGTGGGAATAAAAACACTGGTGGCAGAGGTAGAGGTAACAGGGAGTACTCATTGGTGTGAGATCTCCTGGAGGCCGCCATTTTGATACCAAGACCTGGCACCACCCAGCAGCCTATAGGCTCCAGTGCTGGGATGCCTCAGGCCAAACAACCAACAGGGAGGGAACACAGCCTCGCCCATCAGCAGACAGGCTGCCAAAACTCGTCCTGAGCCCACAGCCGCCTCTAAACACATCCTTGACATGGCCCTGCCCACCAGAGGGACAAGGCCCAGCTCCACTCACCAGTGGGCAGGCACCAGTCCTGCTGACCAAGAAGCCTGCACAACCCTCTAGACTAGCCTCACCCACCTATAATCCTGCAGCCTGCAGCCTACAATCTACAATCCTGCAGCCTGCAGAACAGAAAATGCAAACACAGAAAGTTAGACAAAGTGAGATGACAGAGAAATATGTTCGACACGAAGGAACAAGATAAAACCCTAGAAGAATAACTAAGTAAAGTGGAGATACGCAATCTACCTGGAAAAGAATTCAGAGTAATGATAGTAAAGATGATCCAAAATCTGGGGAAAAGAATGGAGGCACAGACTGAGAAGATACTAGAAATATTCAACAAAGGTATAAAGAACAAACAAACAGAGGTGAACAATACGATAAGTAAAATGAAAACTACACTAGAAGGAATCAATAGCAGAATAAATGAGGCAGAAGAACAGATAAGCGACTGGAAAGACAGAATGGTGGAATCACTGCCATGGAACAGAATAAAGAGAAAAGAATGAAAAGAAATGAGGACAATGTAAGAGACCTCTGGGACAACATTAAATGTACCAACATTCGCATTATAGGGGCTGCAGAAGGAGAAGAGAGAGAGAAAGGACCTGACAAAATTATGGAAGAGATAATAGCTGAAAACTTCCCTGACACAGGAAAGGAAAAAGTCACCCAAGTACAGGAAGTGCAGAGAGTCCCATACAGGATAAAACCAAGAAGGAACATGCTGAGACACATATTAATCTACTTGACAAAAATTCAAGACAAAGAGAAAATATTAAAAGCAACAATGGAAAAGCAAAAAATAACATATAAGGGAATCCACATAAAGTTACAGATGATTTTTCAGCAGAAACTCTGAAAGCCAGAAAGGAGTGGCACAATATATTTAAAGTGATGAAAGGGAAAAACCTACAAACAAGAATATTCTACCCATCAAGGCCCTCGTTCAGATTTGACAGAGAAATCAAAAGCTTTACAGACAAGCAAAAGCTAAGAGAATTCAGCACCACCAGACCAGCTTTACAACAAATGCTAAAGGAACATCTCTAGGCAGAAAAGAAAAAGCCACAATTAAAAATAAGAAAATTACAAATGGGAAAGCTCATTGGTAAAGGCAAACATACAATAAAGGTAGGAAATCATCCACATGCAAATATGATATCGAAAACCAGCAACTGTGAGGAAAGTACAAATACAGGATATTGGAAATGCATTGGAAATTAAGAGACCACCAACTTAAAATAATCTTGTATATATACATATAGATTGCTATATCAAAATCTCAAAGTAACCGCAAGCCAAAAGCCTACAATACATACACACACACAAAAGAAAAAGCAATCCAAACACAACACTAAAGACAGTCATCAAATCACAAGAGAACAAAAGAGGAAGGGAATGTTCTTGAAAATATAAACAAAATTGATAAACCTTTATCCAGACTCATCAAGAAAAAAAGGAGAGGACTCAAATCAATAAAATTAGAAATGAAAAAGAAGTTACAACTGACACCACAGAAATACAAAGGATCATAAGAGACTACTACAAGCAACTATATAGCAATAAAATGGACAGCTTAGAAGAAATGGACCAATTCTTAGAAAGGTATAACCTTCCAAGACTGAATCAGGAAGAAATAGAAAATATGAACAGACCAATGACAAGTAATGAAATTGAAACTATGATTAAAAGCTCCCAAAAAACAAAAGTCCAGGACCAGATGGCTTCACAGGCGAATCCTATCAAACATTTAGAGAAGAGTTAACACCTATGCTTCTGAAACTATTTCCAAAAATTGCAGAGGAAGGAACAAACCCAACTTCATTCTACGAGGTCACAATCACCCTGATACCAAAACCACACAAAGATACCACAAAAAAAAGAAACTTACAGGCCAATATCATTGTTGAACATAAGCGCAGAAATCCTCAACAAAATACTAGCAATCAGAATTCAACAACATAGAAAAAGGATCATATACTATGTTCAAGTGGGATTTATCCCAGGAATGCATGGATTTTTCAATATCCGCCAATCAATCAGTGTGATACACTGTATCCACAAATTGAAGAATAAAAACCATATGATAATCTCAATATATGCAGAAAAAGCTTTCAACAAAACTCAACACCCATTTATGATAAAAACTCTCAAGAAAGTAGGCACAGAAGGAACTTATGTCAACATAACAGAGGCCATATATAACAAACCCACAGCCAACATCATTCTCAATGGTGAAAGACTGAAACCATTTCCTCTAAGATCAGCAACAAGAAAAGGTTATCCACGCTCACCACTATTATTTAACATAGTTTTGGAAGTTTTAGCCGCAGCAATCAGAGAAGAAAAAGAAATAAAAGGAATCCAAATCAGAAAAGAAAAAGTAAAGCTGTCACTGTTTGCAGATGACGTGATACTATACACAGAGAATCCTAAAGATGCTACCAGAAAACTAATAGAGCTAATCAATGAATTTGGTAAAGTAGGATACAAAATTACTGCACAGAAATCTCTTGCATTCCTATACACTAATGATGAAAAATCTGAAAGAGAAATTAAGGGAACACTCTCATTTACCATTGCAATGAAAAGAATAAAATACATAGGAATAAACCTACCTAAGGAGACAAAAGACCTGTATGCAGAAAACTATAAGACACTGATGAAATAAATTAAAGATGATACAAACAGATGGAGAGATATACCATGTTCTTGGATGGGAAGAATCAACACTGTGAAAATAACTATACTACCCAAAACAATCTACAGATTCAGTGCAATCCCTATCAAACTACCAATGGCATTTTTCACAGAATTAGAACAAAAAATTTCAAAATTTGTATGGAAACACAAAAGACCCCAATAGCCAAAGCAATCTTGCGAAAGAAAAACGGAACTGGAGGAATCAGGCTTTCTGACTTCAGACTATACTACAAAGCTACAATAATCAAGACAGTATGGTAATGGCACAAAAACAGAAATACAGATCAATGGAACAAGATAGAAAGCCCAGAGATAAACCCACGCACATATGGTCACCTTAACTTTGATAAAGGAGGCAAGAATATACAATGGAGAAAAGACAGCCACTTCAACAAGTGGTGCTGGGAAAACTGGACAGCTACATATAAAAGAATGAAGTTAGAACACTTCCTAACACCATACACAAAAATAAACTCAAAATGGATTAAGGACCTAAATGTAAGATAAAACTCTTAGAAGAAAACATAGGAAGAACACGCTTTGACATAAATCACAGCAAGATCGTTTTTGACACACCTCCTAGAGAAATGGAAATAAAAACAAAAATAAACCAATGGGACCTAATGAAACTTAAAAGCTTTTGCACAGCAAAGGAAAACATAAAGAAGACGAAAAGATAACCCTCAGAATGGGAGAAAATATTTGCAAACGAAGCAACTGATAAAGGATTTATCATGAATGGGTGTTAAATTTTCTCGAAAGCTTTTTCTTCACCTATTGAGATGATTATATGGTTTTTCTCCTTCAATTTGTTAATATGGTTTATCACATTGATTGATTTGTATTTACTGAAGTATCCTTGCATTCCTGGGATAAACCCGACTTGACCATGGCGTATGATCCTTTTAATGTGCTGTTGGATTCTGTTTGCTAGTATTTTGTTGAGGATTTTTGCATCTATGTTAATCAGTGATATTGGCCTGTAGTTTTCTTTCTTTGTGACATCTTTGTCTGCTTTTGGTATCAGGTTGATGGTGGCCTCGCAGAATGAGTTTGGGAGTGTTCCTCTCTCCACTATATTTTGGAAGAGTTTGAGAAGAATAGGTGTTAACTCTTCTCTAAATGTTTCATAGAATTCGTCTGTGAAGCCTTCTGGTCCTCGACTTTTGTTTGTTGGAAGATTTCTAATCACAGTCTCAATTTCAGTGCCTGTGATTGGTCTATTTGTATTTTCTATTTCTTCCTGTTTCAGTCTCAGAGGTTGTGCTTTTCTAAGAATTTGTCCATTTCTTCCAGGTTGTCCATTTTATTGGCATAGAGTTGCTTTTAAGTAATCTCTCATGATCCTTTTTATTTCTGCAGTGTCAGTTGTTACTTCTCCTTTTTCATTTTTAACTGTTGATTTGAGTCTTCTCCCTTTTTTTCTTGATGAGTCCGGCTAATGGTTTATCAATTTTGTTTATCTTCTCAAAGAACCAGTTTTTACTTTTATTGATTTTTGCTATTGTTTCCTTCATTTATTTCTAATCTGTTAAGATTTCTTTCTTTATGCAAACTTTGGGGGTTTTTTTCTTCTTTCTCTAATTGTTTTAGGTGTAAGGTTAAATTGTTTATTTGAGATGTTTCTTGTTTCTTGAGGTAGGATAGTATTGCTATAAACTTCCCTCTTAGAACTGCTTTTGCTGCATGCCATAGGTTTTGGGTTGTTGTGTTTTCATTGTCATTTGTTTCTTTTTTGATTTCCTCTTTGATTTCTTCAGTGATCTCTTGGTTATTTAGTAGTGTATTGTTTAGCCTCCACGTGTTTGTATTTTCTACAGATTTTTTCCTAATCTAGTCTCATAGAGTTGTGGTTGGAAAAGATACTTGATATGATTTCAATTTTCTTAAATTTACCAAGGCTTGATTTGTGACCCAAAATATGATCTATCCTGTTTAATGTTCCATGAGCACTTGAGAAGAAAGTGTATTCTGTTGTTTTTGGATGGAATGTGCTATAAATATCAATTAAGTCCATCTTGTTTAATGTATCATCTAAAGCTTGTTTCCTTATTTATTTTCATTTTGGATGATCTGTACACTGGTGAAAGTGGGGTGTTAAAGTCCCCTACTATGATTGTGTTACTGTCGATTTCCCCTTTTATGGTTGTTAGCATTTGTCATGTAGTGAGGTGCTCCTCTGTTGGGGGCATATTTACAATTGTTATATCTTCTTCTTGGATTGATCCCTTAATCATTATGTAGTGTCCTGTCTCTTGTAATAGTCTTTGTTTTAAAGTCTCTTTTGTCTGATATGAGAATTGCTACTCCAGTTTTCTTCTGATTTACGTTTGCATGGAATATCTTGTTCCATCCCCTCACTTTCAGTCTTTATGTGTCCCTAGGTCCGAAGTGGGTCTCTTGTAGACAGCATATATACAGGTCTTGTTTTTAAGTAAGTATTTATCTAAGAAACACATTCAGACTGAGGGTACTCTAAGATCAATGCACAGAACATCACATAGTGAATAAGCTAGACCAAGCTCTAGCTATGCACATCTCATCTATTATTGGTACAATTATAAAGGCAATAAGTTTCTTAAAGGTATAAAATCTTTCTTATAAAATTTAACTCTGAAAATAAAGCCAACAGCTAATGCTGATGCTAGGAATGATGGAGTCTAAATAAGAAATGTTTCTTAGCTAGAATATAGAAATTTTGAGTTAAAGAGCAGAAGAACAAGCTCATGCATAACTCAGATCAGATAAGAACAGATTCACATTTACTTCTAAGAGAAATGAATAGTTGTTTATAAAACTATTTCCATGAGAGCCCCAGCTAGTATTCTAAAAATATACTTTGTAAAGGAAATTATATAAAATAGTGATACTAATAATTTTTTAAATTCTGAGACTATCTTAGATATACATTTGAATACCCAGAATGAATGTCTCAGGTCACATCCTCTTATGCATGTCAAGAAATGCACATATTTTCATGCTCAAAGATGGCTGTTCAAAATACACTCAAGTATCATTGGTCCATCCAGGTTGGAGCCTCAGCAGCTTAAAAAAGTAGGTTTCTCTTATATCATACATAATTCCATTTCTTGTATAATGAAAACCATAACTCCAACCCAGACAAGTAGTTTTCATTCATTCATTGAACCACACCTACTGAGCCTTCTCTAGAGGTCAGACAATGGAAGTAGGTTCCAGCAAGAGCAGACAGGAAAGAACACATGCAGACTGCCACTGATAAAATGAATGTAGATTATGAAGAGTGAGTACACTTATGATTTTCTAATTCTTCTGAATATATTCCTTCTTGAATCAGCTTCAGGTTTTTGGTTCAGTTTATCAAGAAATCATTTTTCTTAACTGTAACAGGATAATATTATCATATGACTAAGTCAGTGTGTTTGACTTCAACCTAGTTTCACTGTCACAATTGATACCTGACTAGACAAAGCCACAGGTTATCATCAAGAAAGTGTAAAAGCAGCGCTTCCTGAGAAACATTTTTGGACAGTACCTTAAGATTAAAACATCAGAAGATATACTTTGTTTTAAGCTGTGGTTAGAGTTGTGATAAATCTAAAACCTATTTCCTCTTCAACATGAACAAACTTAATTCACTAGACCTTATTCCTTATAAACTAAAATTTAATTGTAAACATGATGACAATATATGAATACTTGTCTTCTCTTGATGAAAAGCGATTCTTTTATCTGCCTCTTAATGCACAAACTCTACCTTTCCTCAATTGCAGTAGTACCGTTCTTTCTTCATGTAGGTGTACAATATCTAGGATGAGGTAAAAATAAAGATTACAAGCAATCTGACATACTACAACAGCCTGTGAAGGTAGACTGCTCTCATTCTCCTTATATACTCCCCTTACTCTAGTCCTTCCTCCCCTAATCTTGAGAAAGGGAAGCCCCAGTCCTCACAGAGCAGTGTTGACACGAGTACTTACAACAATGCACTAATGCAGGGAGAACTTCCTACTTCCTAGCACAGCAGAGAAAAAAGTGATCCATTAGAAACGGAAATTCTAACAACTGAAAACAGAAACTTTGGCATCAGAGAGAAGTGGGTTCAAGTCCTAGGTCTAGCACTATAACCTTGGTCAAATTTTTAATCTAATTGAGGTTTAATTTTCTCAACAGTAAGACAACAATAAATACTAACCTTTTTTTTTTCTATTATGAGTAAAAGAACACTAGATTTGGAGTCATAAGGCATGGGTTCAAGTTCCAGTTATATCCTCTAATAATGTAACACCAAGGAAGTAATATAACCTCTGTAAGCCTCAGTTTCTTCATTTATAAAAGATGGATGGGTTCCGGGTAAGATGGCGGAAGAGTAAGACGCGGAGATCACCTTCCTCCCCACGGATACACCAGAAATACAGCTACACATGGAACAACTCCTACAGAACACCTACTGAATGCTGGCAGAAGACCCCAGACCTCCCAAAAGGCAAGAAACTCCCCACATACCTGGGTAGGGCAAAGCGGAGAGATTCCCGCACAGAGGATCGGTGCCGAGCGGCACTCACCCGCCCGAGAGGCTTGTCTGCTCACCCGCCAGGGCGGGCGGCGCTGGAAGCTGAGGCTCGGGCTTCGGTCAGAGCGCAGGGAAAGGACTGGGGCTGGCGGCGAGAACTCAGCCTGAAGGGGGCTAATGTGCCACAGCTAGCCGGCAGGGAGTCCGGGAAAACTCTGGAGCTGCCGAAGAGGCAAGAGACTTTTTCTTCCCTCTTGGTTTCCTGGTGCGCGAGGAGAGGGGAGTGAGAGCGCTGCTTGAAGGGGCTCCACAGACGGGCGCGAGTCACGACTGAAAGCGCGGAGCCCAGTGACGGGCGTGGGACGCTGGGGCTGCTGCTGCCGCCGCCAAGAAGCCTGTGTGCGAGCGCAGGTCACTGTCCACACCGCCCTTCCGGGAGCCTGTGCAGCCCGCCACTGCCGGGGTCCCGGGATCCAGGAGCGGCTTCCCTGGGAGAACGCACGGCGCGCCTCGGGCTGGTGCAACGTCACGCCGAACTCTGCCGCTGCAGGCTCGCCCCGCACTCCGTGCCCCTCCCTCCCGCCCGGCCTGAGTGAGCCAGAGTCCCCGAAGAGGCTGCTCCTTTAACCCTGTCCTGTCTGAGCGAAGAACAGACGCCCTCCGGCGACCTACACGCAGAGGCGGGGCCAAATCCAAAGCTGAGACCCAGGAGCTGTGAGAACAAAGAAGAGAAAGGGAAACCTCTCCCAGCAGCCTCAGAAGCAGCGGATTAAAGCTCCACAATCAACTTGATGTACCCTGCATCTGTGGAATACATGAATAGACAACAAATCATCCCAAATTGAGGAGCCAGGAGTCAGTGCTGTGCCTCTGAGGTGGGAGAGCCAACTTCAGGACACTGGTCCACAAGAGACCTCCCAGCTCCACATAATATCAAACGGCGAAAATCTTCCAGAGATCTCCATCTCAACACCAGCACCCAGCTTCACTCAACGACCAGCAAGCTACAGTGCTGGACACCCTATGCCAAACAACTAGCAAGACAGAAACACAACGCCACCCATTAGCAGAGAGGTGGCCTAAAATCATAAAAAGTCCGCAGACACCCCAAAACACACCACCAGACGTGGACCTGCCCACCAGAAAGACAAGATCCAGCCTCATCCACCAGAACACAGGCACTAGTAGCTTCCACCAGGAAGCCTACACAACCCACTAAACCAACCTTAGCCACTGGGGACAGACACCAAAAACAACGGGAACTACGAACCTGCAGCCTGCAAAAAGGAGACCCCAAACACAGTAACATAAGCAAAATGAGAAGACACAAAAACACACAGCAGGAGAAGGAACAAGATAAAAACCCACCAGACCTAACAAATGAAGACGTAATAGGCAGTCTACCTGAAAAAGAATTCAGAATAATGATGGTAAAGATGATCCAAGATTCTATTTCCCAGATCCAAAATCTTGGAAATAGAATAGACAAAATGCAAGAAACAGTTAACAAGGACCTAGAAGAACTAAAGATGAATCAAGCATCGATTAAAAACACAATACATGAAATAAAAAATACTCTAGATGGGATCAATAGCAGAATAACTGAGGCAGAAGAACGGATAAGTGAGGTGGAAGATAAAATAGTGGAAATAACTGCTGCAGAGCAAAATAAAGAAAAAAGAATGAAAAGAACAGAGGACAGTCTCAGAGACCTCTGGGACAACATTAAACGCACCAACATTCGAATTATAGGGGTTCCAGAAGAAGAAGAGAAAAAGAAAGGGACTGAGAAAATATTTGAAGAGATTATAGTTGAAAACTTCCCTAATATGGGAAAGGAAATAGTGAATCAAGTCCAGGAAGCACAGAGAGTCCCATACAGAATAAATCCAAGGAGAAATACGCCAAGACACATATTAATCAAACTGTCAAAAATTAAACACAAAGAAATCATATTAAAAGCAGCAAGGCAAAAACAACAAATAACACACAAGGGAATCCCCATCAGGATAACAGCTGATCTCTCAGCAGAAACTCTACAAGCCAGAAGGGAGTGGCAGGACATAATTAAAGTGATGAAGGAGAGAAACCTGCAACCAAGATTACTCTACCCAGCAAGGATCTCATTCAGATTTGATGGAGAAATTAAAACGTTTACAGACAAGCAAAAGCTGAGAGAGTTCCGCACCACCAAACCAGCTTTACAACAAATGCTAAAGGAACTTCTCTAGGCAAGAAACACAACAGAAGGAAAAGACCTACAATAACGAACCCAAAACAATTAAGAAAATGGGAATAGGAACATACATATCGATAATTACCTTAAATGTAAATGGACTAAATGCTCCCACCAAAAGACACAGATTGGCTGAATGGATACATAAACAAGACCCATATATATGCTGTCTACAAGAGACCCACTTCAGACCTAGAGACGCATACAGACTGAAAGTAAGGGGATGGAAAAAGATATTCCATGCAAATGGAAACCAAAAGAAAGCTGGAGTAGCAATTCTCATATCAGACAAAATAGACTTTAAAATAAAGACTACTAGAAGAGACAAAGAAGGACACTACATAATGATCAAGGGATCGATCCAAGAAGAAGATATAACAATTGTAAATATTTATGCACCCAACATAGGAGCACCTCAATACATAAGGCAAATACTAACAGCCATAAAAGGAGAAATCGACAGTAACACACTCATAGTAGGGGACTTTAACACCCCACTTTCACCAATGGACAGATCTTCCAAAATGAAAATAAATAAGGAAACACAAGCTTTAAATGATACATTAAACAAGATGGACTTAATTGATATTTATAGGACATTCCATCCAAAAACAACAGAATACACATTTTTCTCAAGTGCCCATGGAACATTCTCCAGGATAGATCATATCTTGGGTCACAAATCAAGCCTTGGTAAATTTAAGAAAATTGAAATTGTATCAAGTGTCTTTTCTGACCACAATGCTATGAGACTAGATATCAATTACAGGAAAAGAGCTGTAAAAAATAAAAACACATGGAGGCTAAACAATACACTACTTAATAACGAAGTGATCACTGAAGAAATCAAAGAGGAAATTAAAAAATACCTAGAAACAAATGACAATGGAGACACGACGACCCAAAACCTATGGGATGCAGCAAAAGCAGTTCTAAGAGGGAAGTTTATAGCAATACAATCCCACCTTAAGAAACAGGAAACATCTCGAATAAACAACCTAACCTTGCACCTAAAGCAATTAGAGAAAGAAGAACAAAAACACCCCAAAGTTAGCAGAAGGAAAGAAATCATAAAAATCAGATCAGAAATAAATGAAAAAGAAATGAAGGAAACGATAGGAAAGATCAATAAAACTAAAAGCTGGTTCTTTGAGAAGATAAACAAAATTGATAAACCATTAGCCAGACTCCTCAAGAAAAGAAGGGAGAAGACTCAAATCAATAGAATTAGAAATGAAAAAGGAGAAGTAACAACTGACACTGCAGAAATACAAAAGACCATGAGAGATTACTACAAGCAACTCTATGCCCATAAAATGGACAACCTGGAAGAGATGGACAAATTCTTAGAAATGCACAACCTGCCAAGACTGACTCAGGAAGAAATAGAAAATATGAACAGACCAATCACAAGCACTGAAATTGAAACTGTGATTAAAAATCTTCCATCAAACAAAAGCACAGGACCAGATGGCTTCACAGGCGAATTCTATCAAACATTTAGAGAAGAGCTAACACCCATCCTCCTCAAACTCTTCCAAACAATATCAGAGGAAGGAACACTCCCAAACTCATTCTACGAGGCCACCATCACCTTGATACCAAAACCAGGCAAGGATGTCACAAAGAAAGAAAACTACAGGCCAATATCACTGATTAACATAGATGCAAAAATCCTCAACAAAATACGAGCAAACAGAATCCAACAGCACATTCAAAGGATCATACACCATGATCAAGTGGGGTTTATTCCAGGAATGCAAGGATTCTTCAATATACGCAAATCAATCAATGTGATACACCATATTAACAAGTTGAAGGAGAAAAACCATATGATCATCTCAATAGATGCAGAGAAAGCTTTCGACAAAATTCAACACCCATTTATGATAAAAACCCTGCAGAAAGTAGGCATAGAGGGAACTTTCCTCAACATCATAAAGGCCATATATGAGAAACCCACAGCCAACATTGTCCTCAATGGTGAAAAACTGAAACCATTTCCACTAAGATCAGGAACAAGACAAGGCTGCCCACTCTCACCACTCTTATTCAACATAGTTTTGGAAGTTTTAGCCACAGCAATCAGAGAAGAAAAGGAAATAAAAGGAATCCAAATTGGAAAAGAAGAAGTAAAGCTGTCACTGTTTGCAGATGACATGATACTATACATAGAGAATCCTAAAGATGCTACCGAAAAACTACTAGAACTAATCAATGAATTTGGTAAAGTAGCAGGATACAAAATTAATGTACAGAAATCTCTGGCATTCCTGTACACTAATGATGAAAAATCTGAAAATGAAATCAAGAAAACACTCCCATTTACCATTGCAACAAAAAGAATAAAATATCTAGGAATAAACCTACCTAAGGAGACAAAAGACCTGTATGCAGAAAATTATAAGACACTGATGAAAGAAATTAAAGATGATACAAATAGATGGAGAGATATACCATGCTCCTGGATTGGAAGAATCAATATTTTGAAAATGACTCTACTACCCAAAGCAATCTACAGATTCAATGCAATCCCTATCAAACTACCACTGGCATTTTTCACAGAACTAGAACAAAAAATTTCAAAATTTGTTTGGAAAAACAAAAGACCCCGAATAGGCAAAGCAATCTTGAGAACGAAAAACGGAGCTGGAGGAATCAGGCTCCCTGACTTCAGACTATACTACAAAGCTACAGTAATTAAGACAGTCTGGTACTGGCATAAAAACAGAAAGATAGATCAGTGGATCAGGATAGAAAGCCCAGAGATAAACCCACGCACATATGGCCAACTTATCTTTGATAAAGGAGGCAGGAATGTACAGTGGAGAAAGGACAGCCTCTTCAATAAGTGGTGCTGGGAAAACTGGACAGGGACATGTAAAAGTTTGAGATTAGATCATTCCCTAACACCATACACAAAAATAAGCTCAAAATGGATTAAAGACTTAAATGTAAGGCCAGAAACTATCAAACTCTTAGAGGAAAACATAGGTAGAACACTCTATGACATAAATCACAGCAAGATCCTTTTGGACCCACCTCCTAGAGAAATGGAAATAAAAACAAAGATAAACAAATGGGACCTAATGAAACTTCAAAGCTTTTGCACAGCAAAGGAAACCATAAACAAGGCCAAAAGACAACCCTCAGAATGGGAGAAAATATTTGCAAATGAAGCAACTGACAAAGGATTAATCTCCAAAATTTATAAACAGCTCATGCAGCTCAATAGCAAAAAAACAAACAACCCAATCCAAAAATGGGCAGAAGACTTAAATAGGCATTTCTCCAAAGAAGATATACAGACTGCCAACAAACACATGAAAGAATGCTCAACATCATTAATCATTGGAGAAATGCAAATCAAAACTACAATGAGATATCATGTCACACCAGTCAGAATGGCCATCATCAAGAAATCTAGAAACAATAAATGCTGGAGAGGGTGTGGAAAAAAGGGAACACTCTTGCACTGCTGGTGGGAATGTGAATTGGTACAGCCACTATGGAGAACAGTATGGAGGTTCCTTAAAAAACTACAAATAGAACTACCATATGACCCAGCAATCCCACTACTAGGCATATACCCTGAGAAAACCATAATTCCAAAAGAGACATGTACCAAAATGTTCATTGCAGCTCTATTCACAATAGCCTGGAGCTGGAAACAACCTAAGTGTCCATCATCGGATGAATGGATAAAGAAGATGTGGCACATATATACAATGGAATATTACTCAGCCATAAAAAGAAACGAAACTGAGCTATTTGTAATGAGGTGGATAGACCTAGAGTCTGTCATACAGAGTGAAGTAAGTCAGAAAGAGAAAGACAAATACCGTATGCTAACACATATATACGGAATTAAAAAAAAAAAAAAAAGTCATGAAGGACCTAGGGGCAAAACGGGAATAAAGACACAGACCTACTTGAGAATGGACTTGAGGATATGGGGAGGGGGAAGGGTAAGCTGTGACAAAGCGAAAGAGAGGCATGGACATATATACACTACCAAACGTAAGGTAGATACATAGTGGGAAGCAGCCACAGAGCACAGGGAGATCAGCTCGGTGCTTTGTGACCGCCTGGAGGGGTGGGATGGGGAGGGTGGGAGGGAGGGAGATGCATGAGGGAAGGGATGTGGGAACAGATGTATATGTATGACTGATTCACTTTGTTATAAAGCAGAAACTAATTAAAAAATTAAAAAAAAAAAAGATGGATGAAAATATCTTCTTTATACTTCTCATACTTACAAGGAACTAGGAAAGAAAATGGTTTCTATAAAAATCCTTCATAACCTGTAAAGAGTTTTATAAATATAAGATAGTTTTACTGATAAAATAATCTTCTTAGAAAGCAAAATCTGAAGGGACCAAAAAAAAAAAAACTGCCAATAATGGCATGCCCATAAATTTCTAGAGGAATAAAAAAGAATGGGAGTGTTCATTAATTTTCAACCTGTTGGTTACAATTTTCTGCAGTGACCTAAAAACACAGCATTATATCATGACAAAGCTGATAATAACCCTTACAAATAAAGCAAAAAGAAAGCCAGAAGCAACAGTTACTTGCCATATATAACTCCTTATTGATGCCAAGATACTTTCCATTTCCACATCCAATATCAGCAACTAGTGAACCACTTGGCAAAGCTTTCAAAAACTCCACGATGTGTGGCCAAGGGGTATGTCTCGTGCTGCTAAAGTGTCTAGCAATTTCTTCATAAACTTGATGGACATATTCTTGCTCCAGTTGTGAGGCTTCTTTATCATTCTCTGGAAATGATGTGGGAGTCTCCTTCATCTGGCTGTCACAGAACAAAGGGTAACCTAATGAATAAAAGAAAGCAATATAAACCATTTACTTATTTGTTTTTTAAATTTATTTTTTGGCCGCACCACGCGGCATGTGGGATCTTAGTTCCCCGACCTGGGATTGAACCCACGCCCCCTGCATTGGAAGCACGGAGTCTTAACCACTGGACCACCAGGGGAGTCGCTAAACCATTATTTTTATCCAAATGATTCATAAGGTGTGATTGTTTTCTCAAAAGAAAAAGCAAATCAATCCACGTTTGATGACTAGGGTTAAGTAGCCTCTGATTTATCAGTTTAAAAAAGTAGTTCTTACCTAGCAAGTCCAATTATGTATGTGAGGGGTCTAATGTAAGAAGGGGTAAATCCATTTGAAACAAAATATGACTGTAATTCTGCATGCCTTATAATGCAGATGCCTATTTCATCTTGGGATTAAGGGTCCTCTTATTCAGGAAAGCATCTTGATGGGCCTGGTGTAACCAGAAGAAATTTAGCAAGTAACAGGATTTAGGGTTTTTGTCTTGGTAGGAGTTCTGGGTACCCTAGGACTCTCAGAAGAAGAACCAAACCTAGAAACAAAGTGTGATTTGGTAATAATCACAAGATTTAATGAATACTGTTTGAAGTGGTTTACATATATTGTCTCAATCCTCACCGTAACACTATGAATAGGTACTATTACATTCATTTTACAGATGAGGAAACTGACACACGGAATATTAAATAATGATCCTAAAGTGACGAAGATGGTAAATCATAGAGTCAAGATTTGAACCCAGGCAGTGGAGACTCCAGAATCCACATTCTCAATGACTACACTGTGTTGCCTCCTTCAATAGAATGAGCAAATCCTAAGGAGAACACCAGCAAGTAGAGGAGATGACAGAGGAAATTTAGGATACAATGTCTCAAATTAATTTTGAAGTGTTCCCTTTTCTCTGCAATAATGTCTAATATTCATTTCAAATCCTTGCCTTTTCTCGGCTATGCTATAATTTCCCTTTGTCTGCAGCCAGTCTGTGGCACACAACATGTTTTTATGGTAGTATACTAGAGAATAAAGGAAGAAGTAGTGTTCCCAGAGAAACCACAGACAAGACTTAGCAATAATTAAAAATCATGTGGGCTTCCCTGGTGGTGCAGTGGTTGAGAGTCCACCTGCCGATGCAGGGGACACGGGTTCGTGCCCCGGTCCGAGAAGATCCCACATGCCGCGGAGCGGCTGGGCCCGTGAGCCATGGCCGCTGAGCCTGCGCGTCCGGAGCCTGTGCTCCGCAACAGGAGAGGCCACAACAGTGAGAGGCCCGCATACCGCAAAAAAAAAAAAAAAATCATGTGGCAGCAAAGAATTGATGGCTTCAGGAATTTTCCCTAAATATAACTAGAAGATTCCAAACCTTGAATGGGAGTGGAATTATCTAGTCCCTACTAATGTGTAAAGTGAAGCTCTAAACACTTTATGTAGACGTTTAAGAAAAGGGTAGCCCCAGAAAGCTTGAGAGCTCTAAAACATACATGTGGAAACAGATGGGTTACATTATGTTGGTCACCTCAGAATTACAATTACACTACAATATACATTACAATTATCTTAAACTGGTCTTGCTAAAAATTTTATTCTCTTGGAAATTATGAACATCTCAGTTATGTAAAGGGAGGATCACTTAAATCCACAAATTTTGACCAAAAGTATCCAAAAGATGGCCTTGAACTTTTAAAAAATCTGTAAACTGAATATATAATCAGAGCTTCTTATAGCATCCCTTAAATTAATGCCCATAACAAAAAAAACATTTGCATAAGAAAACTAACTTGTCTCTTCTACTAAATTTCAAGTTCCTTGAGAACAAGAGCCATGCTTTATTTTTCTATACCTTGTAAAGCTACTGGCAGTGTTAGACATTCATCAAATACTAAATAAATTTTTTTTTTTTCTTGCGATATGCGGGCCTCCCAACAGAGGCCTGTTGTGGCCTCTCTCACTGCAGAGCACAGACTCCGGACGCGCAGGCTCAGCAGCGATGGTTCACGAGCCCAGCCGCTCCGCAGCATGTGGGATCTTCCCGGACCGGGGCACGAACCTGTGTCCCCCGCATCTGCAGGCGGATTCTCAGCCACTGCGCCACCAGGGAAGCCCTAAATAAATATTTTTTAATTGATAAAAAAATTTTGTTTTTAAGTCCTCAATGACACTTTTAGCAAAAGAAACAAAAACCTGTTAAAACCTATTTTAAGCTTCACTAACATGAAGATATCAAATATAAAGATTCCAAGTTTCCTAACAGAATAATATCTTGTACATATAATAAAGATTTTAATTTAAAATGTTTTTAACATGACTAAATCCAAAATCTCCTGCTAAGATACCACCCGTAACTGAAACCACCAGGATGTAAAAAGCTCATAACATCACTGTCATTATAAAATATTATTTATAAAACACAAGGGGTTTTTATTTGAGTCCAAGAAATACAGGTCATGATGTACTTATACAGACAATTCAAAACAGCATCCTCGACAAACTGTTTTTTTTTGTTGTTGTTGTTGCTTTTGCGGTACGCGGGCCTCTCACTGCTGTGGCCTCTCCCGTTGCAGAGCACAGGCTCCGGACGCGCAGGCTCAGCGGCCATGGCTCACGGGCCTAGCCGCTCCGCGGCATGTGGGATCCTCCCAGACCGGGGCACGAACCCGTGTCCCCTGCATCAGCAGGTGGACTCTCAACCACTGTGCCACCAAGAAAGCCCTCCTCGACAAATTGAGCACTCCTTTCCAAACTGACTAAAACAAACACTGTTTATCCCCCTAAAGTTATCCACTTACTATAGAACAATTTGTCATCTCCAACTTCCCTGTTAGGTTAATGAGAAGTAATTGAGAAATGTGACAAGCTGTTTCCAAAAAAAACTTATTTTTGTACAAGTGATATTTTAATGCCCCCAAACTGTAGTATTCTTAACCATCATTACAATAAATAGAATATTTATTTAGAATCCAACTATGCTCAAGTACTATGTTTGAGGAAAATAAAGATGAGTAAGATGCAGTCCCTGCCCTCAAGGAATATAAACCTAACCATGGAGGTGGTTAAGAAAAGTATATGTAAGTACAATACAAGGCAAAACACGGGAAATGCCATTAGAGGAGTTAAGACAAAGTTCTTCTCAGTTCTTATGGGACTTTAAAAGATTTTCATAGTAGATTTACTCATAGTAGATTTTGCAGGAGAACCAAAATTATACACTTACTACAATTACAAGGTGTTTGTCTCACTTTCCTAAAGGTAAATGATGTCCGTATTCCCCTCTTGCTTAAAGTTAAGTCTTCAACATCTCCGGTGATAATTCCACTTTTGTGACTCCTGGATGCTTGAACAGTATCAAATTTTCTGGGTGTGATTCTAAAAACAATAGTCAAATTAGTTTATTTAACACTGTATTCAGAAAAATATTTCAGGTCCTTTAAAAATATTAAGCGAATAGAGTAAATCTAGAAGAATTTATTGCAAATATCTATTGGATTCCCTGAATTGCTAAGCATTGTGGAAAAAAACAAAGAAACAGAAGTCTTTGTCTCTTAGGAAATTATCTCCAGGGTAATCATTTACAGCTAACAAACTATGCAAGGGGAAAAAGAGAACAATAACAAATGCTTAATTAATACCAATGCCGAAGAAGAAAAAAAAAGAAACAGATGGGACAAAGGGGAAACAAATAGATAGTAAATTTAAATCCAATTATCAGTAATGTTAAATGTAAAAGGACTTTAAATCCAGTTAAAGAACAAAGAATTTCAGATTGGATGTTTTTAAAAATCCAACTATATGCTGATTACAAGATACACACCTTATAAATAAGGACAGAGGATGGTTGAAAAATGATAGAAAAAAAAGATACAACATACAAAAAACAAATATTTTGCATACACCTAGCAAAACCAAAAGAAAAATGGTATAGCTATACTAATCAGACAAAGTAGACTTTAAGGCAATAAGTATTGATAGAGATAAAAAGGAACATTTCATAATGATAGCAGGGTCAATCCAACAGAAAAATATTATGTAAAAACCCTATATATTTGTACGCACCTAACTAATAGCACAGCCTCAAAATATATAAAGCAAAAAGTGAAAACAAAATCTAAAAGGAGAAATAGACAAATGCATAATTATCACTGGAATTTCTAATATATCTTTCTTAGTAAGTGAAATCTAGCTGCAAGTCAAGGACATCAACATCAGAAAACAACAGATAATGGAACAAAAAAGTATATGATTAACATAGATAAAATAAGTAAAACAAAGATTGAAAACTAAAGAGAGAAAAGTACAAGCCATTGTAGATTATAAGAAAGTTTAAAGGAAATCTTGGAAGTAAGATCAAATTTTTGAATGGGAAAAGGAATCATTTAGTAAGAAAATATGGCCTTTTCAAAGTTAAATTTATAGAGTGAAATGCACAGATCTTACGTGTACAGTTCAATGAATTCTGACAAATGCATACAACCATGTATCCACCATCCCAATCAAGACAATTACCCAAGGAAATTCCCTCGTGCCCTTTTCCAGTCAGTCTTTCCCCGCCTCAAAGCAACCACTATTCTGATTTCTATCCGTATAGTTTTGCCTGCTCTTGAATTTCATATATAGTTGGCACTATTTTGTATCTGGCTTTGTCCATTGAACATAATTTTGAGATTTAGCCTTGTTGCTGTGTGTTGCAGCAGTTCACTGTTTTTCTTTAATCACTGAGTAAAATTTCATTATATGAACATGCCATAATTTATCCAAAATCTCCTGTTTATTGATATTTGGCATTCTTAGTTTGGGACTATTACAAATAAAGCTTATACACATCTTTTTCAGATATACACTTTTATTACTCTTGGGAAAATACCTAAGAGTGAAATTGGTGGGTCATAGTGTAAGAAACTACCAGTTTTCCAAGATGGTTGCACATAATTTTACACTCCCACCAGCAACATATGAGAGTTTCAGGCTGCTTGACATTCTCACCAACACTTGGTATTGTCTAAGTTTTAAATATTAGCCATTTTAGCAAGTAGCAAGTGATATAAAATTACAGTTATAATTTGTATTTCTCTGATGACTAATGATATTGTGTTTCTTTTCATGTGCTTTTTAGCCATTCATAGATCCTTCTGGTAAAGGATCTGTTCAAATCTTATAACCAGTCTTTTGTTAGATATATGTATTGTGGATATTTTTTCCCCCATGTATAGCCTGGCTTTTCATTTTCTTAATGCTGTCTTCTGATAAGCAGAACTTTTAAATTTTGATGCAGTTATTTTGTCTTCTTTTTACAGTGTTCTGAAACCTTTCTAAAATAAAAACTTTGCCTACCCCAGAGATGCAAAAGTATCCTCTTGTATTTTCTTCTAGACATCTCATAGTTTTTGTTTTTACATTTAAATTTATGATCTACCCCATATTAATTTTTGTGAATGGTATGAGGTATATTAAGGCTCATTTTATTTCCACATAGATCTCTGACTGTCCCAGCACCATCTGTTGAAAATTTTCCTTTCCACAATGAATTGCATTGCCGTCTTTGTCAAAAATCAACTGACACTATATCTATGAATATATTCTGTCCCACTGGTCTATTTGTCTATCTGTACAACAATATTACACTCTTTTGATTAGGTAACTTTATATGCAGTAAATCTTAAACGTCAGGTAGAATAAATCCTGCAACATTGTTCTTATATTCAAGATTGTTTGGATTATTCTTAATCACTCACGTTTCCTGGTAAATTTTAGAATCTGCTTATCAATTTCTACAAAATAAGTCCTTTAAGATTCTGACTGGAATTATACTAAATCATTAGATCAATTTGGGAATAACTGATACCTTAACAATATTAAGTTCCCTACCCATGATTATGTCATCTCTATTTCTTCATTTATTTTGGTCTGTAATTTCTCTTACCAGTGTTTCGTGATTTTTAGAGTATATGTGTTGTATATCTTTTGTTAAATCTATTCCTGAGACTTAAATCTTCTAAAGCCAAGTTTTCTGCTTGACCCACTCTAGCAAGGTTATCTGCCTACAGAAGTGGGTTTCATACTCACAGGGAATGTGCCAGGCATGAAAGATCTCAGCAAATTTTTAAAAAGCATAATTTTATACTAAAGTTGTTGATACTGCTTTATCAAGAATCAGATATGTTGACTACACATCTAGAAAAGAAAAAGATCAGCATATAATTGAAGTACAAACCATGTCTACCAGACAGACCACAGTAGTCTGCCCACCACAACTTAAGGACCCAAGCAGTCCACATAGAGGGAACCCCTAGAGCATATAGCTCTGGTGTCCAGAGGGCAGTGTGCTGCTGGGCCCCAAAGGACACTTCCTAGGTAAGACCACTTCTCTGAGATTGAGAAATATAACCCAACAAATACATAGAAATAAAAACAGCAAATTAGGCAAAATGAGGTGACAGAGGAATATGTTCCAAATGAAAGAACAAGATAAAAACCCCAGAAGAAGAACTAAGTAAAGTGGAGATAAGCAATCTAACTAACAGAGAGTTCAAGGTAGTGATTGTAAAGTTCATCAAAGAACTCAGGAGAAGATTGGATGAACAGAGCGAGAAGTTAGAAATTTTTAACAAAGAGTTAGAATATATAAAGAAGAAACAAACAGAGCTGAAGAATACAACCACTGAAATAAAAAATACAGTAGACAGAATCATCAGTAGATTAGATGATATATAGAGAAATGGATTATCGAGCTGGAGACAGAGTAGTGGAAATCACTCAAGCTGAACAGAAAAAAGAAAAAAGAATAAAAAGAAATGAGGACAGTTTAAGAGACCTCTGAGACACATCAATTGCACTAATATTCACACTATAGGGGCCCCAGAAGGAGAAGAGAGACAGAAAGGGGCAGAGAACATATTTGAAGACACAAGAGCTGAAAACGTCCCTAACCTGGGAAAGGAAACAGACATCCAGGTGCAGGAAGCACAAAGAGTCCCAAACAGGAACAACCTAAAGAGGACGACACTCAGACACACTGTAATTAAAATGGTAAAAAATGATGATAAACAGAGAATATTAAAAGCAGCAAGGGGAAAGCAACAAGTTACATACAAGGGAACCCCCATAAGGTTATAAGCTGACTATTCAGCAGAAACTCTGCAGGCCAGAAGGGAGTGACACAATATATTTAAAATGATGAAAGGGAAAAATCTACAACCAAGAATACCCTACCCAGAAAAGCTTTCATTCAGACTTGAAGGAGAGTTCAAAAGTTTTACAGACAAGCAAAAGCTAAAAGAGTTTAGCATCACCAGGGCAGCTTTGCAAGAAAGGCTAAAGGGACTTTTCTAAGCAGAAAAGACCATAAGAAATATAAAAACTGTGAAAGGAAAAATCTCATTGGTAAAGGCAAATATACAGTAAAGGTAGTAGATCAACCACTTATAAAACTAGTAGGAAGGCTAAAAGATAAACCTAGTTTTTTAAAAAAAGCAAACATGATAAAAATATGATCAAGATGAAATTTATTATCTATAAAATTCTAGTGTAAATTAAAGGGAAAATAGAAAACAACTGACTACAGTTCAATCTATGTGCCACTGCAAAAAAAAAAAGATTAAGAACTCAATAATAGGCAGAAGATCTGAACAGATATTTTTCCAAAGAAAACATACAGATGGCTAATGGGTACACGAAAAGGTGCTCAACATCACTAATCAGTGAAGTGCAAATCAAAGCTACAATGAGATTATCAGCTTAGACCTATCAGAATGGCTATTATCAGCCCGGACATGGAAGCAACCTAAGTGTCCATCGACAGATGAATGGATAAAGAAGATGTGGCATGTACATACAATGGAATATTACTCAGCCATAAAAAGAAACAAAATTGAGTTATTTGTAGTGAGGTGGATGGACCTAGAGTTTGTCATACAGAGTGAAGTAACTCAGAAAGAAAAAAACAAATACCATATGCTAATACATATATATAGAATCTAAAAAAAAAATGGTTTTGAAGAACCTTGGGGCAGGACAGGAATAAAGATGCTGATGCAGAGAATGGACTTGAGGGCACAGGGAGGGGGAAGGGTAAGCTGAGACTAAGTGAGAGAAAGGCATTGACATATATACACTACCAAATGTAAAACAGATAGCTAGTGGGAAGCAGCTGCATAGCACAGGGAGATCAGCTCGTGCTTTGTGACCACCTAGAGGGGTGGGAAAGGGAGGGTGGGAGGGAGACACAAGAGGGAGGGGATATGGGGCTGACTCACTTTGTTATACAGCAGCAACTAACACAACAATGTAAAGCAATTATACTCCAATAAAGATGTTTAAAAAATTGGGGAAAAAAAAAGAATGGCTATTATCAAAAAGACAAAAGTAACAAGTGTTGGCAAGGATGTGTAGAAAAGACAATGCTTGTACACTGTTGGTGGTTATATAAATTGGTGCAACCCTTATGGAACAGTATGGAGATTCCTCAAAAAATTTTAATATAACTACCATATAACAAAGCAATTCCACTTCTGGGTATTTATCTGAAGGAAACAAAAACACTAACTTAAAAAGATATCTGTACCCCCCATGTTCATTGCAGCATTATTTACAATAGCCAAGACATGGAAACAACTGGGCATTATGCTAAGTGAAATAAGTCAGAGAAAGACAGACAAATATCATATGATCTCACTTACATGTGGAATGTGAAACAAAAATAAAAATAAAACAAACTTATAGATACAGAAAACAGATAGGTGGTTTGTGGGGTGGGTGGGGTGGGGTGAAGTGGGGTGGGGGAAGGTGTGTGAAATGGTAAATGCGGTCAAAAGGTATAAACTTCCCGTAATAAAGTAAATAAGTCCGGGTGCTGTAATGGTGTCTATAGTTAATAATACTGTATTGCATATTTGATAGTTACTAAGAGAGTATATCATAAAAGTTCCCAATAAAAGAAAAAAACATTTGTAACTGTGTGGTGATGGATGTTAACTAGACTTATTGTGTTGACCGTTTTGCAATATATATAGAGAGAGAATCAGTATGCTGTACATCTGAAACTAAACAGTGTTATATATAAATAAAATCTCAATTAAAAAATCAGAATTTCCAGGCTGACAGCCTCTGAAACTGTTTACTTTTGAAACTAATTAATTCAGAGTATTGGAAAAGAAGTATTTTACAGGTTGTAACCGAGCAGGACCTTATGTGGCCTTCCCCAGACAGATCCCTCCCCCATATCCTCTGCTTTTAGCTCCTCTCTGAAGTACCTACATAATAGTATCTGATGCACATTTCCTGAATTGTTTTACAGATGCTAAAACCCCTACTAAATGAAAGAAATTAACTACTTGATGACCATGAGCACCCATGACCTACTGGCACCTAACGATTGATAATATTAACCCCTGTGACACCACCCTGTTACTTCAACATCAACCAATCAGAGAACTGTGCACAGGCTGATCACATACCCTGGGATGCCCCTCCCTCACCTTGTCTTTAAAAATACTTTGCTGAAACCCATTGAGGAGTTTGGGCTTTTTGAGCACTAGCTGTCCGGATTTGTTGTACAGTGCCCAACAATAAATGCTGCACTTTCCTTCACCCACAACCTGACGTCAGTAGACTGGCTTTTACTGCGTGTGGGCAAGTGAAACCAAGTTTGTTTTGGTAACAAGATCTTGATATTATTTTAAAAAGGATTTTCTTTCCCCCAAAATTAATTAATTAATTTTTTTTGCAGTACACGGGCCTCTCACTGTTGTGGCCTCTCCCATTGCAGAGCACAGCTCCGGACACACAGGCTCAGCGGCCATGGCTCACGGGCCCAGCTGCTCCGCGGCAAGTGGGATCTTCCCGGACCGGGGCACGAACCCGTGTCCCCTGCATCGGCAGGCGGACTCTCAACCACTGTGCCACCAGGGAAGCCCAAAATTAATTTTTGATTATTGAACCTGTATGCTACAACCTCGTATGCTATATTCAGTTATTAATTCTAGTACTTTGTAGATTTCCTAGGATTTTCTACATCTATAGTCATAAAGAGTTTTACTTCTTCCTTTCAAATACATATGATTTTCACTTCTTTCTCTTGTATTATTATACTAAGACATCCAATACACAATATTAAATAGAAGTGATGAGAGCAGAAATCCCTGCCATGTTCAATATTTTAGGAAAAAGCATTCAATATTTTATCATTAAGTATGATGTTGCCTGTGAGTTTTTCACTGATGCCCTTTATCAGAGTGAAGAAGTTTCCTTCTTATCCTAGTTTGCCAAGTTTTTATCATGAGTGGATGCTGAATTCTGTCAAATATATTTTCTGCATCCATCAAGATGACATGATTATATATTTTTTCTCTTTTGTTCTTTTAATGTTCAGTTTCCAAATGTTAACCCTATCTTGCAATCCTGGGATAAACTCCACTTAGTCTTGATGTGTTTTCTTTTTTATATATTGCAGGATTGGATTTTCTAATATTTTGTCAAGGACTTTTATCATCTCTGAGAGATACTGGTCTGTAATTTTATTTTCTTGTAATGTCCTTAACAAATTTTGGTGTCAGGGTAATGCCAGTCTCATAAAACGAGTTGTGAAATGGCTCTTTTAAAAGAGCTCATGCTAAAAGCAACTTTTTAGAAGTAAAGGCAAGCAAAAAATGCCTGAAATTATATGACTGTTACTCTAATAGCTGAAAATGATTAAAAATATGGTATTGAACAAAGTCAAGATATTTTAGAACAATGAATATCTTGAAACTCTTATTAGCAATTCTCTCTTGGGTACTAAGTAGTTCTCTATAATGGCTCTCTGAAGTCAATTATTTCACTTGCCTAGAGTTAAATCTTAGGCAAAGGTCAAGCAGTACTTACTGCTTTGGGTACCAATCTCAGATTTTTAGGAAGAGGTAATCCATATGTTAAAAATAATTAATTCTTTACATATCTCTGAACATCTTTTTTTCCCCCTGCACTTAAATTATAATCTAGTTGGGAAAATATTAAATAAAAAGATAAAAACAGGGCTTCCCTGGTGGTGCAGTGGTTGAGAGTCTGCCTGCCGATGCAAGGGACGCGGGTTCATGCCCTGGTCCGGGAAGATCCCACATGCCGCGGAGCGGCTAGGCCCGTGAGCCATAGCCGCTGAGCCTGCGCGTCTGGAGCCTGTGCTCCAAAACGGGAGAGGCCACAACAGTGAGAGGCCCGCGTACTGAAAAAAAAAAAAAAAAAAAAAAAAGATAAAAACATTTTTATAGATTTAAATAACAGTTCAATATAATAGAAAAGATATCACAAGCCAGTAGGAGACAATACAGTCTTTAGGAGTTAAGACAGAAATTATTTCAGGCTACTGCAGTCAGAAAAAGCTTTATACATTATAAAGGAAATAAAAGTTGAGCTACATGTTAAAAACAAGTGAACGGAAAGGAAAAGGAAATTTATTGCATTAAGAGTTGACAAAAGTCTGAAGGCTACAAGGCACTGTATAAATTCAGATGAAAGGGAGCAAACAAGTTTAGCTACAATGGTACGGTTAAGAGCACAGATCCTGAAGCCAGACTCCCTGGCTTTCTGATCTTGTGTCTGCCCTTTAATGGTTTTGTAACTTTGTACAAGTTATGCTCCAATTTCCTTTAAAAATGGGGACAAAACCATGAAAAAAACTTTCCACTGTGACTGTATGAGTTAAATCAGTTAATATATGTAAAGCTTTTAGACAATGCCTGGCACAAAGAAAATGCTCCAAAAATAATTTAAAAGGAGAGCTCACACAAAACTCGTGAACTAATGCAACCCAAGGTTAGTCAACTAACATAAATGAGTGAAGCAGGTAGAACTGTTTAGAAATATATTGTTTGCCACTAAACACATAGGAATTGTCTTCATTTAAAAAAACAAAGTGTTCTCTTCCATTTTTCTTAAAACACACGTTCCTGCTCATTCTACCTTTTTTCCCCACTTTTAAAACAGACATGAGTTTAAGAAATATTTAATTTTCACTTAACTCTGTTATTAGATAAAAACAACAGTACAAGCACAGTGATAAACGACAACTGATATTCAGCCATAGTTCAGGGAGTCATAGAAAGTGGTAGGAACTCTAGAGAATCTGAAAGTATAGGTCTCACCTATAGAAGGCCATTGATAGTCTCAGCTACTGCTGCCAAAAGATACTGTGATTTCAGATCTTCTCAATTTTCAAAAGAAGCTGAAAATTCAGATTCTTGTGTAAAAGCTCCTAATTTTCACGTGTAACCAATTTTTTAAAATGCCACAACAATGACCACTCCCACACCAGCCAAACAGCCTGACTGCTATATTTGACCCATGTGTTGCCAGTTTGCCATATTTGATTTAGGGCATGCTGGCTAGAATAGTAAACTATATATCAAATTAAAAGTATTTGGGGGCTTCCCTGGTGGCGCAGTGGTTGGGAGTCTGCCTGCCGATGCAGGGGACACGGGTTCGTGCCCCGGTCCGGGAGGATCCCGCATGCCGCGGAGCGGCTGGGCCTGTGAGCCATGGCCGCTGAGCCTGCGCGTCCGGAGCCTGTGCTCTGCAACGGGAGAGGCCACAGCAGTGAGAGGCCCGCGTACCGCAAAAAAAAAAAAAAAAAAAAAAAAAAAATATATATATATATATATATATATATATGTTTTTTAATCAAGGTTTATTTCTATAGTTTATATGTATTTTTAAGTGCACTAAATGTGCTTTTTCAATTTATCTTCCCTTCCATCCAGCTTCCAAGGAACCCGTCAATAGTTGATATACCATTTGTTTGGTCAGTCTCTCTCTGTTCCTATTTCTGTGTGCCTTCCCTTCCCTTCCCTCCCTCCTTCTCTCTCTCTTCTTAACACACACACACACACACACACACACACACACACACACACACGAATCACATTACAGATAACAGGTATCAGTGGAAGCCTTTAAAAATAATACTGAAGGGGCTTCCCTGATGGCACAGTGGTTGAGAGTCCGCCTGCCTATGCAGGGGACACGGGTTCGTGCCCTGGTCCAGGAAGATCCCACATGCCGCAGAGCGGCTGGGCCCGTGAGCCATGGCCGCTGAGCCTGCGCGTCCGGAGCCTGTGCTCCACAACGGGAGAGGCCACAACAGTGAGAGGCCCGCGTACCGCAAAAAAAAAAAAAAAAAAATACTGAAGGTTCTTTTTCCCCTGAAATTATTATAGAAAATTTTGATTCTAGAGGAGGGTTTAAAAATAAATATTAACCTGCAAGTCAATCTTCCAGAGATCCTACTCTTAACATTTAACATGAAAATAATCTGATCAAGATGATGTTTAGGAGAATTAATCTATACTATTACCCAGAACAAGTTAAAATATTTTCATAACATAGGCCCATAGAAAGTAATTTCTTATTTTGTATTTGTTGTACTGATATTACTCTTAAGTTTAAATGGTACCAATAGTAAAAATCCTTGAACCTAAAACCAAAGATATGTGAATATTCTCAAAATTACAGGAATACTTTAAACACCACTAGATCACATCACCATTTTCAATTACTGAAAGTTAAAAATATTTTAAGTGGCTGTGAAAAAGAAATTAGGCAAATTTAATCCTCAGTGCACAAAATCAGGCCATCTGTTTTTATGGCTCATTTAGGACAGGTTACAAATTCATTTACATGTTCACTTCCTTGAATTTTTATAAAAATGTATCAGCTAAAATCTCCAACCAGGGCAGTATTAATAAGTACAGAGCTCAGAAGTATTTTAAGTGACAATATATGTAAATTTTAGCAGTGTGATGCTTCCACCTCAAAAGGCTAAGGATTTATTCCTGCCAAAAGTGAATAACCCATTTCTTTCAGATTAGATTCAATCGAACAAACTCAAATTGAGGGTCATTCTGTAAAACAACTGGGCTTCTTAAAAGCATAAATGTCATGAAAGACAAAGAAGAGTTGAGGAATTGTTTCAAATTAAAGAAGACTAAAGAGAATTGACAACTAAGTGTAATGCAGGTTAATGGGTCAAATCCTAGATCAGAGGGAAAACTTACCAAGAGGTACTGACAGATTCTCTCCATGACCAAACTTTAGTCAGGTTCCTCTGAGCCCAAATAGGCCCTATCCTTGGGTATGTTCTAGATCTAGCCCCATTTTAGCAAGAATCCTGATAAGTCAGTTTAGCCTGAATCCCCCACCCTCGATATCTGATCTTCCTTGATGTCAGACCAAATTCCTTACCCGCATCTTTCCCCCAGGTGATGTCTGATCACCCTGGCCTGCCTTCAGCAAGAATCCTATGGTTGGTTTAGCCAGAATTCCCCCTTCCACTCATGTTTCCTCTTAGTAGTTTTCTATCCACTCACACTGCCCCATTCCCAACCCCAGGCTCCTTGCCTATAAAACTACATTTCTCCTTTTTGTATTGAAATTGAGCCCACTCCTATACTGAGGTCTCTTTTCCCTTGTTGCAATAGTTCCTGAGTAAAATCTGGTTTTGCTGCTTTAACTACTGTCAGGGTCTGGTTTTTCTTTGACAATACTATAAAGTACAACTAGCACAATTTCACGATGGATTGTATAAGAGTATGATAAGAGTATTTTACAATGTTGAATTTCCTGAATTTGAGGCTTACACTGCAGTTTCATAAAACAGGGGCTGGCAAACTTTTTCTGTAACAGGGCCAGATAGTAAATATTTTAGGCACAGAGGGCCACATACAGTCTCTACCACATATTCTTTTTTGTTTTTGTTTTTGTTCTTTACAACCACTTAAAAACGTAAAACCATTTTTAGCTCAAGAGCTTTATAAAAATAAGGGCTGAATTTGACTCACAAGCCATTGTTTGCCAACCCCTGATACAGACAATGTCCTTGCTCTTTAAAAATATGCAATGAAGCATGTAAGGGTAAAGAGTCATGATGGCTGCAACTTACTCTCAAATGATTCAGCAAAAATAATAATAATGATAACATGTGAGAGAGAAAACACACAGCAAAATATTCACAATTGGTAAATCTATGTGAAAGATGAAGGGAATTCACCATACTATGCTTACAACTTTTCTTTAAGTTTGAATTTTTTTCAAAATAAAAAGTTTTAAAAAAGCCATAGATGTCCCTGGGATTTTAAACCCAGAAGCCTCAATGTGCAAGCCTGGGGCCTCAATGTGCAAGCCTGGAGCATGGTTCTGGTGGCTCAGGAAGAAAAGAATGAGAACTTCCACAAAGCAAAAGGTATCCTTTCATCAAGGTCATTTCAGTACATACCCATGGGTCCAAAGGTATCTAGATTCTCCTGTCATCACCAGCAAACTCCTACAAGGCAGCATAACGGGCACTGTGACACCATCTGGGTGCTTAAAATCCATGACAATCTTGAAGTAAAGACAAAAGCATAAAGATCAATCCAAAATGTCATGTACTCCAAGAATAAGAACGATTCATTGATTCTGGCTATCTTTCTAGGCTAATAGAGATTAAAACATGGTAATGCTTATAGGATGGCATAGCACAGAGGTTCTCAAACTTTAGTGTACATAAGAATCAACTGAATGACTAAAAAACATATTTAATCCACAGAGAGACTCAGTAGATGTATCATGAGGCTCAGGAATCTGCACTTCTAACAGTCACCTAAGGAAATTATGATGCAGATGGTCTGAGGAGCATACATACACTATGCAAAACACTAGGGTAGTGGTCAAACACAAGGACTTAGGAGCTGAAACATTCATATCCTGGCTTTTTCATTTACTGGCCATATGACTCAGGACAAGTCATTTAACCCTTCTGTGTCCAGTTTCCTCAACTCTTACAGGATTGTTAAGTGGATATAAATTACAGTATCTGGCACATCATAAATACAAAAAACACTATTATTATTCATAGAAATATTAATAATTCATAATATAAGGGGAAGTAACTATTAGATGCAGATTCTCATATAATCCATTTGTCTTTAAAGTCATGCAACATTTTGTATTTTAGAGACTGATTTACAAGAGATAAACAAAGAACACAGAAGGATTTTCAGCAATTCTTCCAAAATTACGATCAAATATTATAAATAGCAACATATAAAGGTACAACAGTCAAGAAAATGTTTTTGTGCTCAGGAACCCAAACACTGATGACTTCAGTCTAAACATAGCAGCAGCTAACAAATGTGAATTTAAAAACGGTGTGTGACAGGGCTAAAAAATATTTAAGTGAACAAATCAATCCATCTGAAAAATAAATATGACAACCAAATATCAGTAGGATGAACATAATTTAGCATAGTACCTTCATTAAAGGTAAACTTAGCACAGTACCTGGCACCAAAGAAAGCATTCAGTAACTGTTACCTACTATTATTAATAATAATATTGGATCAAATTAGATAATGAACATGAAAGTTCTTTGTAAACTATACAAAATTATACAGATCTAAGCTGTTTTTTTCCCTTTCTCATCTGCCATTCCAATCTAAGTATCGAAAATAAAGTAAGATGATAAAATTTAGTTTTCCAAACAATTATCTGTTCCAAATGATGACATATAATTTCAAATAGTCATACTCCAAAAGTATTCTATTTTACAAACACTGTAGATAAATTCTGAAGTTTTGGGCATGAAATGAAACTTCCCTGAAATGTATAAATAAAAGAAGATGGACTGACAGACAGAGGGTGGTTAGATGAACAGATATTTAATAAAGCAAGTATATTAAAATGTTAACTGTAGCATCAGGTGGTGAGTATATAGGGATTTACTGTATAATACTATCAACTTTTCAGTATGAAAATTTTCATAATAAAACCTTAGGAAAAGGGGAGAAAACCCCACTGTGGCCCATTTTTAAGCCATTATATATAGGCTTCAATTTTCTGAACAGACACTAAGGTCCACACATAAGAAAAAATAATAGCGTATTTATTAATTACATTATTAGAGATGATCAGTTGTGGCTTAAAGGAATGAAAACTGTCTGGGTGAAAACTCTTGATGGGAAAATATTCTGAGAGACTAGACTATAACTCATTCATTAGACAAATATTTATTAATCACTGTGTGAGGCATCAAAGACTCCAATGGTGAATAAGAGACATATTCTCTGCCCACCTCGAGATTACAGTTTCTGGCTAATTAATATTCCACATGTTTTAAAAATACAAAATACATATATATTTGTGAAATTCAAACACATCCCCTCCTATCAACAGAGTAATGATTTTAAAATAGGGAAATCTCAGTTTAAACAAATGATTAGAAATGACAAGACAAATACAAACATGACACTAATTAATGTGGAAACAGTTGTGCTGAAATATAAAAGCCAAGTTTCAAGGAAGAAAAATACATTACCAAATAATCCAAATGTTATGGGAATTATGTTAGAAAATGTACAGAATACTTATTAATGATTATTATTGATGATCATTATTGATTTACTAGAGAAGCTCACAGAACTCAGGAAGACAGTTTACTTACTGTTTATCAGTTTATTATAAAAGGATATGATAAAGCATACAGATGAACATCAGATGAAAGAGATGTATAGGACAAGGTAAGGAGTACAGAACATCCATGCCCTCTCCGGGCACACCACTCTCCCAGCACCTCCACGTGTTCATCAACCTGGAATCTCTCCATACTACTGGGATTTTTATGGAGGCTTCCTCATGTGGGCATGATTAATTATTAACTCCATTACCAGACCCTCTCCCCTCTCTGGGGAGTTTTTGTGAATTTAAGGAAATGACTCTTATTTATAAAATTAAATGTACGTTTTCTATGAAAATCAAATTTTCCTTAAAATATTCCATCATAAAAATAAAGTATTATCAATATCATCACAGTATCTGTATCTGAAATATAATGCGTGTGGGACTTTCCTGGTGGCGCAATGGTTAAGAATCCGCCTGCCAATGAAGGGGCCATGGGTTCGATCCCTGGTCCGGGAAGATCCCACATGCTGCGGAGCAGCTAAGCCTGTGCACCACAACTACTGAGCCCACGTGCCACAACTACTGAAGCCTGCGTGCCTAGAGCCCATGCTCTGCAACAAGAGAAGCCACTGCAACGAGAAGCCCATGCACCGCAATGAAGAGGAGTCCTCACTCACTGCAACTAGAGAAAGCCTATGCGCAGCAACGAACAGGCAACACAGCCAAAAATAAATAAATAAATAAATAAACATATTAAAAATATATATAATGCTTGTTAAAGGCCAAAAAAAAAAAAGATTTTTTTCAAAAATTCACTAAGGATTCACAATGAATAATGCTTGCCAGCAACTGCTGAATCATTCTGCCCTGTGACAGCTTTGCACCACAGGAGCTTTTTCCAATTATTCTTTTGGCTTTACCTATATTATTTATTTTCTGAGATGGCAGAGTCAATAAAGATCAAGTTCCCAGCAAGCTCATGGCAAGACAGGAGGGAAGGGGGCAGGGCACAATCATTAAAAGAATGACACAGCCATTGAGGATACAATAAAAACTAATCCGCCTAATTAGGCCCAAGATGGCAGAAGATTTGACTTCCAGTAGACCTTGAGCCTTATTATAATGCATTAGCTTACTGTAATGCAGTAGCATGCTAAATGACACACCCATAGGCACAATGATGGTTCCCAGGCTGACCATAAAAGACCAAAAAGTGGGCTGTGGCCCAGTTCCTGGAAATCTCCATCCCTTCTCCAAAACAGTTAGAATATTCCTCCCACTTGTTAGCATATGTAATTACCCAGCCCATAAAAACTAACCACCCCCACAGCCTGGGACCCCTGCCTCACCTTCTGAGACTGACTACATTCTGTCTATGGAATATGTCTCTCTCTAAACAAACTTTCATTTACTATGGCTTGCCCTAGAATTCTCTCCTACGTGAAGCCAAGAATCCTCACTTGGTAGCCCATCCCAGGAACTCACCCAAGACCTGGGACATGACCATTCTCTCACACCTCCTTCTCCTGCAACAATGGGGCATGACTGAGGATAATGTTCAGTTCAAAGCAAACAAAGAAAAAACCCTAGACATTCTGATCTTATAAAACCTTTAACACAACCAAAATACAACAGAAAAAAAACCCCAGACACAGCTATCACTCAAGTATTTACTCAAGTAAAGATAAGATGCGGGGACTTCCCTGGCGGTCCAGTGGTTAGGACTCCGGGCTCCCAATGCAGGGGGCACAGGTTCAATCCCTGGTCGGGGAACTAAGATCCTACATGCCGCATGGCACAGCCAAAAGAAAAAGAAAAGGAAAAAAAGATAAGATGCGTATCAGAAGGTACATGAAACAGATCTCCTCCATGTTGGCTAAACAGGAAAATGAAAAAATATATTGCTACTGGGAACACTTCTGAGAAAGAAGACAAACTTAATCCTGATCCTTATTGGTTAAAAATAGGCTGAGACCTTTAACCTTTTGAAACCCTTCAGGGTATATCAACGAGAGACAATAAGAGGTAAAGAACGATGTGTGATTTATACAGAACAATGAAAGCTGAGAGGACAGAAGTGACTATATTTAGCTGGAGAAAATATTCATACCTGAGAATTTAGCAGACTAGAAAGAAGTCCACCCGTTTCCCATAGCCTGCCAAATCTACGTTGCCTTAACTGGACCCACCTGTAACTGAGCAGGACCCTATGGGGCCTTCCTGGGACAGATCCCTCCCCCATATCCTCTGCCTTAGCTCCTCTCTGAAGCACCAGGATAATAGTATCTGACGCATATTTCCTGAGTTTTTTACATGCTAAAACCACCACCAAAGGAAGAAATTAACTACTTAATAATTATGAGCATGTAGCCTCCAAACCATCTGGCACCTAAGGATTGATCACCATCAATCAATCAGAGAACTGTGCAGAAGCTGATCACATATCCTGGGACACCCCTCCCTCACCTTGCCTTCAAAGAAGCTTTTCTGAAACCCTTCAGAGACTTTAGGGTTTTAGAGCATGAGCCACCCATCCTCCTTGTATTGGCACCTTTACAATAAATGCTGCCATTTCCCTCACCACAATCCAGTGTCAGTAGATTGGCTTTACTGCATGCGGGCAAGCAGACTCAAGTTTGGTTCAGTAACAAAATGAAGTAAGTTTGCTTTTTATTTTAAATAGCAAACAAGTGATTCCACGTACCTCATCATGGCCATGTCTGCCATGTTTGCACACGTGAGAAAGGAGAAAAGGAAAAAGGGAGACAGACACAACTGCAAGGATACAAGACTGAAGCTACAAACTACTTACAAAGGAAGAAATACAACAATATCAAAAATGACAGGGGCTTCCCTGGTGGCGCAGTGGTTGAGAGTCTGCCTGCCAATGCAGGGGACACAGGTTCAAGCCCTAGTCTGGGAAGATCCCACGTGCCGCAGAGCAACTGGGCCCGTGAGCCACAATTACCGAGCCTGCGCGTCTGGAGCCTGTGCTCCGCAACAAAAGAGGCTGCGACAGTGAGAGGCCCGCGCACCGCGATGAAGAGTGGCGCCCGCTTGCCACCACTGGAGAAAGCCCTCGCACAGAAACGAAGACCCAGCACAGCCATAGATAAATAAATTAATTAATTTTAAAAAAAAAAACCTTCCTCTCCCTGTTATAAAAAAAAAAAATGTCTGTTAACATACATTCCCTGGATTTATAAATATAGAACCCACCATATCATGAGATAATTAGTCCATTGTGAGGGAGAAGAGGAACCCTGAACATTTTTAGTAAAACAAATATAACTTTTTGTCCTTCTACAAAAGATGATACTCCCAGAAGTATACTTTCCTAAGCTGAAAAGTAGCTGAAAGAGAAGCCTGTGGTATACCATATTTTTCCAAAGCAGAGGAATTAATAGGAATTTTGCCTAGGATATGTTGGAGACCAACAGCTGCTGTTAGTGACCTTTAAATCTCCTACCTATATTACATAAGTCTGCTTAGTTTCCATCCTTTAAGAAAAGTTAAAATCAAGGACCACAACAAGCCAGTTTCCCAACACTAGGAGCCATGAATTCATTTGCTAAATTCTTTGAAAACTGGAATCTCAAGATTACCAAGTCTTGTGAAACTTAAAGGAAGGAGACAATGGCAGTAACAACACACTCTGGAATCAATACACAGAACATAGGACCTCCCATGTAAAAATGACTACAGAAAGAAAACGAGCTCTGCTCCCTTGTCCTACAGTCAGAAGCAATTTTCTAAAGTACAGGCCTTAATAGTCTTATCAAGAGGGGGAAAAAGATCTCATACATGAAGTTGAGATGGTACCTTATGGCATATAACAGTGATCTGCAAGTAGTAGATGCAGCAGCTAAATACCATTGGGGCCCAAGGAACTTATTTCTCACTGCTTCTGAGAGAGGGTGTAAGAAGCTGAGCATCATTTGGTGTTTCCAGTGTGAAAACTTTACTAGTTGATCAGATACCATGAATACATTTAGGGGACATACCTGGGAACTTGTCTACAGTATTGCCTATGTGAAACAAGCAAAATTAGATCCGATTAAAAGTTTAAAAGAAAACACCACAGACAAATCTACTCTAGAGCACAATGTCAGCAAATTCCACCTTTCAAACACAACTCTACCTTACAAAACTAGGTAGGTCTCAACAGCTGAATAATAGATTCTGCCCTCTCTTCCTCTTCACCCCCAAATACAGATGATTTTTCAATGGTTTTATATGGCTGAGCTCAAGAGGAATGTAAAATTAAAAGAGAAGGCATCTTTTAGTTTAATGGTCTAAGCACATTGCCAAATGCCATAAAAGAGAGCAAAATATACATTGCATAACAGAAAAATAAGCTTGAAAATGAACAGATGCCCAATTAGAGGCACTTTAGCCATCACTGAATATTCAATAGCTTAAACACCTATGAGATAACATGATCATGCTTATGTGTTTGCAGTGAGACCACTTGCTATCAGCTCTCATTTATCACACTGTGGTTTCATTTGTTTGCAGGTACTGTGAAGTGAAATCCACCACCATCCAAAAAAGGACTCTCAAAGCAAGATCAGTCACAAACCACCTCAGTAAAATTAAGTTTTCCTTTGTACATGATAAGGCTACATAGGTAATGAAACATTTTAGCTTAAATAAAAATTTTTTGGATTTTATCCTTATTTACTTGTTAGATTCTGTCTAGTAGATTATATTCCACAAATATTTTGGGGTGAATAAATGAATGAATAAATTCATCATAAATAATTTATTTGAAAAAATAGGTGGTGTATCTTACATTTTTGGAGAGAAGGCTTCCTAATTCCATTTATTTATGTCCTGGGCTTTCCTCCTTAAGCAAAATAAATCACCAGATTCATATACACAGATAACCAAAATAAGACAGCTAGCACAACAAGAACAATAGTAGTCATATGTATATCTATTCCTGAGGACCTGGCTATTCCTCATAAGGAAAAACTTACTTACTATAGTACCTACCTCAGGCCTAGTATAGAATAGGTGATTGCTACACAATGAGGTATCACCTCACACCTGTCAGAATGGCGATTATCAAAAAGAAAAGAAATACCAAGTGTTGGCATGGATATGGGAAAAATGCAACCTTGCATGCTCTTGGTAGGAATGTAAATTGGTTCAGCCACTAAGGAAAACAGTATGAAAGTTCCTCAAAAAATTAAAAATAGAACTACTATATGATCCAACAATTCCACTTCTGGGTATTTATTCAAAGGAATAAACACTAACTTGAAAAGATATGTGCTCCCTCATGTGCATTATTTACAACAGCCAAGACATGGAAGCAACCTAAATGTCCATTAATGGATGAAGAAAATGTGAGATACACACATAAACACACACACACACACACACATTATTCAGCCATAAGAAAGGAAATTTTGCCATTTGCGACAACAGGGATGAACCTAGAGTGTATTATGCTAAGTGAAACAAGTCAGACAAGAAAGACAAACATTGGGTTGGCCAGAAAAGTTCATTCCTGCTTTTCTGTAAGATGTTATGATCTCACTTATATGTGGAATCTAAAAAAAACGTAACAAAGATACAGAGAACTGGTGGTTCCAATGGGGAAGAGGATGGAAGGATGAGTGAAATAGGTTAGGGAGATTAGGAGGTACAAACTTCCAAACTTACAAAATAAATTGGTCATGGGGATATAATGTACAGCATTACAATATTATTGACTATATTCTGTATCGCAACATATGGCAACTAGGCTTATCGTGGTAATCCTCTTACAATGTATAAAAATATCAAATTTCTATCCTGTACACCTGAAACTAATATAATATTGTAAGTCAATTATACTTCAATTTTTTTCTAAAAACTGGGAAAAAAAGTATATGCTTCCAGAGACACCAAATGGAGATAACAATTACAGGAGATTATCAGTGCAACTAGAGGTAAGTTTTCCCCTCTTTACAAGTTTTAATTAAAAACTATAGAGGGGGGCAGAGTCAAGATGGCGGTGTGGGAAGATGCAGAGTTCACGTCTCCCCATAACTGGGGTGCCTGCCAGACTCTGGTCGGGGAGCCCAACACCCAAGGAAGATGGTAGGATGTGGGGGAACTGAGGCAGGGAGAAGTGGAGGTTGGACAGGACCGGCACCGCTGAGGGGTGGCTGAGAGGGGACAGGGGTTCCTATGCCTGGAGGGACCCTCAGGGGCTCGGATCAGGGGGGAGTGGGCCCAGCATGTCCCCTACCACATTGGCTGGGGAAGTCTGCCCGGTTCTCAGGCCGGGTCCTATGCCCTCAGAGGTCCCCTCCAGGCTGGGTTGGTCCTGGGGGAGTAGGAGGGAGGCCGGGAGAGATGGATAGGCAGGCAGAAGGAGCCCTCAGGACCAGAGGAGCAGGAAAGGAGCAGCGGGCATTTACCCCTCCCACTTGGGCACGGGGAGCCTGCTGACCACCCAGGCCAGTCCCCCGCCCTCCAAAGCCCCCTTCAGGCCTCATGGGCCCTGGGGGCATATGAGGGAGGCCGCGGAGATCAGCAGAGGCAGGTGTAAAGGGACCTCTGGGACCGGAGGAGCAGGAGAGGAGCGGAGGGCGTTTGCCCCACCCATTCAAGCCCAGGAAGCCTGCAGGGCTACCAGGGCAGGGTCCCCCACCCTCTGAGACCAGGGACAGGAGGCACTCCTGAGCCCCTTCTGTTCTGTTGAGCTTAAGCCCCACCCCCCACCCCACCACAGCCTTTCCCAGCCCTGTTGGTCCTAAGCATAGGCCCACCCACTGCCCAAACATCACCCCTGCTTAGGCCCCACCCTCCACAGCCAAGGCCTCTCCCACCTTTTTTCTTCTTTTTTTTTTACCATCCCGCAGAACTTGTGGGATCTTGGTTCATGAGCCAGGGGTCGGGCCAAAGCTCCTGCAGTGGGAGCTCTGAGTCCAAACCACTGGACTAACAGAGAACCTCAGACCCCAGGGAATATTCATCAGAGTGAGGTCTCCTGGAGGTCCTCACCTCAGCACCAAGACCCAGTTCTACCCAACAGCCTACAAACTGCAGTGTTGGAAGCCACAGGCCAAACAACCAGGAAGACAGGAACACAATCACACTCATTAAAAAAAGGAAAAAAAAAAAAAGAGAGAGCAAAAAAATATATCACAGATGAAGGGGCAAGGTAAAAACCTACAAGACCAAATAAATGAAGAGGAAATAGGCAGTCTACCTGAAAAGGAATTCAGAGTAATGATAGTAAACATGATCTAGAATCTCAGAAACAGAATGCAGACATGGATTGAGAAAATACAAGAAATGTTTAGCAAAGATCTAGAAGAATTAAAGAACAAAAAAACAGAGATGAACAACATAATAACTGAAATGAAAAATACACTAGATGGAATCAATAACAGAATAACTGAGGTAGAAGAACGAATAAGTAAGCTGGAAGACAAAATGGTGGAAATAACTGCCAAGGAGCAGAATAAAGAAAAAAGAATGAAAAGAATTGAAGACAATCTCAGAGACCTCTGGGACAACATTAAATGCACCAACATTCAACTTATAGGTTCTCAGAAGAAGAAGAGAAAAAGAAAGGGTCTGAGAAAGTATTTGAAGAGATTATAGTTGAAAACTTCCCTAACATGGGAAAGGAAATAGTCACCCAAGTCCAGGAAGCACAGAGAGTCCATACAGGATAAACCCTAGGAGAAACACACCAAGACACATATTAATCAAACTAACAAAAATTAAATTCAAAGAAAAAATATTAAAAGCAGCAAGGGAAAAACAATAAATAACATGAAAAGGAATCCCAATAAGGTTATGAGCAGATTTTTCAGCATAAACTCTGCAGGCCAGAAAGGAGTGGCAGGATATACCTAAAGTGATGAAAGAGAAATACGTACAACCAAGATTACTCTACCCAGCAAGGATCTCACTCAGATTCGATGGAGAAGTCAAAAGCTTTTCAGAAAAGCAAAAGCTAAGAGAATTCAGCACCACCAAACCAGCTTTACAACAAATGCTATAGAAACTTCTCTAGGCGGGAAACACAAGAGAAGAAAAAGACCCACAAAAACAAGCCCAAAACAATTAAGAAAATGGTAATAGGAATATACATATTGATAATAACCTTGAATGTAAATGGATTAAAGGCCCCCCAAAAAAGACACAGACTGGCTGAATGGATACAAAAAACAAGACCCATATACGCTGTCTACAAGAGACTCACTTCAGACCTAGGGACACATAAAGACTGAAAGTGAAGGGATGGAAAAAAGATATTCCATGCAAATAGAAATCAAAAGAAAGCTGGAGTAGCAATACTCGTATCAGATAAAATAGACTATAAAATAAAGACTGTTACAAGAGATAAGGAAGGACACTACATAATGATCAAGAGATTAATCTAAAAAACAAGATATAACAATTGTAACTGTTTATGCACCCAACATAGGAGCACCTCAATACATAAGGCAAATGCTAACAACCATGAAAGGGGAAATAGTAACACAATAATAGTGGGGGACTTTAACACCCCACTTACAGCAATGGACAGATCATCCAAACATAAAATATATAAGGAAACACAAGCTTTAAATGACACAATATACCAGATAGATTTAATTGATATTTATAGAACATTCCACCCAAAAGTGGCAGAATACACTTTCTTCTCAAGTGCACATGGAACATTCTCCAGGATAGATCCCATCACGGGACACAAATCAAACCTCTGAAAATTTAAGAAAATTGAAATCATATGCAGCATCCTTTCTGACCACAACATTATGAGATTGGAAATCAATTACAGGAAAAAAACTGTAAAAAACATAAATACATGGAGGCTAAACAGTGCACTACTAAATAACCAAGAGGTCACTGAAGAAATCAAAGAAGAAATAAAAAAATACATAGAAACAAATGACAACAAAAACACAACGACCCAAAACCTTTGGGACACAGCAAAATCAGTTCTAAGAGGGAAGTTTATAGCAATTCAATCTCACCCCAAGAAACAAGAAAAATCTCAAATAAACAATCTAACCCTACACCTAAAGTAACTAGAGAAAGAAGAACAAAGAAAACCCAAAGTCAGTAGAAGGAAAGAAATCATAAACATCAGAGCAGAAATAAATGAAATAGAAATGAAGAAAACAATAGCAAAGATCAATAAAACTAAAAGCTGGTTCTTTGAGAAGATAAACAATATTGATAAAGCCAGACTCATCAAGAAAAAAAGGGAGAAGACGCAAATCAATAAAATTAGAAATGAAAAGGGAGAAATCACATTTGACACCATAGAAATACAAAGGATTATAAGAGACTACTACAAACAACTATATGCCAATAAAATGGACAACCACGAAGAAATGGACAAATTCTTGGAAAGGTACAATTTTCCAAGACTGAACCAGGAAGAATTAGAAAATATAAACAGACCTATCACAAGTAATGATATTGAAACCATAATTTAAAAATTTCCAACAAACAAAAGTCCAAGACCAGATGGCTTCAAAGGCGAATTCCATCAAACATTTAGAGAAGAGCTAATACCCATCCTTCTCAAACTCTTCCAAAAAATTGCAGAGGGAGGAACACTCCCAAATTCATTATATGAAGCCACCATCACCCTGATACCAAAACCAGAAAAAGATATCACAAAAAAAGAAAATTATAGACTAATATCACTGATGAACATAGATGCAAAAATCCTGAACAAAATATTAGCAAACAGAATCCAACAACATATTAAAAGAATCATACACCATGATCAAGCAGGATTTATCCCATGGATGCAAGGATTCTTCAATATACACAAATCAATCAATGTGATACACCATATTAACAAATTAAGGAATAAAAACCGTATGATCATCTCAATAGATTCAGAAAAGCTTTTGACAAAATTCAACACCCATTTATGATAAAAACTCTCCAGAAAATGGGCATAGAGGGAAACTACCTCAACATAATAAAGGCCATATATGACCAACCCACAGCAAACAGCATAAGCAATGGTGAAAAACTGAAAGCATTTCCACTAAGATCAGCAACAAGACAAGGATGTCCACTCTCGCCACTCTTATTCAACATAGTTTTGGAAGTCCTAGCCATGGCAATCAGAGAAGGAAAAGAAATAAAAGGAATACAAATTGGAAAAGAAGAAGTAAAACTGTCACTGTGTGCAGATCATATGATACTATACATAGACAGTCCTAAAGATGCAACCAGAAAACTACTAGAACTAATCAGTGAAATTGGTAAGGTTTCAGGATACAAAATTAATGCACAGAAATCTCTGGCATTCCTATAAACTACTAACAAAAAAATCAAAAAGAGAAATTAAGGAAACACTCCCATTTACCATCACAACAAAAAGAATAAAATACCTAGGAATAAACCTGCCTAAGGAGGCAAAAGACTTTTACTCAGAAAACTATAACACACTGATGAAAGAAATCAAAGATGACATAAACAGATGGAGAAATACACCATGTCCTTGGAATGGAAGAATCAATATTGTGAAAATGACAATACTACCCAAAGCAATCTACAGATTCAATGCAACCCCTATCAAACTACCAAGGGCATTCTTCACAGAATTAGAACAAAAAATTTTACAAATCATAAGGAAACATAAAAGACCCCGAATAGCCAAAGCAATCTTGACAAAGAAAAACGGAGTTGGAGGAATCAAGCTCCCGATTTCAAACTACACTACAAAGCCACAGTAATCAAGACAGTATGGTGCTGGCATAAGAACAGAAATATAGATCAATGGTAAAGGACAGACAGCCCAGAAATAAACCCACACACATATGGTCACCTAATTCATGACAAAGGAGGCAAGAACATACAGTGCAGAAAAGATAGCCTCTTCAGTAAGTGCTGGGAAAACTGGGCAGCTACATGTAAAAGAATGAAATTAGAACACTCCCCAACACCATACACAAAACTAAACTCAAAATGGATTAAAGACCTAAATGTAAGACCAGACACTATAAAACTCTTAGAGGAAAATATAAGTAGAACACTCTATGACATAAATCACAGCAAGATCTTTTTTGACCCACCTCCTAGAGAAATGTAAATAAAAACAAGAATAAACAAATGGAACCTAATGAAACTTAAAAGCTTTTGCACAGCAAAGGAAACCAACCATAAACAAGATGAAAAGACAACCCTCAGAATGGGAGGAAATATTTGCAAATGAACCAATGGACAAAGGATTAATCTCCAAAGTATACAAACAGTTCATGGAGCTCAATATCAAAAAAACAAAGAATTCAATTAAAAAAAGGGTAAAAGACCTAAATAGACATCTCACCAGAGAAGACATACAGATGCCCAAGAGACACATGAAAAGATGCTCAACATCACTAATTATTAAAGAAATGCAAATCAAGACTACAATGAGGTATCACCTCACACCAGTCACAATGGCCATTATCAAAAAATCTAGAAACAATAAATGGTGGAAAGAGTGTGGTGAAAAGTGAAGCCTCCTCCACTGTTGGTGGGAATGTAAACTGATACAGCCACTATGGAGAACAGTATGGAGCTTTCTTACGAAACTAAATATAGAACTACCATATGACCCAGCAATCCCACTAATGGGCATATACCCTGAGAAAACCATAATGCAAAAAGAGACATGCACCACAATGTTCATTGCAGCACTATTTACAATAGCCAGGACATGGAACCAACCTAAATGTCCATCGACAGATGAATGGATAAAGAACATGTGGCACATATATACAATGGAATATTACTCAACCATAAAAAGAAACGAAATTGAGTTATTTGTAGTGGGGTGGATGGACCTAGAGTCTGTCATACAGAGTGAAGCAAGTCAGAAAGAGAAAAATACCATATGCTAACACATATATGTGGAATCTAAAGGGAAAAAAATGGTACTGATGAACCTAGTGGCAAGGCAGGAATAAATACGTAGACATAGAGAATGGACTTGAGAACATGGGGGAGGGGAGGGGGAAGCTGGAGCGAAGTGAGAGTAGCGTCAACATGTATACACTACCAAATGTAAATGGCTAGTAATGTAAATGGCAGCATAGCACAGGGAGATCAGGTAGGTGCTTTGCAATGACCCAGAGATGTGAGATTGGGAGGGTGGAAGGGAGGCTCAAGAGGAAAGGGATAGGGGGATATATGTATGCATATGGTTGATTCACTTTGTTGTACAACAGAAACTAACACAGTATTGTGAAGCACTTATACCCTAATAAAGATCTATTAAAAAAATAAAAACTATATAATGGGACTTCCCTGGTGGTCCAGTGGTTAAGACTTCACCTTCCAGTGCAGGGGGTGCAGGCTCGATCCCTGGTCAGGGAGAGCTAAGATCCCACATGCCTCGTGGCCAAAAAACGAAAACGTAAAACAGAAGCAGTATTGTCACAAATTCAATAAAGACTTTAAAAATGGTCCACATCAGAAAAAAACAACTATATAATGAACTTTTAGGGCGTTGGAGGAACACTTAGGCCCCATTTTTTATATTTCCCTAGGAATGGAGAGAATCTCTATAGGAGTGAAAGTAATAAGAACAAACCTCGCTTTTCTCCATTCCTTCACTTCCAACTCCCCAGGAGAGAAGGCATACCTCAGCGGATTGGTTAGCCTGGAGCCAAACCTGCTTGGATTAGCCCTTTCCTCTCTCTTTCTCAAATCCCGCTGGTTTGCAGAATCTAATTTATGCTTCTTCATGTCCTCTGTTATAGTGGCAGCCTCTGCCTCTATAGGAAAAGTCTCCAGTTGTACCACTGTAAAGGACAGTATGTCTAATTCATAGGTGAATTATTAATAAGTCCACTTGGCTACAGATCCAAAGCCATGATCTTCCATGTTTTCTCAGTAGTTAACTTGACAATCTGATATTCATTTATCTTTCATTTCATTTCTCAATTGGTTACACAGGAGGAAAAATCAAAGATGTTCTTTACTGGTCCCCTAAAGCTACAAGCCAGGATAAGAGGTAAAATTAAAATAAACCAGACAGAGAAGAGCTCTTTTCCCTTCCTGTCCTCATTATTTTTGAAAGCACTTAATAAGAATCCACACATGTAGTTGATAAGATGGTTCTGTCTTATCCAATACACTAGCTCTGTAGTCACAGTATCGACATAATCACACAAGCTCAGCAAAAGTTAAAAAGCCAAAGCACTATAGTTAGTGATGGGAACTAAGCAAATGCAAAAAAAATACTAGTAAACAGTATTTGCATCCAGGAACAAGATCAGATTTTGAAACAACCTCATATTTTAAAGATTCCTGTAGATTTGAAATTCTGATTTCTCTTTTTTTTTTAATTGGAGTATAATTGCTTTACAATGTTGTGTTAGTTTCTCTTGTACAATGAAGTGAATCAGCTATATGTATATCTATATCTCCTCCCTCTTTTTTTAAATAAATTTATTTATTTATTTTGTTTATTTATTTTTGGCTGCATTGGGTCTTCGTTGTTGCGTGCGGGCTTTCTCTAGTTGCGGCAAACGGGGGCTACTCTTCGTTGCGGTACACGGGCTTCTCATTGCAGTGGCTTCTCTTGTTGTGGAGCACGCGCTCTAGGCGTGCAGGCTTCAGTAATTGCAGCACGCAGGCTCAGTAGTTGTGGCGCACGGGCCCAGCTGCTCCACAGCATGTGGGATCTTCCCAGACCAGGGCTCGAACCCATGTCCCCTGCATTGGCAGGCAGACTGTTAACCACTGAGCCATCAGGGAAGTCCTCTCCTCCCTCTTGGACCTCCCTCCCAACACCCCCATCCCACCCATCTAGGTCACCACAGAACACCGAGCTGAGCTCCTTGAGCTATACAGCAGGTTCCCAATAGCTATCTATTTTACACATGGTAGTGTATTTATGTCAAACCTAACCTCCCAATTCTTCCCATGTTCTCCTCCCCCGCCATGAACACATGTCCGTTCTCTATGTCTACATCTCTATTCCTGCCCTGCAAATAGGTTCATCTGTACCGTTTTTCTAGATTCTACATATATGCGTTAATATACGATAATTGTTTTTCTTTCTGGCTTACTTCACTCTGTATGACAGACTCTAGGTCCATCCACATCTCTGCAAATTACCCAATTTCGTTCCTTTTTATGGCTGAATAATATTCCATTGTACATATGTATCACATCTCAAAATGTCATTGGACATTTTGGTTGTTTCCATGTCCTAGCTACTGTAAACAGTGCTGCAATGAACATTGGGGTACATGTGTCCTTTTCAATTATGGTTTTCTCAGGGTATATGCCCAGTAGTGGGATTGTTGGATCATATGATAGTTCTATTTTTAGGTTTTTAAGGAACCTCCATACTGTTCTCCACAGTGGCTGTATCAGTTTACATTCCCACCAACAGTGCAAAAGGGTTCCCTTTTCTCCACACCCTCTCCAGCGTTTATTGCTTGTAGATTTTTTGATGATGGCCATTCTAACCAGGGTAAGGTGATACCGCATTGTAGTTCTGATTTGCATTTCTCTAGTAATTAGAGATGTTTAGCATGTTTTCAAGTGCCTCTTGGCCATCTGTATGTCTTCTTTGGTGAAATGTCTATTTAGGTCTTCTGCCCATTTTTTAATTGGGTTGTTTTGTTTTGATATTGAGCTGCATGAACTGTTTGTATATTTTGGAGATTAATCCTTTGTCCGTTGTTTCATTTGCAAATATTTCCTCCCATTCTGAGGTTGTCTTTTCGTTTTATGGTTTCCTTTGCTGTACAAAAGCTTTTAAGTTGATTTCTATCTAAAATTCTATCTGCAGTTTCCAAGGATTGCTTTAAATCACACTTTTGATAGCCTCTTTAGCAGTTCAAATAAAGTACAGCTATTAAAAACAAGTCAATGAATAAACATGAACCTCTTGTTCTTCATTTGTAAAGATAAGGGCATTACCCTCTACTACTCAAAGTTGTGGAAGGGACTGAACCATATACGTGAAAAAGTTTGTCACAATTCCAGGCACTTACATTTTAGTTTTGTTTCTTTTATCTATAGCCTGCAGCTACTATCTTTAGCCACTAGATGGTAATGCTGCTACAGTAAATTATTGCAAAATGGAAGTCTGGATTTTATTTAACTTCTAAAAGTAAAATGTGTAAAAATTAACTTACAGGACTTTTCCTGGCATCTGATGAAATGATAGATAAAACTTTGGACACCTAAAAGAAGAGACTGTGATAATTTCACAGTCTGTAAGAAATGAAACTGTTAATGGTGCCTTTACATTTCATTTTTAAATCTTAATTCACTTGGATTAAGAAATGTGAGAAATCCTATGAAAAGGGCATTGTATAAGGTAAGGCATTTGTTGATAGCTAATAAAAATGTTTGAATATTTACCTCTGACCCCAAACTGAGAGAAAGGATCTCATCCTCAAACGCAGAATGTGTGTCAACATGAGCAGGAATTCCTGAGATAGAAGACAGGATAACAGGTCACTTCATTTTTCCTTTTAGTAGATTTAAGACAACTCTAAATATAGCCTCACAGTATTACAGTGAAAACATCATTTGATAAACTGGAATGTACTGTAATTTTAGTTAAAAGGAAACATTTAAGGTGAATGTGAATAAAATTAAACTAAGTCTAAACTAAAAATATAACTTCATGTTAAAGCACCATTGTGATCTGACTGTAAAATCAAGATTTGAGAGTCACTCCTTACCTAGAACATTTACTCAATCCCAGCCCAAGAGGAAGTGTGAAAGATAACTAACAAAGTCATTTTGACCTCTGAATACTGGATTCCCAAGTACTTGTAGAACAAAAACAACAGCCAGGTGTGAAGACTAATCTTATCAATAATTAAGATATGGCTTCTTCCACCAGTTTCTCAAGCTATGTTAAATGAGTATCTCTTACTCGCAAGGAACTTTGCTACATGGTGAGAGTACCTAAAGCTAGTAAGACACAATCTCTGTCCTCAAGGAGCTTATAGACCAATGGAAAGACTGATAGGTAAATAAGCTATCATAAAACATCCTGATAAATGCAGAGAAGGAAAAAAACCCACAACTCCTGCCATTAATAAAACCCTCAATATCATTTGATTAGTACAAATATCAGACGAAGATGCTGCTAACAAGTGCAAAAAATCAATAACCTAAAGATTTTTTACTAAAATGTCATCCTAGAATTGTCTTCCACATTCTCAACAGAAGAGAAAGAAGAGCATGATGATCCAACCAGTTAGCCTTCTTCTATGTACGTGTAAATTATTTGATTTCTTCCATTTTACATGCCTCCTTTGTTTTTAAAGCAATCTTCTCCCTCTCTAAAAAAAAATGTTGAGGGAGAACAAAAGAAAATCACAAATAGCAACTGTGTTTGTTTACACTTAGAGATGCAAATTCCTCAAGAGACTTAGTATAGAATTGCAAATGGATTGAAATCAACAGAGGTAACAAACATAAGCAAATTAAGAGTGGGTTCAAGCTAAAAAATACTATCTTTGATCTTAGAGAGTTATATAACCCCCTTAGTTATGAAATATATGACTGGAATTTTAGAAGAAGAAATATTCACCATGCCCAGGTTCATACTGGTTAACAGTCAGTTGATCAGGTTTATGTTTAATGAAACCTTCCTTCAACCATTTCTCCAAAATGCTACCACAAATGTCCGGAAGACCTGAAACCAGTAATCATAAAGGTGAAACATATTAAAATATTTACTTTGCATGTTTTACCCAAGAATGAAAAAATAGTCACTATGATAAAAATCACACAGCTTTTAGTTCAGTGGTCAGATCCAAACATAACAGTAAACTCACAAGCAAAGTAAAATAAAAACAAAATATTAAGAATCTTCTAAAGTTATTTTATTGATTTTGTCAAATAAGATGTACAAAAGAACAATTTTTCAGACAATAATTTTGGTATTTTGTAAAACAGAAATAAGATTATAAAATTTACTATATTATGTACTGAAAATTAGCCTGACCACTTTCTTTTTTGTTATTTTAAATTATTAATTTACTTTAAATTTAATTATTTTAAATTATTTCTCTTTAAAAAACATGCTTTTCAAAGTGGAACTAACTTATTTTTATTGGAGTCATAAATGTTATTTCATGAGGCAAAGGCAATCTTTAAATAAGATGAAAGTCATAAAAATACAGATAAATTTAACACCAACAAAGAATTCTAACAAAGTATTAATATCCTGATTATATAGTAAATTCTTATTAATATATTTGACCACCCATTAGAAAAAACTGGTAAAGAAGATGAAAAAGAATTCACAGAAAAGGAAATAAAAATGGCGAACCTCACTAGTAATCAGGTGATTATAAAGTTAAAAGTTTTACAATATCACATGCTGCTAGGGGTAGGGGGAAGGAGGTACACACTTCGTGAGAGTATGTTGGTATAGATTTTTTAGGGTGCAATTTGTCAGTGTCTATTGACATTTTTAAATGAACATAACTCTGACACAATTCTAATTTAGTAGTTTCTCTTGAGCAACTCTTGCTTTAATGCATAAAGAGGTGTATACAAAGATATTCACTGCAGCACAACTTGTAAAAGCTAAAAACTATAAATAACCTAAATGTCTAGCAAAAGGAAATTAACTGAATAAGCTATTATTGAACATTCAATAAAATGAAAACCTATATAAGATCTCTAAGACATTCTGTGATAATGTGGTAATATATGAATATACAATTTATACCATACAATGTAATACTATGTGTTAACACCTATATACGTTTACAGGTTATTTGGATGTAAACTCATTTATAAGGATTGAAATAGTATACACTAAACTGTTAATGGTACTACTTCTGAAGAGGAGTATGGGAGTATGGATAGTGTTCAAGAGAAATTAAATTTAGCTTTATTTGTATGTATAACATTTTTAACACAAAACTATACTATTTAGTTAATTAAAATGGTTTAAATTTAATCAACTGTTTCATAAGTTTACCTACAAATGACAAATGAAAAATAATCTCAACCATGATATCCTAATATTATTTTTTTTTTCTGTACCAGCCCTTATTATTAACAGTTACTGGGTTTCCCTGGTGGTGCAGTGGTTAAGAATCTGCCTGCCAATGCAGGGGACATGGGTTCGACCCCTGGTCCAGGAAGATCCCACATGCCACGGAGCAACTAAGCCTGTGTGTCACAACTACTGAGCCAGCGCTCTAGAGCCCACAAGCCACAACTACTGAGCCCACGTGCCACAACTAGTGAAGCCTATGCACCTAGAGCCCATGTTCCGCAACAAGAGAAGCCACCGCAATGAGAAGCCACAACAAAGAGTAGCCCCAACTCGCCACAACTAGAGAAAGCCTGTGTGCAGCAATGAAGACCCAATGCAGCCAAAAATAAATAAATTAAATAAATTAAAAAAATTTTTTTAATGTATAAAAAAAACACAACAATTACTTACCCCCAGGTAATGGCTTATCTTTATCTACATGGTTGTTCTCATAGTGGAATTCGTAGCCAAAATGCTTTACTCTTCTGTGTTTTAAGGATTTTTGAACTGTATGAAGAGAAGAAAGTAAACTATTTAGGAGAAAAAGAATTTCATTCCTCATATATTTCAAAGTCAACTTTATGAATAAGGATTGGTTTAGTAATGGTAACTTTTGTTAACTTGCTAAATTATTGTCTTTAGTAAAATGAAACATTCTACCTCATAGCTGCTATTCTTTTAAGTCTAAAATTGAAACAAACTTTTAAGGGTTTTACCCAGTCAATCTGAAAGAGCTAAACATGTCCACTGCCACTCACAAGATTGCTAATGATCTGGAAAAGAGTCAAAGTGACTAATTTGTAAATTTCTCCAGGAGGTTCTTACTACATTATAATGATATGTTACTGAACTGCTGATTCCTCATAGGAAATTTGTCTTAGGGTAGAGAGAACCAAATAAGACAATATAGGGTTGTCCCTGGCTATCCTTGGGGGATTGGTTCCCTCACATACTAAAATCCAAGGACGATAAAGTCTCTTACATAAAATAGTGCAGTATTTGCATGTAACCTACATACAACTTTCACATCCTCCAGCATGCTTTAAATCATCTCTAGATTACTTACAATACCTAGTACAATGTAAATGCTATGTAAAATAGTTGTAAATAACAATGTAAATGCTATGTAAATAGTTGCCAACATGCGGCAAGTTCAAGTTTTGCTTTTTGGAACTTTCTGGAATTTTGCTTTTTTTTCCAAATATTTTCAATCCATGGTTGACTGAATTCATGGATACGGAACAGACAACCAACTGTATATAAAATGGCTTATAAATGTTAGTTCCACAAATGCTGACTAATAAATATTAATCAGTTTGGAGTTTTAAATTGATACCTATATAAACGCTATTTATTATTAATGCTCTTAAGAATTGTTGGTATGACTTACCTAACATTGTATCCAGGGTACTTTCAGTAATTTTGAGGAAATAGAGTTTTAATAAACCAAAGGAGGATAAGGCATTTTGCAGAAACTTTTAAATACCAGATTTAAAGTTTTACTTACAATTTTGATTGTCTGTATCCTCTGTCCAGTTAACACTTTCCAAAAGCATTTTCTCATCCTCAGAAGAAATAATGTCTTCTATTACCATGAGGCCTGGAGGCAAGGCTTGAAGCCCCAACTCTTTCCACTGTGCTGTGGGAAATGAAATTAAAATAGTCAAAATACAAAACTTAAAGTTCTTATAGACAAATAATTCTGTCCAATAGCCATTTATCAGTTCATAAAACCCCAAACCTTATTTTTAGAAATAAGAATGCTGAAAGGCACACAACATATTAAAAACAGAAAAATAAAGGCCAAGATAAAAATTATGGTACATTTTATCCAATGCAATTACCAATAGCAAATAGGGCAGTATTTACTTAAATATTTTGTTTGAACATGATTAAGCCACTTTTTAAATCTCACTAAGAAAAAAGGTTTCTCATAATATCTACAGTATGCACCTCCATAAACAAACCAGATTCTAAATATTGAATACAAAAATTTAAATACTCATTTTTGCTCCTATGGTCAAGTAATAGAAGAGTGTAAAACAACAGTATGGTGGTTTCTTAAAAAATTAAATATAGAGTTGTCATATGACTCAGCAATCTCACTCCTGGACATACATCAGGACAAAACTATAATTCAAAAAGATACATGCACCCCAATGTTCATAGCAGCACTATTTACAATAGCCAAAACATGGAAGCAACATAAATGTCCACTGACAGATGAATGGATAAAGAAGATGTGGTAAATACACACACACACACACACACACACACACACACACACACACACTGGAATACTACTCAGCCATAAAACAGAATGAAATAATGCCATTTGCAGCAACATGGAAGCACCTAGAGATTATAATACTAAGGGAAGTAAGTGAGAAAGAGAAAGACAAATACCATATGATATCACTTATATGTGGAATCCAAAATATGACACAAATGAAACAGGCTCACAGACATAGAGAATGCACTTGTGGTTGGTTGCCAAGGGGGGTGGGCAGTGGGAGAGGGATGGTTTTGGGCGTTTGGGATTAGCAGATGCAAACTATTATATATAGAATGGATAAACAAGGTCCTACTGTATAGCACACGGAACTATATTCAATATCCTGTAGTAAACTATTATGGAAAAGAATATGAGAAAGAATATATATGTATACATACATATATATTCTTTTTCATATTCTTTTCCATATATATACACATACATACATACATACATATATATATATATATATATATATATATATATATATATATATATAACCGAATCACTTTGTTGTACACCAGACACTAACACAACTTCGTAAATCAACTATACTTCAATAAAAAATACATTAAAAAAATACATCTGGGGGCTTCCCTGGTGGCGCAGTGATTGAGAGTCTGCCTGCCGATGCAGGGGACACGGGTTCGTGCCCCGGTCCCGGAAGATTCCACATGCCGTGGAGCGGCTGGGCCCATTAGCCATGGCCGCATAGCCTGCACGTCCGGAGCCTGTGCTCCGCAACGGGAGAGGCCACAACAGTGAGAGGCACGCGTACCGCAAAAAAAAAAAAAAAAAAAAAAATCTGGATCTAATACAGGATTTCAAATAAAAAACACTCCAAAACTCATTTCATGCAATTTCTTACGGTGTTCAACATGCTGAATGGGGGAAAACCCAAGGACAATATTTTTTGACTAAGACTTATTCCTACAACGTTGTAAAACAACTGTACCCCAATTAAAAAAAAAAAGACTTATTCCTAAAGCATGCAATTTTCAAAAACTGATCACAAACACAAAATACGAAAAAATCTAGTTTTCAAAATCTGAAAGCTTAAGTCAGATTTAAAATTAAGTACATATATGGATTTCCCCAGTAGCGCAATGGTTAAGAATCCGCCTGCCAATGCAGGGGCCATGGGCTCAATCCCTGGTCCGGGAAGATCCCACATGCCACGGAGCAACTAAGCCTGTGCACCACAACTACTGAGCCTGTGCTCTAGATCCCGCGAGCCACAACTACTGAGCCCATGTGCCACAACTACTGAAGCCGGCACGCCTAGAGCCCACGCTCCACGACAAGAGAAGCCACCACAGTGAGAAGCCCGTGCACAGCAACGAAGAGTAGCCCCCACTCACTACAACTAGAGAAAGCCCATGTGCAGCAACAAAGACCCAACTGCAGCCAAAAATAAATAAATTTAAATAAATAATTTTTTAAAGAAATTTTAAAAATTAAGTACCTATAGACACTGAGAATTATAACTTCTAAAATATATCTTTAAAGGAGTTAAAATTTCCTTTGAACCTTATTTTATAAAGCATAAATCTGATCATATTCTACTCACCTACCCACTCCCAGCATATCTAAACAAAACTCTTTAATTGCCTAAATAGGTGGCAAATGAATATAATAGGAGGAGATTAGAAGTCTAAGTTCATCTCAATGTATCTTATTTCCATGGCTCAGTGGTGAAAAGATGTAATAATCCCTGCAGCAATTCTGTAAATCAGTCTATAAAGCTCTTATTTAAATTAGTTAACTTAATTAATTTAAATAAAATTAAATTTAAAAACCAAACAATCGTGTTGGACAGTACAGATATAAAATATGAACATATTTCCATCATCACAGAATGTTCTACTGGACATCGCCACTCTAAAGCTTTGGGGATCTTTGGTAGCTAAAGCTGCTCCTCCTTAATCATGAACCTTGGCACATAATCATTTGGATCACAATTAATTCCTAAGTGATGAATTGAAAGCTTGTGGGTAGACACTGTAAAATAAATTGGTGATCTAAATCCTCAACAATAAATTTTGAAAGACACAATTAGATAGCAGGGCTCCAAAATAACATGCATACATAATAAATATATTGTTAGGTTGGTAAGCTATGTCTAAATCACCTCCCTTCAACTACTAGTCCCATGCCTGTACAAACTAGGCACTTAAAGAATGTTTGTTAAACAAAAAGGGGTTGCTTAACTGACGTTCAATTTTGTTTCACAATAACTGAAACTTCTAACTGAGGTATGAAAAGAAAACTCACACAAAAGCAAAAACCATTTTTAAAAAGATACTTGTATGATATACCTTTTTCCACAAAATTCAAGTACAGAATAATCTTTTGTCCTAAGTCATCCACTATTTCTTTTCCACTGAGAGTATCATAGGCTTTCTTGGATTCTTCTACAGTTTTGTATCTTACAAATGAGTAGGGTTTATTAGGTGGCATTAAGAGAGCATCCACCAATCCACACTTCTCTAACACCGGGAGCAGTTGGTTCCTACTCACGCGGTTACCCAAACCACCATTGGCAACAATCAGGCTCTAAAAAAAACAAAAAAAGAAAGTAACATGAGCAATTGATATCAACCTGTTATTTTTTAAAGAAATTTAAAAATAAGATATTGTAAATAATACTGATTTTTAATAGCCTTTTCAGTAAAATATTCATTTCTTAATGACCATATACATACAAATTAAAAGATAACTTTCACTGTTCATAAATTTAACATAATGAAACAGAAAGAGGAGGCAGAGAGAAGAAACAAGGATTTACATAATACTTGCTTTTTTGCTACACACTGTGCTATATGTTTTTACCTACTCAATCTTCATTAACATAATCTTCACAACAATCCTACAAAGTGGGTAATATAAGCCCCACTTCATACAGAAAGAAACTAAAAATCAGAAAAATGAGGTTAAGGTGGTGATTAGTTGGAGCTGGGTTTCAAATTTACTTCTGTCAGTTTCCAGAATCCATACTTTTTGATATAACCATTATACAATGTTTACTAAAAGCTAAAGGTAAAGGTACTGGCTGGAAGAAAAAACAATTACAAGTTCTATTGAACATAAAACAGGAAAAATTTCCTCTGTTTGTGGGTTATTCAGTCATTCTGCAATTAAATTTTTTTCCTTTGTAAATATCATGCTTACTTCCTGTCATTTGCAATCCTGTTCAGCTTTACTCAAGGAATTAGGTAGGGGAGGTCTCCTATTTTTATTCTGATGTTTATGGCCTAGTGCCATTATAGTCTTTGTACCTAAAAAACATTCTACACAGCATTAAGATCTTTAAACTCTGTAGCATAACGAAAGTAAACAACTGATGGCCTACGCTCTTCAGTTTCATCATTTATACCAGGCATTGGCAAAACTTTTCTGAGAAGGGCCAGATAGTAAATATTTTAAGCTTCACAGGTCATATAAGCCTCTGCCACATAGTCTTGTTATATTTTTAAACAACCCTTAAAAATGTAAAACTCATCCTTAGCTCACAAGCCAGATTTGACCTGAAGACAGTAGTCTGCCAACACCTGATTTATATGAAGCTGGAGTGTAGAACATAATGTTTTAGCTTCATATGCATAAAATGGGAATATCTAGAACCCTGTTTTAAAAGTATATAAAACAATTATTATAAAATTGGATAAGTAAAGCTCTGTTCTTTCATGGGGCAGCCAATACTTTATATGTATGTAAGTATACACACACACACTAATAAACACATTAATACAATACTATAAAATATGGTATAAAATTTAGTCTCAGATGGCTTGTCCTGGACCTCATTCAGTGAAGTTATAAATTAAAGTACCAGAATAGCTTGGTCATATGTAGCCATAAGTACAAAAACATTTCCAATATTCCCAAATCTAAGGAACTGCAAAGGTTTTGTAAATGTCAAGGGTCCACTGTCCCATCTAGGAATTGGGGAAAACAGTGAGAGGTGACTTGCGGAATACTAAGGGTCCTCAAAAATGCTATCCAAGTGATTTGTGGGCAATGCTAAAGGCAAACCACACAAAAATGAGTGCAATGGTAGAGGGAAGGGAGGAACTTATTTATTATTACATGTGAGTTATATAATATAATGAAATGCTTAATTTAATAAATAGTTGTTCAGCCAAGCAATTTTTCCAGTAATATGAAGAAGAGAATTCAGACTTTAAGTTATCTTCAGTCCTGATAATCTGAGGATAATGGCTCTAGAAAAATCTAACAATCACTATAAAGTTGTACAAAGGCACCTGTACTTATACAGTGAAAAAAGCATTTGTTCTCCCCTAGATAGATAATATATAATTGGAAGTCCATCTACAATTGTTTTCTCTTCCTTTAAAAATACTGAGGAGAAAAAAATAATCAAGTCCAAATAAAATGACACTTTGGAAGCCATGAAGGTGAGATTAAAGCTTCTAGAGATCTGAAGAAAAAAGTCAACCTCAACCAGAAACAAGTTTCAGAGGCAGCAAAGAAACTTAACCCATTTCTTTTCTTACCACTTGTCTTCACAACCCCTGTAAGGGGAAAAAAAGCCAGTTATGCTTGAGAATTGATGAAAATAGGGTATGTCATAAATCTTCTGAATGCCTCACAGCCTCAGTGGGTCTTGGCAGGAAGTGTGTGCAGACATTAATTCTAATCTATTATCTACTCCATCCTTTTTTGAGGGATTTGGTTTAAATTCTCTGAAGTTATTTGGGTTTTTTTTTTTCATGTATATGTGCTTTTATTGAAGGTGTACTTCAAGAAAGGAAAAGTCCTCTATGATGCTGGTTTTTTGGATGATACCTTACAAGTGTTTCTTCAGTGATTAGCACTTGATGAAGATTTCGCACCTGCAAAGCACACTGCTCGTCCGCCCCATCCAGGCACTCCTGCCCTCCGTTGCAGAGCCAGGCCACAGGAATGCATCTCCCGCCACAGGCAGCTTGCCTCATCACGTTACACTGTATTTCATCGGTCACGGAGCCCCCGAGCCCCCAGCGTGGCCAGCACAGGTGGCAAGAGCAGAAGGAGCACCCAGCGTCTCATGGCCGCAAGGGAACAGTGCAGGAACCTGGACGTGAGGCACGCTGTGCGTGGATGCCATGGGTGAGAGGGCCTGAAGTTATTAATATTTAAGAAAATCTAAGTTTGGGCCTTTTACCTGCTAATATTAAATCTCCCTAAATAGAGCACTCATTCCTAAACTATGATGCAGTACAGAAGACAGAAAAAGCATTAGAGAAGGGTACTGGTCTGAGAATCAAGAGGTCTAAATTTTAATCCCAGCTTCACCTCCTAAATTGTATGTCTTTGGTCCTCAGTTAGATGCTAGCTAAGCTGCCTTACTACTGTTATCCTATATCTTTAGAACCAGAAAGAATATGATAAGAATACTTTACATTCATGTGGTATTTTAATGACTAAGAAGTACTATCATATACGTGTTCTCTTTAGAATGTAACAATCCAATGGAATAAAAAGTATGTAATACTATGTCCTTACAAATGAAGAAAGCTGAGGTCAAAGGGTACTGCTCATGTACAAATACGTGGAGAAGCTAAGAGTTAAAATAAGTTCTTCTCATTCATAGCCCAGGAAGAGTGTGTGTGTGTGTGTGTGTGTGTGTGTGTGTGTGTGTGTGTGTGTGTGTGTGTGTGTGTGTGTGGAAGGGGGGTGGGGGGTGGGGGGGGTATGTATACATACATACATATGTATCATTTAATCATTGCCCATCAGAAAATAAAAAGGCTTTGTAAATAAGCTCTCATAAATAAGAAATGTTTCACAGCATATAATCAAATACTTTATAATAGAGATGGAGTTAGGAATAGAAGAAAGAAGACTGCATTAGGGTACAAAAGATCTAGCTTTAGGTTTCTATTCAGCACCTTATATCAATGGACATGTCACAACCTTTCAGAACCTTAGTTTTCCCATCTACCTCATAAGGATTTCTAGGGAATTAAATATAATAATGAATATAAGTATGCTTTGTAAACTGTAAACAGTTGTATAGTGTTATTGTTATTAATACAGAATTACAACTTCCTCTAGTTCAACCAACACAGTCAGTGGAAATTCAAACTATACTAGGTTATGTCCCCAAATAGAAAGTTAGCAGGTCCTATCATATGTATATTTAACACAGATCGTAACACATGATGGAACAATTATAGCCTTCTTCTCTGAGCAATTATTAACAAATATTACTTAGAACACACTAACATGGCAATACATTTACATTCAAATGATAATAATAGTTTTAGGTCACCTGAGTGGCATAGGATACTGTCTCAATGCCTTCATGTCTCAGCAAAGTATGCCTGGCTTTAATCTGTTTCCTTAAGAACTTCTTCTCAGTTTTACTGAGTTTGTAATTACTTTGGAGGTTGCTGTCCATGGCAATACTTTAAAAAAAAAATAGTATAAAATGTCAACCTTAAAGAGTCCCAAGAAACAGTTATAATAATACTATTCATGTATTTTATAGTTTATAAATATTTCTATGTGATAATTTTTAAATGGTTACCATACTTGTCACCAACCAAGAGAAGTGAGAACAAACAGATGCATGGACAATAAAGGAATATTTAAGAAGGTAACAAAGAAGCAAGAACACCTAATAGCATCTCTGGTAGGTTCTACAAAACACGTCAATGCTTTAGTGCTATTAAGTGAGCTATTTTCCCATATGCGTTCCCTTTACTTATGAAGTCCTACGTAAAATGTGCCACAAACAAATCTCACAACATAATGTTAGGAAAGGAAAAAAAGAAGAAACAAACAAACAGACAAAATTTACAGAAGAATATACAGTATGATTCCATTGTATAAAGTTCAAAATCCAAAAGTAAGCCATATGTTGTTTAGAAATACATATATAGCATAATGCAAGGAAATGATAAACACAAAGTTCAGGAGAGAAGTTATTTCAGGGGGGAGGAGAGAACTGTGATATGAAAGGGACACATAGAGGCATCAAAAATATTTAAGCTAGGTCGTGGTTTAGGTGTTTATTTTATTATTTTTAAGCTATATGTTATATATTTTTGTATCTATAATTTTTTAAATAACAGGTATAAGAACCCCATAGAATTGTGTTTTCATTTTCTTTGAAATATGTCAATCAGCAAGTAGTTACTGAGTGCTATTCCAAAAAAGGTCTTTGCACTATCCAAATCAGCACCCTACATCATGCTTTATTATAGAAGTCTATTTTATTTTGTTCACAGAACTTAACACAATTTGTGATGATTAATTTGCTGGCTTAATTCCTCCATCAGGATGTAAACTCCAAGGAATGCCAGCACACAGTAGGTGCTCAACAAAAATTTGTTGAAGGGATAAACAAATGATAATGAGTGAATATACACATGCCTACTTATGGTCTCAGCACTCTACAGCATACAAATACAATACATAGTGTATGCTTTCAACCAGTTTATAAGTTAGTTGAGGAAAACAAACATTAAACAATGAAAGAATATGACGTGTCATTAGATAATTAAGTGTTAATGGTCTTTAGATCTGATACAAATTAGAGACAAAAAAGATAAGATCAATGTCAACTGGAAAAGTTTGGGAGAACTTCAAAACAAAAGGGGACTTGAGCTGAGTATCAAAGGACAAGAAATATAGAGTCATATGGAAGGGAGGGTATCCAGTGAGGCAATAAAGAACAGAAGCTAAAAACAGAAATAGATGTGTTTGGCAAAGACAGTGAGTAGAAGACATAATTTTTTAGAGCAGAGAATGTTGGCTGATCCACCGATTCCACTCTTCACCCACTTGAAAGTCTTCAAAGTTAGCAAATGAAATAAGTTTAAGAAGTTAAATAAAATCATATTCCAGGGACTTCCCTGGTGGCGCAGTGGCTAAGAATCCGCCTGCCAATGCAGGGAACACAGGTTTGAGCCCTGGTCCTGGAAGATCCCACATGCCGCAGAGCAACTAAGCCCGTATGCCACAACTCTAGAGCCTACACTCTAGAGCCCACGAGCCACAACTACTGAGCCTACGTGCCACAACTACTGAAGCCCGCGCCCCTAGAGTCCGTGCTCTGCAACAAGACAAGCCACCACAATGAAAAGCCCGCATGCCTCAACGAAGAGTAACCCCCGCTCACCGCAACTAGAGAAAGCCTGCGCGCAGCAATGAAGACCCAATGCAGCCCAAAATAAATAAAATAAATAAATATATTTTAAAAAATCATATGCCAAAACAGCTCTCAAACAGTCAAAACTCTAATTATTAATCTTTATGTATAGAGAAAAATGCTGAGACTATTGAAAGAACGGCCAGTAATCCAGTTTAACTAATACATGGAGCACATGTGATAGGAGGTAAGGCCAGTAAAACAGGCTGGCTGGACAGCACAATAGGGAAATGAGAGGCAAAAGGACTTGCAATGACCCTGCTTAACAAGTAGAAATGCTGGCCTGATCTAGGGTGAAGGCTGTAGGAAGAAAGGAAATAGGGAGAGAAGGGGAGAAGGCAAAAGAAAAGTTCAAGAATAATCAGTAGCCCTGATGACTACTCGGACATGAGGGAGAGAAGAATCAGAGATCAGTTACTAACAGGACAGAGCCTGAGTGACTGAGGGGCTAGTGATGTCATTCCAAAACTGGAAAGTCAGAAGAGGGTCAGGAAGAGCTGCTCAGTAAGGGAGGTGATAAGTCAGATTTAGGATATAATATGTTTGAAGTACTGTTAAGATACACAGTTGCAATGTCTGGCTGGCAGATGAAAAACATAAAGTGGCAAAATGAGAAGAAATGAGGTTAGAGAGAAAGCTTTAGGAGTCATCGTTACACAGGAAGGGGACAGCTGAATATGTATTTTTAACATTGCACTAATTATAATTATTTGTTCTAATGTTTGTCCCCTTCCACTGGACTATGAGCTCTTTGATGACAAGAATTAAATAATATTTTTGTTTCCCCAGAGCCTCCTTCAGTTTTTTGAGACAGTATAACACAGTGTTTAGGGGTCCAGGTTCTAGGTTCAAACCTCAGGTTTACAATTTACTAGCTATATGACCCTGTGCGAGTTACTTACTTATTTCTGTGCTTAGGTTTCTTCACCTATAAAACAGGAAAAATAGTGCCTATTCTTGGCACATAACTCCATCCAAACCCTGCACTAAAAAACTTCACCAAACTCTAGCTCATACCCTAGGATGACCCCAGCTCCCCATTAAAATGGCTGCCTGAGAAAACTTAAAATGCTGCCTGGATATTTTACTATTTGTTCTAACATCTCCTAACAATAGGCCCCTGACCTCCCTTCTTTTTTAAAGCACTTATTAAAAACGGCTTACGGGACTTCCCTGGTGGCACAGTGGTTAAGAATCCTCCAGCCAATGCAGGGGACATGGGTTCAAGACCTGATCCGGGAAGATCCCACATGCTGCAGAGCAACTAAGTCCATGCGCCACGACTACTGAGCCTGCGCTCTAGAGCCCGCGAGCCACAACTACTGAGCCCTCATGCCACAACTACTGAAGCCTGCGCACCTAGAGCCCGTGCTCCACAACAAGAGAAGCCACCACAGTGAGAAGCCCAAGCACCACAACCAAGAGTAGCCCCCGTTCGCCACAACTAGAAAGAAAGCCCGCAGGCAGCAGTGAAGACCCAATTCAGACAAAAAATAAATTAATTAAATAAAATTGCTTAAAAAAACTCAGCTTACAGGGCTTCCCTGGTGGCGCAGTGGTTGAGAGTCCGCCTGCCGATGCAGGGGACACGGGTTCGTGCCCCGGTCCGTGAGGATCCCACATGCCGCGGAGCGGCTGCACCCGTGAGCCATGGCCGCTGGGCCTGCGCGTCTGGAGCCTGTGCTCCGCAGCAGGAGAGGCCACAACAGTGAGAGGCCCGCGTACCGCAAAAAAAAAAAAAAAAAAACAGCTTACAATTGTGAACATGTATCTCCTGCAACTCAGACATGTCTCTCTCAAGGACCTGAGAACCATTCCTTTGAAATGTTTTGTACTTTGTTTGTTTTTTTTGCAGCATCATGCGGCTTGCAAGATCTTAGTTCTCCCACCAGGGATTGAACCTGTGCCCTCCGAGTGAAAGCACGGAGTCCTAACCACTGGACTGTCAGGGAATTCCCCCTTTGAAATGTAATCGTCAGGAAGGACAGGGCCTCTGTCTCTCAGTCTCTGTGACAGGATGGAATCCTAACTTTGATAACTGCCAGCTGGCCTAACTGCATTTACACTGACCCACCCTTTATAATTTTTTACTTCTCCGACTCTACTGAGCACCCCCACACACACATCCTAATCACTCCCACACAAATTGGAATGGAGTTTAGCTCTTTCTCCTACTGTCAATAATTACTAAATAAAGTCTGTTTTCACTGCTTTAACTAATGTCTGGCTGTGTTATTCTTTGACACTATCTCATAACTTTGTTAAAAGTATTAAATATGTCTATTACTAAATTACTGTTAATTTCCAGAAGAGCCAGATAAGACTTGTTTAAGAAGACCAAGAAAAGCTGAGGGCCCTCAAAGGAATTATCTTATTGCCACTCCATTCCAAGATCATCATTTTTGCAGTTAGCACTGAAGAACAGGGATGAATCTACTAAGAATTTTTTTCTAAATATGTTACATGAGCAAAGACTGCAAAGTGGAAGAAATAAGAAAAAAGATGCTGAATACGTTTTTTTAAGTCTGACACTTAGAGTCCAGCACCAGTAGATGGAGCCTCATAATCACATTTCTGTCATCCCCTTTCCCTTCTCCTTCCCTCAGTGAGGCAATATTACTACATGTGAAGAAAGACCAGTCGAGTCACCTCACCAAGGAATAGGCTGATACCAGCTGCTGAGATGTGGAGGTGCCCCTTTCTAACAAGGCCACTTCCCTGGCCAAGGGATTTCCACTACTGCACAAAGGCTTGCATGCTCTTTGCCATGTTATGGGACTATTATGGGATGTTACAGGAGCCAGGTCACTATTTATTAGAATACCAGCCATGCTGAGTCCAGCCTAAGCACACTCTCCATAGGATAATAAGGGTTTAGAAATCACATCTGCTCTGTTAGTAAGTTTAACCCCAACACATCCTATTGGATATTGCCTAAATGGTAATAGTAATATGTGTGTCTATGCTCTCCTTAAATAAGACAGCCTAAATGAACCAAGCAGTATACACAAATGTTCCTGTGCTTGTATGTAAATTAAATTTAATTAATAGCAAAGATTGGAAACAACTTCAATTCCTATCAAATGAGCCCTAGTTATAAAGTACAGTATAGGTATACAAATTATACATACAGGTTTCTAGGACATACAAGATATCAGTGATATGGGTTGCCACCAGGAAGGGAAAACAGGTAGAGTAGGTACAGGAATGAGAAGCTCCTCTTTTGTAAGTTTTGAATTTAGCAGCTATTCAAATTGCATTACCTATTTAAAAAAATTTTTTAATGATTAGAAAAAATTGATTCATCACTTGTCATATCACCTCATTTTAATTCTTTGAAGAATACCTACTCTATATTTTCTAATGCCCTCAGTAATTGTGTTAATTCTGTCTTCCTCCTTTAACTTACTAGAAAGTAAGCTCTATGAAAGTAGAGATTCTAGGACTTCCCTCGTGGTCCAGTGGTAAAGAATCCACCTTACAATGCAGGGAACGAGGGTTCAATCCCTGGCGGGGCAACTAAGATCCCACAAGCCGCAGGGCAACTAAGCCCTCACGCCACAACTACTGAGCTCGCGTGCTTCAACTAGAGCCCTCGTGAGGAAAACTACAGGGCCCACGCACCCTGGAGCCGGCGCGCCACAACTAGAGAGAAGCTCACGTGACAAAGAAAGATCCCGCAGGCCTCAACAATGATCCCACGTGCCTCACCCGAGCAGCCAAAAATAAATTAAATAAATAAATAAATAAGAAATAAGAAAAAAAGAAAGTAGAGATTTTTTTTGTCTGTATTGTTCACCCTGTAGCACTCAGCACGTAGAGCAGAACCTAGCACCTAGCAGTTACTCAATAAACCCTTACTGAGTAAGCCTAAACTTATTAAACTTGCCATCTTACCTCCTAAACCTCTTCGCCAGGATTCTGAGCTTGGTGGCCCTCTTCAATGTTTTCATTAATATCTAATGTGTATCTCTATCCCTGCAATTTTCACGTTATATTATAATTCCCTGTTTGTGTGCTGGGCTCACCCAGAAGGCTGTGACCTACTGGAAGGCACATAACTTGAGTGCCTAGAGTTCAGCAAGTATCTGTTAAATGAAATCAGCCAAAACTGTAGGCTCACAGTACCAGAAGCCCAGGGGTCTCCGGTTTTACTCAAAAAAGAGCATAGGAAGATTCAGCTTTGTAAGCTACCAGACCATCAGCAACATCCTTTCTTCACTGCATTGGCAGGGTCAAAAAAAAACCTGAAGCTAACACCACTGACCAACACTCCTCAGGCTGCAACCGCCTGTCTCCAACCCCAAAATTAACAGAAGATTGACACAGACACCACGTGAGCACCCGCAACAAATACAAGCACATGCACCTCAAACTCTGACAGGACCACCCCACGCAAAGACACCCTACTGCCCACGGACCATCCCTCCTCTCCCTGGTGAGGTCCGAAGCTCTTGAGGCAGATAGAGGAGACCGGAAGAGGCCAACAAGAGAAAGCGGCGATTTGCATCCATCATGCCCGCCAATAAGAAGTGCCACAAACCTCCGCCTTGACTCAGGCTGGGTTCTCACCACGCGGGTGCTCTCTCCTTCGGCAGCTTCTCCCTCTCTATCCCAAGAAGCCGCAGAGGGTACAAGTACGTCAACTCTCCTGGGCGCAGCCATGTTGGAGAAAACTGCACTACATTTCCCATGAGCCTGCGGGGAGATGACCGGCGTTCCCACAATCCCCTTCGCCTCCCAGAGTGTTTAGTGCCTCTTTCTCTGCCAAGAGTCTTTGACCAGTGGAGGGCTTGCTCTCCGTTACAGTGAAAATTAGGTTGACTTTTTGCGGGGCATAGCAAAGGTTGTTAGTGCAGTTTATTTGGGGTAGCTCCCCAAATGGACACGGTCAAACAGGTTTCTGTCCCTCGATCCCTGAGTAATACCCACCTCCGCCTTGGGCTCTGTGCATCTTACCTCCTGAGTCTTAAGGGAATGGGAGAGAAGCCTGGGGTCTGAAAGATGACACCGCATAGACAAGAGAGTGGGAGGTGAATATGCGTGAATGTGCCAGGGGAATGGTGAATACTACCGGGTGATAGAAAGATGTGTGGAAGAATGTTGAGGGAGGTAGGAGAGGAAAGATGGGCTGTGCTACATTTTAGAAGAATTTACGCCATTCTGTTCTGTAGGCCTAAGGGGATCCCTGAAAGAAATTGGGTAATTTGACCGGAGCTTCTGGTGGAAGGTAGGAGGAGAGACTAAAAGACTAGGTAACAGGCTATTGCAGTGGTGAAGTGAAAAGGGAAAAGATTTGGTAACAGATCAGAAATAAAAGACACAGGAGAGGATGATGATTAGCTATTGTTTCTGCTCTAACGTTATTTGTGTGATATGACTGTATTATAATCATGCTGCTTGCATTGGATTATGATCTGTGTGAGTGCAGGGAAGGAAACTTGGGAGTGGGTAGGAAATCACTTATGGTGCTGAGACAGTGCCCCCATTTGCACCCTACCACAGTGGACTATCAGTAAAAGTTAAGGTTGGCTGCTCAGGAAAAGTGGCATTGACAAGAGTGTTGTTGAGTGGATGAATGATTTGTATGGAGAAAAGATTAGAAGGAGGAAGGAACAAGTTGGGGAAGCAGATAGGCAGCCATTGCAATAGTCCAGTAAAATGAGCGTGAGGCTGAAAATGAATAGAAAAAGTGAAGACACAAACTCAAGCTAGAGAAATCAAATCAATCAGATGTTGCAAACTACTATAGAGGGCATAAGGGAAGACATGTTAAATCTCCCCATTGCATTCTTGCTTCTGCACTACTGGATGCTTAAAAAAAAATACATTCCAGTAGAACTTTCTGTGATGATAGAAGTGTTTTCTTTGAGTTGTCCAATATGCTAGCCACTAGCCACATGTAGCTTTTGAACATTTCATATGTGGCTAATACAACTAAGGAGCTGAATTTTGACTTTTTAACTAATTTAAATGTAAATAGCTGCATGTAGCTAGTGGCTACCAAATTGGAGAACAATGAAGAGACATGGATGGACATAGAGACTGTCACACAGAGTGAAGTAAGTCAGAAAGAGAAAAACAAATATAGTATATTAATGCATATATGTGGAATCTAGAAAAATGGTATAGATGAACTTATTTGCAAAGTAGAAAGAGACACAGATGTAGAAATCAAACGTAGGGATACCAGGGGGGAAAGGGGGGTAGGGGGTGGGATGAATTGGGAGACTGGGATTGACATATACACACTATTGATACTATGTATAAAATAGATAACTAATGAGAACTTACTGTATAGCACAAGGAACTCTACTCAATGCTGTGGTCTGTGGTGACCTAAATGAGAAGGAAATCCGAAAAAGGGGATATATGTATATGTATAGCTGATTCACTTTGCTGTACAGTACAAACGAACACAACATTGTAAAGCAACTTTACTCCAATAAAAATTAATTTAAAAAAGGGAAAAAAATTGGACAGCAAAACAAAATATCACCTTATGTCCTGTTGACCAAATTCAGTTGATTTCATCTCTACATCCACCATGCTTGAAGGTACTGGAGCTTTTAAACTTTTTAAATTTCCTGGCCTCTGTGAAACAATTCTCTCCTAGTTTTCCTTACACGTTCTGATCACGTGTTTTCAGAGTTTTTCACTAGTTTCTCTCCCTTTTCCATGATTAAATGCAGGCAATCCTTCAGGTTTTGTGTTTGACTCTTTTATTCTACAGTCTCCCTATCTGCCTCTCCAGAATTTTAAAGGGATTTGTGACTCTTCTCCTAATCTTTATCTTCAGTCCCTGCTTCTCTTTAGGAGGCAGTTTGATTTAGTGAAAGCAATATGGTCATTGGAGTATGACCTGAAGCAGAAATTGCAAAACAGCATTTACCTTTGGGGATTGATATAACTATTTAACCAACATATATAAAGTAGCTATTAAATGGTTGTTCATTCCTTTTCTACTCTTCTGATCCTGAGTTACAGGCCCAAATTTCCAACCACTTGCTGTCCATCCTTATTTCCATATCCTTAGAAAAAAATAGATACATATAAAAATTTTTTTTAATTTGGCCACACTGTGCAGCATGCGGGATTTTAGTTCCCCTACCAGGGATCAAATCCAGGCCCCTTCAGTGAAAGAGCCAAGTCCTAACCACTGGAATGCCAGGGAATTCGCAATCCATATAAAATTTTGCATGCAATCCTTTTTATACAGGCCCTTATCTTTTGCTCAGAATATTGTGTGAATAATTTCTGCCAGAGAAGATGACTCCCTGAAGTGATTTCCAGCTACATTAAGACCCTGTTTTATTCATTATGTAACTCCAGTATCTTCCATACTCTTGTAATAATAGAAATTCAATAAATGTTGAACTGAAAAGAAACCTAATTTGAAGATAGAATTCATCTTTACCTGTGCCAAAAGCTTTACAGAGTGATTTATAATAATTTTTCAAAGGTCTTAAATGCTTACCTAATAACTCTTTCCTTAGTAAAACCCCAGTCTCAACTTCATGATAGGTGAGTCCTCTTTGGGACTAGTGCAGAGGTTGGCATGATTTTTCCATAAAGGCCCAGATAATAAACTTTCAGCTTTGTGGTCACAAATTCTTTGTTGTTGTTGTTGGGGGGGGGGCGGTGTGGAGTTACAATCTTTTAGAATATGAAAGCCTTTTGGACTTCCCTGGTGGCCCAGTGGTTAACACTCCATGGTCCAAATGCAGGGGGCACGGGTTCGATCCCTGGTCAGGGAAGATCCCACATGACGTGTGGTGCAGGTCAAAAAAGAATATGAAAACCTTTCTTAGCTCCATGGCTTATGCCAGCAGGCTTTGGCTCGTGGGCTATAGTTTGCTGACCCCTGGACACTCTTCCTGGACTCTGTAATCCTGAATACAGTCTCAAGGTGAAGCTAAGGTTGACACCACCACTGAAGACATTTATTGTGAATTACAATATAAATTAATTTAATCAGATTGGCCAACACTACATTTTAAAGTGTGGAAAAGTAGAGATGTGTCCCACAGTAGAGTTCCAGAAATCAGGGCTAGGAGCAACATAACATTTAGAATTACTTTTGGTTGCCAGTGACAGAAAACTGAACTGATTGCTTGTAAACAAATCATTACTTTTCCTCAAATGACAAGCCATCCAGACAAAAGCAATCACTGGCATTGGTTCTGCTATTCAAAAATATCATCAAGGGCTTCCCTGGTGGTGCAGTGGTTGAGAATCTGCCTGCCAATGCAGGGGACATGGGTTTGAGCCCTGGTCTGGGAAGATCGCACATGTCAGGGAGCAACTGGGCCCATGAGCCACAGCTACTGAGCCTGCACGTCCGGAGCCTGTGCTCCGCAACAAGAGAGGCTGCGATAAAGAGTGGCCCCAACTTGCCCCAACTAGAGAAAGCCCTTGTACAGAAACAAAGACCCAACACAGCCAAAAATAAATAAATAAATTAATTAATTAATAAAAAATATCATCAAGAGGACCTAGGTGCTTTCTAGTCTCCTGCTCCACCATCCTTGGTATGTTGACTTTTATCTTCATTCTTGATGTCTCCTGGTTACAAGGTAGCTGCTGCCACTCCAGACACCTTGTCCCCCCACTAGCATCTCTAGCTGGATAAAAAGAGCAGAGTCTCTATCCTTTCACCTAGGAAATGAAGCCTCCAATGGAATCCCCCTTTTTTCTTTGACTATTTATGGGTTACATATAATGGTAGGCAGAATAATGGACCCCCAAAGATATCCACACCTTAATCCTGGGAATCTGTGAATATTCAGATATAATTGTTTGCAAAACTTTAAATAGATTATCTAGGGGTCGAATATAACCACATGATTCCTTAAAAGCAAAACATTTACCAGGGCTGGAGCAAGAGAGACAAAGCAAAAGTCAGAAAGTTTCCAAGTGTGAAGGGTTCAACACACTCTTGCTGTCTCTGTGATGTAATGGTCCATGTGCAGACTGAAGAGATGCTCCTGTGAGCTAGGAGCAGCCCCCAGCTGATAGTCAACGAGGAAATGGGGCCTCAGTCCTACAACCTCAAGGAACCAGATTCTACCAACAACCTGAATAAACATGGAAGCAGATCCCAGAGCATTTTTATAAAAGCCCAGTCAGTCAACCCCTTGATTCTGTCCTTAAAATACTCAGAGCAGAGAAACCAAGTGAGCAAACACAAACTTCTGGCCTACAGAACTGTGAAATAATAAATTTGTGATAATTTGGTACAGCAGCAATAGAAAACTCTTACACATGCTTACCCCAGGCCAATCATTAGCTAACGGGAGTAGAATTACCATGACTTGTGTAAGCTAGTGATGATTAATTCCATGGGGCTGGTATGAGGCCCATCCTCCCCGAGAGGAAGAGATCTTGATAAGCTACACTCTATCTGGAGAAAAATAAAATTAAGGTGCTATTAGCAAGAAAAAATGAGAGAACAGCAGTTGGATAGACAATTAACAGCCTGTTCCATAAAAGGCTTGAAAATTTCATTTGGCTGGATTACCGTAATACGGTCAATCTCAAAACCTAAAAGAAGGGGATGTTAGAAGGAGTACTCTCAACAACTAATAAACAGTCAAACGTAGAATTCTAATAGCTATTATATTTCATTCAAGATTCCTCACTCAGATAACATTGAAAATGTTCCCAGAGTCCTTGAAAATTGTAAATATTTATTATGGTTCCAAAATGTAATACCATTTTACTACAGCTTCAAATTCAATTCCTATACTTATGAGGTTCCTAACTTCCCCTCCTGCCCCCCAACCAGACCATCTGTTTTTGGCTACCTTCTGTTTTTTTACCCCTCTGTCCTCAGTGGCAAGTGTGTTAGTTTTGCTTTTTTTTCCTATTTTTCGTTTCTAAAAAAAACACACTTTTATTTCTCAGTCTTTTCTCTCCACTTATTTTATCCTTCCTGGTTAAATGATAAATTTATATGAAATTCCTTTCCAAACTTTGTCTTCTCTCCTGCATCCCTGGATTGCTGGCTTCTTGAAACTCCATCAGGAATGCATTATGTAAAACCACTTGATGTTCATTGTGACATTTGAGGACTGAATGAATTATTCATGCTATAGTGATAAAAATTCAATGAAAAGTTTTCAGTTTTATAAGTCATATGGTGAAAATATTCTCATGCAGTAATGAGAGGCAAAAGTAACCAAAAAGAAAAAGAAAAGGAGCCAGACTTTAATTTGTAATACAAAACATAAAAATCTGCTTGGAGGATTGTTTTTTGGTCCATTGCAAAACATGTTAGCTGCAAAGTATTGGCCAACTCCCACCACCACCCCTCCCCCAGAAAATGGTTTATTCTAGAGGCTGAAGACCTGCTTACGTCACAGAATATTGTTCTGCAACATATTTTTCAAGTAGAAGAGAGTAAAGAGATAACAGTTAACTCAGGGTGCAGGAGAATCTTTAGGGTGGCCAGAGGAGTGGGATTTATGGATTTTTATTTATTTATTATAATTATTATTATTTTTTTTGGCGGCACGCGGGCCTCTCACTTTGTGGCCTCTCCCGTTGCAGAGCACAGGCTCCAGAGGCGCAGGCCCCGCGGCCATGGCTCACGGGAAGCACGGATTTTTAAAAGTTATGATAAAACAATTTTTTTAAATGTTTCTCTTAACTCTACAAGAAAAGATTTCTCTCAAAAACGAGGTATCGGGGCTTCCCTGGTGGCGCAGTGGTTGAGAGTCTGCCTGCCGATGCAGGGGACACGGGTTCGTGCCCCGGTCCGGGAAGATCCCACGTGCCGTGGAGCGGCTGGGCCCGTGAGCCATGGCCGCTGAGCCTGCACGTCCGCAGCCTGTGCTCCGCAATGGGAGAGGCCACAGCAGTGAGAGGCCCGCGTACCGCAAAAAAAAAAAAAAACGAAAACGAGGTATCACCTCACACCAGTCAGAATGGCCATCATCAAAAATCTACAAACAATAAATCCTGGAGAGGGTGTGGAGAAAAGGGCACACTCTTGCACTGTTGGTGGGAATGTAAACTCATACAGCCACTATGGAGAACAGTATGGATGTTCTTTAAAAAACTAAAAATAGAACTACCATATGACCCAGCAATCCCACTACTGGACATATACCCTGAGAAAACCATAATTCAAAAAGAGACATGTACCACAATGTTCACTGCAACACTATTTACAATAGCCAGGACATGGAAGCAACTTAAATGTCCATTGACATATAAATGGATACAGAAGATGTGGCACATATATACAATGGGATATTAACCATAAGAAGGAATGAAATTGAGTTATTTGTATTGAGGTGGATGGATCTAGAGTCTGTCATACAGAGTGAAGTAAGTCAGAAAGAGAAAAACAAATACCATATCCTAACACATGTATATGGAATCTAAAAAAAAATAAAAATGGTTCTGATGAACCTAGGGGCAGGACATGAATGAAGACGCAGACATAAGGAATGGACACGGTGTGGGTGGGGTAAGCTGGGACAAATTCAGAGAGTGGCACTGACATATATACACTACCAAAATGTAAAATAGATAGCAAGTGGGAAGCTGCTGCATAGCACAGGGAGATCAACTTGACACTTTGGGATGACATAGAGGGGTGGGATAGGGAGGGTGGGAGGGAGGCGCAAGAGGGAGGGGCTATGGGGATATATGTATAGGTGATTCACTTTGTTATACAGCAGAAACTAACACAACATTGTAAAGCAATTATACTCCAATAAAGATGTTAAAAATATTTTTTAAAATTCATTTTAAAATGTTTAACTAATTTAATGGCTTCATACTATCATTAATCTCTCAAAGACCCCAAAATACAAAGATACTTGCCCAGAGATGGCAATTTCATCATTAACTATCCTGGATGTAAATCCATATTTCATATAATCTTCATGATCATTTCTAATTTGGGGAGATTTGCTAGAGCTGATTTAGATGGCCTTAGCTTTTACTTACATTATGGCTAAGACCTCATACTAGGAGCATCCATTTTGCCATTTTCTATTGGTTATCTGTGCTTCAATTATTATCTTCAATTTCACTGTAGGGAATTTAGAGTTTTCTAACCCACCTGTCCATTTTTCAAAAATAGTTTTTGGGTTATATAAGAATTTACCAGGCACAAAAATCATGTCTTGCTTAAAGCTGAGGAGGGAGGGTGCCAGAGGCAGCTCCCCTGCCTACGAACTCCCACTCTACAGTGTTTTCTTAGAGCACCTCTCAGACTCTGTGACATGTGACAATCAGACATGCAGACCTAATGAAACCTCCAGCATACTAAATATGACTGGAGATTAATTTGATTTTGACAAAACTATAAATAGAATTTCTAACATATTCTTCCAGATAACCTAAGTTATGTACACTGCACATTAGAGGTCACTGCCCTTGGGCATATTTCTCAGAGGATGGTCCTCAGACTAGCTGTATCAGAATCACTGGAGTACTTGTTAAAAACGCAGAGTTCCAGACCCCATTAGATATAATGAGTCAGCTAAAAGCAAATATAAGTTTTAATAGTTTCTCTGAACCCCAGTGGATTATAGTATGTGTTTCAAAATCTCTGGGGCCAGGGCCCAACAATCTGCATGCTTAACAAGCAATCTTGCTAGCAACGACTGAAAAAAATTATCAACATAGAACCCTTTAAAAATCTGCTCCAGTGCTTCCCTGGTGGTGCAGTGGTTAAGAATCCACCTGTTAATGCAAGGGACAAGGGTTCAATCCCTGACCCAGGAAGATCCCACATACTGTGGAGCAACTAAGCCTGTGTGCCACAACTACTGAGCCTGCTCTCTAGAGCCCACGAACCACAACTACTGAGCCTGTGTGCCACAACTACTGAAGCCCACGTGTCTAGAGCCCATGTTCTGCAACAAGAGAAGCCACTGTAGTGAGAAGGCCACTCACCACAACGAAGAGCAGCCCCTGCTTGCCGCAATTAGAGAAAGCCCATGCACAGCCATGAAGACCCAATGCAGCCTAAATAAATAAATAAATAAATAAATAAATAAATAAATAAAAAAATAAAAAACTTAAAAAAAAAAAAAAATCTGCTCCAGAGTAACAAACTGTCAAGTGTCTAATATATTTTGAATCTTTATTTCAGGTGAAATGTTGTAATATTATAAGGTACAAGGGACCAAGAAGCCAGATGATACAGTGCTCAGATTATCAGATTATTAAAGAACCCATAAAATTATCTCAAAACTATTCTAATTATTGATATCTCCATATCCCATTATACAGATATAGCAACTGAGACTTAAAAGACAAACTGTATAAGCTGTTCAAATAGGAAATAGTTTTTAAGAGTGATTTACATTCATGTCTGTGTTCTTACGTGAATAAAAGGGCATAGTTTTATAAAACATATCTATCTACAGCTACATTTTAGTGAGGTATTAAGTACTTACTACACTTAACATACTTTATTATTTAATCTTATCAAGAACAACCCTAGGAATAAGTTTTATGTCCTCAATTTTACAAATGTGGAATCTGAGGCTCAGCAACGTTAAGCAACTTTCCCTAGGTTATATAATTAGTAATAGAAGCAGGATTCCAACACAAAGGCCCACCTCTTTTCCAATTGCAACCATTATACTCAGGGACACCATTGCAGAGAAAATGTCCTTGTTATTTTGAAGTCTATCCAAGAGTTATGAGACATATAGACATGATAAACATGAAAAAGGTTTTATTTAAATGGTTGCATCTTTTAAGCAAACACATGTAAAAATAATTTACACAGCATAACTTTAACCTTCAATAAAGAGAGTGTGTCCAGAATCTTAATTGAAAGTTTAGATGCTATATTATTAATTTTCAAAAAGACAAGCAGCATTAATTGTCTTGTTTTCTTCTGTTTCAGTTTGTGTCAGAAATGGTTGGATATCAACATTTTCTCAACCCATGTAGGTTAATAGGATGTTAACTAGACCTAGAATTTACTTTTCAACATCTCTAGGAAGCCTGTTGACATTCTCAGAATGAGAAATTAATAATTAGCATTGATTATGGAACTCTTCATAAAATTTAACCATGCCATTAATAGAAATAGCTTTGAAAAATCATTTGAAACAAGAAACTTAATGAAGTTGAATTACTGAGGCAATGACATAGGTAGACCATGATCTCAAGTTAAAATGTTTTCCATGCCTATGAAAATAATTGCTTGGGGTTTATGAGTCTCTGACAGATTTCTTATGTCATCCCTTCTACTACAAATTCCTCCATAGTTTTAATGCTCTTCCAGTCCAATGAATATAAATCTTATTGTGGCTTCATGTTAATTGGTTCTAATCTAACTCAAGGAGATTGGGGTGGGTGAGGTGGTTAGACAAGCCTTGGCTGAGAGTTCAGGAAACAAAAGGAGTTAGGGAAAAATTGTTAAAGAAATGGGGATCTAGGACCTAAAGAAATATAATAAGCTCACATTTCTTTAATACAGAAGGCACTTTTGATCAGGAGATGGCAACAGTGGAAGCAGGAACTTATAGAAACAAAAATGGCAAAGTCCTGGGCAAATATCAGTAGTAGTTGGAAATTAGGATCCTGCTTCAAGAGCTCCTAAATCACCAAAGTCTTCTGGCTGGTATGGAGGCCTTTAGGAGGTGTCACATCACTGAAGTGATCCCAGGCTTCTCCCATTCAGAGAACAAATAGGAACCTAAGTACCAAAATCAAATTAGGAGTAGTGAGCAGCTGTTACCAAACCATGGTAACAAAAGGTCTCTCAAAATCCAGCCCAGTTTATACCAAGAAAAATCAACTAGAAGTAACAGACACCAAAGGACTGTAATAAGAAACAGAAAGATGAACAAGAATTTAAGCCACAAGTCACAGAACAGAGCAAAAAGCAAGTCTGACTGGGAACCAAAGATGATAACAGAGTGGTCAGTGCCAAAAATCTAAACTGGGCCCATGGTTTTGTCAATTATTAAAGTAGTGGTGGGGAGCATATGGGCAGACTCCCCGGGAGGACTGGGGTCAAGGCTAGGAGGTATTTTGGCAATGGACAATGATTGTTTCTTTAAGGGTAGTTCAGTTTCTTGGGCTGTACTATAGATGTCTATAAGAGCAGCTAAAATTGAATGGTGTAGATCATAAGTGCCTCCTTCCTTTTCATTAACTGTTGAAGTATTGAATAAATACAGTGATGGAGGATAGAAACCAGGGGGTCAAAATTAGTCAGACAACAGAAGACCAATGAATGATTTTCACAGTATCTTAAAGAAATGGGTAGCTAGGGGTTATCAGACTTAATCACCAAAAGGAGAGAGATTACAGTAAAGAGTTCACTTCTAGTACAATGTCATGCATCCTTGGTTGTGCCATTTTATAAAGAATGGCTTGGTCTCAAGATGATCTAGAACTGTCTTTAGTTCCAGACAAGTCTATAGCAGAGATGAAAGTTGAAGCTATAAGTATCTGGGGACATTGAAAGTGGAGAAATGGGCCAAACTACTAACTGAAGAAGAGCTGAGAACGTTTGCTTGGTGTTCTAAACAAAAACCTTTAGATTTGAGTGATCATTTGCATTTCCTAAGGGAAAAATGTGGTTCGGGGTGCTACTTCCCCTAGCCTTACTTTTCTGGTAAAGCAGGGTTAAGACCACATATATTGGGTTGTCTGTCTGGTCCAGAGACCAGATTAAGCAAGAATTATTCACCTATTCTTCTTCTAAGTTATAGGACCACTAGGTCCTATAACTTAGAAGTTATAGGTCTTAACTGATACTCAGCATCAGATACACAGCACAGGCTCAACCCAGCATCTACTAGGTCAAAAACAGTCCTCTCAAGTCTCTCTTCTTTCACATCAGGATCCAAGAATTATTCACCTATTCTTCTTTTAAGTTATAGGACCTAGTACTCAGCATCAGATACATAGCACAGCCTCAAGCCAGCATCTACTAGGTCAAGAAGAGTCCTCTCAAGTCTCTCTTTTTTCACATCAGGATCCAAGCTCATACTCTCCTGGCTAGTCAGGTTTGGAACAAGTGCTTGCCAGAGTTGGTCCCAAGGTAAAGGATGCCAGGCAGGCAAAAACAGAATACTCAATAGCCAGAGTACCCTGGGTTTATTTCTTATATAAAGGGGGCAAGAGAGCCTCATAATGAAGTCTGATATGTAGAAATTCCTGAAGACTTGAGTTTCAGACTTTGATCACCATGATCCAAGCCCTCAGACCATGAAAAACATGGTGAGAACACCCCCTTGCTCCTAAAAAACTGAGGGGTAACTGGGAATGTCATCTATTAGCTATGGAATGCTGGTCCCCACACTAAAAGGACATAGACCATGGAAGAGATAGCATTTAAAGGAAGGCTTAATGCTCAGGTGTGTCAAGTTAGAGTCTGGCTATGCCAAGCCAAATAAGGTGTACTTAGAGAATATCATGAGTGCTAGAAGGAAGTACCTGTAGGTGAGGTCCTATATGGAACTGGAGATTGAGGCTTCAGCCAACAGACTATCACTAAAGACATAGCCAAGGTTGACAAAGATCCAGTCCTATTAGAAGAGGGTGTGAAAAATGCAACCCCCATCGCTCCAAACTAGGCAGTTTCTATAACCAAGCACAGGCTGGGAAGCCAGAGTTTCAAGTTATGTACAGATGCTGAAAGAGGACAACATGAAGCAGCCCAGACACGAGGGAACTTAAGGCCTTTAATATGGAGCTAAGCCACCTCCACCCTTGGTATACACTGAACATATGGCTGGAAAATTCTGACTGCCACAGTTGACATAGGTCTGCTGTAAATATTTGGAGCTTGAGCGCCTCTCTGCTGTGATACACTTCAATTTCTATTGGAGAAAGACTTCTAGCCTAGGATTTAAAAACTGTTTTATTGCTTCTCTCTCACACTACCGCTGTTTTCCTCCCCACAGGTTTGTCAGGGCCCATCCATAAGTGCCATCATGGGGGATGTTACATAGCAAGTTGCTTATCCCTTGAGGCAAATGATCTTCAGCCTGATATTCATGTGATCAGTAAAAAAGTTATGACTAGACTCTAGGTCCTAGAAAACTAGAAAAAAGTAAGTCAACACCAAATTGCTAGACAGGATTTCTGTAACTCCTCCTCACATGTCAAACTGTCCTTGAGGTGGGCTTCACTGTGTTGAGATGTCCCATATGCTGGGCCTTCAAGAGTTGGTCCTCCTCAGTGAGGAAGGAGATGTAAGACCTCAGAGCAGAATTCTCCTCCAATAACTGCTGGTCTAGATGTCATAGAGCAAATTGTTGCCAGGGTGAAGTCAGGACCTGGAAGGCACAGGTGAGGCTGATGGTCCACTCATGTTCTTCTTTTCAAGTTAGGTTGTCAAAAACAACTCTCCAACTCCTTAGTGGACATAAAGGCCTAAAAGATACATATGTACTCAAGGAAGGACAAAACACATCAGTTAGTCTAGCAGCAGCTAATAACAGGAGAAGCCACCAGCAAGAAGAGTCAGGACTTCTTCAGCCACTATCGGCAAGGTCTGCTTAAACCCAAGGGGAATGTGCAGAACTACACAAAGAAACTAGACATCAATCCACCAGTGTTGCCCAAAAACAGTATATTCAGAATGCAGGACAGACTTGTAAGTGACATGCAAGCAACATAAAGGTAGCAAAGTCATCACAGCACAGTGACAAAAAAGAGAGATCCAACAGCAGGCAATTCTTGAAATTCCCAGCAAGCATCTTTACCAGGAAGTCCACCAGGAGGTAAAAGGCTTTAGTCATCATAGTTTACAGGTAGGACATGGGCTCAGAAACAATGGACAGGAAGCACTTTGGAAGAGCTCACAGACTAAACCGGAAATGGAGCAGCAGGTAGGAGCCCTATGGAGGCTTTCAAATCCCTGCTGGGGGAAGAAGCTAGGGCAGGTTTGGGCCTACAGGTGAGAAGTTAAGGGACTCCAGGTGTGCTCAAAATGCTCTCACTGTGAGAACAAACCAAGCCCTCAGTGACCCTACGGTAGTCAGGTAGGTCCCATTCTTGGTTTCTTTAAACTATTCAAATTTTACATTGTTAATTCAATTTTTCTTAATTAAGCTATAAACTCTTTGAAGCTTACAGCTTATACTTTTGTATCTTACACTCTAGCACCCAGGGTCAAGTACTGCACATAAGTCATGCTAATATATATTTGCTGATTCATTCTATATGCTGGTTTAAAGGCAGCATGGTACAACAGAGAACACCCTGCATGGGAGAACAAGTATTTAACCCTGGTAACTCTTGTCACTCTTCTGTACTTCAGTTTTTTCTTTGTAAAATCCATTTTACAGTTGGACCAAACTATTAGAAGCAGATAGGGCAGAGAGTCCCCAAAGAAAGAGAACCAGGCATGACTTTCTTGACAGGAGAGAAGCCTTTTTTTTTTTTTTTTTTTTTTTAGCTGTACGCGGGCCTCTCACTGCTGTGGCCTCTCCCGTTGCGGAGCACAGGCTCCGGACACACAGGCTCCGCGGCCATGGCTCGCGGGCCCAGCCGCTCCGCGGCATGTGGGATCCTCCGGGATTGGGGCACGAACCCGTGTCCCCTGCATCGGCAGGCGGACTCTCAACCACTGCGCCACCAGGGAAGCCCCAGAGAGAAGCCATTTTTGACTTAAGCCATTTTATTATCTAAGCCTGGCCACAGTGCTTGCCCCTGAACAGGTCTCAGGAATTAATGATCTTAAGGGAACAAAAGAATGCAGAAACATTGCCTGGTATCAGGCAAGAGAAGTAACAATAGAAAAGACAATATATCACTTGTAAAAACTCCCAGTTTTGTTTCAGTGGTAAAGATTAGCCTGAAGTGTTCAACCACCAGATCAACTGGAACCAGAGGGAGGATGATGTTGACCTTCTCTGACTTTAATCAACTAAAGCTTGGACTCTGCCTACTGCCCAAGCCCTTTCCTGAATATGCATGTACTGTTAGCTTAAAACTTCCCCAATTTTGCTGTTCGGGGAGACACTGTTTTGGGAAAGATCCCCAGTATTCTCCTCACTTGCTGCAAGTGATAATAAATCTTTCCTTCTCCTGATCTTTGGCTTGGTTGTGTCTTTTGGTTCAACACCTACCAATAGGCCAACCCAGTTTTTGGGTAACACTATTAATTTTTTAATTACATTCATTTGAGCCTTAGGGTTTCTTAAAGATGCCTCAGATAGTCACCATACACGATGGGAGTAGCAGGAGGAAACGGACACCGGCCCATGCCCACTTTAGTGAAAGCAAATCCGCTTTTGTCAGTTTTACATTTTGGAGTTCACAGCAGAAGGTCATTTTTAGGGATGCTGTCGAACCCAAGTTCATGTGCCTGATACACAGTGAGGCCAAACAAACCAAAACATCAGAATCTGGAGCATAGAAAGGTTTATTGCAAGGGCCAACAAATCAAGGAGAATGGGGTGGCACATGGTCTAAAGACCTGAACTCTCCATGATTTGGGAGAAAGTGTTTTTATAGGCAAAATTTGGGGGGAAATCTGCAGGGTGTGTTACCTTCCTCTGATTGGTGGGTGGTGAGGTGACAGGGTGGTGTTCCAGAAATCTCAATCATCAGCCTCTGGTTCCAGCCAATCTGGGGTCCATGTGCTTATGTTCAGCCTGAAGTTGCCATCCTCCACCTGGGTGTGGGCCTTATTTCCTATAGAAGAACTCAGAGAAATGTATCAGGTTGTTATATATATCCCTTGAGGAGGAGTCAGGACCCTGCCTCATGGCTGCACTGTTTTTTTCTTGACTGCCTTCCCTTTGTTTCTGCATTTCCTCACTCCCCTAATTAGTAACTGTTTGAATCTGCCCTTTGGAACTCAGGGAAGCTCTAGTAGGCTGAAAACTTTTTCCTACAATCAAGAAACAGGGGACATGGAAAGGCTTTTTTTTTTTTATCTGGGTGGACTCCACAGGTTCCTGCTTGGTTTCAAGGGTTTTGTGGCTAAATTTTTTTTTTAATTACCTGAGTCAGTTATTTCAAAGGTCCTTTTCATTCCAACGTGATTCTGTAATTTCATCAACATTTACATGGGAAAAGAGTCTTATCAGATAGTAGTCCATCCTAGTGTAAGAAGTGTGCTTCACTTTATCCTCACTGGTCTCTGGTGAACACCTTCCATTTTTGCAGAGGTGAAATAAAGACATCTGTGTCATTTGCATCTAACTGCATACCTCTTTAACACCCTTCAGTTCATTCATTTCAAATTTGTAACCACCTCCCTTTCCTCCAGCCTAATTAGTGTCCTAACTGTTAGGAGAGTCACTTGAGACACCTTTCCCTCCACTCAACTTAGATACATCTCTGATTCTTTTGGCTTTTTCCCTCCATGACATTCTTACTTCTTACTTCTCACTATTACATCTTTACCTGGCATAATGCTTGGCTTTTTCACCCCTCTGCCTATTTATACCTGAGGCTTCTCAAGACCACTTAGAAATTTCTGTGGTGACGTCTGTAGACTCACAGCCTCAGCAATGGAGAAGGAAAATTGACACAGGAGGAAGAAATGGAAAATACAAGAGGAAATAAGGAGAGCAAGAGGAGTGGAAGAGGAAGGAGGTGTGCATGGTCTCTCTGTAACCAAGCAGGACCCTATGTGGTCTTCCTGGGACAGACCCCTCCCTCCATGTCCTCTGCCTGGTTCTTATCTCATCACAGAAAGAATTCCGAGGTGAAACACAGAGGTCAAGAAAGCTAAGTGAGGATTTATTAACCAATAATATGCTCTCAAGGGGAGACTGGAGAGACTCAGGTGAGTAGCTGCCCTGAGTTTCTTTGGCAAGCTGGTGATATGGGGGTGTAAAAATGAATGGGCAGAATATCCATTAGGGAGGGATGGGTTTTGGATTATATTTCCTGATTTTCATCCCATCTCCATCCTCCAAAGGGGAGGAGGGATTTTTGTCCTTATTTAGCCTTGATCAGAAGTGGTATGGCATCAGTGCATGATGGGTACTTCTTATCTACAAGGATAACTTTATTGTAATGAGGCTATAAAGAACAAAAGTTTGGGCTTCCCTAGTGGCGCAGTGGTTGAGAGTCCGCCTGCCGATGCAGGGAACACGGGTTCGTGCCCCGGTCCGAGAGGATCCCACATGCCGCGGAGCGGCTGGGCCCGTGAGCCATGGCCACTGAGCCTGTGCGTCCGGAGCCTGTGCTCCACAACGGGAGAGGCCACAGCAGTGAGAGGCCCGCGTACCACACACACACACACACGAAAGAGCAAAAGTTTATATTAGGATGCTGGAAATTCCTGCTTTTTCCCACATGTCTTTGTCTGCCTCCAGGACTCCTCTCACCTCAAGATATATGGCTTCCCATCCGTTGGAGGTTCCTGCTTTTCTTTGTTTGCCCAAAGACGCCTGTTGTTTACAAGATGTATGGTTTCCTCGAAATTGAGTTATTTGTAGTGAGGTAGATGGACCTAGAGTCTGTCATACAGAGTGAAGTGAGTCAGAAAGAGAAGAACAAATACCGTACGCTAACACATATATATGGAATCTAAAAAAAAAAAAAAGGTCATGAAGAACCTAGGCACAGGATGGGAATAAAGACACAGACCTTCTAGAGAATGGACTTGAGGACACAGGGCAGGGGAAGGGTAAGCTGGGACAAAGTGAGAGAGTGGCATGGACATATATACACTACCAAATGTAAAACCAATAGCTAGTGGGAAGCAGCCACATAGCACAGGTAGATCAGCTTGGTGCTTTGTGACTACCTAGACAGGCGGGATAGGGAGGGTGGGAGGCAAGAGACACAAGAGGGAAGAGATATGGGGATATATGTATATGTATAGCTGATTCACTTTGTTATAAAGCAGAAACTAACACACCATTGTAAAGCAATTATACTCCAATAAAGATGTTAAAAAAAATAAAAAGGATGTATGGTTTCCTGCCATTTGGCCCGTGCCCCCTTTCTCTGCTCATATTTAGCTATATACCTTTTTTTTTTAACAAAAGGATGTGAACACGTAATGACAAAAGTAGCAGCTGGGCCAGGAGAACTGGTAACAGTTTAAACAGTAAATTAGCCACATACCAGTCACAGAATCTTTAGTTCCTTTTTGAAATACATAGATAACAGTACCTGATGCACATTTCCTAAATTGTTTTATAGATACTAAAACCCCCACCAAATGGAAGAACTTAACTATTTGATGACCAGGAGCACATAACATAGCCCCCAGACCTACTGAAGCCTGAAGATTGATAATGTTAACTCCTGTGACACGGCCCTGTTACCTCACCGTTAACCAATCAGAGAATTGTGCATGAGCTGATTGCATACCCAGTGACTCCCCTCCCTCACCTTGCCTTTAAAAATGCTTTCCTTAAACCCCTCAGGGAGTTCAGATTTTTTTAGCATTAGCTGCCCTGGACTCCTTGTCTGGTGCATTACAATAAATGCTGCACTCTCTTTCACCACAATTCAGTCTCAGTAGACTGGCTTTACTACGCTTGGGCAAGTAGACCCAACATCTTGGTATATGGTGATATCCACTCTTTCTTCCCCCTTCTCTAAAATACCACCCAAATTGCCACTATGTATGGTGCTGCTGACTAACAATTTAGTTTAAAAAAAAACAAAACATGCACTCTTTATTCCTTCTCACCAAATAGCAGTCAACTAGTATGACTTTGAAAGACAATATTACATAGTAGTTCAAATGTAGGCTCTACAGTCATACTGCCTGGAATCTTACTAGCTTTGTAACCTTGACCTCTCTCTGCTTCAGGTTCCTCATCTTTAATGTGGGGATGAAAATAGACCTCACCTTTATGGTTGTCATGATGATGAAAAGAGATAATGAAAGTAAAGTGTTCTGAATAAGTCCTGGCACAAAGTAAGGCCCTATAAATGTCAGCCATTATTCTAAAAAGTTGTTTTCCTTTAAGGCTTTGCCCCCATCTCCACCTGCTACATCATGTTCCTTTGTAAATGAATTGGCCCAGTCTCTGTGGCCTTACCATGCTTACCACAGCCTAATAAATGTTAATGGTAAACAATGTCAAACATTGCTTCTCTCTGTGGAGTGGCTATTAAATGCTCTTGCTGTTTTGCTAGTAAAACACTAGTTTCACTCAGGCAAAGAAAGGACATAACTGCATCATAGTATATCCACCATAAGCTTGTTTAGGAGGTTTAGCCTTGGGCAACAAACAAATTTTATTATTTTATTGCAAGAATATAATAAACAAATGAGCTGCAATTGATGCTTTTACAAAACTTGGCTTATCTCTTATGTTTGTGGTTCTTAATCAGCTCCCTAGAATCACCTGGGAGTTTTTAAAAAACCATGCATACCTCGGCCCCATCACTGAAGGATTCTGATTCACTAGGCCTAGGTGTTCTGGCATGTTTATTTGGAATTGTTTACTTAAGTGACTCTAATGTAAAACTACTATTCCAAGTATTCCTGGCCCATTTCTTTCCATTCAACAAAACCAATTTCAACTACTAGAATGAAAAAATCAACCACAATTTTGATGGCCTCTCCATATAACTAGGTATACTAGAGATTTCTTAGCAAATTCTCCAATCACAGAAGAAAATGTCTATAGTTCAAGTTTATAATGAAATTATGAATTATGTTCCATTAGGATTGAGCTACCAGTAACTCTTCTGGTGAGGTTTTCTGTCATTTTAATGAGAACAAAAAACAAACAAATAAAAGGAGCCTTTGTGGGTAAGACGTGGCCCCATCCAACAGCCTATAGTCTTCAGTGCTGGGACACCTCAGACCAAACAGCCAACAGGGCCAGAACACAGCCCCACCCATCAGCAGACAGGCTGCTTGAAGTTTTCCTGAATAAACAGCTGCCCGAATAAACATACCCCTAAACATGGCCCTGCCCACCAAAAGGACAAGACCCACATCCACCCACCAGTGAGCAGGTACAAGGCTCTCACTTGAGGAAGGCTCCATAAGCCTCTTAGACAGCCTCATCCACCAGGGGGCAGAGAGCAGAAGCTAGAAGACTTTGCAGCCTACAGAATGCAAAACACAATCACAGAAAGTTAGACAAATGAGACAGCAGAGGAATATATCCCTGATGAAGGAATAAGATAAAACCCCAGAAGAACAGCTAAGTGAAGTGGAGATAAGCAATCTACCTGAAAAAGAATTCAGACTAATGATAGTAAAGATGATCCAAGATCTTGCGGAAAGAATGGAGGCACAGATCAAGAAGATACAAAAAAAAAAAAAAAAAAAAAAAAGTTTAAAAAAACCCTAGAAGAACTAAAGAACAAACAGAGATGAACAATACAATAATTAAAATGGATACACTAGAAGGAATTAATAGCAGAATAACTGAGACAGAAGAATGGATAAGTGACCTGAAAGACAGAATGGTGGAAATCAGTGCTGCAGAACAGAATAAAGAAGAAAGAATGAAAAGAAATGAGGACAGTGTAAGAGACCTTTGAGACAACAGTAAATGCACCAACATTTGCATTATAGGGGTCCCAGAAGGAGAAGAGAAAGAGAAAGGACCTTAGAAAATATTTGAAGAGATAAGAACTAAAAATTTCCCTAACATGGGAAAGGAAACAGTCATCCAAGTTCCAGGCAGGATAAACCCAAGGAGGAACATGCTGAGACACATAGTAATCAAACTGACAAAAATTAAAGACAAACAAAAAAATTAAAAGCAACAAGGGAAAAGCAACAAATAACATACAAGGGAACTGCCATAAGGCTATCAACTGATTTCTCAGTAGAAACACTGCAGGCCAGAAGGGAGTGGCACAATATATTTAAAACGATGAAAGGGAAGAACCTACAACCAAGAATACTCTACCCAGCAAGGCTCTTATTCAGATTTGATGGAGAAATCAAAAGCTTCACAGACAAGCAAAAGCTAAGAGAAATCAGCACTAACAGACCAGTTTTGCAACAACTGCTCAAGGGAATTCTCTAGGCGAAAAGAAAATGACACAACTAGAAAAAAGAAAATTATGAATGGAAAAGCTCACTGGTAAAGGCAAAAATAGAGTAAAGGTAGGAAATCATCTGCACACAAATATGATATCAAAACCAGCAACTGTGAAAAGAAGAGAGCACAAATGCAGGATATTGGAAATGCATTTGAAATTAAAACACTGGCAACCTAAAACAATCTTATTTATATATAGACTACTATATCAAAACTTCATGGTAGAGACTTCCGGGGAAGATGGCGGAAGAGTAAGACGCAGAGATCACCTTCCTCCCCACAGATACACCAGAAATACATCTACATGTGGAACAACTCCTACAGAACACCTACTGAACGCTGGCAGAAGACCTCAGACCTCCCAAAAGGCAAGAATCTCCCCACGTACCTGGGTAGGGCAAAAGAAAAAAGAATAAACAGAGACAAAAGAATAGGGACGGAACCCGCACCAGTGGGAGGGAGCCGGAAAGGAGGAAACGTTTCCACACACTAGGAAGCCCCTTCGCGGGCGGAGACTGCGGTTGGCGGAGGAGAGCACAGCAACAGGGGTGAGGAGGGCAAAGCAGAGAGATTCTCGCACAGAGGATCGGTGCCCTCAGGCACACACCAGCCCGAGAGGCTTGTCTGCTCTGCCGCCGGGGCGGGCGGGGCTGGGAGCTGAGGCTCGGGCTTCGGTCGGAGCGCAGGGAGAGGACTGGGCTTGGCGGTGTGAACACAGCCTGCAGGGGGTTAGTGCACCACGGCTGGCCGGGAGAGAGTCCGGGGAAAAATCTGGACCTGCCTAAGAGGCAAGAGACGTTTTCTTCCTTCTTTGTTTCCTGGTGCGCGAGGAGAGGGGATTAAGAGCGCTGCTTAAAGGAGCTCCAGAGACGGGCGAGAGCCGCGACTAAAAGCGCGGACCCCAGAGACGGGCATGGGACGCTGGGGCTGCTGCTGCCGCCGCCAAGACGCCTGTGTGCGAGCCCAGGTCACTGTCCACGCCCCGCTTCCGGCGAGCCTGTGCAGCCCGCCACTGACAGCTTCCCCGGGAGAGCGCACGGCGCGTCTCAGGCTGGTGCAACGTCATGCCGGCCTCTGCCGCCGCAGTCTCACCCCGCACTCCGTACCCCTCCCTCCCCGCGGCCTGAGTGAGCCAGAGTCCCCGAAGCGGCTGCTCCTTTAACCTCATCATGTCTGAGCAAAGAACAGACGCCCTCTGGCGATCTACACGCAGAGGCGGGGCCAAATCCAAAGCTGAGACCCAGGAGCTGTGAGAACAAAGAAGAGAAAAGGAAATCTCTCCCAGCAGCCTCAGAAGCAGCGGATTAAAGCTCCACAATCAACTTGATGTACCCTGCATCTGTGGAATACATGAATAGACAATGAATCATCCCAAAATGAGGAGGTGGACTTTGAGAGAAAGATTTATGATTTCTTCCCCTTTTCTCTTTTTATGAGTGTGTATGTGTATGCTTCTGTGTGAAACTTTGTCTGTACAGCTTTGCTTCCGCCATTTGTCCTAGGGTTCTATCCGTCCGTTGTTTTTTTGTTTTTTTTTTAAATTTTTTTTCTTAATAATTATTTTTATTTTAATAACTTTATTTTATTTTCTTACTTTATTTGATTTTACTTTATCTTCTTTCTTTCTTTCTTTCTTTCCTTTCTTCCCTCCTTTAGACAATGAATCATCCCAAATTGAGGAGGTGGACTTTGAGAGCAAGATTTATGATATTTTCCCTTTTTCCTCTTTTTATGAGTGTGTATGTGTATGCTTCTGTGTGAGATTTTGTCTGTATAGCTTTGCTTCCACCATTTGTCCCAGGGTCCTATCCGTCCGTTTTTTAAAAAAATTTTTTCTTAATAATTATTTATTATTTTAATAACATTATTATATTTTATCATACTATTTTTATTTTACTTTATCTTCTTTCTTTTTTTCCTTCCTTCCCTCCTTCCTCCCTCCCTCCCTCCCTCCTTTCTTTCTTTCTTCTTTCTTTCTAATTTTTCTCCTTTTTATTCTGAGCCGTGTGGATTAAAGGCTCTTGGTGCTACAGCCAGGAGTCAGTGCTGTGCCTCTGAGGTGGGATAGCCAACTTCAGGACACTGGTCCACAAGAGACCTCCCAGCTCCACATAATATCAAGTGGCAAAAATCTCCCAGAGATCTCCATCTCAACACCAGCACCCAGCTTCACTCAACGACCAGCGAGCTACAGTGCTGGACACCCTATGCCAAACAACTAGCAAGACAGGAACACAACCCCACCCATTAACAGAGAGGCTGCCTAAAATCATAATAAGTCCACAGACACCCCAAAACACACCACCAGATGTGGACCTGCCTACCAGAAAGACAAGATCCAGACTCATCCACCAGAACACAGGCACTAGTCCCCTCTACCAGGAAGCCTACACAACCCACTGAACCAACTTTAGCCACTGGGGACAGACACCAAAAACAACGGGAACTATGAACCTGCAGCCTGCAAAAAGGAGACCCCAAACACAGTAAGATAAGCAAAATGAGAAGACAGAAAAACACACAGCACACGAAGGAGCAAGGTAAAGACCCACCAAACCTAACAAATGAAGAGGAAATAGGCAGTCTACCTGAAAAAGAATTCAGAATAATTATAGTAAAGATGATCCAAAATCTTGGAAATAGAATAGAGAAAATGCAAGAAACATTTAACAAGGACCTACAAGAACTAAAGATGAAACAAGCAATGATGAAGAACAAAATAAATGAAATTAAGAATATGCTAGATGGGATCAATAGCAGAATAACTGAGGCAGAAGAACGGATAAGTGATGTGGAAGATACAATAGTGGAAATAACTACTGCAGAGCAGTAGAAAGAAAAAAGAATGAAAAGAACTGAGGACACTCTCAGAGACCTCTGGGACAACATTAAACACACCAACATTCGAATTATAGGGGTTCCAGAAGAAGAAGAGAAAAAGAAAGGGACTGAGAAAATATTTGAAGAGATTATAGTTGAAAACTTCCCTAATATGGGAAAGGAAATAGTTAATCAAGTCCAGGAGGCACAGAAAGTCCCATACAGAATAAATCCAAAGAGAAATATGCCAGTACACATATTATTCAAACTGTCAAAAATTAAATACAAAGAAAATATATTAGCAGCAAGGGAAAAACAACAAATAACACACAAGGGAATCCCCATAAGGTTTACAGCTGATGATTCAGCAGAAACTCCACAAGCCAGAAGGGACTCGCAGGACATATTTAAAGTGATGAAGGAGAAAAACCTGCAACCAAGATTACCCTACCCAGCAAGGATCTCATTCAGATTTGATGGAGAAATTAAAACCTTTACAGAAAAGCAAAAGCTGAGAGAGTTCAGCACCACCAAACCAGCTATAAAACAAATGCTAAAGAAACTGCTCTAGGAAAGAAACACAACAGAAGGAAAAGAACTACAATAATGAATCCAAAACGATTAAGAAAATGGGAATAGGAACATACATATTGATAATTACCTTAAATGTAAATGGACTGAATGCTCCCACCAAAATACACAGATTGGCTGAATGGATACAAAAACAAGACCCATATATATGCTGTCTACAAGAGACCCACTTCAGACCTAGAGACACATACAGACTGAAAGTAAGGGGATGGAAAGAGATATTCCATGCAAATGGAAACCAAAAGAAAGCTGGAGTAGCAATTCTCATATCAGACAAAATAGACTTTAAAATAAAGATTATTAGAAGAGACAAAGAAGGACACTACATAATGATCAAGGGACCATCCAAGAAGAAGATATAAGAGTTGTAAATATTTATGCACCTAAGATAGGAGCACGTCAATAAATAAGGCAAATACTAACAGCCATAAAAGAGGAAATCGACAGCAACACATTCATAGTAGGGGACTTTAAAACCCCATTTTCACCAATGGACAGATCATCCAAAATGAAAATAAATAAGGAAACAGAAGCTTTAAATGATACATTAAACAAGATGGACTTAATTGATATTTATAGGACATTCCATCTAAAAACAACAGAATACACATTTTTCCCAAGTGCTCATGGAATATTCTCCAGGATAGATCATATTTTGGTCACATATCAAGACTTGGTAAATTTAAGAAAATTGAAATTGTATCAAGTATCTTTTCCGACCACAACACTATGACATTAGATATCAATTACAGGAAAGTATCTGTAAAAAATAGAAACACATGGAGTCTAAACAATACACAACTTAATAACGAAGTGATCACTGAAGAAATCAAAGAGGAAATTAAAAAATACCTAGAAACAAATGACAGTGGAGACACGATGACCCAAAACCTACAGGATGCAGAAAAAGCAGTTCTAAGAAGGAAGTTTATAGCAATACAATCCCACCTTAAGAAACAGGAAACAACTCGAATAAACAACCTGACCTTGCACCTAAAGCAATTAGAGAAAGAAGAACAAAAACATCCCAAAATTAGCAGAAGGAAAGAAATCATAAAAATCAGATCAGAAATAAATGAAAAAGAAATGAAGGAAACGATAGCAAAGATCAATAAAACTAAAAGCTGGTTCTTTGAGAAGATAAACAAAACTGATAAACCATTAGCCAGACTCATCAAGAAAAAAAGGGAGAAGACTCAAATCAATAGAATTAGAAATGAAAAAGGAGAAGTAACAACTGACATTGCAGAAATACAAAAGATCATGAGAGATTACTACAAGCAACTCTATGCCAATAAAATGGACAACCTGGAAGAAATGGACAAATTCTTAGAAATGTACAACCTGCCAAGACCGAATCAGAAAGAAATAGAAAATATGAACAGAACAATCACAAGCACTGAAATTGAAACTGTGATTAAAATTCTTCCAACAAACAAAAGCCCAGGACCAGATGGCTTCACAGGCGAATTCTATCAAACATTTAGAGAAGAGCTGACACCTATCCTTCTCAAACTCTTCCAAAATATAGCAGATGGAGTAACACTCCCAAACTTATTCTACGAGGCCACTATCACCTTGATACCAAAACCAGGCAAGGATGTCACAAAGAAAGAAAACTACAGGCCAATATCACTGATGAACATAGATGCAAAAATCCTCAACAAAATACTAGCAAAGAGAATCCAACAGCACATTAAAAGGATCATACACCATGATCAAGTGGGGTGTATTCCAGGAATGCAAGGATTCTTCAATATATACAAATCAATCAACATGATACACCATATTAACAAATCGAAGGAGAAAAACCATATGATCATCTCAATAGATGCAGAGAAAGCTTTCAACAAAATTCAACACCCATTTATGATAAAAACCCTGAATAAAGTAGGCATAGAGGGAACTTTCCTCAACATAATAAAGGCCATATATGACAAACCCACAGCCAACATCGTCCTCAATGTTGAAAAACTGAAACCATTTCCACTAAGATCAGGAACAAGACAAGGCTGCCCACTCTCACCACTCTTATTCAACATAGTTTTGGAAGTTTTAGCCACAGCAATCAGAGAAGAAAAGGTAATAAAAGGAATCCAAATTGGAAACGAAGAAGTAAAGCTGTCATTATTTGCAGATGATGTGATACTATACATAGAGAATCCTAAAGATGCTACCAGAAAACTAGTAGAGCTAATCAATGAATTTGGTAAAGTAGCAGGATACAAAATTAATGCACAGAAATCTTTGGCATTCCTATACACTAATGATGAAAAATCTGAAAGTGAAATCAAGAAAACACTCCCATTTACCACTGCAACAAAAAAAATAAAATATCTAGGAATAAACCTACCTCAGGAGACAAAAGACCTGAATGCAGAAAATTATAAGACACTGATGAAAGAAATTAAATGTGATACAAATAGATGGAGAGATGTACCATGTTCTTGGATTGGAAGAATCAACATTGTGAAAATGACTCTACTACCCAAAGCAATCTACAGATTCAATGCAATCCCTTTCAAACTACCACTGGCATTTTTCACAGAACCAGAACAAAAAAATTCACAATTTGTATGGAAACACAAAAGATCCCGAATAGCCAAAGCAATCTTGAGAACGAAAAATGAAGCTGGAGGAATCAGCCTCCCTGACTTCAGTCTACACTGTAAAGCTACAGTAATCAAGACAATATGGTACTGGAACAAAAATAGAAAGATAAATCAATGGAACAGGATAGAAATCCCAGAGATAAATCCACGCACATATGATCACCTTATCTTTGATAAAGGAGGCAGGAATATACAGTGGAGAAAGGACAGCCACTTCAATAAGTGGTGCTGGGAAAACTGGACAGGTACATGTAAAAGTATGAAATTAGATCACTCCCTAACACCATACACAAAAATAAGCTCAAAATGGATTAAATATCTAAATGTAAGGCCAGAAATTATCTAACTCTTAGAGGAAATCTTAGGCAGAACACTCTATGACATAAATCACAGCAAGATCCTTTTTGACCCACATCCCAGAGAAATGGAAATAAAAACAAAAATAAACAAATGCGACCTAATGAAGCTTCAAAGCTTTTGCACAGCAAAAGAAACCATAAACAAGACCAAAACACAACCCTCAGAATGGGGGAAAATATTTGCAAATGAAACAACTGACAAAGGATTAATCTCCAAAATTTATAAGCAGCATATGCAGCTCAATAGCAAAAAAACAGCCCAATCCAAAAATGAGAAGAAGACCTAAATAGACATTTCTCCAAAGAAATTGCCAACAAACACATGAAAGAATGCTCCACATCATTAATCATTAGAGAATTGCAGATCAAAGCTACAATGAGATACCTTTTCACACCAGTCAGAATGGCCATAATCTAAAAATCTGGAAACAATAAATGCTGGAGAGGGTGTGGAGAAAAGGGAACACTCTTGCACTGCTGGTGGGAATGTGAATTGGTACAGCCACTATGGAGAACAGTATGGAGGTTCCTTAAAAAACTACAAATAGAACTACCATATGACCCAGCAATCCCACTACTGGGCATATACCCTGAGAAAATGATAATTCAAAAAAAGTCATGTACCAAAATGTTCATTGCAGCTCTATTTACAATAGCTTGGAGATGGAAACAACCTAAGTATCCATCATCGGATGAAAGAATAAAGAAGATGTGGCACATATATACAATGGAATATTACTCAGCCATAAAAAGAAACGAAATTGAGCTATTTGTAGTGAGGTGCATAGACCTAGAGTCTGTCATACAGAGTGAAGTAAGTCAGAAAGAGAAAGACAAATACTGTATGCTAACACATATGTATGGAATTTAAGAAAAAAAATGTCATGAAGAACCTAGGGGTTAAACAGGAATAAAAACACAGACCTACTTGAGAATGGACCTAAGGATATGGGGAGGGGGAAGGGTAAGCTGTGACAAAGCGAGAGAGAGGCATGGACATATATACACTACCAAACGTTAGGTAGATAGCTAGTGGGAAGCAGATGTATTGCACAAGCAGATCAGATCAGTGCTTTGTGACTGCCTGGAAGGGTGGGATAGGGAGGTTGGGAGGGAGGGAGACGCAAGAGGGAAGGGATATGGGAACAGATATATATGTATAACTGATTCACTGTGTTATAAAGCAGAAAGTAACACACCATTGTGAAGCAATTATACTCCAATAAAGAAAAGATAAAAATAATTATCTATCCTAAAAAAAAAAAAAAAAAAACCTCATGGTAACTGCAAACCAAAACTCTACAGTAGATACACACACACACACAAAGGACACTAAAGTTTCTCATCAAATAACCAGAGAAGAGAACAAAAGAATATAGGAAGAAAAAATACCTACAAAAACAAGTCCCAAACAATTAACAAAATGGCAAGAAGAACACACATATCATTAGTTACCTTAAATGTAAATGGATTAAATTCTCCAACCAAAGGCATAGAGTGAATGAATGAATAGAAAAACAAGACCCATATATAAGCTGTCTACAAGAGACCCACTTCAGATCAAGGGACACATACGAAGTGAAAGTGAGGGGATCGAAAAATGTATTCCATGCAAATGGAAATCTAAAGAAAGCTGGAGTAGCAATACTCATGTCGGCTGAAGTAAACTTTAAAATAAAGACTGTTACAAGAGATAAAGGAGGACACTGCATAATGATCATGTGATCATTCCAAGAAGAAGATATAACAATTGTAAATATATATGCACCCACCATAGGAGCACCACAATATATAAGACAAATACTAACAACCATAAAAGGAGAAATCAACAGTAACACAAAAATAATGGGGGATTTTAACATACCACTTTCATCAATAGACAGATTATCCACACAGAAATTTAAGGAAACACAGACCTTATATGACACATTAAACCAGATGGACTTAATTCATATTTATAAAGCATTCCATCCAAAAGCAGCAGAATACAGATTCTTCTCAAGTGCACATAGAACATTCTCCAGGATTGATCACATGCTGCACCACAAAGCAAGCCTTGGTAAATTTAAGAAAATTGAAATCATATCAAGCATATTTTTTTCCAACTACAACACTATGATATTTGAAATCAACTACAAGAAAAAAACAAAAACATGTGGAAGCTAAACAATATGCTACTAAACAACCAACAGATCACTGAAGAAATCAAAGAGGAAATCAAAAAATACCTAGAGGCAAATGAAAATGAAAATACAATGATCCAAAACCTATGGGATTCAGGAGGGGAATAGGGGGTTGGATGAATTGGGAGATTGGGATTGACATGTATACACTACTAAGTATAAAATAGATAACTAATGAGAACCTACTGTATAGCACAGGAAGCTCTACTCAATGCTCTGTGGTAACCTAAATGGGAAAGAAATCTAAAAAAGAGTGGATGTATTTGTACGCATAAATGATTCAATATGCTGCACATCAGAAACACAACATTGTAAAGCAACTATACTCCAATAAAAATTAATTTTAAAAAAAGAACTATGGGGTGCAGCAAAAGCAGTTCTAAGAGGGAAGTTTATAGCAATACACTCTTACCTCAGGAAACAAGAAAAATCTCAAATAAACAACCAAAGCTCACAACTAAAGCAACTAGAGAGAGAGGAACAAACAAAACCCAAAGTTAGTGAAAGGAAAGAAATCATAAAGATCAGAGCAGAAATAAATGAAATAGAGACAAAGAAAACAATAGAAAAGATCAAGGAAACTAAAAGCTGGTTCTTTGAAGAGATAAACAAAATTGACAAACCTTTAGCCAGACTGATCAAGAAAAAGAGGGAGAGGGCTCAAATTAGTAAAATTAGAAATGGAAAAGGGGAAGTTACAACAGACACCACAGAAATACAAAGGATCATAAGAGACTACTACAGACAACTATATGCCTATAAAATGGACAACCTAGAAGAAATGGACAAATGCTTAAAAAGGTACAATCTACCAAGACTGAACCAGGAAGAAATAGAAAATATGAACAGACAAATCACAAGTACTCAAATTGAAAACGTGATTTAAAAAATTCCAACAAACAAGAGTCCAGGACCAGATGGCTTCACAGGCAAATTCTATCAAACATTTAGAGAAGAGTTAACACCTATCCTTCTGAAACTATTCCAAAAAATCTCAGAGGGAGGAACTCTCCCAAACTCATTCTATGAGGCCACCATCACCCTGATACCAAAACCAGAAAAAGATACCACAAAAAAAAAAGAAAATTACAGGCCAATATCATTGATGAACATAGATGCAAAAATCCTCAACAAGATACTAGCAAACAGAATCCAAGAATACTTTAAAAGGATCATACACCATGATCAAGTGGGATTTATCTCAGGGATGCAAGGATTTTTCAATATCTGGAAATCAATCAGTGTGATACACCACAACAACAAATTGAAAAATAAAAACCATATGATCATCTCAACAGATGAAGAAAAAAGCGTTTGAAAAACTTCAACACTCATTCATGATAAAAAGTCTCCAGAAAGTGTGCATAGAGGGAACATACTTCAACATAATAAAGGCCATATATGACAAACCTACAGCTAACATCATACTCAACAGTGAGAAGCTGAAAACATTTCCTCTAAGATCAGGAACTGATCTCGGAGAGACAGCAGTGAGTGGTGGGGTGAAGTGAGATCTTAATTCCCTGCCCAGGAATTGAACCTGGGTAGCCTGGATGAAAACCAGGAATCCTAGCCACCACACCCCCTGGCTCTTGCCCCCAGTGAAAAATGTATTTCTCAAGGAGGCAAAACAGTAAAAACAGGTACAAAGTTTATTATTAGAGACATAGCACAACAACAAGTGGGAAAGCACACATCATTTTAATCATCACCTTTTTCAGTTTTCATATTAAATTAGTAGGAGAAATGTCTCCATTATATGGTAACATATTTTATGAACCAAATACTGAGACTCATCATTTAAAATACAATCTGACAATAAAAGAATATATTTGAGATCTGGAGAGTCTCAGGAAATTCTGGATGGCTGAATACCTCATCCATGTTAGCAAAAACCTAAATCAAATTCTTCTCCACCACATAAATAACTATCACGAAAAAAAATCCATGCTTTCTTTATTATATTTTCCCCTCTTTCAGCAGAAAGCTGGTAGATTCTGAAGAAAAAATAAATTTAAAGCACTAATATCTATAACAAACTTGATCTTCAGTGCTATCTTACTTGAAAATGAATTAATTACATAGATTTTCAAAGAATCAGAATTATTCAGTTTTGAAATAAAAGAAGTCTGTTCCACAGACGCAAATAAGCCTTTAGGTTTTATGTTGATTGTAAGATAAAGAGAGTATACAAGATAAAGGCAAATGGCACAATATATATGTGGGGTAAACCATATAAAAATATTTTGGAATAAAATAGTGAATTGACAATATGTGTTGGAATAAGAAACTTGTAATTATGTTGTGTAATAGCCATTTGTTATAACTTTTGTTATAGCTGTATTTCATTTGTATCCTTTCAATAATTCATTTATTTATTTATTTATTTATTTATTTATTTTGGCTGCTCTGGGTCTTAGTTGAGGCATGTGGGCTTCTTAATTGCAGCATGTGGACTTCTTAGTTGCGGCATGTGAACTCTCAGTTGCTGCATGCATGTGGGATCTAGTTCCCTGACCAGGGATCGAACCCAGGCCCCCTGCATTGGGAGTGTGCAGTTTTACCCACTGGACCACCAGGGAAGTCCCTCCTTTCAATAGCTTAATATGACCAAACCATCTGTTTTAAGTGTAATTTTGCCTGAGATATTTTTCCCCTTCCTTCTTTTTTTTTTTTTTTATCTCTGGACTACATGTCCAGCAGAATTCTCTTAAATAAACTAGGTCCTGATTTGAATTTTTCACTGTATCCACATTGGCCATTTAGATTGCTCCCAAAAGTCAACAAAAGGCTGTTCATTGGCAGATTTACCATGGTAAAGAACATAACATAAGAAAATAGGCCATTATTTTAATGAAAACTGTATGTGAGATCCAAATAATTTAGGCTACTTATATATCTATTCTTGAAAAAAGTACAGATTTAAAATTTTTCCATATGATTCCTGACCCTAGCTCACTTTTTCTTTCCCTAAATGGAAAACTATTTTCTTCCTAGTGTTGAGAAATATCTCTTTTTCTAGGAATGGAGACTTCTATCCACACAATGGATTAGAAAAAAAGGAACCACTTCCTTGCCATGCTGGCCACGGCTTTCCTGACTGCATCTTCCAAGTCAATGCCAGAAGTTACAGGGAGCTGGATATTGTTGAGTATGTTCTGAGACTCTTGGACATTGATTCCGTCAAGCCTGACCACCAGAGCTATGAGTTCTGGTGTTCAGCAGTCTTTGATGATATCATCAGCAATGATAGCAAATTTCACTATTTACCTTAGGATCAGCAATGAGCAAATAAAATATTTAATACACTGAGCTTCCCTAACACTGAGATCCAAGAAGTTGGTTGGGCTTTGACCATGAAGAGAAATGATGTCATATGGAGCTATGTCTAGTCCATCACTATTCACAAACAGTTGGTATTCCCATTTAGTTTTATGTATTTTAGGTCATATCTACTAACTTAATTTTGAGTAGATGCATTTTTTATTTGTTGTCCATGGCAAATATATCTTTTTGTAGATATCTTGAATTGTCCTCAAAGTGTATCTTGGCATCAAAACAGACAACTTGTCTTTCTGGAATTTCACCAAAGGGTTTCAGTTCAACCTAAGTAGCATAAATTTCTAGGAAGAAATTCCATAACTTCTTAATTTGATTCACAGCCTAATTTTCATAGACCCCATAGAAGCCTAAATTTTCTCCTGTCCACTGAATTTGACTGTTCATCAAAACTGTCTTCAAAAGTGTAAATTTGCTCCTTAAAAATATATTCTGGTATAGAAGCAGTCACTGATTAAGTTTCAATGCCCCTGCCTGAGGCTGCCCATCAGCAAAGGCCATTGCAGGATGGGCCCATTTAAATTTCCAAGTAGGGACTTCCCTGGTGTTCCAGTGGTAAAGAATCTGCTGTACAATGCAGGGGACGCAGATTCAATCCCTGGTCAGGGACCTAAGATCCCACATGCCACAGGGCAATTATGTCCACATGCCACAACTACTGAGCTTATGTGCCTCAACTACGGAGCCTGCGTGCTGCAAACTACAAAGCCCACGTGCTCTGGAGCCTGCGTGCCACAACTACAGAACCCATGCACCCTAGAGCCTGCACGCCACAATTAGAGAAGAGAAAAACCTGCATGCCACAACTAGAGAGTCCTGCACATCAAAACAAAAGATCCTGCATGCCTCAACAAAGATCCCATGTGCCACAACTAAGACCCAACACAGACATAAATAAATAAATAAATAAATCTGAAAAGAAAGTCTATTTGTTTAAAAAAATTTTTCCAAGTAGGAGCATCATACAGTGTCAGTCACAATGTATTTGAACTATTGTCTTGTTGTCTAACATTATTTTCTTATTCTTGGATCCCTGCAGGATCAGCCATCTTTTAGAGATTAATTAAATTTTCTTGGACTTGGTTGACAGAGTGAGGGCACCAAGACTCACAGATGTTTTGGACCTGCATTGCCATGGGGGAATGACATCTTAAACAAATACCAAGCACAAAGGAGTCTGACTGGGTGATTGAGATGAGAGGAGAAGGACGCTTAGTAGAGATTTAATTCTTTATTGGAAACAAACCTGAAGAAAACACCCAGTTGTGTGTGTGTGTGTGTGTGTGTGAATGTGCACACGTGTTTGTGGCTGGTTTTTTGCAGTTTTTTTTTCTTGTAGTTGATTTCTAGTCTCATAGCATTGTGGTTGGAAAAGATGCTTGATATGATTTCAGTTTTCTTAAATTTTACTGAGACTTATTTTGTGACCTAGCATGTGATCTGTCTTGGAGAATATCCCATGTGCACTTAAAAAGAATGTGTATTCTGCAGCTTTTTGATGGAATGTTCTATACATATCTATTAAGTCAATTTTGTCTAATGTGTCTTTTCAGGCCAGTGTTTTCTTATTGGTTTTCTGTCTGAATGATCTTCCATTGATGTACCAATAAGTAGGATGTTAAAGTCTCCTATTTTAACATCCTGTCAGTTTCTCCCTTTGTTTCTGTAAGTATTTGCATTATGTATTTAGGTGCTGTTATATTGGGTGCATATATATTCACAATTGTTATATCTTTATGTTGGATTGACCCCTTGATCATTATGTATTATCCTTCTTTGTTTCTTGTTACAGTCTTTGTTTTAAAGTCTATTTTGTCTGACATATGTATTGCTACTTCAGATTTTTAGAAAATTTCCATTTGCCTGGAGTACCTTTTTCCATGCCCTCACTTTCAGCCTGTGTGTGTCTTTAGGTCTGAAGTCAGACTTTTGTAGGCAGCAAATACATGAGTCTTGTTTTTGTATCCATTCAGCCACTCTATGTCTTTTGACTAGAGCATTTTGTCCATTTACACTTAAAGTAATTATTGATAGGTATGTACTTACTGCCATTTTGTTCATTGTTTTGGGGTTGTTTTTGTAGTTCTTTTTTGTTCCTTTCTTCTTTTGTTCTCTTCCCTTGTGACTTGATGACTCTTTAGTGTTGTTTGGATTCCTTTCTCTTTGTGTCTGTATCTATTATAGATTTTTGATTTGTGGTTACTATAACATTTATATGTAGCAATCTAAATATATACATAATTAATTTAAGTTGCTGATCTCTTAATTTCAAATGCAGTTTAACAACCTTGCCTGCATTTTTACTCCACCCACCACATTTACTGCTTTTGACATCAAACTTACATCTTTTTGTTTTGTGTATTCCTTAACTGCTTATTGAGGATATAGATGATTTTACCACTTTAGTCTTTTAACCTTCCTTCTATCTTTGCATGTGGTTGATTTACTACCTTTACTGTATATTTGCCTTTAGCAATGAACATTTTCCTTTCATAATTTCATGTTTCTAGTTGTGGCCATTTTTGTTCACTTAGAGAAGTTTCTTTAACATTTCTTGTAAAGCTGGTTTCATGGGACTGAACTCTGTTAGCTCTGCTTGTCCATAAAATATTAATTTTTTTTTATTGGGGTATAGTTGTCTTACAATGTTGTGATAGTTTCTACTGTACAGTGAAGAGAAGTAGAGTTCCCCATGCTACACATCAGTTTCTCATTAGTTATCTATTTTATACATATTAGTGTATATATGTCAATCCCAATCTCCCAATTCATCCCCCCCATGCTTTCCCCCCTTGGTGTCCATACATTTGTTCTCTACATCTGTGTCTCTATTTTTGCCTTGCAAATTGGTTCATCTGTACCATTATTCTAGATTCCACATATATGCGTTAATATATGATATTTATTTTTCTGACTTACTTCACTCTGTATCATAGTCTGTAGGTCCATCCACGTCTCTGAAAATGACCCAATTTCATTCCTTTTTATGGCTAATATTCCACTGTATATATGTACCACATCCTCTTTAACCATTCAAACTGTCACTGTTTGCAGATGACATGATACTATATATACAAAATTCTAAAGATTCCACCAGAAAACTACTAGAGCTAATTGATGCATTTGTTAAAGTTGCAGGATACAAAATTAATGCACAGAAATCTCTTGCATTCCTATACACTAAAAATGAAAGAGAAATTGAGGAAACAATCCCATTCACCATTGCAACAAAAAAATAGAATACCTAGGAATAAACCTACCCAAGGATGTAAAAGACCTGTACTCAGAAAACTATAAGACACTGATGAAAGAAATCAAAGGTGACACAAACAGATGGAGAGATATACCATCTTCTTGGACTGGAAGAATCAAATATGTGAAATGACTATATTACCCAAAGCAATCTACAGATTACTGCAATCCCTATCAAATTACCAATGGCATTTTTTACAGAACTAAAACAAAAAATCCTAAAATTTGTATGGAGACAGAAAAGACCCTGAATAACCAAAGCAATCTTGAGAAGAAAAAAAAAATGGAGCTGCAGGAATCAGACTCCCTGACTATATAACAAAGCTACAGTAATCAAGACAATATGGTACTGGCACAAAAACAGAAATGTAGATCAATGGAACAGGGTAGAAAGCCCAGAGATAAACCCATGCACCTATGGTCAACTAATTTATGACAAAGGAGTCAAGGATACACAATGGCGAAAAGATAGTCTCTTCAATAAGTGGTGCTGGGAAAACTAGACAGCTACATGTAAAAGAATAAAAGTAGAACACTCCCTAACACCATACACAAAAATAAACTCAAAATGGATTAAAGACCTAAATGTAAGACCTGACACTATAAAACTCTTAGAGGAAAGCATAGGAAGAACACTCTTTGACAAGAAAGATATTTTTTGACTCACCTCTTATAGTAATGGAAATAAAAACAAAAACAAACAAATGGGACCTAATGAAACTTAAAAGCTTTTGCACAGCAAAGGAAACTATAAAAAAGATGAAAAGACAGCCCTCAGAATGGGAGAAAATATTTGCAAACGAATCAACGGACAAAGGATTACTCTCCAAAATATATAAATGGCTCATGAAGCTCAATATCAAAAAAACAAACAACCCAATTAAAAAATGGGCAGAAGACCTAAATAGAAATTTCACCAAAGAAGACATACAGATGGCCAAGAGGCACATGAAAAGCTGCTCAACATCACTAAGTATTAGAGAAATGCAAATCAAAACTACAGTGAGGTATCACCTCACACCAGTTACAGTGGGCATCATCAGAAAATCTACAAACAATAAATTCTGGAGAGGGTGTGGAGGAAAGGGAACCCTCTTGCACTGTTGGTGGGAATGTAAATAGATACAACCACTATGGAGAACAGTATAGAGGGTCCTTAAAAAACTAAAATAGAATTACCATATGACCCAGCAATCCTACTCCTGGGCATATACCCAGAGAAAACCATAAACCAAAAAGACACATGCACTCCAATGTTCATTGCAGCACTATTTACAATAACCAGGTCATGGAAGCAACCTAAATGTCCATCAACAGACAAATTGTCCATAAAATTTTGATCTCTCCTTCAAATCTGAATGAAAACCTTGCCAGGTATTCTTGGTTGCAGGTTTTCCCCTTTCATTACTTTAAACATATCATGCCACTCCCTTCTGGCCTGCAGAGTTTCTGCTGAAAAGTCAGCTGAGAGCCTTATGGGAGTTCCCTTGTACATAACATTTTGCTTTTCCCTTGCTGCTTTTAATATTCTCTATCTTTAATTTTTGTCATTTTAATTACAATGTGTCCTCTTTGTGTTGATCCTGTTTGGGACCCTGTGCTTCCTGCACCTGAATGTCTGTTTCCTTTCCCAGGTTAGGGAAGATTTTAGCTCTTATATTTTCAAATATGTTCTCTGTCCCTTTTTTCTCTCACTCTTCTCCTTCAAGGACCCCTATAATGTGAATGCTAGTGTGCTTGATATTGTCTCAGAGGTCTCTTAGACTGCCTTCATCTCTTTTTTTTTCTTTTTTCTGTTCAGCTTCATTGATTTCCACTGCTCTGTCATCCAGCTCACTGATTGGTTCCTCTGTGTCATCTAATCTACTAGTGATTCCTTCTAGCATGTTTTTTTCATTTCAGTTATTGTGTTCTTCATCTGTTTGTTTCATCTTTATATTTTCCAACTCCTTATTAAAAACTTCTAAGTTCTCACTCTGTTCATCCATTCTTCTCCCAAGTCCTTTGATCATTTTTATGATCATTACCTTGAACTCTTTATCAGGTAGATTACCTAATCTTCACTCTATTTAGTTCTTCTTCTGAGGTTTTGTTCCATCTTATTCCTTCATTTGGAACATGTTTCTCTGTCACCTCGTTTTGCTTAATTTACTATTTTTAGTTCTATGTATTTGGTAGGTTGGTTATGTTTCCTGACCTTGAAGAAATGATTGTGGCTTATGAGTTCTTCAAGATCAATACAGTGTTTTATTCATCTTTGTATCCCCAGCATCTAAGGTAGTGTATTATATATACTAGGTACTCAATAACTGACTATTAAGTGAATTATTAAGTGAATTAATAATCATTTTGGGGACTTCCCTGGTGGCACAGTGGTTAAGATTCTGCCTGCCAATGCAGGGGACGTGGGTTCGAGCCCTGGTCCTGGAAGATCCCACATGCCGTGGAGCAGCTGAGCCTGTGCACCACAACTACTGAGCCTGAGCTCTAGAGCCCACGAGCCATAACTACTGAGCCTGCGTGCCACACCTACTGAAGCCTGCATGCCTAGACCCCATGCTCTGCAACAAAAGAAGCCACCACAACAAAGAGTAGTCCCTGCTTGCCACAACTAAAGAAAACCTACTCGCAGCAATGAAGACCCAATGCAGTCAAAAATAAAAATTAATTAATTAATTAAAAATAATCATTTTGGACCAGTCTTTAGGCCACTGGAAAGCCTTCTCTAGATCATGTTTTGAGAAGTACTGCCATAGCAGCATGTCTAAGGATCTTAGTTTATTTTGTTTAAAGCATTCTCTGGCAGAATGAATAACTCACATAATCTAGGTCACAATTTTATCAATATAGATATTAACAGCCATACTGGGTCCAACTGTCACTTCAGTTTTGTACATAGAATTCCATAGGTCTATAAAATTTATTCTATTGGAAAGCAGAGTGGTCTTAATTTTTAAATTTTACACAACAATTGAGTAAAATTGAGACAAGGACTAATACTTTTTAAGCTCAGAGGTTTCATTTCTACTTTCATTGTGAAGACAATACATACAATACATACATCTCCTACTACAAATTCTTCCAGTCACAACACTTAAGACCAGAGCTAGATTAAAAATAAATAAATGGACCAGGACTCCCACTCCACCCACAAAATAAGCCAGGCAGGAAATTCCTACTTGCCCATTGCTCAGTCTAACCTTGCTAAAGAAAGAGACCTTTGGGTGGGGAAGTTCTTATTCAAATGAATTCCTAAGGATGGTGCTCAGTAAGAGATCCACCTGTCTGGAAAAGACCCAAACTCTGTGTCACTCGTAATGGACCAATGTGGCGTCCAAACAGATCACAGAGCACAGCATCTCCTAGGTCTTCCCTTCCTCCTCAGCCCCACTGCTGTAATTTGCGCAGACTTTAGAGGCACAACTTCCTCCTCCATGGATTCTCTATTCATCACTTCTAAATACTACATCAGGTAATCTCAGTTTCTTCAACTACCTCTCTGTTGATCTCATGGTACTCTGTTAAATATGCTTTTTAACCAGAAATAATGCAGCTGGATTCATGGCTAACATTTATGGACCACTATGGACCAGCCACTATGCTAAGCACTTTACAAATCATTTACTAATTTAATCCTGCCAGCAACAACACGAGGTAAATATTCTTTATTATTATCATCCTCACTTTAGAGATAAAGCTGAAAGAAGTTAAGTCCAGGTCCCCTAACTTCCAGGCTGGTGCTTGAACATTATGTAACCCTGTTGTAGCAAATGTCACCAAACACATTACAGCCTTCATTCAAACAATTAATCGTGAGACAGGCTGGGACCTGGGACCCTTTGCTGCAGTGCTGCAATACTTGCACTTGGACAAATGTCTCCTTGAGCAACAAAATCCAAAGAAACTATAAGAGACTAAAAATAATTGTATGCATGTGCAGTTGGGACAAACTAAGGACAAGAAGATATAAAAAGACCAAAAAACCCAACTGCCACTTCTGAAGAGCTGGGAGCAAAAACAAGGTGTCAGTAGCAAAAGCAGGGTACTGCGAATGCCCCCTGCACTCAACACCACCAAAGGGGTGGACAAAACACCTAAGCTACCTCTTCAGCCCGACCCATAGACTCACCACTACCTACCCTCACTCCATATAAGGAAACAGCTTGCCGTCCCCTCGGGGAGCAAGAAAGGGAAACCGTTGCTTGTTTTCACTCCCTCCTGCAGCTGCAGGAGCCCCATTAAAGCCTTCCCTGAATTTCTGGTCTGACATTTAGTCAATTTTTATTCACTGGGGTAAGGCCAAGAACCTTGGTTGATATCAATTTCCTTCAAATTACCTGGGCATGGGTCCCTGCCAGTTTGGCAGCCCATGAGAATTTCCTGGATTAATTCAAAGATATATTAGTCTCCAACAAGTCTATTACCTGAAATTCTATAAACCTCTCTGTATGTCATCCTACTAGATTATCTATTAGCTGTATTTTCCCAATGTTTATTAACTGATGAGAAATGCTTTATTTGTTTGCCTGTGACAAAGCTGCATATCATAGTAGTTTTCCTTGAACAGTACCTAGTAGTCAACTAAAAGATAAAAGATGTTTGATGATGGGGATATGTAGGAAAGCTGCTTCAGTTAGCAGAGCACAAGGTCTTGCACCTTTATGTACTTATAGGCTTAGCAGGTGTAACTGTAGCCATCATGAAGCAGAAAAGAAATGCCTGGAAATGGGAATGGGCCAAGGAGTTTTCTTTAAAACTCATTCTTTAAAACCCTGGGAGCTTTATAATAGATAGCTTATTTTTAGATATCTTAAAAGGACACTATGGTCAAGTCAGTTTTCTTAACAAACTCTGGATATGTTTATTAGAAGATGGAAGATAGTTGAGAGAGATGGGAGAAAGAGAAAAGTTGGTGATAGCCAGAAGATAGGGAATAAAGATGGAAGAGGATAGCCTATTGGTACAAACTAGCTCAAGATTGAAGAGAATATCTACTCTGCTGAGATTGATTAGGAAGAGGAAAGAAAGGGTGTGGAGGAAATACTTACATTAATAAGGTAATTCCTAGGGTGATGGTACTCAAGGGTCTCTCTTCTCTGGTGCAGTGGGGAGAGCTGGATGTACATTGTTAAAAACATGGTAGGTTGAGGAGGTGGAAAGAGAAAAATTTTAAAGATAGTTGCTGTGGATTGGAGGAACCAATAGTGATACTGATTTATAGATGATAGGTTGTGGCTTTAGCTAAAACACACAAATTTGTAATGAATTATGTCTAGGATTTTCTTTCACAATGCTATGTGGACCCTGAATTGTAGAAATCTGTGAATTTGTGACTAGAGGGAAATTAGTAGACTAGGAAGGGGAAAAACTGACCCAAATACTAGGTTTATTAGGAAGACCAATTAGAAAAGACCTATGGTCTGAGGAATCAAGAAGGGTTGAGAACCTGTATACATTCATTCATTCATTTTACAACCTTTTATTGATGATATGTCACATATTAATTGTCTGTTAAATTCTTTAATACAAGGATGAATAAGATCCTGCCCTGAGTTAAATGTTAATAGGTGGCAAGGCTGTCACTAATTGCTATGGAATACATGTGTACAAATATACTTTGGAAAAGTTGGTTCCAAGTGGTGCCAAGTCTGTCTCACATTCAGACAATAAGAGAAACAGAGAGAAAAGCTTAAGTTATTCAGACAGTAGGTAGATCCAAACAGTCAAATGATATACAACAGAGAATAACGATTGACATAAATAGAGGACAAAGGTGGTGAGAAAGTGAGGGTTTGTGAGTGGTACATGATCCTGAAGTTTGAGATGTTTGAGATGTAGGAGATATGGGAGTCCAGGCTGAATCTGGCCATTGGAGAAATGTCATTCCTTGAGCTCAGAAAAAATATATAATTTGGTATGGGGATTAAACTCTCTGGTCTTCCTCCATCCCCTTTCATTCATCATATGAATTGCAGGTAACTACCTAGAGAAATTAGCTGAGGGAGTCAAATGAAAGGAGTAAAAATCATTGGGAGGGATCCATGTCCATGTAGTTTGGTCGACCTAGGGTCAATATTAATATTTTTATTGATGTTTTTGAGAGGATGAATCAAGGCCTATAGATTAATTTGATGAACAACACAAAGACAAAAAATACTTGACTTGTGTCCTTGGAGATTATTCACTTTTTAGGTGTTTATTGCCTATTTTCTTCAAACTAGATTCTAAGTTCCATGAGGGCAGTCTTGTTCATTGTTGTTCTCCCAGCACCCAGAACTGTGCCTGCACATAATAGTTGCTCAGTAAATTGTTTTACATTGATTAAACAATAGCAGTAGACTGTGATAAGTGCTGTGATACCAGTACTCACCAGTGCTCTGGCAGCAGAGCATTAATTCTGCCTTGGGGGTTGGGGAAGCTTTCAGAAAGAAGGTGGGATTTGAGCTTGAAGAATGGGTAGGACTTTGTGAAGTGGAATGGAAAGAGAAGAGTCTTCCAGAAAGGTTGGAACACCATAAATAAAAGCAAAGCAGTATGAAACACATTGTATGTTTGGGGAATATTGAAAAGTTTATTTTTTGAACATGGATACTTTAAAATGTACTTAGTGTCTGTGGAAAGTAAATTTCCTTCCATACAGGTATACCTTACTTTATGGAATAGTTATGAAAGAAGGACCACAAGGAAATGTAAGAAAATTAAATTACTTTAAAAAGAATTTGGAGTGAAATTCTTCTGTCATGTGGATAAACCTGCCCACAGTGAATCTCTCCTGAAAAGCTTTTCCTTCCAAAGAGGCCTCATATATGGCCTTGGTCTAACTTTTTCCAAGAGGTTTATTCAGGAAGTATGAAGAAACTGGAGAGTCGAAAGAAAAGGTAATAGAGGCTAATGCTTCTAAAAACAATAAAAAGCTAGAAGGATCAAGGGTTTATTATTATTTAATGTGAGGAAGGAACACAACAAATATTCAGCATTTAAGGACTATCATTAATCTAACCTTTCATAAAAACAGTATAGTGGAGGTGGAACCTGCAGAGACTTTTATTTAGTGAACATCTACTATGGAACAGGTGCTTTGCATTCATTGCCTTACTTAATCCTCGCAACAGTCCAGAGAGACAGGGATTACCACTCTCCATTTTATAGATGAGGTAAGAGAGGGGCAGAATAGCTGGGTAAACTACTGTGGTGGTAAATGAAATTGAAATCAAGGTCGACCGTGAAGGTCACTGTCTTTCCCCTACCCTATGCTGCCTCTAACTTAAGAAACTTTTTAATTAGAGAGAAACGTTCGTTATTAATATGAAACATAATACGAAAGAGAGGCACAGGTCTCCGTGTGTGTGTGTGTGTGTGTGTGTGTGTGTGTGTGTGTGTGTGTGTGTGTGAAGTGAGTCCTGGTCCAAGTCCTATAGCCCCAGGCTTTGGTGTCTATAATTCATCCATTATAATTAACCCCAGGGTTAAGGTATTGTTTCTGAAACCTGATTAAAATGCAAATATGTAACCTGAGAGGACTGAGGCCATCTCTGTTACAAACCTGGGAGCTGGCTCTTTGAGAACTTGACCCGACTAGTCCAGTAGTCGGGAAAGCGGGGATTGCCCCGGCATCCCTGCAGGAGAGGTCCCTAGGCACAGGAAAGCAGGTGAGGGGTGGATGCCTGGTTTGGGGGAGCCACTCGGTGAGATCGCAGAGGTTGGAGCTAAGCTGAAAAACAAACGTGGCCCTCTGAACAGTTCTCTGCGGAGGGAGCGAGGAATACACCTTGCCTTCTTATTCCAGGACTCTTTGGGAATCCCATAGGCAGTCTTCCGAGGTTCACCATGTTCCAGACCACGGTTCCTCCCGGGGGTAGGCCCAGGAGCAATTAAACTCTGCCAGTGGAGCCTACTCCCCGCTCTCTGCCTAAGAAGCAGGGTCCGCAGATTTAACCCTTTCTCTCCAGACTCCCGCGCTCCCTCCCCCGCACCGTGTGGGCGGCTTGGCGACTGGGCATGCTCAGTCGCCGCCCGCGGTGTGCTTCCAGGGAAACCTCCGCACTCCCTACCCGGGCTGCTCTCAGTTGCCTCCTTGCCGCCGGCCTCCTGGGGTCCATCCCAGCTTGCTCTGCTCCTAGCGACCCAGATTCCTGCCCCGCCTCCTCCCCTCCCGCGCCCGCAGCCGGTGCTGCAGCCGCGGCCACCCTGGTGCAGGCTCTGCGCCCGGGACCGACCTCGTCGATCGCCGCGGTGGAGCTTGCAGCTGGAGCCTTTGGGGAGCGCGGAGATGGAGACCCGGCTGCCGCACGCCAGGACCTGCTGAGCTTCTGCCGCCGCTGAATTCATGTGAGTAGCTGCGTCCAGGGGCGACCCAACAGGAGCGGAGGGGAGAGGGGCGAATGCCCTTGAACAGGAGAGAGGTGGCGGCGAGGACTTTTGGCACCGTGAGAGCTGCGCTGTGTATGGGGCGCAACAGAAATGCCAAGACTGTGACAGAGGGGGCAGGAATGAACGTGCATACTACTTCGGTTCAGAGGCTTCGTGGTCACTCAAGACCGTCATCTGTTCTCCCATTTTGACCCCCAAATTGAACACCCGGGGGATACAGGTCTGCGCGAGAGGCTGCATCTTGGCCGGGGCGCGGGTCACGTAGTAACTGAACGCCGAGGGCTCTGGAGGAGGCATGCCTGGCAGAGGCCAAAATGCGAGGTGGGGACGAAGGTAGGCCTGGTCCGGGCGAGTGGCCTGTCCAGGTCCTGGGGTCCTCTGCCCCATGGCCTTAGGCCTCTGGGGCAGTTCAGGACTTCGGATTGGCGGACCGCAGAGCTGGGGGGTCATCAGCGCTACGAACCCGGAGGAACTGTCTGAGGGGCTGGTGCGCGGTGCCTCCTCCTACTGCCAGGTTCCCCTCACTTATTGGGGCACCTTCTTTCCTAGGCAGGTAGAATTGAACAGGCGAGTGGGGTGCCACGGCTGACAGAGCTATTAAAAGCAAAACAGTGAAGTGTGGTGGTGAGGCGTGCTGTTGTGAGTGCCTTTTTTCCAAGTGTGAGTACAGAGTGCCCCTATTCACGGTGTTTCTACTCCACCTCTAAGTAGCGAGTCCGGTAACACACCTTATGAATATTTCAGGAACGACCTCGCAGGCTCGGTTGCTTCAGATCAAGTTTAATGAATATGTTTGTCAGCTTTTCTGCTCTGCACAGGCAGGTGGAAGCCCCGTGCCTCAGCTTTCCAAATCTCATCCCTTCCCTGTACCAACTAGGAAAAAGACGCTAATAACCCCCAGTGAGCTTTAGATGGGTACCATAAATTGAGTCTGTCCTTTGGAGAGACCAGTCTTGGGCAGATATCCAGGCATTGTTCTGCATCTCTGCAGTGTGCGTGTTGTGCCTGGAGCTTGACAAACTGGAGCTGCCAATATGGTGGAAAGCAGGTAATGGGCTTATGTTGGAATAAACGTCTTAATTCATTATCATCTTACAACACCAGGTAGTTACACAGACTTAGTCATTCTCTCCCTTAAAGTTGAATATGAGATCTAGTTGAAATTTTTAAGAAGGCAAAATTTGTATCCCTCTACACTGGGAGGCTTCCATCTTTCCTAAATTCTTTCATGGAAATAAGAAATGAACGTCTTTTCTGTAATCACTGTCAAGAACACTGAAAGAACACATTAATGTAACGAACTTTCAGAATTGGAACGAGCTGTACGGCGTCTTTCCTTACACTTTAGGTTATAACTTCCATTGCACCATCACCATTAATCAGTAAACCAACACACACAACAGTTAATACTCTAAAATGGTGCTCCTTTGCAGAAGAAACCTGCTTTTTCCTCCCTCAATGAGACAAGGTATGTCTCTAAATGATCTGTGAGGAATTTCTCTGTTGACCAAGATTTCAAGCCTCCAAGATTTACATGATGCTGAAGGAGGCAACTCTCTTCTCTTGCCAGCCCATACACAGTGAAGCGGAAGCAATTCAGTTTACAGATATTCCACATTTAGAGAAGGCTCTTCCAAAAAGACCCACTGCAGTTACACCACAGGCTCCACCTCCACCTGCCAGGCTGCTCCTCCCCAGCCTGTTAGTGAGGACAGTATGTCTTATTGTGCTTGATTAATGAAGAAAAGGAATCCCAAAATGAAAGACATTTATTTCCCATATTGTGTTTTCAAAATTAAATTTTCAAAAAATTTTAATTATTAATACATAAAGACAAGGATTTAATTCAGGCATAGTAATGACTCTATGAATATCAGCTTTCCAAGAGATTTGGGGCAACATTACAGTATCCTTTGTGCTGAAATTATTGATAGATGGTATTAGAAGGGAATTCTATGAAATTAACAAGATAAGTAAAATTTTTATATAATAAACAGCATTTCCTAAAGTATGTTACTGAGATGCTCAGAAAGTAACCCAGCTGCATTAACAGACATAAAATATGGCCAACTGAGAAGTTTGCAGAGCTTGGATACAAACATCCAGGTGCTCTAAAGAAGCATTCCTTGAGTCCTCTGAGAATTTTTAAAGAGTCATTGGTAGAGCTGCCAGATTCAGCAATTAAAAATACAGGCTGTTCATCAGTTAAATTCAAATTTCAGATAAGCAATGAATAATTGTTTTTAGTATAGGTATATCCCATGCACTGTTTGGGATATACTTACACCAAAAATTTTTAAATTTGTTGTTCATCTGAAATTCAGTTTTGACTGAGCAGCCTGTATTTTATTTGGCAACTCTATAGTCACTGGAAATTTCTCATTCCTCTTTTTGGGGTCACTATGGTTTGAAAAAATAAAGTGGAGCAGAGATCATATGCAGTTCTGCAGGCAATCTGGGACAAGCCCAGTTCTGGTTCTAGCTATTGAAAATAACTCATGCTTAAAAGTGAGTAGTTTCAGTTCAACACACCTCGGCTTGCTAGGTTTAGTGAGAAGTGCCAAAACATACAAAGATGAGTAGGGGGAGTGGGGGTGGGGGAAGGGATCTACATCATAAGATACAAGACTTGCAGGGTCCACTCTAGGAGCCTGGGAAGGACACTGAATTCTTCTGAGCAGCTCCAGTCAGGGAGTGAGATGACCGCCAGTTTTGACAAGTCTGGCTTTGAATGAGAGAGTAAGATCTTATCCTGGGAGGCAAGGAATATAGAAACCCATGGCTTTATACCTAATGGAGTGGAGCTGGAAGTTGATGGCCTCAGTTAGAGGACAGAGAAGCCTGCGGGAAGTGAGAAGGGGATTCTAAAGGATGTTACATAGTTGCTGATGGGAGTGGAAGAGGGAGGTGAAAAGGGACAAGTGCAAGGATTGGTAACTGGTACTTGGGTGAATGCATCTCATTGCATTTAAAAAAAACAGTTGGTCTGCCCTTTGACTAATACCCAAAGGGCTCCTTCACTATTCTGCTACCATTCTGGTTTCCTCAGGTAAAAAAGCATCATCAAACAAATAGTTTTATTACTTTTATATAAAAGATGGTATTTAAATGTAATATTTGAGATGCTGATCAATATTCTGTTGCTTTGGCACAGATTCCTGAAATAAGATAAGCAGATGTTTTGGTTTTAGCAAATCTGTTGCTTCAAATAGGAAAAGATACTAAATTGCAATCATTTTCTGATTTAGTCCAGCTGTCTTTAAGGAAGCAGATTCTGATGATGGAAAGAATGTAGATTTTACAGAAATAGCACTATGTGAAAATGACCATATGCTTGTAGTACCAGAGAATACCTACTGAGAATGTTCCAAATTCAATTAATTCCAAAAAATAGCACACCACTTACATTTGTGTCTCTGAAGACCCAGTGGGTACTTTGACTATTGATCATTATAGGAATTTTCCAGGGAAGTGGAAGATCAAACCACTACAGAAAATCTTCATTTTCTGAAGATTCCAGTTTGCCAATCTCAAGCAAATGATGATAGAGAGCTATTCTAGATTGCACTTCTGTCAACAAATTTAGTTATCTCTAGGGACCATCTTCAGAAGAGCCTCATATGTTTATCATATGTATGGTTAAATTTCTACTTCATATTTTATAATAAGTTTTTAAAATCATAAAAATTACGCTCTGCTAAAATGTATAGTGAAACAGTTAATTTGGTACTTTCTTATAAAATGATTATTCCTTAAAATAGAACAGAAAATGCTTCTATTTCAGGTATTTGTATTGTTCCTTTTTGTAGTGTCTGCCAAACATGTCCTGCCTTATAATTCTGATAGTACATGAGAAAAAGAGTGATCAAGGACATACTGAAGTTGCTAAAATCTCAAGGCAATTAGACTATAGTTTCTATTTTCAGCGAAGTTTCATATGGATATGACTTATTAAAGAAAGCCTTACTTCAGTGATCTCTAATGACAACTTACGCAGACTGTCACCCAGAGAGAGCTTTAACTGAAATTGTGTGCTCAATTCACATTCTAAGTCTTCAGTAAATACTTTGAATTTAAAGAATCTGAAGACAGCATGTTCTTGCATCCCAGGAGCTTTTAACCCTCCAGCTCACTTATGCTGACCACAAGCAAGTCTTATTTTACATCAGTTTCTGTGCTATAAAATGGAAGATTTGCACATTTAAAAAGAGAATATTGTGTCAACTCCAATCATCTATGTCTATAAAATAAACATTGTGTTCTAAAGGATAAACAATGCCATTCTCAAAGTAATTAGACAATTTCTATATTGTCTATGTACTCTCTATAATGTTTCAGATGTCATCAAAATAATTCACAATTTGCTGTGTTTGATTTTTTGCTTTTTTGTTACAAAGCAAGATGATGATGGTAAATGCTTAAGGAGAGCTCATTAAGCTTCTTTAAAAAATCAGTTTCAAACAAGCTAATGACTGCAGATTCAAAGGTCTTTACATAGCTTTTAAACATAGTTTCCATTTTAATTATTGGGATTGGGACTTCATTAATTAGAATGCATGGTATAAGAGCTTATTTCAGCTGCTATAACTCTCAGTCCTATCCTTTGTATAAGTAGATTGCCATATGTTTTGAAGCTTTCATTCATGATGAAACTAATAATTTATTTATCCCACAGCTGCTTTTTGGTTTAGCAAATATCATCAATGATATCATAATCTCTGTTCCCTAATTGTTTTTTACATTACCATTTGGCATTATAAATATTTTAAGTATGAATCCGTCTCTGGAATGAATTTACTATACAAATACATTTCTTCCTTTTCCTTCAGAAGAAGAATCAGAATGCTCTACCCTTCAGTATTTGGAAGCCAGATTTTCTGAAGAGTCTATATTCCAGTAGAACACTTACATTTTAATTTCAGATTTTCTTTGGTCTTAGAATCCATTTAAGTCAGCAAAAATCTTAAAACAGTTATTTTTAATTGAGCAGTTTTATCATACATTCTTTTAAATGGTAAACGTTTATCAAAGCTTTTTCAATTAAAATATATATTATGCACATCATTAGTCAAAACAGTTATAAATATATATTCACCTAACATAGGCCACCTAAATACATGTATAATGTGTATGTAGCCCAATATGTGAACCAGTATATGAAAATCAAGACATAAAATAAAAAGTTTGGGTTATAGTTTTTGCTTCACTAAAGATTCAGTGTTGTATCAAATATTTCTTCTATTATTCCTTTAAATTATAGATAACCTACAATATTTAAAATAGAGCCAGACTCATCAAATTTTTACATCTACTCTATCCTTCTGGGACACATCTATCAATTAGACAAGTAATCCTTGTAGGTAAGATGCAGAAATGAGGTCTGGGATATGATTTAATAGCTGGATTCATCAGCTGTAACCAAAGAATGTTTACAGGTCTGAAAGCCACATAGAAGGTGGTTTCTGTTGGCCTCCTTCAGAGCTCTTCCCTTGACCCTGACATTTCTACAATTTTATCAGTGACTCAGATATACTTAGACCATACATATATCAGGTTTGTTGATAATGCAAAGCTCCAAGAACTAGTGAATTTGAATGACAATCAGGATTAAACTTAATATCCCTTAGCCCAGAGCAAGGGCTGAAACTAAGATTATATTCAGAAAGAATAAATGTTGGCTTCATTTAGTTTCTAAAATTAGTTGCCTAAGGATAGGGAGTGGAAGTCCTACTTTAACAACAGTTTGAGTTGTAAAAATTAGTTTTAGTTCACCTGAGTATCAACCAACAGTACAGAAGAAATTAATGCTTTCTTTGGTTGGATTCATAGAGTCCATATGAAAAGATCAGAAACAGACACTATAACACACTGTATTGAAAGTGATGCATTTTGGGCCACCTGTCAGTGATGTAATAAGGGGGACTGGCTCATGTGAGCCTGGGTAGGATGTTGGCTCACATGACCTTAAAAGCACCTCCTAAATAAGTTTATGCAGTTTAAATTGAGTTCCCAGGCACTTATACATGAATCTGCCAACGTCTAATTCAGCTTAGTAACATTTATGTAGCATATAACTATTGTACATCCTTTTCTTGATTAATAATGAATACCCTTATTATTTTCTACTTAAAGATTATTCCATAGATAATTAATCAATCATCACTTAAAATAAATGTATCTACTTTGTGACCACTACTGGGTTTACTTAGCTAAGATCATACTTGAAATTCTTAGATGAAATGATATGTACTTTGAATAGCCACGAAATAGGCACGTGTCCAGGTTCTAAAATAAAATTGCACAAATTAGACAAAGATGAAAGGCAAATGTATTCACTCAGTGTATTCTGTGTGTACTCTATTAGTCTACACTGTGTTTTGGCTTTCAAAGGTGTTTGTTTATAGTGTAGAGTGGACACCCATCATTCCTCTTGAACACTGCTATCTGAACCCCTTTCCCATGTTGGGGGGGGGGCTCTCCCACATTATGAGATAGAGGCCACTTCTCACTATAGAAGCTAAAAGTGCCAGATACTTCCTCTCCCAGACATCCTTGCATCATAGACATGGACCCAGATGCTGTCCCAGTGGCAGATGTTTCGGTTGGCAACACCCTTGACCAGTGCTGGGGCAGGGTTGGTGGAGCCAGTTACTGAGTCTGAACCTGGTAGTGGCAGTAGAGGTGTCTTTACTGGACTGGCTTTGTGTCATCATTTTAAGCATTATTTTTGACTACGTAACCTCTAAACCCGGTTCTCTAGCCCTCCTGGAGGTTCTGTGGAATTACCTTCAGAACAAATATCTTTTCTGCTTAAACAGGCAGAGCTAGTTTCTGTTCCTTGTAATAATAATCCCTGCTGGTACAGGGCACAAGTCCATGCTTACATTGGCATATTAGTCAGTCACTGGGACGTACTGAGTATAAAGCACTCTGAAAAGTGAAAAAGGAAATATTTATTCATTCTCTGAGTATTTCTGAAACAAGGAAACTTGCTTGGCATTTGATAGAAGGAGAGGCAAACAAAATTGGTATTTTCAAATTAGTGCTATGAGGACAAGTAGGAGAAGGTAGGGATACCACTGTCAAACTACAATGGAGGCAGATATTATGTGGATCTACTGATTCTCAAGATTGATTTAGTGTGGGGATGAAGGGTTGGGATAAGAAGAGATGCTTTTGGGGGAAAATATTGTGTTTCATCAATTCCAAGACTCAAATTGTTTTCTTCATCTTAACATTTATGAAATTGGGAACGATTATTAGAGTGTGTCATGTTTTAATTGCCACTTTTTCTCCTCAATCCATCTAACGTATTTTACCGAATCTAAGATGTAATTGATATATCTACTATTACACTTTTTACCATTAAGAAAAAAAGCTCAGTAAGTAATTACTAAAAAATGATGATACTTAACATCATACTGGGGGCTCTGGAGTAGAAGATTTAAAGAGAACCTAGGAGAATTAGGTCAGTCATGGAAATGTTGTGAGTTAAAATCCAAATTCCTTTTCATTGTTCTATTAGTCTCCCAAAGCTGTTGAAGACTAATAGATTCACCTGTAACTTCTGTTGTGAACAAATTCAAGTACTAATCATTATAGCCTTGCTTGGCTATAAAATATGCCCAGTAGAGTGACTCTCAGTTTTGTGGATGGCACTATTATTTCTGATAACTTTTTTATTTGGAAATTTTCAAATATATACAAAAGTAGACAGAATAATAACATAATGGATCCTAGCATTCAATAATTATCAACTCATGATCAATGCTCTTTGATTTCTAGCCCTACTCTCTATTCACCCAATTTTATTTTGAAGCAAATCTCAGATGCTATACCATACCATTTGTAAATACTTCAGTATATATCTCTAAAACACATACTCAAAATATTGTTACTATATTCCTAGAAATAAAATCTATAGTTTGTAGCACCTTTTTTAATAGACAAGTTTTGTATTTATTTTAAGTAGGTTTTAAGCTACCTTTTGTGGGGGAGGTTTTTAAAAAGAAAACCAAATGAGGAATACTTCAATGTCCACTGATTTCTTTTTAAGAAATTTATGTGATGCTAGTAGGTCATATCACAATCCTTCAATAATATCTATCTTGATTTTTCACTCTGAACTTTCTTTTGAATACGTTCTCTAGTTGAGGATTTGTTTAAAGAATATACTGCTGTTCTTGCCATTTCCAAAGCAATCTTCAGAAAAGTCATATCTATCCCTTTATTATTTTTGGTCCCAAAAGGAGGATTCATAATTACTGTATCAAATGACTTGAACCATGTCAACATTTGTCAGCTCAAACTCTTCCACTTTTCTATTAAATATTTTCATCTGTGTCAAATTCAACAAACAACCTGCAGTGCGTGGCCTGATGGATACTGTTCTAAAGTAACTTGGGCTTCTGAAACCATCTACTTGATGCAGGTGACTTTCTAGTTCCTTGAACCTTAGTTTCTTCTTTTTTGTTTTTTTAAAGTGTGGGTTCACAGGGTTAACGGACATTGATGGACCTCAGGAGTCTGGAATCACCACCATATGTGTGTCACCTTTTTTAAATTTAAGTTTTTTGTTTTGTTTTGTTTTGGGTTTTTTTGTGGTACACGAGCCTCTCACTGTTGTGGCCTCTCCCGTTGTGGAGCACAGGCTCCGGACGTGCAGGCTCAGAGGCCATGGCTCACGGGCCTAGCCGCTCCACAGCATGTGGGATCTTCCCAGACCGGGGCACGAACCTGTGTCCCCTGCATCAGCAGGCAGACTCTCAAACACTGCGCCACCAAGGAAGCCCTAAGCTTTTGTTTTTAATCAAAGTAATACTTACATATCATTAAAAACATCATATAATTATACAACATTATAATGAAAAATAGACCTGTTGCCCAGATTTCTTTCTCAGGTATACTCACTTTAATCCTTTTAGCTGATTCTTCTGATGTGTTCCACCTTATAATCTGCTAATATTGCTATTCCTCAATATTTAAAAGTATCAGATCTACTGATTTTCTACTACAGGAGTGAAGATTTAACTTTCATACCTAACTTGTCTCCCTTATATGCATTCACTTCTCTTTCCTCAGTTCTCCCATTATCACTGTTTTTGCCTAGGAGAGATACACATGTGTCTTGGTTTGGATGGTTTTCTGAGGGATAAATCTCCTGAGGACTAGTATTCTGGCTTCCTCTGTTCTGGGATTTGAGTGGAAGAAGGAGGCTGGATAAATTTCATGTTTATCATGTAGACTTTCATTTAACCTCCTAGTATTCAGTATGACAGCTCAATCTCATTTTCTTGTTTCCAAAAGTTCAGAGCCTCTCTAGCTCAACCTCTTCAATAGTTAATCTCACCTCTTTTGATAGAATGGAGAGGGGTTATGCCTACTTTCGTAAGGTGGGGCGGAGATCTAAGCCCTAACTAATCCTTATGAAAACTTTCAGCCAAGTTGTGTTGACTTCATTTTACACTCCACTTTCAGAAGACCTAGGCATCCCTAACTCCTGAACATGACTGAGATTATGTACTCTAATTTGTATTGCCTTTGGGTCACTTCCCTCACTGCAGGTTTAGTCAATTAGGCTAAGTAAATTACCATTTTCCCATCTTCTTTTAGCTTCCAGAATTCTGCTGACATCTCATGTGCACTCCTGTTACCCTTAGCCTTATGGATATATGCTTTTTGATTTCTTTACTCTTACGTTGGTGGGATTACATGTGTTTTATTTGTCATGTTTACATGTAAGCCCATGACACAAGTTTTAAGGGTACACTTAAAAGGAATTAAAGATGTGAAATAATGTAAATGAATCAGCAATAATTATAGTGAATTAATTACTGCTTAGTAAGTGTATCACATTGCCTATGTAAACTTCCACAATTACCATACTTGTTTTGCTTACTCCTCTTTTCTCCTTTACCCATAGTAAATTTTAATACTCTCTTAACCTAGTCATGCCACCTTCTTAGCAAAATATCCTACTTAACACATACTACTGTAAATAATATGTATCCCCAGTTGTAAAGAAGAAGAATTTCATACAATTAGTGATCAGAATTTTGTCACACATCTGTGAAGAGTCCATAGAACTGACATGTTGGTTAGGTACCCTTGTCTTAGAGTATAGTCCAGTTTAGTCTGACATGACTGAAACGAATTTTCATTGGAGACAGCTCAGAGATTCTATACTGACTTCAGAAAGGGCACTAGATTCCATGCGTGAGAACTGTTAGATTTCCCATTCCTTGTGGGCAAAGACTGTCTTATTTTGTGTCTCTAGTGCTTAGAAAGAACTGAACATAATAAGTGCATGATAAAGCTTACTGACTAGAATTAAGAGCTGAGGTCTTTTCCTACCAAATGGCTGTCTGTCCTTGGATAAGTCATTTGTTGGATTTGTTTGAGGCTCCAAGAGGTCACTTAGGAAAGGTATCGTGGCAGAAAAGGCCAAGAATGGAATATTGGGGAAGACCTACACTTAAAAGGCAGGCAGAGGAAGAGTGTGAGACAGATGGAAAACCAGGAGAACATGGAAACATGGAAGCCAAAAGCAGGCCTTTCAAGAAGTAACATCACATGAAATCACATCAAATAAGATAAAGATAAGAAAATGGAGCTTGGACTAGACCATGCTCTGCCTTCAACCAAACATTTATCTACCCACTCACTCACTGTGTAGATAAATGTTTATCACTTCTGAGATGTTTATGGTCGGAGCTATCTTTGTAGTATAAGGAAGTTGTCTTGAGTCCTGTGTATGTGTGAGGATGCATATGTGTGTGAATGTGAATGGAGGGATTGTGATAGGGGAAGGAAACCAGAGCTCAGACAGACTATGCAGGAAGGAGTTGGGAGGCTCTTTAGGAGGCTAAGAAGGACATGAGTTAGTCATATGTAATCAACCTATAACATATTGTAGAATTACTTAATTAACCTGGTTTAACCTGAATAAAAATGTTTGAGTCAGAGAGTAAGATTCTTGTGTGATTTGCTGCAGGCCATTTGTATTCTCTTTCATCAACCAATGGAATCTTCGAAGAAACACTGTAGCCTGGAATTTGGAAATAAATGGGCTTCAATCTTACTGTATTTCATCAATTCTTCCCCCCACCCCATCACTGAAATTGGGATTCATCATAATTTAATTAGCAACATTTTAATTTTCCTTAAAGGCACATGACGTAATGGTACACTTTACCATTGATGGTGCTGATGAAATTCCACTGGAAAGAATCAAACAATACTCATTCAGCATACATTTATCAAGTCATGCATATCAAATCATAGCTCTAAAGTGAGGTTAAAACTTTTTTTTTTTTTTTTTTTTTTTGCGGTACGTGGGCCTCTCACTGCTGTGGCCTCTCCCATGGCGGAGCACAGGCTCCAGACGCGCAGGCCCAGCGGCCATGGCTCACGAGCCCAGCCGCTCCGCGGCATGTGGGGTCCTCCCGGACCGGGACACGAACCTGTGTCCCCTGCATCAGCAGGCGGACTCTCAACCACTGCGCCACCAGGGAAGCCCAAACTATTTTTAAAATTTGTTTTACAGCACAAATTGTTGCAGAAGCCCAATCTAAATGGTCTACTTCTCAGAAGCATTCTCAGAAGAATGCTATTATCTCATCTGTGTGATCAGAGTCAGCAGTTGCCTTCAGAGCACGATACCCTGTTTGCCTTCAGGCCCGTGTAAATATCTGAATTTGTTTGAACTTTTCTGTCAAATGTTTATAGGTAGATACCCTCTCTTTGTTCTCATTATATGAAATTGAAAATTCTGCAAAAAGCATCAGTCTAGATTGGCAAAATCATATTCATTTAATTTTTATGCAAACATAAGTTTACCATTCTTTTATTGTGGTTTAATTTAGAAATTTAACTTTTAAAGCTAAAAAGTTTTTAAAACTAAAACTATTATATAGTTGAGAACATACAAAATCTAGATTGAGTATTTTTGTAGAAAATGGATTAATATTTAGATTTAGAAATTTCCTTATTCTTTTGTAGATTAAAGACAAATTTCATCAATCCTGCTCTCCCTCTCTTTGCTCCCTCCCTGAAAACAATAGATAGATGTAGGTGAGCACAGTGAAAGCCAGAAAATCACTATACTTTTAAAGTAAATCATAAACATATTTGCAGACAATCCTGAATTCTGTGGCTGGCATGGCCTCCGTTGTTATAAATCACAAAAATAAACTTTGGATGAGTGTTTAATTCCTGAACAAGGAAAAACGCTTGTCATTTTAGTGAGTATCAGCAGAACATTTTTTCAAGTGAATCACCAGAGAAGGAAGAAAGGAGAGTTCTGGAATGTGACCTTAAGCAGATTATTATGCATGAGCATTATACCTCTAATATGACATGCTGCATAGCATGTATGAAATGTAAATGCATAATATGAAAGATATTTTTATTTCTCTGGGATAGTAATTTTTTATATTGCTCTCCTCTCTCCTCATGTGCATATCTATATTAAGTAAAAAATTGCAATTTATACATGTTTCAGGTGCTCATAAATAGCCTTAGAAATTTTTCTTTCCCTTCTCCTTCCTCCCTTCCCACTCTGTTCCCTTCCCTTCTTGTTTCACATGGTAAGTCTGATTGCAGTACATCTTTTGAAGACTGAGTTCCTCATCTGTCTGTGTCTTCCTTGAACTGAAACTGTGCTTCTTAGGACTTGACAAAATAGGGAGCATAATGCAAACTTAGTCATTATCTAAATTTGCTAATTCAGAACTTATTTATTTGCCTAATTTGAACCTGATACTTGACCCACCTGATTTAAGAAGACTGACCTCCTTGTTTTGTTTTTGGGGTTGACTCAGCCAGAGCCCAGCAACTCACATTGCAGGTGACTTACCTGCTCCTTCTTACCCACAAACCACCTGTGCCCTTGCCTGGTGTTCTCACAGAGATGTGCTTCCTGCCAAAAGGTCAGGCTTGTTTCAGAGAACTTTCTCTAATTTCTTGAACACCATCCACAGGCATTCATACATGCAGAGCATAATAGAGAATTACTGGGAACTGTGAGCTGAATTAATCATATCTTCAAACTACCTTGACTTCAATTATCTGTAAGTTTTGGCCTATATCAGAATAGTGGCCTTTCTCTTCCATTTTACATTTTCCACCTAGATATAGCTTTTGCTGAAGAAAATGTGGGAAAAGAGAAGTCTATATCTGTTTCTGCAAAAGTCTCTACCTGACTGACTAATTGAGAGATGTCACCATTATGATTTCATTAGACTCTAGCAGGGCACAAGTACATACTATGAGACCATTTAGTAGGAAAACTAAAATTTCCACATAAGTTAAGATCATTTACTTGGAGTTTATCATTGTCATCAGGAAATTTTTTCAGTTACTTTTAGAAAATATTTAAGTGACATAGTATAATGATGACACAGGATAAATGGAATTGAACCAAATTAGCCATAGTCTTTCCTCTGATACCCAAAGCAGCTTTTGATCAATCTTACTCTTAGGGAAGAAAACTGTAAAAGTTATTATTTATGAATCTTATGGTTTAACATGTCATTGCTTTTGTTCTTCCTTCACCTGAAATGAGAAGAATAATTCAAACTGAGAAATTAAATCAGTGACAAATAATTTTGATATTGCTGATCTTGAATTTATCATCTGGAGAGTAAAGTTGTGTGTGTGCTCCCCTCTCTCAACTGCTAAGTGAATTTTTTTCACTGCTGCTAAAAAATGTTGCCCAAACTTTCTCTTTTTAATCTAGATTCTGGGGAGGGGGAGTAGAATGTGTTTTCATCTTTTTTTTTTTTTTTTTTTTTTTACAGTACATGGACCTCTCATCTTTTGATTATCATTAATTACAGTAAGTTATATTTTGAGGTTGACCCACTTGATTGATTTTTTTTTTCACCTAGAAGTGTTGCAGTATGAAAATGAAACAATAACAAGAAGCAATTAGGGAAATGTAAAGGAGAATGGAACTTATTTTGCTTTTTGATGAATGTAAGAAAACTCATTCAAGTTAGTATATATCTCCTAGGTAGATTTGGAATATTTTACCAGCCATTAGATGTATTTTATGTACGGTAAAAAAAAAAAAAAGGCAAACAAATATTGTCATCTACAAAGGGAAAGATGTAATGTATTACAGAAACTAAAGCATATAGAGGTAGACTGAAAGAAAAACAAGGGAAAAAGTTGATTTGAAGATGCTGTCACACGGACCAATGATTCAAAGAATAATTTGAGGAGAATGAAATCACCACACAAATAGCAGTGTGGACCAGGAGCTTGAATTTCATTGGATTTTTCTAAACCCAAGGGAACACAAGATTTACATTGGGGAGGGTGTTTTTATTAAGTTATTTCAGAAATACACTGCCAAGGATTCATATACCCTTGGAAATTAGGCCTCAAGGCAGAATGTAAAACCATCCTTTTTTGGCTCTGTTGTATAACTTTTTTCCATAAAACTTGCTTTAGAAACTTTTCAGACTAGTAGTACATTTGCTTTGAGAAAGGAAAGAGGTTAATTTTCAGTGGCATAGTAACTCTTATTATTCAAGAATCCCCCAGCTAGCTTCCAAAGAATGCTTAAGTTTTGAGGTGCAGCTATACATCCAGGCCTTGATTATCTACAGCTCAGCATTTTCATTTGAATTGAATACACACTATTATGCCAATCCAGAATTTTACCTCAGCGTTTTCCAGAGGCAGCACAGGACAGTGATTAACAGCAATGCTTTAGAAGCCAGGCTGCTAGGGTGACCTTGAAAGGTTGCTTAACTTTTCTGTACCTCAACTTTCTCAGCTGTAAAATGGAGATACTGACTATTATTCACTTCGTAGGATGACTATTAAGTGAGTTAATATAAATAAAGCTCATAGAATATTGCCTGGCAGACCCTCAAGATGGCAGAGGAGTAAGATGTGGAGATCACCTTCCTCCCCACAGACACATCAGAAATACATCTACATGTGGAACAACTCCTAGAACACCTACTGAACACTGGCAGAAGACCTCAGACTTCCCAAAAGGCAAGAAACTCCCCATGTACCTGAGTAGGGTAAAAGAAAAAAGGAAAAACAGAGACAAAAGAATAGGGAAAGGACCTGCAACTTGGAGAAGGAGCTGTGAAGGAGGAGAAGTTTCCAGACACTAGGAAGCCCCTTCACTGGCAGAGATGGCAGGTGGCGGGGGGTAAGCTTCAGAGCCATGGAGGAGAACGCAGCAACAGGCGTACAGAGGGCAAAGCAGAGAGATTCCCGCACAGAACATCAGTGCTGACCAGCATTCACCTGCCTGAGAGGCTTGTCTGCTCACCCACTGGGTCAGGTGGGGTCTGGGAGCTGAGGCTCTGCTTCAGAGGTCAGATCCCAGGGAGAGGACTGGGGTTGGCTGGATAAACACAGCCTGAGGAGGCTAGTGCACCACAACTAACTGGAAGGGAGTCTGAGAAAAAGTCTGGAACTGCCTAAGGGTCAAGAGACCATTGTTTCAGGGCGTGTGAGGAGAGGGGATTCAGAGCACCACCTAAACGAGCTCCAGAGATGGGCGCGAGCCACGGCTATCAGCATGGACAAAACAGACGGGCATGAAATGCCAAGGCAGCTGTTGCAGCCAACAAGAAGCCTGTGTGCAAGCACAGGTCAGTCTCCACACCTCCCTTCCCAAGAGCCTGTGCAGCCCGCCACTGCCAGGGTCCCGTGATACAGGGACAACTTCCCCGGGAGAACACACAGCACACCTCAGTCTGGTGCAACGTCATGCCGGCCACTGCCGCCAGAGGCTTGCCCCGCATTCCATACCCCTCCCTCCCCACACCTGAGTGAGCCAGGTCAGCTGCTACTTTAACCCCGTCCTGTCTGAGCAAAGAAGAGATGCCCTCAGGCGACCTACATGCAGAGGTGGGGCCAAATCCAAAGCTGAACCCCAGGAGCTGTGCGAACAAAGAAGAGAAAGGGAAATTTCTCCCAACAGCCTCAGGAACAGTAGATTAAATCTCCACAATCAATTTGATGTACCCTGCATCTGTGGAATATCTGAATAGGCAACGAATCATCCCAAAATTGAGGCAGTGGACTTTGGGAGCAACTGTAGACTTGGGGTTTTCTTTCTGCATCTAATTTGTTTCTGGTTTTATGTTTATCTTAGTTTAGTACTTAGAGTTAATTATCATTGGTAGATTTGTTTATTGATTTGGTTGCTCTCTTCCTGTTTTTTTAATATATATATATATTTTTTTCCTTTTTCTCTTTTTGTGAGTGTATATCTGTATGCTTCTTTGTGTGATTTTTTCTGGATAGCTTTGCTTTTACCATGTGCCCTAGGGTTCTGTCTTTCTGATTTTATTTTTTTTAGTATAGTTTTTAGCACTTGTTATCATTGGTGGATTTGTTTTTTGGTTTGGTTGCTTGTTCTTTCTATTTTTATGACTTTTTAATTTTTAATAATATTTTTTAATTTTAATAACTATATTTTATTTTATTTATTTTTTCTTTCTTTCCTTCTTTCTTTCTTTTTCTCACTTTTCTTCTGAGCCATGTGGCTGACAGGGTCTTGGTGTTTCGGCTGGATGCCAGGCCTGTGCCTCTGAGGTGTAAGAGCCAAGTTCAGAGCATTGGTCCACCAGAGACCTCCTGGCTCCACATAATATCAAACAGCAAAAGCTCTCTCAGAGATCTACATCTCAATGCTAAGACCCAGCTCCACTCAATGACGAGCAAGCTACAGTGCTGGACAACCTATGCTAAGACAGGAACACAACCCCACCCACTAGCATAGAGGCTGCCTAAAATCATAATAAGGTCACAGACACCCCAAAACACACCACCAGACGCAGTCCTGCCCATCAGAAAGACAAGATCCAGTGTCATCCACCAGAACGCAGGCACCAGTCCCCTCCACCAGGAAGCCTACAGAAACCACTGAACTAAACTTAGCCAATGGGGACAGGCACCAAAAATAACAGTAACTATGAACTTTCAGCCTGCAGAAAGGAGACAACAAAAACAATAAGTTAAGCAAAATGAGAAGACAGAGAAGTATGCAGCAGATGAAGGAGCAAGGTAAAAACCCACCAGACCAAACAAATGAAGAGGAAATAGGCAGTCTACCTGAAAAGAATTCAGAGTAGTGATAGTAAAGATGATTCAAAATCTTGGAAATAGAATGGAGAAAATACAAGAAACATTTAACAAGGACCTAGAAGAACTAAAGACCAAAAAACAATGATGAAAAACAACACAATAAATGAAACTAAAAATTCTCTAAAAGGAATCAATAGCAGAATAAGTGAAGCAGAAGAACAGAAAACTGACCTGGAAGATAAAATAATGGAAATAACTACCACAGAGCAGAATAAAGAAAAAAGAATGAAAAGAATTGAGGAGAGTCTCAGACTTCTGGGACAACATTAAATGCACCAGCATTCAAATTATAGGGGTCCAAGAAGAAGAAGAAAAAAAGAAAGGGACTGAGAAAATATTTGAAGAGATTATACTTGAAAACATCCCTAATATGGGAAAGGAAATAGTCAATCAACTCCAGGAAGCTCAGAGAGTCCCATACCGGATAAATCTAAGGAGAAACACACCAAGACACATATTAATCAAACTATCAAAAATTCAGTACCATGAGAAAATATTAAAAGTGGCAAGGGAAAACAACAAATAACATACAAGGTAATCCCCATAAGGTTAACAGCTGAACTTTCAGCAGAAAATCTGCAAGCCTGAAGGGAGTGGCAGGACATATTTAAACTGATGAAAGGGAAGAACCTACAACCAAAATTATTCTATCCAGCAAGGATTTCATTCAGATTCGATGGAGAAATTAAAACCTTTAGAGACAAGCAAAAGTAAGAGAATTCAGCACCAACAAACCAGCTTTACAACAAATGTGAAAGGAACTTCACTAGGCAAGAAACACAAGAGAAGGAAAAGATCAACAATAACAAACCCAAAACAATTAAGAAAATGGTAATAGGAACACACGTATCAATAACTACCTTAAATGTAAATGGATTAAATGCTCCAACCAAAAGACATAGACGGGCTGAATGGATACAAAAACAGGACCCGTATATATGCTGTTTACATCAGACCCACTTCAGACCTAGGGACACATACGGACTGAAAGTGAGGGGATGGGAAAAGATATTCCATGCAAATGGAAATCAAAAGAAAGCTGAAGTAGCAATTTTCATATCACACAAAATACACTTTAAAATAAAGACTGTTACAAGAGACACAGAAGGACACTACATAATGATCAAAGGATCAAGCCAAGAAGATATAACAATTGTAAATATTTATGCACCCAACAAAGGAGCAGCTCCATTCATAAGGCAAATGCTAACAGCCATAAAAGAGGAAATCAACAGTAACACAATCATACTAGGGGACTATAACACCCCACTTTCACCACTGGACAGATCATCCAAAATGAAAATAAATAAGGGAACACAAGCTTTAAATGATACATTAAACAAGATGCACTTAGTTGATATTTATAGGACATTCCATCCAAAAACAACAGAATACACTTTCTTTTCAAGTGCTCATGGAACATTCTCCATGATAGATCATATCTTGGGTCACAAATCAAGCCTTGGTAAATTTAAGAAAATTGAAATTGTATCAAGTATCTTTTCCAACGACAATGTTGTGAGATTAGATATCAATTCAGGAAAAAAATCTGTAAACAATAGAAACATGTGGAGGCTAAACAATACACTACTGAATAACCAAAAGATCACTGAAGAAATCAAAGAGGAAATCAAAAAATAGCTAGGAACAAATGACAATGAAAACACCATGACCCAAAACCTGTGGGATGCAGCAAAAGCAGTTCTAAGAGGGAAGTTTATAGCAATACAATCCTACCTCAAGAACAAGAAACATCTTAAATAAAACAACCTAACCTTACACCTAAAGCAATTAGACAAAAAGAACAAAAAACCCCAAAGTTAGCAAAAGGGAAGAAATCATAAAGATCAGATCAGAAATAAATGAAAAAGAAATGAAGGAAATAATAGCAAAGATCAAGAAAACTAAAAGCTGGTTCTTTGAGAACATAAACAAAATTGATAAACCATTAGCCAGACTCATCAAGAAACGGAGAAGACTCAAAAAATAGCATTAGAAACGAAAAAGGAGAAGTAACAACTGACACTGCAGAAATACAAAGGATCATGAGAGATTACTACAATCAATGATATGCCCATGAAATGGACAACCTGGAAGAAATGGACAAATTCTTAGAAAAACACAACCTTCCAAGACTGAACCAGGAAGAAATAGAAAATATAAACAGACCAATTACAAACACTGAAATTTAGACTGTGACTAAAAATTTTCCAACAAACAAAAACCGAGGACCAGATGGCTTCACAGGTGAATTCTATCAAACATTTAGAGAAGAGCTAAAACCAATCCTTCTCAAACTCTTCCAAAATATATCAGAGGGGGGAACACTTCCAAACACATTCTATGAGGCCACCATCACCCTGATACTAGAACCAGACAAAGATGTCACAAAGAGGGAAAACTACAGGCCAATATCACTGATGAACATAGATGCAAAAATCTCAACAAAATACTAGCAAAGAGAATCCAACAGCACATTAAAAGGATCATACACCATGTTCAAGTGTGGTTTATCCCAGATTGCAAGGATTCTTCAATATATGCAAATCAATCAATGTGATACACCATATTAACAAATTGAAGGATAAAATCCATATGATCATCTCAATAGATGCAGAAAAAGCTTTCAAGAAAATTCAACAACAATTTGTGACAAAAAACTTCCAGAAAGTAGGCACAGAGGGAAGTTACCTCAACATAATAAAGGTCATATATGACAAACCTACAGCCAACATCATTCTCAACTGTGAGAAATTGAAACCATTTCCTCTAAGATCAGGAACAAGACAAGGTTGTCCACTCTCACCACTCTTATTCAACATAGTTTTGGAAGATTTAGCCACAGCAATCAGAGAAGAAACAGAAATAAAAGGAATCCAATTCAGAAAAGAAGAAGTAAAACTGTCACTGTTTGCAGATGACATGATACTATACATAGAGAATCCTAAAGATGCTCCCAGAAAACTATTAGAGCTCATCAACGAATTTGGTAAAGTAGCAGGATACACAATAAATGCACAGAAACCTCCTGCATTCCTATACACTAATGATGAAAAATCTGAAAGAGAAATTAAGGAAACACTCCCATTTACCATTGCAACAGCAAGAATAAAATACCTAGGAATAAACCTATCTAAGGAGACAAAAGACTTGTATGCAGAAAACTATAGACACTGATGAAGGAAATCAAAGATGCTACAAACAGATGGAAAGATATATCATGCTCTTGGGTTGGAAGAATCAACATTGTGAAAATGATTATACTACCAAAAATAATCTTCAGATTCAATGCAATCCCTATCAAACTACCAATGGCATTTTTCAGAGAACTAGAACAAAAAATTTCACAATTTGTATGGAAACACAAAAGACCTGAAATAGCCAAAGCAATCTTGAGAAAGAAAAACGGAGCTGGAGGAATCAGGCTCCTGGACTTCAGAATATACTACAAAGCTACAGTAATCAAGACTGTATGGTACTGGCACAAAACCAGAAACATAGATCAATAGAACAGGATAGAAAGCCCAGAGATAAACCCACACACATATGGTCACCTTATCTTTGATAAAGGAGGCAAGAATATACAATGGAGAAAAGACAGCCTCTTCAATAAGGCTTGGAAAATGGACAGCTACATGTAAAGGAATGAAATTAGAATACTCTCTAACACCATACACAAAAATAAACTCAAAATTTATTAAAGACCTGAACCTAAGGCCAGACACTATAAAACTCTTAGAGGAAAACATAGGCAGAACACTTTATGACATAAATCACAGGAAGATCCTTTGTGACCCACCTCCTGCAGAAATGGAAAGAAAAAGAAAAATAAACAAATGGGACCTAATGAACCTTAAAGCTTTTGCACAACAAAAGAAAACATAAACAAGAAGAAAAGACAACCTTCAGAATGGGAGAAAATATTTGCAAATGAAACAACTGACAAAGGATTAATCTCCAAAATTTATAAGCAGCTCATGAAGCTCAATACAGAGAAAACAAAGAGCCCAATCCAAAAATGGGCAGAAGACCTAAAAGATAGACATTTCTCCAAAGAAGATATACAGATTTACAACAAACACATGAAAGGATGCTCAATATCACTAATTATTAGAGAAATGCAAATCAAAATACAATGACGTACCACGTCACACCAGTCAGAATGGCCAGCATCAAAAAATATGTATAACTGATTAAATTTGTTATAAAGCAAAAAATAAAAAAAAATTTTTAAAAATCTACAAACAACAAATGCTGGAGAGGGAGTGGAGAAAAGGGAACCCTCTTGCACTGTTGGTGGGAATGTAAATTGATACAGCCACTATGGAGAACAGTATTGAGGTTCCTTAAAATAAAAATAGAACTACCATACGACACAGCAATTCCACTACTGGGCATATATCGTGAAAAAAACATAATTCAAAAAGAGCCATGTACCTCAATGTTCATTGCAGCTCTATTTACAATTGTCAGGACATGGAAGCAACCTAAGTGTCCATCAACAGATGAATGGATAAAGAAGATGTGGCACATACATACAATGGAATATTACTCAGCCATAACAAGAAACAAAGTTGAGTTATTTGTAGTGAGGTGGATGGACCTAGAGTCTGTCATACATAGTGAAATAAGTCAGAAAGAGAAAAACAAATACCATATACTAACACATATATATGGAATCTAAAAAAATGAAAAAAAAAGTTTCTGAAGAGCTAAGGCGCAGGACAGGAATAAAGATGCAGATGTAGAGAATGGACTTGAGGACACAGGGTATGGGAAGGGTAAGCTGGTATGAAATGAGAGAGTGGCACGGACATATATACACTACCAAATGTAAAATAGATAGCTAGTGGGAAGCTGCCACATGGCACAGGAAGATCTGCTTGGTGCTTTGTCTCCACCTAGGGGGGTGGGAAAGGGAGGGTGGGAGGGAAACACAAGAGGGAGGAGTTATGGGGATATATGTATAGTTGATTCACTTTGTTATAAAGCAGAAACTAACACACAATTGTAAAGCAATTATACTTCAATAAAGATGTTAAAAAAAAAAAAAGCATCAGCCCACAATGGTAAACTGGAAATAAACTTAAAAAAATAAAAGAATATTGCCTGGCATATGGTAAGCACTTTGAAAATATTGGCTGTTATTCACAAAATCTTAAGCTGAGACTAAATTATTTTAATTAAATTTTATTTTTAAATGTACTGTATACAACATTTAAAAAGGCATCATTTCAAATTAGGCAAATTATAACAATGGAACAGTATTTGCTTTGTGGATTGTCTTTTATTTATGTATAAACATTATGAGTCCACAAGCATTTTGGTTGTTACAGGGCATACAGTCAGTTAGAATTTGAAGGACTACATAGAAAGTATTGTATTGGGCAAAAAGTTCATTCGGAAAATCCCGAACAAACTTTTTGGCCCACCGAGTAGCCTTTTCCGTCTCATGTAGGGATTCAGACCTTAAAGAAAGGAATTAGTTTCCCTGTCATTAAGTCTCTCATTCCCTGCAATGCTCAATAGATGGATTGGCTTCTAAGAGGTAGGGTCACCCTGTGGTACTTTACAAAGAGCCTCGGTGACTTCTTGCTCATAGGAAGCAGGGCAGGCTCCTCGATGCCAGGTAAGAGGACGAATTTTCAGAAGCAACAGACCATTCCTTGTGCCCCAAGGCTCATGTAACCCTGCACACAGCACTGAAGTGTCAGTCGAACTCCAGAGCACAATCATTTGATCCTTCCCTTCAGAATAGGGCAGGACAATATCCCTGTACACATGGAGATAAATTACTGCAGATAAGGGGAAAGGGTCAGGAAACCAGGATTATGATTATACTCTTTACTTTGGTTTAAAAAAAAAAAAAACAGGGATTTTTTTTTCTTCCAATGGGGAGATTTTTTGTTTGTTTTATTAGTGCTGTTATTGAACAGTGCTGTTAAAGAAGTGAATTTCTCGAGAAAGATGCAGAGTTCATTTCAATAAATATGTACTGAGCACTGAATGTACCAGGCACTGTATGAGGCCCTGGGGCTTCCCTGGTGCCCTGGAGGAGCATGTAGTCCAGAGGGAAAAGAAACATGAAATAGATCATTTCAGAACAATAGGAGAGATTTAAAATATAGCACATAATTCTGTTATCCACCCTGGGTTAAAAATCTCTTTAGAAACGAAGTTACAGGGAAGGGATAGCAGCCAGAGCTGTTTCCGTGTTCTCCTTGTGTGCTGTGGAACAGGTGGCTTTGGAGCTAATGTCTGACCAAGAAAGGGTGAACTTTATGTAAATAATACCTCAGTAAGTCTGAATTAAACAAAAAGTTAATATATATCAGTGTTTTTCAATTAGACAGATATAAACAACACAAGTAACATATTTCATCAAGTTAAAGTCTGGTGCATAAAACAGGCTGGTGTGTAAAATACTTGAGAAGTCTATCAGGGCTACCGTTTTATTAGAGGGCTGTGCAAACCAAAAGTAAACTCAAATTCTTCCTGAGTTTAGGCCTTGCCCAACCACTTGAGAAATGTTGTTTTGGCTACAAAGGAGTAGATTAACTCAGCACCACTCGTGGAAAAACAGTTCAAAGGACATTTCTTTTTTTTTTTTTCTTACATCTTTATTGGACTATAATTGCTTTACAATGGTGTGTTAGTTTCTGCTTTATAACAAAGTGAATCAGTTATGCATATACATATGTTCCCATATTTCTTCCCTCTTGCATCTCCCTCCCTCCCACCCTCCCTATCCCACCCCTCTAAGTGGTCACAAAGCACCAAGCTGATCTCCCTGTGCTATGCGGCTGCTTCCCACTAGCTATCTATTTTACGTTTGGTAGTGTATGCATGTCCATGCCACTCTCTCACTTTGTCACAGTTTACCCTTCCCCCTCCCCATATCCTCAAGTCCATTCTCTAGTAGGCAAAGGACATTTCTTATCAATAGTGGCTCAGAGTATCGTACATTGCACACCAACTATGATTTGTTCCTGTCTTTTATATAGATTTTCTAGTTAACTGTAATTAGGACATTAACAAGTGTGCCTCCTTTAAAACAAAGCTAGATTTAAAAATAAAGTAAGCAGTAATTCTTTTTGTTTTTCTATGGAAAACATTTAGAGAAGTTATTTAATGAGCACCCAACAAGCAGTGAGTTAAATAGCATTTGCAAAAGGCTTTCTTCCACCACCCAAAGCCATTTTTGGTGTTTCCTCTTTGGGGGCAGATAATTAGAACTAATTGTTGTCTTTGTTTCCTGTTTGGGGGACAGATATTTAGAACCAATTATTAGTTCCCTTCACCTGTCCCACCCAATCAGCAAGTCCAATTGATTCTACCTTCTTCATCACCACTGTTGGTGTCCCAGTTCAGGTCACAATTTACCAGAATTTATCTAAACAGTCTCCTAAGTGATTCTTTACTTGACAAAATGATCTTTTACTTTAGAGGAGGATATAATAAGAATGAGAAAATAATAATACCAGAAATGAGTAGCAACTCATTGATTGCATATTATATACATCTAACTATGCTAAGCACCTTACATGCTTTGGTTCATTCAATCCTTAGAACAGTCATACGAGGTAGTTGTGATTTCTCTCTCTATCTAAGGAGAAGAAAACTGAACCCCAGAGAGATTAAGCAACTTGTCTAAAGCCATTTGGCTATCGGTAGTGCCTCAGACATGAATTCTCTGTCTCCAAAACTCGTGCTCTTAACTACCATGCACGCTCTCTGCCATATTTGCCCAAATTTCCCTTAAATAGTAAAGATCCTTTGCCATATTAAACTATGTTGCATTACCAGAACAGTGCTGGGCACATAAACATTCGAAAAATTTTTTGTTTTGTTTTGTTTTAATGGACAGACTCAGGAACCCCTATGTACAGGACTGGAAGCTGAAATATTATAATACTTCATTTATTCCACATCATTAGGAATGAGTTTTTTAGGTGAACCAGTTTTCTAGCTAACTGAAATTAAACTATTTAAGGATATATTTTTTAATTTTTATAAAATCTTTCTGAAATGTATTCCATTACTTTTTTGCCTCAGTAGTATGATAGTTCTAATTTAATATTATCCTAATGACAAAAAATATTGTTATGACAAACAAATGTTGCATATGCTGTTTATTTAGTATTTCATCTAGGCTATGGTTTTAATTACCATTTATATGCTGAGGAAGCCCAAATCTTTGTCTCCAACTGGGATTTCTCTCCTGATCTTCAGATCCATGTATTATATATCCACATTCCCACTTACCCTGAAAATTCAAAATGAACCAAAGATCCCCAAATACACCTAGACCCCCAAATCTGTATCTCCAGAATTCCATATCTTAGTGAAAGATTATACTGTCTACCGAGCTGCTAGCCATAAACATGGGCATAATGTTTGACTCTTCCTTTTCCTTCATTAACTAACCCCCCAATCAGTCAATCAACAAAAGTCCTATTGATTTTGTCTTCTATATATCTCACCAATCCAAAACATTCTGTCTCTGTCTTTTGCTTTATCCTGCCATTATTATGTTTGCCTAGATGATTGTAACCTTATAAATGATGCCCCTACCTATAATTTCACCACAATCTAATTTATTCTCTATACTACAGTGAGATTACATTTTTAAAACTAGAACTCTGATTATGTCACATCCCGGTCTATAATTTTCAATAGTTCTTCACTGCTCATGGGATAAGGTTCAAAGGTCTTTAATATTGCATAAAGCCTTTGATGATCTGACCCCTTCTTGCCCTTCTGTATTTTGCCATCCCTGTTTTTACCTGTTCCTCTCATTGAGTACCACACTAGGTCATATTGAATGTTTTCCCCTCTATACATCGTGTATTTTCTTGCTTCTAGGAATTTGCATGTGCTATTTGGGGAACCCCCAGAATCCTACATCTAAGGTAAGCATCTCTCACATTCACTGTCACAGCACCTATTTCCACTGGTAATATTGTGGTTTAGTACCTATTTGTTTTTGCGTATCATCTTCTCCTCTGTCTTCCTCAAGACTGTTGGGTCTGGAGGATGGAATTCATGCCCCTCTTGTTCACCCTGTATCCCTAGTGCCTAACTCTGTGTCTAGAGCATAGTAGGCAGTAACATATTGTAATAATTTTTTTTAATTTTTAGAATAGTTTTAGGTTTATAGAAACATTACAAAGATACTACAGAAAGTTTCCTTATACTAGCACACAGTCTCTTCTATTGTTAACATCTTACATTAATACGATACATTTGTCACAATTAATGGACTGATATTGACACCAAATTTTTAACTAAAATCTATGCTTATTCAGATTTCCCTACTTTTTTTTAATTGGGGTATAATTGTTTTACAATGTTGTGTTAGTTTCTGCTGTACAGAGAAATGGAGTTCCCTGTGGTATACAGCAAGTTCTCATTAGTTATCTATTTTATACGTTTTAGTGTATATATGTCAATCCCAATCTCCCAATTCATCCCAGCCCCCCATTCCCCCTTGGTGTCCAGACATTTGTTCTCTACCTTAGTGTCTACGTTTGTGTCTCTATTTCTGCTTTGCAGACAGGTACCATTTTTCTAGATTCCACATATACACGTTAATATATGATATTTGTTTTTCCCTTTCTGACTTATTTCACTCTGTATGACAGTCTCTAGGTCTCTAGGTCCATCCACATCTCTATGACCCAATTTCGTTCCTTTTTAGGGCTGAGTAATATTCCATTGTATATATGTACCACATCTTCTTTATCCATTCATCTGTCAATGGGCATTGAGGCTGCTTCCATGACCTGGCTGTTGTAAATAGTGCTGCAATGAATATTGGGGTGCATGTGTCTTTTTGAATTATGGTTTTCTCTGGGTATATGCCTAGTAGTGGGATTGCTGTGTCATATGGTAAATCTATTTTTATTTTTTTAAGGAACCTCCATACTGTTCTCCATAGTGGTTGTATCCATTTACATTCCCACCAACAGTGCAAGAGGGTTCCCTTTTCTCTACACCTGCTCCAGCATTTATTTTTTGTAGATTTTTTGATGATGCCATTCTGACTAGTGGAAGATGATATCTTAGTGTAGTTTTGATATTCATTTCTCTAAAACTTAGTGATGTTGAGCATCTTTTCATGTGCCTCTTGGCCATCTGTATGTCTTCTTTGGAGAAATGCCTATTTAGGTCTTCACCCATTTTTGAATTGGGTTGTTTGTTTTTTGATATGGAGCTGCATGAGCTGTTTATATATTTTGGAGATTAATCCTTTGTCCATTGATTCATTTGCAAATATTTTCTCCCATTCTGAGGCTTGTCTTTTCATCTTGTTTATGTTTTCCTTTGCTGTACAAAAGCTTTCAAGTTTCATTAGGTCCCATTTATTTTTGCTTTTATTTCCATTACTCTAGAAGGTGGGTCAAAAAGATCTTGCTGAGGGCTTCCCTGGTGGCGCAGTGGTTGAGAGTCCGCCTGCCGATGCAGGGGACGCGGGTTCGTGCCCCGGTCTGGGAAGATCCCACATGCTGCGGAGCAGCTGGGCCCGTGAGCCATGGCCGCTGAGCCTGCGCATCCGGAGCCTGTGCTCCGCAATGGGAGAGGCCACAACAGTGAGAGGCCCGCGTACCGCAAAAAAAAAAAAAAAAAAAAAAAGATCTTGCTGTGATTTATGTCAAAGACTGTTTTGCCTATGTTTTCCTCTAAGAGTTTTATAGTGTCTGGTCTTACATCTAGGTGTTTAATCCATTTTGAGTTTATTTCTGTGTGTGGTGTTAGGGAGTGTTCTAATTTCATTCTTTTACCTGTAGCTGTCCAGTTTTCCCCACACAATTTATTGAAGAGACAGTCTTTTCTCCATTGTATATTCTTGTCTCCTTTGTCATAGACTAGATGACCATAGGTACGTGGGTTTATCTCTGAACTTTCTATCCTGTTCCATCGATCTATATTTCTGTTTTGCTGCCAGTACCATATTGTCTTGATTACGGTAGCTTTGTACTATAGTCTGAAGTCAGGGAGCCTGATTCCTCCAACTCTGCTTTTATCTCAAGATTGCTTTGGCTATTTGGGGTCTTTTTTTTTTTTTTTTTTTTTTTGCGGTACGCGGGCTTCTCACTGTTGTGGCCTCTCCCGTTGTGGGGCACAGGCTCCAGACATGCAGGCTCAGCGGCCACAGCTCACAGGTCCAGCTACTCCATGGCATGTGGGATCCTCCCGGACCGGGACATGAACCCATGTCCCCTGCATTGGCAGGCGGACTCTCAACCACTGCGCCACCAGGGAAGCCCTATTTGGGGTCTTTTGTGTCTCCATACACATTTTAAGAATTTTTGTTCTAGTTCCTTAAAAACTGTCATCAGTAATTTGATAGGAATTGCACTGAATCTATAGATTGCTTTAGGTAGTATAGTTAGTTTCACAATATTGTTTCTTCTAATCCAAGAACATGATATATCTCTCCATCTGTTTATGTCATCTTTGATTTCTTTCATCAGTGTTTTATAGTTTCTGATTACAGGTTTTTTACCTCCTTGGGTAGGTTTATTCCTAGGTATTTCATTCTTTTTGTTGCAATGGTGAATGGGAATATTTCCTTAATTTCTCTTTCTGATCTTTCATTGTTAGTTTATAGGAATGCAAGAGATTTCTGTGCATTAATTTTGCAGCCTGAAACTTTACCAAATTCATTGATTAGTTCTAGTAGTTTTCTGGTGTCATCTTTAGGATTTTCTATGTATAGTATCATGTCATCTGCAAACAGTGACAGTTTCACTTCTTATTTTTCAGTTTGTATTCCTTTTCTTACTTTTTCTTCTCTGATTGCCATGGCTAAGACTTCCAAAACTGTGTTGAGTAATAGTGGCAAGAGTGGACATCCTTGTCTTGTTACTGATCTTAGAGGAAATGCTGTCAGTTTTTCACCATTGAGAATGATGTTTGCTGTGGGTCTATCATATATGGCCTTTATTATGTTGAGATAGTGTCCCTCTATGCCCACTTTCTGGAGAGTTTTTATCATAAATGGGTGTTGAATTTTGTCAAAAGCTTTTTCTGCAACTATTGAGATGATCACATGGTTTTTGTTCTACAGTTTGTTAATGTGGTGTATCACATTGATTGATTTGCATATATTGAAGAATCCTTGCATCCCTGGGATAAATCCCACTTCATCATGGTGTATGATCCTTTTAATGTTTTGCTGAATTCTGTTTGCTAGTGTTTTGTTGACGATTTTTGTGTCTATATTCATCAGTGATACTGCTCTGTAATTTTCTTTTTTCGTGATATCTTTGATACTTTTTGGTTTCAGGGTGATGCTGGTCTCATCGAATGAGTGTAGAATTATTTTTTCCTCTGCAATTTTTTGGAATAGTTTGAGAAGGATGGGTGTCAGCTCTTCTCTAAATGTTTGATAGGATTCACCTGTGAAGCCATGTGGTCCTGGACTTTTGTTTGTGGGAAGATTTTTAATCACTGTTTCAATTTCCTTACTTGTGATTGGTCTGTTCATATTTACTATTTCTTCCTGGTTCAGTCTTGGAAGATTATACCTTTCTAAGAATTTGTCCATTTCTTCCAGGTTTTCCATTTTATTGGCATATAGTTGCTTGTAGTAGTCTCTTATGATGCTATGTATTTCTGTGGTGTCCATTGTAAGTTCTCCGTTTTCATTTCCAACTTTATTGATCTGAGTCCTCTCCCTCTTTTTCTTAATAAGTCTAGCTAAAGGTTTATCAATTTTGTTTATCTTCTCAAAGAACCAGATTTTAGTTTTATTGATCTTTGCTGTTGTTTTCTTTTTTTGTATTTCATGTATTTCTGCTCTGATCTTTATGATTTCTTTCCTTCTACTAAATTTGGGGGTTTTGTTGCTGTTGTTCTTCTTTCTCCAGTTGTTTTAAGTGTAGGGTTAGGTTGTTTATTTGAGATTTTTCTTGTTTCTTGAGGTAAGATTTTATTGCTTTAAACTTCCCTTTTAGGACTGCTTTTGCTGCATCCCATAGGTTTTTTATTGTGTTTTAGTTGTCATTTGTCTCTAGGTAGTTTTTTATTTCCTCTTTGATTTCTTCAGTGATCTCTTGGTTATTTAGTTGCACAATGTTTAGCCTCCATGTGTTTGTGTTTTTTACAGTTTTTTTTTCCTGTAATTGATTTCTAATCTCATAGCATTGTGGTCCGAAAAGATGCTCAGTACAATTTCCTATTTCTTAAATTTACCAAAGCTTGATTTGTGACCCAAGGTGTGATCTATCCTGAAGAATATTACATGTGCACTTGAGAAGAAAGTGTATTCTTCTGTCTTCAGATGGAATGTCTTATAAATATCAATTAAACCTATCTGGTTTATTGTGTCATTTAAAGCTTGTGTTTCCTTATTGATTTTCTGTCTGGATGATCTGTCCATTGGTGTAAATGAGGTGTTAAAGTCCTCTGCTATTATTGTGTTACTGTTGATATCTCCTTTTATAACTGTTAACATTTGCCTTATGTATTGAGGTGCTCCTATGTTGGGTGCACAAATATTTATAATTGTTATATCTTCTTGGATTGATCCCTTAATCATTATGTAGTGTCCTTCATTGTCTCTCGTAACAACCTTTATCTTAAAGTCTATTTTATCTGATATAAGTATTGCTACTCCAGCTTTCTTTTGATTTACGTTTGCATGGAATATCCTTTCCATCCCCTCACTTTCAGTCTGTATGTGTCCCTAGGTCTGAAGTGGGTCTCTTATAGACAACATAAATATGGTTCTTGTTTTTGTATCCATTCAGCGAGTCTGTGTCTTTTGGTTGGAGCATTTAATCCATTTATATTTAAGGTAATTATCAGTATGTATGTTCCTATTACAATTTTCTTAATTTTTTTGGATTTGTTTTTGTAGGTCTTTTGCTTCTCTTGTGTTTTCCACTTAGAGAAGTTCCTTTAGCATTTGTTGTAAAGTTGGTTTGGTGGTGCTGAATTCTCTTAGCTTTTGCTTGTCTGTAAAGTTTTTGATTTCTCTGTTGAATCTGAATGAGTTCCTTGTTGGGTAGAGTAATCTTAGTTGTAGGTTTTTCCCTTTCATCACTTTAAATGTGCTCTGTCACTCCCTTCTGGCCTGCAGGGTTTCTGCTGAAAAATCAGTTGATAACCTTATGGGGATTCCCTTGTATGTTATTTGTTGCTTTCCCTTGCTGTTTTTAATATTTTTTCTTTGCATTTAATTTTTGATTGTTTGATTAACATGTGTTTCAGCATGTTTCTCCTTGGTTTTATCCTGTATGGGACTCTCTGCACTTCCTGAACTTGATTGACTATTTCCTTTCCCATGTTAGAGAAATTTTCAACTATAATCTCTTCAAATATTTTCTCAGACCCTTTCTCTTTCTCTTCTTCTTCTCGGACCCCTATAATTCGAATGTTCATGAGTTTAATGTTGTCCCAGAAGTCTCTGAGACTGTTCTCAATTCTTTTTATTCTTTATTCTGCTCTGCAGCAATTATTTCCACCATTCTATCTTGCGGCTCACTTATCCATTCTTCTGCCTCAGTTATTCTGCTATTGATTCCTTCTAGAGTATTTTTAATTTCAGTTATTGTGTTGTTCATCACTCTTTGTTTGTTCTTTAGTTCTTCTAGGTCCTTGTTAAATGTTTCTTGTATTTTCTCCCTTCTGTTTCTGACATTTTGGATCACCTTTACTATCATAACTCAGGTAGACTCCTTATTTCCTCATTATTTGTTTGGACTTATGGTTTTTTACCTTGCTCCTTCATCTGCAGCATATTTCTCTGTCTTCTCATTTTGTTTAACTTACTGTGTTTGGGATTTCCTTTCTGCAGGCTGCAGGATCGTAATTCCTCTTCTGGTGTCTGCCCCCAGTGAGTGAGCTTGGTCCAGTGGCTTGTGTAGGCTTCCTGGAGGGGGGGACTGGTGCCTGTGTTCTGGTGGGTGGAGCTGGATCTTGTCCCTCTGATGGGCAGGGCCATGTCTGGTGGTGTGTTTTGTGGTGTTTGTGAGCTTAGTATGACTTTAGGCAGGCTTTCTGTTAATGGGTGGAGTTGTGTTCCTGTTTTGTTAGTTGTTTGGTGTGAGGCCTCCAGCACTGGAGTTCGCTGGGCGTTGGGTGGAGCTGGGTCTTGATGTTGAGATGGGGACCTCTAGGAGAGCTCTTGCTGATTAATATTCCCTGGGACTGGGAGTTCTCTGTTGGTCCAACATCCTGGACTTGGCTCTCCCACCTCAGAGACTCAGGCCCAAACCTTGTCCAGAGCAGCAAGACCTTCCAAGCCACACGGCACAGAAGGAAAGGAAAAAATAAACGAACAGAAAAACCCCAAGACTAATGGTAAAAGCAAAACCAAACACAGACACAGACACACATACACACACACACACACACACACACACACAAACAAGAGAAAACATAAAAGAGAGCAACTGAACAAACAAATGAAGCCAAAAATGAAACCAAACACTAAAAACTAAACTAACAAAAATAAAAAAACAAAAACAAATCAAAAGCAGAAAGCAAACTCTAGGTAGGTCTCTGGACCTGCTGTGGGCACTGTGGAGCCAGCTTAGACTCTGACCTGGCCCAGCTCCTGTGTGTACTTGCCCCCAAAGTCCACAGCCTCAATTGTGGGAAAGCTCATCTTTTCAGATATTCCACAGATGCAGGGTTTACCAAGCTGATTGCAGGGATTTAATCAGCTGCCCCTGTGGCTGCACAGAGAGATTTCCCTTCCTCTTCTTTGGTCACACCACCCCTGGAGTTCAGCTTTGGTTTTGGCCCCACCAAAACCAAAGCATGTGGTTTTGGTATGTGGGCCACACTCAGGCATCTGTTCTCCCCCCAGGCAAGAGGGCGAGAAAGCAGTGGCTGATTTGGGTTCACTTGCTCACTCAGGCCAGGGAGAAGGAGGGATTGCAGTCACAATTGGGTTCTGTGGGGAGTGCCTGCAGTGGCAGAGGCTGGCAGGAAGTTACAACAGCCTGCGGCATGCTGTGCACTCTCTTAGGGAAGTTGGCCCCAGATTGCAGGACCCTTGGCAATGGAGGGCTGCAGAGACTCCCAGGAAGGTGTGGGCAGTGACCTGTGCTTGGTCTCAGGAGGCTTGGTGGCAATGGTGGCAGTGGTAGCTGTCGCACCCACCTCTGGGGTCCGAGGTAGCAGCCGCAGCTTGCCCCAACCTGGAGCTCATTTAGTCGGTGCCCTGCTGTCTGTGAGTGCATGGAGAAAGAACTTCCTATGGCAGGCCCCTCCTTCTATTTGAGCACCACACAACAATGGTCACTTACTCTCTGGTTGGCCCAGGCTTCTTCCCGGACTCCCTCAGCTGTGGTTCACTAGCCGCCTCAGGCTGTCTTCATGCAGCCAATCCCAGTCCTCTCCCTGGGGTCTGACCTCTAAAGCCCGAGCCTCAGCACCCAGCCCCCACCTGCCCTGGTGTGCAAACAAGCATCTCAGGCTGGAGAGTGCTGGTCGGCACTGATCCTCTGGACAGGATTCTCTCTGCTTTGCCCTCCGTACCCCTGTTGCTGCACTTTTCTCTGAGGCTCCAAAGCTCCCCCCATCCCCGCCAGTGAGGGGGTTTCCCAGCGTGTGGAAACTTTTCCTCCTTCACAGCTTCCTCCCAGAGACGCAGGTCCCATCCCAATTCCTTTGTCTATTTTTTCTTTTGCCCTACCCAGTTACATGGAGATTTTCCTGCCTTTTTGGAGGTCTGAGGTCTTCCTAGCATTCAGTAGGTGTTCTGAAGGAATTGTTCGACATGTAGATGTATTTTTGATATATCTGCAGGGAAGAAGGTGATCTCCATGTCTTACTTCTTTGCCATCTTCCCATATCCCTCCTAGATTTCCCTAGTTTTAACTTAATGTCCTTTTTCTATCCCAGGATCCCATCCTTGATACCACATTGCATTTAGTAATCATGTCTCCTCCGGAGACAGCTTCCCAGATTTTCCTTGTTTTTGATCTTGAGAGTTTTGAGGAATACTGGATATTTTCTGGTATATCCCTCATTAGGTGTTTTTCTGGTGAAGGATCTTGCCTCGATGTTGATGGCTGCTGACTGATCAGGGTGGTGGTTGCTAAAGGTTGGTGTGGCTGTGGCAATTTCTTAAAATAAGACAACAACAAAGTTTGGTGCATCATTTGGCTCTTTCTTCCATGAACAATTTCTCTGTAGCTGTTTGATGGCATTTTACTCACAGAAGAACTTCTTTCAGAGTTGGAGTCAGTCCTCTCAAGCCCTGCCACTGCTTTATCAACTAAGTTTATTAAATCCATTTTTGTCATTTCAACAGTCTTCATAGCATCTTCACCAGGAGTTGATTCCATCCCAAGAAACCACTTTCTTTGCAACTCCTCATCCGTTCAAATTTTCTGAGATTGAAGCAATTTAGTCACAGACTCGGACTTCACTTCTAATTCTAGTTCTCTTGCTGTTTTCACCATATTTTCAGTTACTTCCTCCACTGAAGTCTTCAACCCCTCGAAGTCGTCCATGAAAGTTGGAATCAACTTCTTCCAAAATCCTGTTAATCATGAATGTTCTCAGTAGCATCTAGAATGGTGAATCCTTTCCAAAAGGTTTTCAATTGACTTTGAAATCCACTAGAGGAATCATCTATGATGGCTATAGCCTTACTAACATATTTCTTAAATAATAAGACTTTAAAGTTGGAATGACTCCTTGACCCATGGACTGCTGGATGGATGTTGTCTTAGCAGACATGAAAACAATGTGAATCTCATTGTACATCTCCATCAGAGCTCTTGGGTGACAGGTGCATTGACAATGAGCAGTAATATATTCAAAGGAATCCTTTTTTCTAGCAGAAGGTCTCAACAGTGGCCTTAAAAGAGTCAGTAAACCATGTTGTAAACAGATGTGCTGTCATCAGGCTTTGTTGTTCCATTTATAGAGCACAGGTAGAGTAGATTTATCCTGATTCTTATGGGATCTAGGATTTTCCAAATGGTAAATGAGCACTGGCTTCAACTAAGGTCACCAGCTGCATTGACCCCTAACAAGAGAGTCAGCTTGTCCTTTGAAGCTTTGACACCAAGCAATGACTTCTCCTCTCTAGCTGTAAAAGTCTTAGGTGACATCTTCTTCCAATAGAAGACTGTTTTGTCTACATTGAAAACCTGCTTAGAGGAGCCACATTCATGAATTACCTTAGCTAGATCTTTTGGATAACTTTTTGCAGCTTCTACGTCAGCACTTGCTGAATTTTGCACTTTGATGTTATAGAGATGACTTCTTTCCTTAAACCTCATGAACAAACCCCTGCTAGCTTCAAACTTTTCTTCTGCAGTTTCCTCACCTTCATAGAATTGAGGAGAGTTAGGACCTTCCTCTGGATTAGGCTTTGGCTTAAGGGAGTATTGTGGCTGGTTTGATCTTCTATCCAGATCACTAAAACTTTCTCCATATCAGCAGTGAGACTGTTTTACTTTCTTATCATCTGTGTGTTCACTGGAGTAGCACTTTTAATTTCCTTCAAAAGCTTTTTCTTTGCATTCATAATTCAGCTAACTGTTTGACACAAGAGGCTTAGCTTTTGACCTACCTTGGTTTCAACAGTCCTTCCTCACTAAGCTTAATCATTTCTAGCTTTTGATTTAAAGTGAGAGATGTGTGACTCTTCCTTTCACTTGAACACTTAGAGGCCACAGTAGGGTTATTAACAGACCTAATTTCAATATTCTTGCATCTCAGGGAATAGTGACGCCCAAGGAGAAGGAGAAAGACAGGGGGATGACTGGTTGGTGCAGCAATCAGAATACGCACAACATTTATCAATTAAGTTTGCCATCTTATGTGGAAGCAGTTCATGGTGCCCCAAAACATTACAATAGTAACATCAAAGATCATAATCACAGATAGAAATAACAAATATAATAATAATGAAAAATATTGAAATATTGTAAGAATTAGCAGAATCTGACATAGAGACACAAAGTAATGAAATGCTACTGGAAAAATGTCACTAATAGACTCACTTAGCACAGGATTTCCACAAACTTTCAATTTGTAAAAAAAATGCAATATCTGTGAAGACAATAAAGTGAAGCACAATAAAACAAGGTATGCTTGTATGTCCAGCCTGTATTTAAAGGGTAAAGAGTTATGCTCCACCTCCTTGAGGACAGAGTATCTACAGAAATTATTTGGAATTCTTTTGTGTGAAAGATTTATGTACATTTATTTATGTATTCAGTCATTTATTTATATCAGTATGTAGTCATGGATATTTATTTTATACTTTGAGTTATTATCCAATAATACTTTATTTTGTTACTCAAATTGTTCTGCTTTGACCATCAGGAGCTCTTTCAGTTGGCTCCTGTGTTTATTTGATATATCCCCAGTTGTTTGTCTTTTGAGCACTTCCTTACTTTCTGGCACAAGAAGACACAGCAGGCTTACCTTGTATATTTCCTTCCCAAACACTAGAATCAGTCATTTTTCCAAGGAGCCCTGGTTCCTTTAACTGGAGAATGTATTTGAAACCATGATCTGGGCTCTGGGTGAGCACTAACAGTTTTTAATTAAAATTTGGATTTGTTTCTAAAAGGCCCAAAAGTACAAGAGTAATATACATTCCCACCTCTCAAAATGAACACATTTTCCTCTTTATTTTGCTTTTTAATAAATAAAACACTTATAAAATTGAAGGCCATTTTCCCACTCCCCAATCCTAAAACACTCCCTCTTTTCCCAGAAACAACCACAATCTTAAGTTGACATGTAGACATTTTTTTCAAGCATGCATGAAATATTTACAGAAATAGCTATGTATTAAAGAAAATATTGGCAAAACTCCCAAGAAACAAAAGTCCAGCCACCAGATAGCTTTAGAGGTGAATTCTACCAAACATTTAAAGAAGAGTTGACACCTATCCTTCTCAAACTATTCCAAAAAATTGCAGAGGAAAAAATGCTTCTGCACTCATTTGATGAGGTCAGCATCACTCTGATACCAAAACTAGACAAAGATATCACACAAAAAGAAAATTATAGGCCAATATCACTGATGAACATAGATGCAAAAACCTCAACAAAATATTAGCAAATTGAATCCAACAGTCTAAAAGGATCATTTACCATACTCAAGTGGAATTTATCCCAGGGATGCAAGGATGTTTCAGTATCCACAAACCAATCAATGTGATATACCACATTAACACATTGAAGAATAAAAACCATATGATTGAGAGGGGCAAGAGACAAGATGGCAGAGCAGAAGAAATTGAGCTCATCTCCTCTCATGAAAAAAACAAATTCACAATTAACTGCTGAACAACCATCAATAAAAAAGACTTGAACCTACTGAAAAAGATATTCTACACCCAAAGACAGAGAAGAAGCCACGAGATGATAGGAAGGGTGCTTTTGCAATATAATCAAATCCCATATCTGCCAGATGAGTGACCCACAAACTAGAAAATAATTATATTGCAGAGGTTCTCCCACAGGAGTGAGAGTTGTGAGCCCCACATTATGTGCCTCACCCTGGGGGTCTGGCATCAGGTGGAGGAGCCTCTAAAACATCTGCTGTTGAAAGGCCAGTGGAGTTTGAATGAAGGAGCTCCACAGAACTGGGGGAAACAGGACTCCACTCTTGGAGGTCACACACAAGGTTTCACATGCATTGGGACCCAGCGCAAAGCAGTGACTCCATAGAAGCCTGGGCCAGACCTATCTACATTTCTTGGAGGGTCTTCTGGCAGATGGGGAGTGGTTATGGCTCACTGTGGGGGTGAGGGCACTGGTGGTAGAGGCCTCGGGATATTCATTGGTGTAAGCTCTCCTGGAGGACACCATTTTGGCATGAGATCTGGCCCCATGCAACAGCCTGCAGGCTCCAGCACTGGGATGCTCAGGTCAAACAACCAACAGGGTGGGAGCACAGCCCCACCCATCAGCAGACAGGCTGCCTAAAGTCATTCTGAGCCCACTGCCAGCTCTAAACACACCCGTTCCCACCAAAGGGATAAGACCCAGCTCCACCCACCAGTGGGCAGGCACCATTTCCTCCCACCAGGAAGCTGCACACCTTCTAGACCAGTGTCACTCACCAGGGGTCAGACACCAAAAGAAAAAGGAACTACAGTCCTGCAGCCTGAGGAACAGAGACCACAAACAGAGAAAGTTAGACAAAATGAGATGACAGAGAAAGATGTTCCAGACGAAGGAACAAGATAAAACCTCAGAAGAACAGCTAAGTGAAGTAGAGGTATGCAATCTACCTGAAAAAGAATTCAGAGTAATGATAGTAAAGATGATCCAAGATCTCGGAAAAGGAATGGAGGCACAGACTGAAAGGATACAAGAAAAGTTTAATAAAGAGCTAGAAGTTTTAAAGAACAAACAAACAGAGATGAACAGTATATATTCAACACCCATTTATGATAAAAACTCTCCAGAAAGTGGGCATATAGGGAACATACCTTTATTATAACATAACATAATAAAGACTATATATGACAAACCCACAGTTAGCATCATACTCAACAGTGAAAAGCTGAAAGTATTTCCTCTAAGATCAGGAACAAGACAAGGCTGTCCATTCTCACCACTTTTATTCAACATAGTTTTGGAAGTCTGAGCCAGGGCAATCAGAGAAGAAAAAAAATAAAAGGAATCCAAATTGGAAAAGAAGAAGTAAAACAAACTTGGTTTGCAGATGACATGATATTATACACAGAAAATCCTAAAGATGCTACCAGAAAACTACTAGAGCTCATGAATGAATTCAGTAAATTTGCAGAATACAAACTTAATACACAGAAATCTGTTGCATTTCTATACACTAACAATGAAAGATCAGAAAGAGAAATTAAGGAAATAATCCCATTTACCACCACATCAAAAAGAATAAAATACCTAGATATAAATCTACCTAAGGAGGCAAAAGGCCTGTACTCTGAAAACTATAAGACGCTGATGAAGGAAATTAAAGATGAGGGCTTCCCTGGTGGCGCAGTGGCCAATGCAGGGAACATGGGCTCGATCCCTGGTCTGGGAAGATCCCACAGTCCACGGAGCAACTAAGCCCACAAGCCACAGCTACTGAGCTTGTGTGCCACAACTACTGAAGCCCGTGTGCCTATAGCCCTGCTCTGCAGCAAGAAAAGCCACCACAATGAGAAACCCATGCACCACAACGAAGAGTAGCTCCCGCTCGCTGCAACTAGGGAAAGCCTGTGCACAGCAACAAAGACCAAACACAGTCAAAAATAAATTAATTAATTAAAAAATAAATAAAAAATGACACAAACACACGGAAAGACATACCATGTTCTTGGATTGGAAGAATGAATATTGTCAAAATGACTATACTACCCAAGGCAATCTACAGATTTAATGTAATCCCTATCAAATTACCAATGGCATTTTTCACAGAACTAGAACAAAAAATTTTACAATTTGTATGGAAACACAAAAGACCCCAAATAGCCAAAGCAATCTTGAGAAAGAAAAACAGAGCTGGAGAATCAGGCTCCCTGACTTCAGACTATACTACGAAGCTACAGTCATCAAGACATTATGGTACTGGCAGAAAAACAGAAATGTAGATCAATGAAACAGGATAGAAAGCCCAGAAATAAACCCACTCACCTATGGTCAATTAATCTATTGACAAAGGAGGTAAGAATATATAGTGGAGAAAAGGCAGCCTCTTCAATAAGTGGTGCTGAGAAAACTGGACAGCTACATGCAAAAGAATGAAAAAGAATGTTAGGACATTCTCTAACACCATACACAAAAATAAACTCAAAATGGATTAAATACCTAAATGTTAGTCCAGATACTATAAAACTCTTAGAGGAAAACATAGGCAAAACACTTTACAACATAAATTGCAGCAATATATTTTTGTATCCACCTCTTGGAATAATGAAAATAAAAACAAAAATAAACAAATGGGGAACTAATTTTGCACAGCAAAGGAAAGCATAAACAAAATCAAAAGACAACCCAAAGAATTGGAGAAAATATTTGCAAATGAAGTGACTGACAAGGGATTAATCTCCAAAATATGCAGCTCAATATCAAAAAAACAGACAGCGCAATCAAAAATGGGCAGAAGATTGAAATAGACATTCCTCTGTAGAAGACATACAGATGTCCAAAAAGCACATGAAAAGATACTCAACATCACTAATTATTAATGAAATACAAAACTACAATGAGGTATCACCTCAGACTGGTCAGAATGGCCATCATCAAAAAGTTGACAAACAATAAATGCTGGTGAGAGTGTGGAAAAAAAGTAAATCTTGTCCACTGTTGGGAATGTAAATTGGTGTAGCCAGTGTGGAAAACAGTATAGCCCTTCTCAAAAAAATAAAAATATTACTACCATATGAGCCAGCAATTCTATTCCTGGGTATGTTTACAAAAAAAATGAAAACACTAAAAGATACATGCACCCCAATATCATAGCAACATTATTTACAGTTGCCAAGATATGGAAGCAACTAAAGTGTCCATCAACAGATGAGTGGGTAAAAAGGATGTGGTATATATACACAATGGAATACTACTCAGCCATAAAAGAGAACAAGATTTTGATATTTGCAACAACATGGATGGGCTTGAAGGGTATTATGCTAAGTGAAATAAGTCAGAGAATAACATAATGCATGATATCACTTATATATGGAAGCTAAAAAAATAGTAAGTATAGCAAAAAGAAACAGACTCATAGATATAGAGAACAAGCTAGTGGTTACCAGTGGGGTGAGGGATGGGGGAGGGGCAAGTGACAAATAGGGGATTAAGAGATACAAACTACTATATATATAATAAATAAGCTACAAGGATATATTGTACAGAACAGGGAATATATCCAATATTTTACAATAAGTATAAATGGAGTATAACCTTTAAAAATTGTGAATCACTATGTTGTACATCTGAAACTTATGTAATATTGTAAATTATCTATACCTCAATTTTTTAAAAAGCGAAAAGACTGGCTTTTGTTTAGGCTGAGTTTCCATATTCCCTGGGCCGTTCTAGTGGGTAATTGTATCTCTGCAGTAAGCCATTTGTCCACAAGGTAGTACCTTACCTTGCTGTTGCAGCTAGCATTCCGTTTGTCTCTCTCTCATGAGGTAACTTCATTCTGCTATTGCTTCCAGCCACTATCTCTTCTCTAGTCTGTTTCTTCACATCTCATACCAATTTGCTGCTTTGTAGGCAGCTTCTGGTGTCCTTCCTTGTTGGAAGACCAATAACTTGATATAGTGGATTTTGTGAAAGTATATTGTAAACTGAAATGTGCTAAACAATTATATAATTTCACTGTGTTATTCAAAAAGCCCCCCAAAATGGGACATATCATTCATTTGTTTGCAGTACCTGCTCTTTATCAGCTATTTTTTAGCTTAGAGACATTACCAGTTGCTTTTAGTTATTTTTTGAGTTGTACTTCTGGAAGGTTGAGGCTGCCAGATTTAAGAACATTTGCGGGCTTCCCTGGTGGCGCAGTGGTTGAGAGTCCGCCTGCCGATGCGGGGGACGCGGGTTCGTGCCCCGGTCTGGGAGGATCCCACATGCCATGGAGCGGCTGGGCCTGTGAGCCATGACTGCTGGGCCTGCGCGTCCGGAGCCTGTGCTCCACAACGGGAGAAGCCACAACAGTGAGAGGCCCGCGTACCGCAAAAAAAAAAAAAAAAAGAACATTTGCTATCTGGAAATCAGAATAGTTAATTTAACAGTTCTTCATTTTTATCTTTCATACAAATACTGTTCTTCAAAATATAGGAACAGTATCCAAAATAGAGGAAAAGTTTACTATTGAAGGGATTGCTCGTGAAACTAACAATTTCTCCAGCAAGTGACTTAAAATGAGACACTAATTGTGTAATTATAAAGTGAAAGGCTTTAGCTATAATTGCCATCCATTGAATTGTATTGCTGTGTGGGCAGTTCAGCTGGTAAAGTTCTGGGTGCATAGTACCTTATCTGCTTACTAAAGTAAGCAGAAATTTGGGGGTTGGGATTTCCAGCTCCATTAACAGTAAGTGTATCTAATTTCTTCCACAGGTTACATTTACTTTGACATAGGCAAATTTGGAAGCAATTACTTGAGAACCATTTGTATAACACCTGGATAATCAAAACAGGCACAATGAAGCACTTCCTGAGGTAAGTATTTATGGTTTCCTGGATGAGCACTCTGAAATGGAGAAACTTCCTTAACAATTAGTATAATATTTCTGTTCACCATTTGTGATCCTATAACCAGTTCTCTAGGACTGCATAAAATAGCATTGTATTTTGGCTAAGAACAATTTTGCCATAAGGTTTCTCTGCCAACTCTATACCCATACTGATGTTAAGAGAGAGCACTTACAAGTAAGAGATTACAAGATATTATAAAAGAATATAGGCACAAAACCATAGGGCAGGCACACTTTGATGCCTTGTGTTTCTAAAGCCCCAAGGTTCAGGTTTGAGGCGTTAGTAGTCAAGGAATCAATATAATTTGTGTAGAATCATTTTCCTAAAAAAAAGTAATTTTAAATGTAGATTTTGGTTGGCTGGCCAACCCATAGAGGCATTTTCAAATGTTTGTTTTTGGTGAAAAATATATGTTCTAAGCTTTTGCTTTTCCTGCCTCAGTGATGTCTCTTAAATCTGCATTAATTTTTGGTTCCCTGAAGACTGTGCTGTATAGGGTACCATATATGTTTGTGTGTTTTAGAGTGATCATGTTTTGTTTTGAAAGCCATTTAGCTGGACCTATAGTTATAATTATTTTCAAGAATATTGACTGTCATTCACAATTCTATAAATAAAATTCTCAGAGAAATTTTACATTATATTAAAATATGACAAAATAAAGTTAATTTGGTCCTGAAAGTTAGAAAATAAGACACACTTTCTAGAACATTGAGTTTCTTTCCTGCAAGATGGTGGCCTACCTATATTGCATATTCTCGTCCCTTGTTCTGGCTATTTTCTATAAGAAAATAATTAGTGGGTTTACTTCTTTTAGGAAGTGATTTAATTCTTTCAGTGGCTGCAATTTAAGATTTTCTTTTTCCCACTGGTTTTCATTGCATTGTAATTCTGGAGCATCTAGGTCATTTTGGGTGGGATTCACTATGTTTTGGTGTAGCTACTGGTGTTTCACAATTCAATCTTAGAATTGCAAAAACCTCTCAGAAGGTCATTATTAAACCATTTACAGGCATTAACATTTGTTTTATTATACAGAATACTCCTCAGCCTGTTTATCTCAGATGTGTAAAAAGATAGTATTTGAAAAATCACTAGGTCATTTACCACCAAAGTATTTAACTCGATACATTTTTGGTTGCCATGACATTAACATATCTGTTTACACACTCATGAAAAATTGGTATCTATAAATCCCCCTTGAGTGTAAACGTCGTGTTTTTTAGCTGTAGACTAGTGTTAACAGAGAGCTTTAGTGTTAGCTGAAGCTTAGAAGTCAGGAGCTCCTTTTGTAAAAGGGGAGGTGGTAGTGGTGAAGTTTGTGCCAAGACTTGTACTACTGAATTTCTTCTTCAGTGTTTTTGTTTTAGAAAAACTTGAGAGGGCTCAAAACCAGCCATTTTAGGAGAAATAGTAGCATTTGTTTCTGTTAGTTTTTGTTAAATTGAATAAGTGCAAAACTATGTTTAATAGAGATTATATTTTTAAATTAATTTGTATTTGATGATTTAAAAATGATATAGTGAAAAATCTACCACTCTAATTTCACACAGAGCAGCACCAAGGGTAATGGAACTGGCATATCCCTATCAGTTATGTGTTCTGATACAAATTTTTCTCTTTTAACTTGACACGTTTGTTTTATAAATATGACTTAACATTGATAATTTGTGTGAAACTGAAGCTAGCATAATAAATGACACATCAAGAAAGAAACTTGAGGATTTTCATTGACCATTGGTTTCAAAATAATAACAATCTTTTTTTTTTTACCTTTTTGGACTATAATTTCTTCACAATGCTGTATTAGTTTCTGCTTTATAGCAAAGTGAATCAGTTATACATATACATCTGTTCCCATATCCCTTCCCTCTTGCGTCTCCCTCCCTCCCACCCTACCTATCCCACCCCTGTAGTCAGTCAAAAAGCACCGAGCTGATATCCCACTGCAATGTGGCTGCTTCCCACTAGCTATCGACCTTACGTTTGGTAGTGTATATATGTCCATGCCACTCTCTCGCTTTGTCACAGCTTACCCTTCCTGCTCCCCATATCCTCAAGTCCATTCTCAAGTAGGTCTGTGTCTTTATTCCTGTTTAACCCCTAGGTTCTTCATGACATTTTTTTTTCTTAAATTCCGTATGTATGTGTTAGCATATGGTATTTCTCTTTCTCTTTCTGACTTACTTCACTCTGTATGACAGACTCTAGGTCTATCCAACTCATTACAAATAGCTCAATTTCATTTCTTTTTATGGCTGAGTAATATTCCATTGTATACATGTGCCACATCTTCTTTATCCATTCATCGGATGATGGACACTTAGGTTATTTCGATCTCTGGGCTATTGTGAATAGAGCTGCAATGAACATTTTGGTACATGACTCTTTGAATTATGGTTTTCTCAGGTTATATGCCCAGTAGTGGGATTGCTGGGTCATATGGTAGTTTTATTTGTAGTTTTTTAAGGAACCTCCATACTGTTCTCCATAGTGGCTGTACCAATTCACATACCCACCAGCAGTGCAAGAGTGTGCCCTTTTCTCCACATCCTCTCCAGCATTTATTGTTTCTAGATTTTTTGATGAGAGCCATTCTGACTGGTGTGAGATGATACCTCACTGTAGTTTTGATTTGCATTTCTCAAATGATTAATGATGTTGAGCATTCTTTCATGTGTTTGTTGGCAGTCTGTATATCTTCTTTGGAGAAATGTCTATGTAGGTCTTCTGCCCATTTTTGGATTGTGTTTTTTGATTTTTTGTTATTGAGCTACATGAGCTGCTTATAAATTTTGGAGATGAATCCTTTGTCAGTTGCTTCATTTGCAAATATTTTCTCCCATTCTGAGGGTTGTCTTTGGGTCTTGTTTATGGTTTCATTTGCTGTGCTAAAGCTTTGAAGTTTCATTAGGTCCCATTTCTTTATCTTTGTTTTTATTTCCATTTCTCTAGGAGGTGGGTCAAAAAGGATCTTGCTGTGATTTATGTCATAGAGTGTTCTGCCTATGTTTTCTTCTAAGAGTTTGATAGTTTCTGGCCTTACATTTAGGTCTTTAATCCATTTTGAGTTTATTTTTGTGTAAGCTGTTAGGGAGTGATCTAATCTCACACTTTTACATGTACCTGTCCAGTTTTCCCAGCACCACTTATTGAAGAGGCTGTCCTTTCTCCACTGTACATTCCTGCCTCCTTTATCAAAGATAAGGTGACCATATGTGCGTGGGTTTATCTCTGGGCTTTCTCTCCTGTTCCATTGATCTATCTTTCTGTTTTTGTGCCAGTACCATACTGTCCTGATTATTGTAGCTTTGTAGAATAGTCTGAAGTCAGGGAGCCTGATTCCTCCAGCTCCGTTTTTCATTCTCAAGATTGCTTTGGCTATTCGGGGTCTTTCGTGTTTCCATACAAATTGTAAAACTTTTTGTTCTAGTTCTGTGAAAAATGCCAGTGGAAGTTTGAAAGGGATTGCATTGAATCATTAGATTGCATTGGGTAGTAGAGTCATTTTCACAATATTGATTCTTCCAATCCAGGAACATGGTATATCTCTCCATCTATTTGTATCAGCTTTAATTTCTTTAATCAGTGTCTTATAATTTTCTGCATACAGCTCTTTTGTCTCCTTAGGTAAGTTGATTCCTAGATATTTTATTCTTTTTGTTGCAATGGTAAATGGGAGTGTTTCCTTGATTTCACTTTCAGATTTTTCATCCTTAGTGTACAGGAATGCCAGAGATTTCTGTGCATTAATTTTGTATCCTGCTACTTTACCAAATTCATTGATTAGCTCTAGTAGTTTTCTGGTAGCATCTTTAGGATTCTCTATGTATAGTATCATGTCATCTGCAAACAATGACAACTTTACTTCTTCTTTTCCAATTTGGATTCCTTTCATTTCCTTTTCTTCTCTGATTGCTGTGGCTAAAATTTCCAAAACTATGTTGAATAAGAGTGGTGAGAGTGGGCAAATTTGTCTTGTTCCTGGTCTTAGTGGAAATGGTTTCCATTTTTCACCATTGAGGATGATGTTGGCTGTGGGTTTGTCATATATGGCCTTTATTATGTTGAGAAAAGTTCCCTCTATGCCTACTTTCTACAGGATTTTTATGATAAATGGGTGTTGAATTTTGTCGAAAGCTTTCTCTGCATCTATTGAGATGATCATATGGTTTTTCTCCTTCAGTTTGTTAATATGGTGTATCACATTGATTGATTTGCGTATATTGAAGAATCCTTGCATTCCTGGAATAAACCCCACTTGATCATGGTGTATGATCCTTTTAATGTGCTGTTGGATTCTCTTTGCTAGTATTTTGTTGAGGACTTTTGTATCTATGTTCATCAGTGATATTGGCCTATAGTTTTCTTTCTTTGTGACATCCTTGTCTGGTTTTGGTATCAAGGTGATGGTGGCCTCGTAGAATGAGTTTGGGAGTGTTCCTCCCTCTGCTATATTTTGGAATGTTTGATAGAATTCGCCTGTGAAGCCATCTGGTCCTGGGCTTTTGTTTGTTGGAAGATTTTTAATCACAGTTTCAATTTCTGTGCTTGTGATTGGTCTATTAATATTTTCTCTTTCTTCCTAATTCAGTCTTGGCAGGTTGTGCATTTCTAAGAATTTGTCCATTTCTTCCAGGTTGTCCATTTTATTGGCATAGAGTTGCTTGTAGTAATCTCTCATGATCTTTTGTACTTCTGCAGTGTCAGTTTTTACTTCTCCTTTTTCGTTTCTAATTCTATTGATTTGAGTCTTCTCCCTTTTTTTCTTGATGAGTCTGGGTAATGGTTTATCAGTTTTGTTTTTGTTCTCAAAAAACCAGCTTTTAGTTTTATGGATCATTGCTATCGTTTCCTTCATTGCTTTTTCATTTATTTCTGATCTGATCCTTATGATTTCTTTCCTTCCACTAACTTTGGGGGGCTTTTTTTCTTCTTTCTCTAATTGCTTTAGGTGCAGGGTCAGGTTGTATACTCGAGGCGTTTCCTGTTTCTTAAAGTGGGATTGTATTGCTATAATCTTCCTTCTTAGAACTGCTTTTCCTGCATCCCATAGGTTTTGGGTCATCGTGTCTCCATTGTCATTTGTTTCTAGGTATTTTTTTATTTCCTCTTTGATTTCTTCAGTTATCACTTCATTATTAAGTAGTGTATTGTTTAGCCTCCATGTGTTTGTATTTTTTACAGATCTTTTCCTGTAATTGATATCTAGTCTCATAGCATTGTGGTCGGAAAAGATACTTGATACAATTTCAATTTTCTTAAATTTACCAAGGCTTGATTTGTGACACCCAAAAAATGATCTAACCTGGAGAATGTTCCATGAGCACTTGAGAAAAATGTGTATTCTGTTGTTTTTGGATGGAAGGTCCTATAAATTTTAATTAAGTCCATCTTGTTTAATGTATCACTTAAAGCTTCTGTTTCCTTATTTATTTTCATTTTGGATGATCTGTCCATTGGTGAAAGAGGGGTCTTAAAGTCCCCTAGTATGAATGTGTTACTGTCGATTTCCTCCTTTATGGCTGTTAGTATTTGTCTTTTGTATTGAGGTGCTCCTATGTTCGGTGCATAAACAATTACAACTGTTATATCTTCTTCTTGGATGGATCCCTTGATCATTATGTAGTGTGTTTCTTTGTCTCTTCTAATAGTCTTTATTTTAAAGTCTATTTTGTCTGATATGGGAATTGCTCCTCCAGCTTTCTTTTGATTTCCATTTGCATGGAATATCTTTTTCCATCCCCTAACTTTCAGTCTGTATGTGTCTCTATGTCTGAAGTGGGTCTCTTGTAGACAGCATATATATGGGTCTTGTTTTTGTATCCATTCAGCCACTCTGTGTCTTTTGGTGGGAGCTTTTAATGCATTTATATTTAATGCATGTATGTTCCTATTCCCATTTTCTTAATTGTTTTGAGTTTGTTATTGTAGGTCTTTTCCTTCTCTTGTGTTTCTTGCCTAGAGAAGGTCCTTTAGCATTTGTTTTAAAGCCTGTTTGGTGGTGCTGAACTCTCTCAGCTTTTGCTTGTCTGTAAAGGTTTTTATGTCTCCATCAAATCTGAATGAGATCCTTGCTGAGTAGAGCAATCTTGGTTGTAGGTTTTTCTCCTTCATCACTTTAAGTATGTCCTGCCAGTCCCTTCTGGCTTGCAGAGTTCCTGCTGAAAGATCTGCTGTTAACCGTATGGGGATTCCCTTGTGTATTATTTGTTGTTTTTCCCTTGTTGCTGTTAATATGTTTTCTTCATATTTAATTTTTGACAGTTTGATTAATATGTGCCTTGGCGTGTTTCTCCTTGGATTTGTCCTGTATGGGACTCTCTGTGCTTCCTGGAGTTGATTAACTATTTCCTTTCACATATTAGGGAAGTTTTCAACTATAATCTCTTCAAATATTTTCTCAGTCCCTTTCATTCTCTCTTCTTCTGGAACCCCTATTATTCGAATGTTTGTTTTTTTAATGTTGTCCCCGAGGTCTCTGAGACTGTCCTCAGTTCTTTTCATTCTTTTTTCTTTATTCTGCTCTGCAGTAGTTATTTCCACTATTTTATCTTCCACGTCACTTATCCGTTCTTCTGCCTCAGTTATTCTGCTATTGATCCCATCTAGAGTATTTTTTATTTCATTTATTGTGATGTTCATCATTGCTTGTTTCAGCTTTATTTCCTCTAGGTCCTTGTTAAATGTTTCTTGCATTTTGTCTATTCTATTTTCAAGATTTTGTATCATCTCTACTATCATTATTCTGAATTCTTTTTCAGGTAGACTGCCTATTTCCTCTTCATTTGTTAGGTCTGGTGGGTTTTTATCTTACTCCTTCACCTTCTGTGTGTTTTTCTGTCTTCTCATTTTGCTTATCTTACGGTGTTTGGGGTCTCCTTTTTGCTGGCTGCATGTTCGTATATCCCGTTGTTTTAGGTGTCTCTCCCCAGTGGCTAAAGTTGGTTCAGTGGGTTGTGTAGGCTTCCTTGTGGAGCGACTAGTGCCTGTGTTCTAGTGGATGAGGCTGGATCTTGTCTTCCTGGTGGGCAGATCCACATCTGGTGGTGTGTTTTGGGGTGTCTGTGGACTTATTATGATTTTAGGCAGCCTCTCTGCTAATGGGTGGGGTTGTGTTCCTGTCTTGCTAGTTGTTTGGCATAGGGTGTCCACACTGTAGCTTGCTGGTCATTGAGTGAAGCTGGGTGCTGGTGTTGAGATGGAGATCTCTGGGAGATTTTCGCCGTTTGATATTATGTAGAGCTGGGAGGTCTCTTGTGGACCAGTGTCCTGAAGTTGGCTCTCCCACCTCAGAGGCACAGCACTGACTCCTGGCTGCAGCACCAAAAGCCTTTCATCCCCACGGCTTAGAATAAAAGGATAAAGTAATACAAAGTAAGATAAAATAAAATAAATTTATTAAAATAAAAAATAATTATTAAGAAAAAAAAAACACTAAAAATGTCGGATAGAACCCTAGGACAAATGGTGAAAGCAAAGCTATACAGGCAAAATCTCACACAGAAACATGCACATACACACTCACAAAAAGAGGAAAAGGGGAAAAAATCTTAAATCTTGCTCTCAAAGTCCACCTCCTCAATTTGGGATGATTCGTTCTCTATTCAGGTATTCCACACATGCAGGGTACATCAAGTTGATTGTGGAGCTTTAATCTGCTGCTTCTGAGGCTGCTGGGAGAGATTTCCCTTTCTCTTCTTTATTCTCACAGCTCCCAGGCTCAGCTTTGGATTTGGTCCTGCCTCTGCGTGTAGGTCGCCGTAGTGTGTCTGTACTTCGCTCAGACAGGACGGGGTTAAAGGAGCAGCTGCTTTGGGGACTCTGGCTCACTCAGGCCGGGGGGAGGGAGGGCTGCGGATGTGGGGCGAGCACGTAGCGGCAGAGGCCGGCGGGACGTTGCACCAGCCTGAGGCGCGCCGTGCACTCTCCCGGGGAAGTTGTCCGTGGATCCCGGGACCCTGGCAGTGGCGGGCTGCACAGGCTCCCCGGAAGGAGGGTGTGGATAGTGACCTGTGCTTGCACACAGGCTTATTGGTGGCGGCAGCAGCAGCCTTAGCGTCTCATGCCCGTCTCTGGAGCTCCTTTAAGCAGTGCTCTTAATCCTCTCTCCTCGCGCACCAGGAAACAAAGAGGGAAGAAAACGTCTCTTGCCTCTTCGGTAGGTCCAGACTTTTCCCCGGACTCCCTCCCGGCTAGCCGTGGTACACTAGCCCCCTTCAGGCTGTGTTCAAGCCGCCAACCCCAGTCCTCTCCCTGCGCTCCGACCAAAGCCCGAGCCTCAGTTCCCAGCCCCGCCTGCCCCGGCGTGTGAGCAGTCAAGCCTCTGGGGCTGGTGAGTGCTGGTCGGCACCGATCCTCTGTGCGGGAATCACTCCGCTTTGCCCTCCACACCCCTGTTGCTGTGCTCTCCTCCGTGGCTTCGAAGCTTTCCCCCTCCGCCATCCACAGTCTCCGCCCGCGAAGGGTCTCCTAGTGTGTGGAAACCTTTCCTCCTTCACGGCTCCCTCCCACTGGTGCAGGTCCCGTCCCTATCCTTTTGTCTCTGTTTTTTCTTTTTTCTTTTGCCCTACCCAGGTACGTGGGGAGTTTCTTGCCTTTTGGGGTGTCTGAGGTCTTCGGCCTGCGTTCAGTAGGTGTTCTGTAGGAGTTGTTCCACGTGTAGATGTATTTCTGGTGTATCTGTGGGGAGGAAGGTGATCTCTGCGTCTTACTCTTCTGCCATCTTCCCGATTCCCAGCTAAATGCTTCTTAAGTGTCAAAGCATAATGTGTTTGCTGCTTCCCTTATAAATAAGCTAATAAATGTATTATCCAATTAGAAAAAATCTGAATTTTAAAAATAAATCTTGGAAAGTGTATGTATTTAATCATTAAATTTTTATTTGAATAGTGATGTCATTAGTAATCTAAGAGAAACTTGTCTCCCTTTCTTTGAAAGGAAAAGGATAAACCATTAATTTATTTATTATTTTAGTTTTACCACAGTCAGCTATTGCTCTCTAATCCCTCGTATGAAATTTCCCTGGAATTAAAAATAGTGCCCTTTACTATAGCAATAAAATTTGTAATAATATCTCTCCATGATAGATTTATACCCACTACCTTTAAAAAGCAGCATGATTTCTTCAGGTAAAGAATGATAGAAAAGGGGGGACTTCCTAAGCGGTCCGGTGGTTGGGACTCCATGCTTCCACTGCAGGGGGCGTGTATTCGAGCCCTGGTTGGGGAACTGAGATCCCACATGCCACACGACGAAAAAAAAAAAAAAAAGAATGATGCAAAAGACCAGGGGCTCCACACTGCCTCCCCACTGCTCAATGTGCGAAATAATCTTGTTTTTCTAGAGGCCCACAAATGGTTTCTTTGTATGATTTCACTTTTCCAGTTCAAGTATCAAGTCCTCTGTGGCCTCTTTTCCTAGTAGAATGCTCATTATTTAGAGGGGCCCATTTACTAGGCCAAATACCTGTTGACAAATTAATTTCCAACTGACTGTCAGTGCCCCTAATTAGGAACTTCAACAGAGCAGCTAAAATTTTTTTAAATGTCATTTTAGAAAGTACATGAAATGCTGGAAACATTGAGCACTCTGCTGTTCTTTATGGCCGTTTAGATGAAAAGTGTTCTGTTTAGAAAAGTTGATTTTGATCCAAGAATTGTGATTATTTTGTATGTATGCTTCCTCACCAACAGTGTACTTCTTGTTTATTACAGGATTTCTTCAAGCAAGAATTAACTTTCATTAGCAAATTCATTGAAACTGTTCAAAATAAGCCACTTTTCTCTTACTATTCCAAAAGAAGATGTCAGAGTCACAAATTTAAGATGATGGAGTAGTGTTGTACTACAGGTACCCACACCCCCTCACCCCAGAGGCAGGAGACTACATGGTCCTAGGTGCATCTCCTGTTTCAGAGGCCTCATCCCTGCTGAATGGATTCCTCTAACAAAGAAGCACAAGACAGGAGCTCACTTTTATTTGGTAGCAGAAATATGATTCATTTTGAATAAGTTATTTATATTGGGTGGCTATTCTTGTGCCAGCTAGAGGATGAATGTTAAATGATAAAAGTGATCATAATTGCCTTATGGAAGGACACTGTTGTGAACTCAGCATAAACTTCACTCTGCAGCATATCAGTAAATGGCAGTAACAGAAAATGTTGGAAATAGAACATGTGTAAGTAGCTCTTTTTATTAAATCAGATTCTTCCAGTGCTTAAGCAAGGCATTCATCTTTGGAAACTACAGTGGCTCCTTTTGGAACACAATCAGAAAGCTATGATTGAAAACACAGAAACAAACATAAAAAAACTGCCATCTATGCATATAGTTGTTAAAAATAGGAGATGGTGGGGATTCCTTAGTGGTCCAGTGGTTAGGACTCCACACTTTCACTGTGGAGGGCCCTGGTTTAACCCCTGAGTTGAGGAACTAAGATCCAGCAAGCCATGCAGCACAGAAAAAAAAAAAAAAAAAAAAAAAAAAAAAAACCAAATGAACAAAAAACACACACGTAAAAAAAAAAAATAAGGGCTTCCCTGGTGGCGCAGTGGTTGAGAGTCCGCCTGCCGATGCAGGGGACACGGGTTCGTGCCCCGGTCTGGGAGGATCCCACATGCCGCGGAGCGGATGGGCCCGTGAGCCATGGCTGCTGGGCCTGCGCGTCCGGAGCCTGTGCTCCGCAACGGGAGAGGCCACAACGGTGAGGGGCCCGCGTACCGCCAAAAAAAAAAAAAAAAAAAAAAAAAAATAAGAGATGGTGATCAGTATTTTCTCCTTGTAGTCTTGACAATTTGATTGTTGTTCCTACAAAATGTAGCAGATCTTTTCAATAGTGATTTGCGAATCTTCAATCAGAAATAAGAAAACTAAGTCTAGTGTTATGAAGAATAAAAGCAAAATATTCCTGTAAATAAACCTAAGATTACTGGTTTGATGATTCAGGCTAGGAGATAAAAATAAAACAAGCACAGCTATAAACCCTCTGAACATAGGGTTCAGATGGTGGAGAGAGTGTGGCAGTAATTCTTCTTCTAAGGATAGGAACAGGAGGATAGGATTAAAGAAAGCAAATGGGATCTGCTACACAGGTACATCTGAGATGCCTTCACTCCAGGCATGTAGTCAGAAACATAAAGGAGATAAAGGAAATTAAAAGGAGGAAAGGTACTATAAATACAAAAGTTCCTATTCCTAAACTCAGATTGGAAAGGGACACACTTTTCCTACCTTTCTCCCTCCCTCCCTTTCTTCCTTCCTTTCTTTCTTTTTTCCTAAACCAACTACTGATTAGTTTTAAAGCTTTAAAGATTCATTTCTTCCTTTAAGGGTAAACATGCCAAACCAATTTAACATTCTCCCCAAATATTTAATCATTTTGATTGTTCTCTCTACCTTAAGTAGTTTTCCCATAAACTGAGGCACTTAAATAGGACCAAACATTTAAGAAGTGATCTCTTGGTAGCGCTTGATGGTGAAGAACAGCCATCCTGAGATGCTCATATGGAGGTTTTGCTGATCTGGTCCTTTCACGAGAAAGCAAATTGGGTATTTGTTCGCTCATCAAAATCGGGCTTCCAGGCTTCCCTGGTGGCGCAGTGGTTGAGAGTCTGCCTGCCAATGCAGGGGACACGGGTTCGTGCCCCGGTCCGTGAAGATCCCACATGCTGCGGAGTGGCTGGGCCCGTGAGCCATGGCCGCTGAGCCTGCACGTCCGGAGCCTGTGCTCTGCAACGGGAGAGGCCACAACAGTGAGAGGCACACGTACAGCAAAAAAATAAATAAATAAAAAATCGGGCTTCCAAAGTAAGGGGTAGCGCTGGTATTTCCATCTCTGACCATGCCTTACATTTACGATCGATCTAAGTGCAAAATAAATTGTATCTGTCAAGGCATTGTTTGATCTGATGATCTTGTTTGAAAAAATATAATACATAACATAGAAAGAAAGTACAGTGCCTAGCATAACAAGCTGGTTTTTAATGAAATATTTGTAGGCCTGTTGGCCCATTACAAAAAAAAGGAAAAAATCAAAATATATCCTGGATAATAAATAACATTATCAGGACACTCGCCCAGAAATTATGAAAGGGTAAGGAAGCAGTGTATAAATGTCAGTTCACAATTGAAATGAGCATTTCTCTTTCATGATTTGTGTTATTGTTTCTGTGATTATGTGAGAGGGTTGTGATACACCTCACAGAGCAGTGAGCCCTAAGAAATGATGCATCATCTCTAACTCCTCACTGTGGATTTCCACTGGATTTCCCTGTCTTTGACAGTCTGAATACCCTCAGGGGAATTGAAAAAAAGAAAAAAGAAAAGCATAGAACGTGATGTCTTTTCTCTCCTTTTATATAAGACTGTCTTGATGCAAAACAGTTCCCCAGGCATTTTCTTCTCATATGCAAGGAGGCCAGTGGGAGAAATTTTAGATGGGCTATAAGTCACTCACATCTGGATGCTTCCTGCCACATAGGATGACACCTCTAGGTCTCAAGCCACATCTTTGTATAGATCTGATGAAGAAGTTGCATAGGGGAAACTTTCTGTAGTTTAATTTAATTGGCTTGTATACTAAGTAGGCTGAATACAAAAATACTCCTTAAGCTGTAATTAGAACCTTTTTCTCTAGGACGATTTAGTACTACAAGAACCTGATTATTATGGAGTCCTAATGCATAGACATAAAAGAGGCATCATTTGAGAACCTGGCCCACATACTGGGCAAACTTTACTGGAATTTGCACATGGGTTCCATAAGGGCAGATATCATGGAAAGATTTTTCCCTGACTTGTAATAGGATTAATGCCAACCAGTTATTAATATCATTACCATTAGGCTGATAACAAGTTAACAAGGATATTTCTCAATCTTTTCTTCTGTCATAGCTATCCAATAGTTGGAAGAATGGAAAACTTTTTCCAAGAGACCATGTTGTTGTTCTATAAAATTTCTCACTCATCTAATTAAAATGTTCCATTAATTATTTTCAGGGTTACTGTTTTTTGGAAGCTGATAATCTAAATCATAACAGATCTTAGAACATATTTGACTAAAACAGTTGAATTTCAGACTTCACAACATAGTAAATCCATTTTTTGTCTTTCAGCAGAATATGACTTCACATAGAAACTTCATATGTACTTTTGTAATGATTTTTGGTGATCATTTTATACATTTTAATTGTAGTTATAACTTTCTTCTTAAATAAAATAATATATACATACTAAAAAAAGAAAATATACCTAACCAGAAAAGAAAATTAAAATTACTCATAATTCCATTACCCAGAAAAACCACTGTTAATCATTTTGTTGTATATCCTGCCAGTCTTTTTCTTCTCGTTTATATATCATCATTAAATTTTTGGTTTTATTTACTAAAGAAAAAATATATTATTCCACACATGTTCTTTCCAAACATTTTTCTATTTGATAAGCATATTATGGACATTTTATGTTATTAGTTACTCCAGAATACAATTCTAATGCCTACAAAGGATTCTACCACATTTTAGTGTAGAAATTTAGTTACTTATATGTTTCCTCCATTCCCTGTGCCTTTTTAAAAATTTTATTAACATCTTTATTGTCTTTTTTTTAACATCTTTATTGGAGTATAATTGCTTTACAGTAGTGTGTTAGTTGCTGCTTTATAACAAAGTGAATCAGCTATATATATACATATATCCCCATATCTCCTCCCTCTTGCTTCTCCCTCCCACCCTGCCTATCCCATCCCTCTAGGTGGACACAAAGCACCAAGCTGATCTCCCTGTGCTATGTGGCTGCTTCCCACTAGCTATCTGTTTTACATTTGGTAGTGTATATAAGTCCATGCCACTCTCTCACTTCATCCCAGCTTACGCTTTCCCCTCCCATGTCCCCAAGTCCATTCTCTACATCTGCATCTTTATTCCTGTCCTGCCCCTAGGTTCTTCAGAACCATTTTTTTTAGATTCCATATATATGTTAGCATACAGTGTTTTTCTCTTTCTGACTTACTTCACTCTGTATGACAGACTCTACATCCATCCACCTCACTACAAGTAACTTAATTTTGTTTCTTTTTATGGCTGAGTAATATTACATTGTACATATGTGCCACATGGACACTTAGGTTGCTTCCATGTCCTGGCTATTGTAAGTAGAGCTGCAGTGAACACTGTGGTACATGACCCTTTGAATTATGGTTTTCTCAAGGTATATGCCCAGTAGTGGGATTGCTGGGTCATATGATACTTCTATTTTTAGTTTCTTTAAGGAACCTCCATAGTGTTCTCCATAGTGGCTGTATCAATTTATATTCCCACTAACAGTGCAATGTAAATTTTCTCCACACCCTCTCTAGCATTTATTGTTTCTAGATTTTTTGATGATGGCCATTCTGAGTGGTATGACGTGATACCCCATTGTAGTTTTGATTTGCATTTCTCTAATGATTAGTGATGCTACGCATCCTTTCATGTGTTTGTTGGCAATCTGTATATCTTCTTTGGAGAAATGTCTCTTTAGGTCTTCTGCCCATTTTTGGATTGGGTTGTTTGTTTTTTTGATATTGAGCTGCATGGGCTGCTTGTAAATTTTGGAGATTAATCCTTTGTCAGTTGCTTCATTTGCAAATGTTTTCTCCCATTCTAAGGGTTGTCTTTTCTTCTTGTTTATGTTTTCCTTTGTTGTGCAAAAGCTTTTAAGTTTCATTAGGTCCCATTTGTTTTTATTTACATTTCTGTAAGAGGTGGGTCCAAAAAGATCTTGCTGTGATTTCTGTCATAGAGCGTTCTGCCTATGTTTTCCTCTAAGAGTTTTACAGTGTCTTGTTTTACATTTAGGTGTTTAATCCATTTATTTGTTGTTTTTCCCTTCCTGCTTTTAATATTTTTTCTTTGTATTTAACTTTTGATAGTTTGATTAATATCTGTCTTAGCATGTTTCTCCTTGGATTCATCCTGTAGGGGACTCTCCACGCTTCCTGGTCTTGACTATTTCCTTCCCCATATAAGGGAAGTTTTCAACTATAATCTCTTAGAATATTTTCTCAGTCCCTTTCTTTTTCTCTTCTTCTGGGACCCCTATAATTCTAATGTTGGTTCGTTTAATGTTGTCCCAGACGTCTCTGAGACTGTCCTCACTTCTTTTCATTCTTTTTTCTTTATTCTGCTCTGTGGTAGTTATTTCCACTATTTTATCTTCCAGCTGTTCTTCCTCCTCAGTTATTCTGCTGTTGATTCCTTCTAGAGAATTTTTAGTTCCATTTATTGTGTTGTTCATCATTGTTTGTTTGCTCTTTAGTTCTTCTAGGTCTTTGTTAAACATTTCTTGTATTTTCTCCATCCTATTTCCAAGATTTTGGATCATCTTTACTATCATTACTCTGAAATCTTTTTCAGGTAGACTGCCTATTTCTTCTTCATTCTTTTGGTCTGGTGGGTTTTTACCTTTTTCCTTCATCTGCTGTGTTTCTCTGTCTTCTCATTTTGCTGAACTTACTGTGTTTGGGGTCTCCTTTTCACAGGCTGCAGGTTCGTAGTTCCCATTGATTTTGGTGTCTGCCCCCAGTGGCTAAGGTTGGTTCAGTGGCTTGTGTAGGCTTTCTGATGGAGGGGACTGGTGCCTGTGTTCTGGTGGATGACACTGGATCTTGTCTTTCTGGTGGGCAAGACTGCATCTGGTGGTATGTTCAGGGGTGTCTGTGACCTTATTATGTTTTAGGCAGCCTCTCTGCTAATGGGTGGGGGGGTGTTCCTGTCCTGCTCATTGTTAGGCATAGGGTGTCCAGCACTGTAGCTTGCTGGTTGTTGAGTGGAACTGGGTCTTAGCATTGAGATGGCGATCTCTGGGAGAGCTTTCACCATTTGATATTACGCGGAGCCAGGAGGTCTCTGGTGGACCAGTGTTCTGAACTCGGGTCTCCCACCTCAGAGGCACAGGCCTGACACCTGGCTGGAGCACCAAGAACCTGTCAGCTACATGGCTCAAAAGTAAAGGGAGAAAAAAAAAGAAAGAAAGAAAAAGATACAATCAAGTTATTAAAATAAAAAATACTAAAAATAAAAGAATTAGAAAGTAATATAAGAAAGAAAGAAAGAAGAGAGCAACCAAACCAATAAACAAATCCACCAATGATAACAAGTGCTAGAAAGTATACTAAAAAAAATTTTTTAAAAACAGACAGACAGAACCCTAGAACAAATGGTAAAAGCAAAGCTATACAGACAAAATCACACAAAGAAGCATACACATACACACAAAAAGAGAAAAAGGAAAAAATATATATATCTATATATTAAAAAGAAAAAGGGAAGAGAGCGACCAAATCAATAAAAAGATCTACCAATGATAATAAACTCTAAATACTAAACTAAGATAAACATAAAACCAGAAACAAATTAGGTGCAGAAAGCAACCTCCAAGTCTACAGTTGTTCCCAAAGTCCACCACCTCAATTTTGGAATGATTCATTGTCTACTCAGGTATTCCAGAGATGCAGGGTACATCAAGTTGATTGTGGAGATTTAATCTGCTGCTTCTGAGGCTGCTGGGAGAGATTTCCTTTTCTCTTCTTTGTTCACACAGCTCCTGGGGTTCAGCTTTGGATTTGGCTCCACCTTTGTGTGTAGGTCACCTGAGGGTGTCTGTTCTTCACTCAGACAGGACAGGGTTAAAATAGCAGCTGATTAGAGGGCTCTGGCTCCCTCAGGCTGGGGGGGGGAGGGAAGGGTACACAATGTGGGGTGAGTCTGTGGCGGCAGTGACCAGCATGACGTTGCCAGCCTGAGGTGCGCCGTGTGTTCTCCCATGGAAGTTGTTCCTGGATCACAGGACTCTGGCAGTGGCAGGCTGCACCGGCTCTCAGAAGGGGAGGTGCGGATAGTGACCTGTGCTTGCACACAGGCTTCTTGGTGGCTGCAGCAGCAGCCTTAGTGTTTCAGGCCCATCTCTTGTGTCCTCACTGATAGCCGCGGCTCACGCCCATTTCTGGAGCTTGTTTAGGCAGCGCTCTGAATCCCCTCTCCTCATGCAACCCGAAACAATGGTCTCTTGCCTCTTAGGCAGTTCCAGACTTTTCCCCAGACTCCCTCCCGGCTAACTGTGGTGCACTAGCCCTCTTCAGGCTGTGTGCACGCAGCCAATCCCAGTCCTCTCCCTGGGATCTGACCTCCGAAGCCGGAGCCTCAACTCCCAGCCCCCACCCACCCCGGCAGTTGAGCAGCCAAGCCTCTCAGGCTGGTGAGTGCTGGTCAGCACTGATCCTCTGTGCGGGAATCTCTCCGCGTTGCCCTCTGCACCCCTGTTGCTGCACTCTCCTCTATGGCTCCGAAGCTTCCCCCCCTCCCCATCTCTGCCAGTGAAGGGTCTTCCTACTGTGTGGAATAATTTCCTCCTTCACAGCTCCCTCCCAGAGTTGCAGGTCCTGTCCCTATTCTTTGTCTCTGTTTTTCCTTTTGCCCTACCCAGGTACGTTGGGAGTTTCTTGCCTTTTGGGAAGTTTGAGGTCTTCTGCCAGCATTCAGTAGGTGTTCTGTAGGAGCTGTTCCACATGTAGATGTTTTCCTGATGTATTTGTGGGGAGGAAGGTGATCTCCATGTCTTACTCCTCCGCCATCTTGAAGGTCTCTGTTCCAGTGCACTTATATGTTACAGACCATGCTTTTGTATAAGTCAGTTGGAATTGTTATTTTTAACACAGGCTGTTCAAGATATTGGAGCCAGAACAATTGAACAAAGGAACACAATCAAGGTTTTGGTTCAAATTCAGGGATTAACCACATCATTGAGGATATTAATTAACTACACAAATTCATCTTAATGACCCTGGATCACCTTATGTTAGAGCTGGGGGGAATTAGTGAACATATGAGAAAAAGAAATATCTTTTAGAAATGACACCAATAGGAAGTAATATAAATAATTCTGCCTTCTAGGAAAATAATTCTGCCTTATAGGAAAACTCTAGTATTCAGAGAAGATGGGTTGAATATAAGTTCCTGGATGATAAGTCCTCTTTACTTCTATAGCTTGAGTCATTTTGAGATGCTGAGCAGTTCCATGAAGTAGTAGACACTCACATATTAAAAACTAAAAGTTGGCATAAAACACAAATTCACATGTGCCAGAGGCATTGTGAATAAGTGCATGATTGGTGACCATATACTTTATAGTTTGTTATGGGATTATTGGAGTGAGATAGGGTGTGCAATGAAGAAAACTTTGTTTAGCAGGAGTCAAGAACAAATTGTCAAGAGGTGGAGTTTTTGGAAGGTTTAAATCAGAGAATGTTGAAGAACCAAAGGTCAACATGCTTGTTCAGTGAACTGTTGTGGAGGCATTCTGGCACATCCAAGAAGTATTGGGATTTGTCAGCAGAGAAGATGGTGGCCACACAACAAAGTCCTCAAAGAGGACAACAGTACAGAAAGGAAAGCAGAGGGAAGGGGGAAAAAAATGGGAGCAGGGGAAGAAATAACACAGAAGCCAAAAATAAGACACTAAGGAGAAGCTGGAAGTGAATTGGGGCTGGCTGAGAGGCTATTCGTGGGGGCAGAAGATGGCAGATGCCACAGCATGCCCTTTCCCTGTGTCTATGGGGGACAGCTTCTAAAACACAAGTGTTCTGTTTTCGAGGTACTGATTTGCTTTGAAAATATTTTTAGGCAAAGGTAGGAAAAGAATGGATCCCTGTGCTTCACTCTTAGTTTGTTGGTGTGTCAAATTTACTAGAATAGGGTATTCTGGAGCTTGCAGTCATAGTAAGTGTGTGCTTACAGACCTTGGGCTTCCCTCCCAATGATGGGTTTTGTAGCTACCTCAAATAAAATAACATGGGGTTAGAATAATGAAATATGCTTGTAAACCCAGGAGTCTAATGGTTGATTTTCTTCTGGGCTTGTTTGCTTGCTGGTGGTGGCTGCTTTCTATTCTCTTACAGAGTTCTATTGGAAGAGTGCTATCTTTTGTTTTTGACAGAATGCTGATCCAGGTGTGCCTGTATTTTTACTGTAAATTTTTGTGGCGTTGTCTGAAATTTGTAATGAGAAAGCTGACTGGAAGATGTGAACTGCAACGGATCTGTTATAATACCAAGCCTGGAGCTTCTAGAACTATGAAAATCGGTAAGCATGAAACAAAGCAGTAAGCAAAATGTAGGCTTTCTGGAATTGAGGATACACTGTTATTTTTCAGTATAGTAATTGTAAACCACTTGTAAAAGATAATTTTTGAATGGCTTTTTAAATCATCTCTTTTCCAGAAACATCACTGAGGGATTCAAAAAGTAAGGTAAGTAAAATTGTTCCTATATTTTTCAGCAACTTTTCAATTGAAGACTTACCTCCATCATCAAAAAGTAAAAATTTTAAGAAAGAAAAATATACTTTTGGCTATGAATACTAATGCAAACTGAGAAGAATGAATTGTTTTCCCATCACAAACCACTGTACTTTTTACATGAGAGCAGCCACTCAAGAATTTCTAGGCAGATTTATGACACACATATTACTTCATTGTTGAATTAATCCTTTTTTATACCTCTTTCCAAATCATAAAATAAATATTCCATGAAAATAAGAGCAGTGGTAACTCTCTGGTATTTCATCAATATCCAAATCATTTAACTTTATACTCAAGATTTTCCAAGAAAATCAAAGAAGCCACTATGCTAGCATTTATAGCACATAGTTAAGCATCCACATAAGACAGAAAAATCTGCTTCTCAAGATTCTTGAATATTTAATTTAATTTTGGCATCCTTAGGACTATATCCCCCATGTACTTCACACAGTCATAGACATAATGCCCATTAACAATGGAAGCCATGTGTGTTGAGTGAGAAAAGGAAAATATAATATTTCTATGTAAGTAGCTTAAAACAGATGAAGATGGTAAAAGAAAAACTTACGTATTTTTGTTTTGTTATGTTAATTACCTTAATCAGGAAAATTGTACTACCCCCAATGTGAAAATATCAAATTTACTAGAATTCAAATACTACATCAGTTTTTGCCTTTAGTTTAGTTTCTTATCTTCATATAGAAGTTTTAAACAAATATTTGAGGCCCCTATTTAAATAGACCCCACTTAAGACACCAGTGTTCATGACAAAGCAACTGATTGAAACATGTTTTCCAGCTACTGCAGACTTCAGTGAGTGTTCATCCTGATGCTATTGAAAAAACTATAGAAGACATTATGGAACTGAAAAAAATTAACCCTGACATAAATCCACAGTAAGAATATGTTTATTATGTTGTAAATATAAAACAGCAGTCACATGCCACATATTTAGTAGTTCTAAATACTCTATCTCTAACTACGCTCTCACACGCTCTTTCTCTCTCTCTCTCTTCCCTGCCCCAAATAATCATCTGCATGTTGTGACTTTCAGATGAAAAATAAAGAAAAAAGATGCCTTTTTCATATTTGTAAATATCAGCAGCTTTGTACTTCTGTTGTGATTTATACTTATGCTTCTGAGATGCAATGAATGTAAGAAATCTAGTAGATGCCCCGATATCAGAAGGTGAAATTAAGGGAGACCATTCGTCAACAGTCGCTCCATATGATGCCTGTGTTTTACATTAACAGTAAATGTTCAGATTGTAAATGTGCCTGAGCTGATTCTGCTCCATAAAGAATATTTCTTCAGTTCATGACAGGCTGATAATCTTGGAGACAGTTTCTACCTGCTTGTGAAGGAGACAGGCATGTGTGGGAGAGAGAGAGAGATAGTTTTTATATGAAGACTTTAGAACTTTGTAATTTAGTCATCTCATCTTGAAAGTATTAAAATGCATTTGGCGATGTACATGACATTTAAAATTAGCTTTATATTTTCCATTGTGTACAGGAATTTTTCGGTAAAATTTTAGGCTAAGGATATTGGGTAGAATAAATTCTGTATGCAGATATATTCAGATAAAGTTTAGGTAAGTAACAAACTGTCTTTTAGATGTGCATACTTAAGAACTTCAGATGTTGTCACTAAAGAAAGTTTTTACTTGCCAAAGATGAGGAGCTGTAGTCAAAGGGAATTTCAGAGTGCACTTTGCATGGGTCTGTATCTTGAAGGGATTCTAGTACTAGCTGATTGAAGCTCATCACAAAACTCCATTTCCACGTAGTCTCCATAGTATTCTTCTGTAGAAGCTTCAGCTAATTAGCTGCCTTTTCCTTATTCAGCCATTAAGTGTGATTTCATTATACAGTAAATGTCTTTCTGAAACCTTCTGACATATTTTATTTCTCTGGGAAGCTGGTAAGAATGAAATTCATTTTAAATTAAGTTGAACCAAAAATTTATGATTACAATTAGGCATGAGAGATATATTAGACCTATAATCATATTTAGAGATTGGGTTAGATTTAATAGCAAATCTTTTCAGTCTCTTTTATGAAAGTTATATATTTCATTCAAAGGTGTTTCCTTACCATCTATTCTTTTGATTTCCTTTAGGGAGAAAAAAATCCTTATAGGTAGTAGATTGTGTTTTTTAAAGCTCAATATGGATTTTAGTGGGGTTTTTTTCCAGGTTGACATTGACAAAATGTGATTTTTTTTAATTGAATAATTTTCTGGAAAAAAATCAAGAAATAGAGAGGGCTGGGGGAAATACCTTGTAATTTATCAAGCCATTACTACTATTAACCTTACTTTGTTTTATACATTTTTTTCAGGTGCCACTTAACAGTGGTGGTAAGAATTACTACAGTAAAATTGAATTGGGTCCCTTGTTTTTTTCTTTTTTATTTCTCTCACTCCTTTCTTTCCCTCAAAATTAACTCTCTGGGCTTCCCTGGTGACGCAGTGGTTGAGAGTCCGCCTGTCGTTGCAGGGGACACGGGTTCGTGCCCCGGTCCGGGAAGATCCCACATGCCGCAGAGCGGCTAGGCCCGTGAGACATGGCCGATGATCCTGCGCGTCCGGAGCCTGTGCTCTGCAACGGGAGAGGCCACAACAGTGAGAGGCCAGCGTACCGCAAAAAAAAAAAACAAAATTAACTCTCTTCTCAGTCCTGTGTTGATTTTATGGGTGACGAGTACCACAGTGCCATTTTCCTAAATATCTGATTTAGTTTTTTTTTAACTGAACACTCAATTTTATTTAAGTTTAGTATTCTGGGTTATCTGACACTGCCTTCTATGTTTGGAGTAAGCATACAATCCTAAAACTTAAATTTTTCTATTGCCCCCAACTTTACACTTAACCTCTATACATCTCATCTCCCCCCAAAAATATGATTATGACACTCATTGTGATTATGGTGACCCCCCCAACTCCAAAAAAAATGCTTAAATTTAGTGAGTGAATTAGAAGTTGGAGTATATTGAACAGTAAATCCTAGGCTGAATCATATGCAATTGCTATTGTTGAATCACAAAAGTGAATAACTATAAAGAAATTAGCAGGAAAAAATAAACATGAAATACTACCTTTAGATTTAAAAATGCCATCAAATGAGTACAGAAAGATAATTTATGTAACAGTAGTTTATAGGAAAAAAGGATCTTGGTGATTATTTAGCCACCTGTTTAATAAACTTGTAATGTTATGTGACTGCTTAAAGAGACCCTATTTTACTTTCTGTGTTGTAGGAGAGAAAAACAGCATTCAGATCACAGGAAGTAATGATCCTCTCTATGTCACGCTTGCCAGATTCTTTTTTGTTCCAGTGATACGTTTTAAGGGGACTGTTAATCATACAAACTGTGCATTCAAGAAGACTGAGCAAGATAGTAAAACATCTGAAAACCATGTCCCATGAGAAGGAATTGAAGGAAGAGGGGAGTTTTTTTTGTTTGTTTGTTTGTTTTTAACCCTGGAGATGAGAATAGAAGAAAGAATTCTTCCTGTCTTAAAACGAATAGGCATGGCAGGGAAAAAGTGGAAGTGAATTTGCTCTGAGAACAGCGTTTGAACCACTTGGTGATAAAGAAAGCAGATTTTGTTTCAGCATAAGAATAGGCATTCAGATAAGTAGAGCAGTCAGAATGGAATGGGAAATTTTGTAAAGTACTGAGTTCTTTCTCTTGGCATTGCCTTATCTGTCAGGGGTGCTCTGCAAGCAGAGGTATTTTTATTGTTGTTGTTTTTATTTGCTTTGAAATTTTTCTTACCCCTAAGCCCCTGAGGGCTATTTCTCTCTCTCTCACTGACACCTCCCCACACACACCCTTTTGAAGTGTTTCTGATATATCTACCTAGGGGAGCTAAATGATCCCTAAGAAACCATGATCACCTATATTTTCTACATCTTTCAAATCACTTGCATAAAGAGTTCCCTTGTTTTTAAGCCATATTATTGCAATTTGGCTTAAGAAAAGGCTGGAATGAGAGGTAAATTTTAGCCAAGTTCCACAACTGTCCATGTGGAGCTTCAGTTAAAAATTGTGCTTCTATTAGATAGATCCTATTTGAGCAATTTCCAAATATTATATAAATATGAAAAGTCCTATTGTGCATACATCAAGTGAACAAATGCCAGAGAGTGTGGGTTTTTTTCCTCATGTGTGTTTCTTCTATTTTTTAACATGTTAGGTTGGGAATCTCTCTTCAAGCTTGCCTTCTGCAAATTGTTGGGTACAGAAACCTTATTGCAGATGTGGAAAAACTGCGCAGAGAACCCTATGACTCTGATAATCCCCAACATGAAGAAATGCTTTTGAAGGTTAGTCCTTGAACACATTTCAGTTATTCGCTTAGGTCAGCTAAATGTTTGCCAAACTCCTGCTGTGTGCTAGGTACTGCTCTGGACATGGCGGGGCACAAAGGTGAATACGACATGGACACTGAACTAATTGGTAAAGCCTACATTTTCTTGCTGGTTCAGATGTTGTAGGTAAATTTTTCAATAGAAAATTCATGTGAGAAGTTAAATATAATGCCAATTTTCATTTGGAATCTGAGAAAGCATCAGAGGTGATTTCTATGGCCTGTCACATTTGGCTCAAGTTTAGATTGTTTAACTGTGTTGAAAGCCAGTAGGAGAAATAGAATTTGTCAAAGAGTGACCTAGGATTTCCATTTATGACTTTTAATAGACATCAGAGAAGATGAAGTTGGTTTCTGCTTCCACAATAGCTCCCTGGGGAAATTACCCAAGATCTTAATGCTGATTATTTATTCATGTAACTTGAGTATTAGAAGAGTAAGTAAAGGTTTACATATGGTGTATTAAAACTGTTTGAAGAATAATATGCAGTTATAAATACTCCTTCTTGGCTGTCAAACAAAACCTTAAAAATCATATCTGATCTGATAGTGTATTATGACACATCAATAAAACTTTAAAAAATTAAGACAAAAAAATTAAGACAAACCTTTAGAACTACTAATCTGAAATGTTTTATAAATCCATTTCTGAAAATAGATGCTTTTTAGGATGGAGTGCTTCTTTATCCTTTCCTAGAATTCAAAAATGCAGTAATGAAATTGGAGGAACACATTTGTTTAGCTGCCTTAACTTTATTTTATTGAAAGATGTAAATAGAAGCTGCCATTTTAAAAATGTATCCTGTTGTGTTTTTGTGTGGAGTGTGTATTTTTGTGTATGTGGGTACTTAAGCAGATGATTCATTTGTCTCTACTAATTAGTGCTAGACCTGATGTCAATCATTAAAATTAAAGAGGCCTGGACTTCCCTGGTGGCACAGTGGTTGAGAGTCCGCCTGCCGATACAGGGGACACGGGTTCGTGCCCCGGTCTGGGAAGATCTCATGTGCCGCGGAGCGGCTGGGCCTGTGAGCCATGGCTGCTGAGCCTGTGCGTCCGAAGCCTGTGCTCCGCAACGGGAGAGGCCACAACAGTGAGAGGCCCGCGTACCGCAAAAAAAAAAAAAAAAAAAAAAAAAAATTAAAGAGGCCTCATTCTTACCAATGGTTTCTTCTTCCCTTTCTCCTCTGCTTAATTTTAGCCAAGCTACTGGCTGAGCTTCATCTCTTTGACTGCTTTTTTCCTTATGTTCTGATAGAGATAGTCAAGTTTAATAAAATGAACTCAAGGTGGGAAATAAGAGGTGATGAAAGAGAAAAGAGGTGTTATAATTAACAGACTGGCCACAGCTCCTGAACAATTCATTAAAATGGCTGAAATGCCCTCTGAATCAATGACATTTGGGTACCTGCTATATGTCATCTTAGTTGATCTGTTGTATGTGTGCTGGCACATAGGTTTTCAACAAATATGATTGAATGCATGAATTATTGAAGTCATTAGATACAGGTCAAGAACTTTTATGGAATGACTTTTACCTGTGGTCACAATGTGAGTATGTAGGTATTATTTTTTATAGTCACAGTTATAAGAGGTAGGCAAGGTGACAGTTATCTTTATTTTTTTCATCATTAACTTTATTTAAAAAACATTTTTACTTAGGTGCAGTTGGTGTACAATATTATATGTTTCAGGTTATATAGCATAGTGATTCATAATTTTTAAAGCTTATACTCCATTTATGGTTATAAAATATTGGATATATTTTCTGTGCTGTACAAAATATCCTTGTAGCTTATTTTATACGTAGTTGTACCTCTTAATCCCCTACCCCTGTCTTGACCCTCCATGCTTCCCTCTCCCAACTGGTAACCACTAGTTTGTTCTCTATATCTGTGAGTCTATTTCTTCTTTGTTGTATTTACTAGTTTGTTTTATTTTTTTAGGTTCCATATATAAGTGATATCATGCAGTATTTGTCTTTAACTATCTGACTTATTTCACTTAGCATAGTACCTCCAAGTCCATCCATGTTGCTGCAAATGGCAAAATTTTATTCTTTTTAGGGCTGAATATATATACCACCATTATATATATATATATATATATACATCACATAGTCTTTTTTTAAAAATAAATTTATTTATTTATTTTTGGCTGCATTGGGTCTTTGTTGCTGCGTGCGGGCTTTCTCTAGTTGCGGCAAGCAGGGGCTACTCTTCATTGTGGTGTGTGGGTGTCTCATTGCAGGTGGCTTCTCTTGTTGTGGGGCATGGGCTCTAGGCATGTGGGCTTCAGTAGTTGTGGCACACAGGCTCAGTAGTTGTGGCTCGTGGGCTCTAGAGCACAGGCTCAGTAGCTGTGGCGCACGGGCTTAGGTGCTCAGTAGCATGTGGGATCTTCCCCGACCAGGGCTTGAGCCCTTGTCCCCTGCATTGGCAGGCAGATTCTTAACCACTGCACCACCAGGGAAGTCCCTATAACCACATATTCTTTATCCATTTTTCTGATGATGGACATTTAGGTTGCTTCCATATCCTGGCAACTGTAAATAATGCTGCTATGAACATTGGGGTGCATGTATCCTTTCAAAGTAGTGTTTTCAATTTTTTCAAATATATACCCAGGAGTAGAATTGCTGGGTCATGTAGTAGCTTTATTTTTAGTTTTCTGAAGCTGCCATACTATTCTCCACAGTGGCTGCACCAATTTATATTACTACCAACAGTGTACAAGGGCTCCCTTTTCTCCACATCCTCATCAACATTTATTATTTGTGGCCTTTCTGATGATAGCCATTTTGACAGGCATGAGGTGATATCTCATTGTGGTTTTGACTTGCATTTCTCTGATGATTAATGATGTTGAGCATCTTTTCAGTGCCTGTTGGTCAAATTTATGTCCTCTTAGGAAAAATGTCTATTCAGGTCTTCTGCCTATTTTTTAATTGGGTTTTTTTTTAAGTTTTATTTTTATTGAAGTATAGTTGATTTACAATGTTGTGTTAGTTTCTGGTGTACAGCAAAGTGATTCAGTTTCATATATATATATATGTATACACACACACTCACATATATATATATTCTTTTCCATTGTGGTTTATTACAGGGTATTAAATATAGCAGTAAGAACTTGTTTATCCATTCCATATATGATAGTTTGCATCTGCTAATCCCAAACTCCCAATCAATCCCTCCCCTACCACAATCTGTTCTCTATGTCTGTGAGTCTGTTTCTGTTTTATAAATAAGTTCATTTGTGTCATATTTTAGATTCCACATATAAGTGATATCATATGGTATTTGTCTTCTCTGTCTGACTTACTTCACTTAGTATGATAATCTCTAGGTGCATTCATGTTGCTGCAAATGGCATTATTTCATTCTTTTTTATGGCTGAGCTGTATTCTGTCTTTATCCACTCATCTGTCAATGACATTTAGGTTGTTTCTGTATCTTGGCTGTTGTAAATATTGCTGCTATGAACATTGGGGTTCAGGGCTTCCCTGGTGACGCAGTGGTTGAGAATCTGCCTGCTAATGCAGGGGACACGGGTTCGAGCCCTGGTCTGGGAAGATCCCACATGCCGCGGCGCAACTAGGCCCGTGAGCCACGACTACTGAGCCTGCGCGTCTGGAGCCTGTGCTCCACAACAAGAGAGGCCGCGATAGTGAGAGGCCTGCGCACCGCGATGAAGAGTGGCCCCCACTAGCCACAACTAGAGAAAGCCCTCGCACAGAAGTGAAGACCCAACACAGCCAAAATTAAATAAACAAATAAATGAATAAATAAAAAGATAAGCATTTGAAGCTCTTTAAAAAAAAAAAGAAAAAAAAAAAAGAAAAAAAAAAAAAACATTGGGGTTCATGTATCTTTTTGAATTATAGTTTTGTCCAGATATATGCCCAGGAGTGGGATTACTGGATCATATGGCAACTCTATGTTTAGTTTTTTGAGGAACCTCTGCACTGTTTTCCAAGGTGGCTGCACCAGTTTACATTCCCAACAACAGTGTAAGAGGGTTCCCTTTCCTCCACACCCTCTCCAGCATTTGTTATTTGTAAAGATTTTAATGATGGCCATTCTGACTGGTGTAAGGTGATACCTCATTGTAGTTTTGATTTGCATTTCTCTAGTAATTAGCGATGTTGAGCATCTTTTCATGTGCCTATTGCCCATCTGTATGTCTTCCATGGAGAAATGTCTGTTTAGATCTTCTGCCCATTTTTTGGTTGGGTTGTTTGTTGTTTTGTCATTGAGTTGTATGAGCTGTTTGTATATTTTGGAAATTGAGCCCTTGTCGGTCACATTGTTTAAAAATATTTTCTCCCAATACATAGGTTGTCTTGTCATTTTGTTTATGTTTTCCTTTTTTGTGTAAAGCTTATAAGTTTGATTATCCCCATTTATTTATTTTTGCTTTTACTTCTATTGCCTTGGGAGACTGCTGGTGCTGGACTTATGTTTGTTGAGAGTTTTTTAAATTACTGATTCAATTTCATTACTGGCAATTGATCTGTTCACATTTTCTATTTCTTCCTCATTCAGTCCTGGGAGATCGTACATTTCTAGGAATTTGTCCATTTTTTCTAGGTTGTTCATTTTCTTGCCATACAATTATTCATAGTAGTCTATTATGATCCTTTATATTTCTGTGGTGTCAGTTTTAATTACTCCTATTTCATTTCTGATTTTATTGATTTGGGCCCCTTCTCTTTTTGTCTTGGTGAATCTGGCTAAAGGTTTATCTATTTGCTTATCTTTTCAAAAATCCAGCTCTTAGTTTAATTGATATTTTCTATTGTTTTTTTAGACTCTATTTCATTTATTTCTGCTCTGATCATTATAATTTTTCTTCCCTTCTACTAACTTTGGGTTTTATTTGTTCTTTCTCTAGTTCTTTTGGTGTAAGGTTGTTTATTTGAGATTTTTCTTGTTTCCTGAGGTAAACTTGCATTACTATAAACTTTCCTCTTAGAACTGCTTTTGCTGCATCCTGTAGATTTTGGTTCATTGGGTTTTCATTTTCATTTGTCCCCAGGTACTTTTTAATTTCTTCCTTTATTTCTTCAGTGATCCATTGGTTGTTCAGTAGCATATTGTTTAGCCTTCATGTGTTTGTGTTTTTTGCAGTTTTTTTCTTGTAGTTGATTTCTAGTCTCATAGCATTGTGGTCGGAAAAGATGCTTGATATGATTTCAATTTTCTGAAATTACTGGGGCTTGTTCAGTGCCCAGCATGTGATCTATCCTAGAGAATGTTCCACGTGCACTCAAAAAGAATGTGTATTCTGTTGCTTTTGGATGGAATGCATTGTGTGTGTGTGTGTGTGTGTGTGTATACACATACACACACGTATATGGATATATATATATCCATATATGTCTAATGTGTCTTTTAAGTCCCGTGTTTCCTTATTGATTTTCTGTCTGGGATCTGTCCATTGATGTAAATGGGGTGTTAAAGTCCCCTATTATTATTGTGTTACTGTCAATTTCTCCCTCTACATTGTTAATATTTACTTTATGTATCTAGGTGCTCTTATGTTGGGTGCAAATATATTTACAGTTGTTTTATCTTATTCTTGGATTGATCTCTTGATCATTATGTAATGTCCTCCCTTGTATCCCATACCAGTATTTTAAAGTCTATTGTGTCTGATATAAGTATTGCTACCCCAGCTTTCTTTTTATTTCCATTTGCATGGAATACCTTTTTCCACCACTCACTTTCAGTCTGTGTGTGTCTTTAGATCTGAAGTGAGTCTCTTGTAGGCAATATATATACAGGTCTTGTTTTTGTACCTATTCAGCCATTCTATATTTTTGATTAGAGCATTTATTCCATTTACATTTAAAGTAATTGTTGATAGGTGTGTTCTCTTTGCTGTTTTGTTAATTGTTTGGGAGTTGTTTTGTAGTTCTTTTTCGGTCCTTTCTCCTTTGATCTCTTCTTTTGTGATTTGATGACGATTTTTTGTGTTATGTTTGGATTCCTTTTTCTTTTTTGTGTGTATCTATTATAGAGTTTTGGTTTGAGGTTACCATGAGGTTTTTATATTTTATGTATTATATATATGCACTTGATTGTTTTAAGTTGCTGATCTCTTAATTTCAAATGCATCTTAATAACCCTGCATTTGTACTCTCCTCCCCTCATGATTACTGTTTTTGAAATCATATTTTACATCTAATTGTTTTTGTATCCCTTAACTGCTTATTGTGGATGTAGATGATTTTACTACTTTTGCCTTTTAACCTTCCCACTATCTTTGTGTGTAGATGATTTCCTATCTTTACTGTACATTTGCCTTTACCAATGAGCTCTTGTAATTTTCATGTTTTTAGTTGTAACCCTTTCTTTTTCACTTACAGAAGTCCTTTTAACATTTCTTGCAAAGCTGGTTTGATGCTGCTGAACTCTTTTTAGCTTTTCCTTGTCTATAAAGCTTTTGATTTCTCCATCAAATCTGAATGAGAGCCTTGCCAGATACGGTATTCTTGGTTACAGGTTCTTCCCTTTCATCACTTTAAATATATCATGCCAGTCCCTTCTGGCCTGCAGAGTTACTACTGAAACGTCAGCTGACAGACTTATGGGAGTTCCCTTGCATGTAATGTGTTGTTTTTCCCCTGCTGCTTTTAATATTTAATCCTGTATGGAACTCTCTGTGCTTCCTGAGCTTGGGTGATGTTTCCTTTCCCAGGTTAGGGAAGTTTTCATCTGTTATGTCTTCAAATATGTCCTCAGCCAGCCCCTTTCTCTCTCTGTTCTCCTTCTGGGACCCCTTTAATGCAAATATTAGTGTGCTTGATGTGGTCCCAGAGGTCCTCATTAAACTGTCCTCATTTCTTTTCATGCTTTTTTTTGTCTTTTCAACATCAGTGATTTACACACTCTCTATTCCAGCTCGCTGATCCATTCCTCTATATCATTTAGTCTGCTGTTTATTCCTTCTAGTGTATTTTTCATTTCAGCTACTATATTCTTCACCTCTAGTTTTTCTTTATATTTCCTAACTCTGTTAAAAACTAACTTTTTGCTGTGTGCAGCCATTCTTCTCCCAAGTTCTTGATCATCTTTATAATCACTACCCTGCATACCTTCTTAAGTAGATTGGCTATTTCCACTTCACTTATTTCTTCTTCTGGAGCTATATATTGTTCCTTCATTTGGAACATGTTCCTTTGTCACCTCATTGTGACCTGGTTGCTGTTTTTATTTTTATGAATCTGGTAGGTTAGTTACATTTCCCAACCTTGGAGTCATGGCTTTTTGTAGGAGATGTCCTATGTATCCCAGCAGCGAACTTCTCTCTCTTTACCTGAGCTATATATGCTCTAGGGCTTCCCCCATGAGGACTGCATGGGTCTTTCTGTTGTGGTGGGCTAACTATGTGGGCAATCTGGTAGGCTTGGTTGGTCACTAATCTGGTTGGTTGCCAGACTCTGCCTTGTGTGGGGGCTGTTGGCTGCTGGCTGGTGGGACTAGGTCAGAAGGCAGCTGGCTGCAGAATCCTGGGTGGCCCTGAGGCTAGTGCTAGCACACTGCTGAGTGGAGTCAAGGTCCAAGAGTCTGGTTGCAGGGCGCAGGGGTCCCAGAGCTGCTGTCAGATTGCTGGTGGATGGTGTCAGTTCCTGATACAGTTGGGTGCAGGGTCTGGGGCATCCTGAAGCTTGTATTGGTTTTTTCATAGCTGACCCCAGTGTGGGGCCTGGCCTACTGGTAGGCAGGCCAGGTATGCAGGCTGAGGAACTGTGGTTTTCTTGTGGCTGTTGTCTGCCCCCTGGTGGGTGAGGCTTCTCTGGAAGCTAGAGCAGGTACCCTGGAGAGCAGGGCCGGGGCCCAGATGATTCTTGGACTGGTGCCTGCCCAGTGGTTGGTGGAGCTGAATCCTTGGCTCTCTGGTGAGCATGACCATATCCAGAAGCAGCTGCCGGTTTAGGATGTCTTAACGTAGCCTATCTGCTGGTGGGTGGGGCTGTGTCTCCATCCAGTCAGTTCCTTGGCCTGAGGTACCCCAGTGCTGGTGCCTACAGACTGTTGGGCCATGGCAAGGCTTGTTCCTGGGTCTAATTAGCTAGAGGGAGGATTCTACAATGGTGCTTGCCAGCACCATTTTCCATGTGGTAGAATGAACTCCCCAAGATAGCAGCCATAAATGTCTATGTTCTCAGGGTGAGCTGCAGTTGCCTCCTGCCTCTCTGGGAGACTCTCCAAGATCAACATAAATGTCTATGTTCTCAGGGTGAGCTGCAGTTGCCTCTTCCTCTCTGGAAGACTCTCCAAGATCAGCAGGCGCCTATCAAATTACTGCTTCTTCCCTGGGTCCTGCAGCATGTGAGATTTTGTGTGTGCCCTTTAAGAGTGAAGTCTCGGGGCTTCCCTGGTGACGCAGTGGTTGAGAATCTGCCTGCCAGTGCAGGAGACACAGGTTTGAGCCCTGGTCTGGGAAGATCCCACATGCCGTGGAGCAACTAGAACCCATACACCACAGCTACTGAACCTGCGCATCTGGAGCCTGTGTTCCGCAACAAGAGAGGCCGCGATAGTGAGAGGCCCGTGCACTGCAATAAAGAGTGGCCCCCGCTCGCCACAACTAGAGAAAACCCTCGCACAGAAACGAAGACCCAACACAGCCAAAAATAAATTAATTCATTCATTAATTAAAAAAAAAAGAGTGAAGTCTCTATTTCCTCCAGCCACTTGGGACTTCAGAAAGAAAGACCCACCGGCCTTCAAAGTCAATGCTCTGGGGGCTCATCTTCCCAGTGCAGGACCCCCAGGCTAAGGAGTCTGATGTGGGGCTTGGACCTCTCACTCCATTGAGAGAACCTCTGCATTTGTAATTATTCTCCCATTTGTGGATCACACACCTGGGGTATGGGACTTGACTATACTGCAACTCCACCCACCCCTACCATCTTTTTGTTGTTCCTTTTGTTTATCTTTAGTTGTAGAAGATCTTTTCTTGTAGGTTTTGATCCTTTTCATCGATGGTAGCTCTGCAGATAGTTGTGATTTTGGTGTGCCTATAAGAGGAGGTGAGATCAAGGTCTTTCTACTCCGCCATCTTGGCTAACCTTAATTATGTTTACTTTAGAGATAAGCAAATTACAAGCATTTTATTCCAGGCTCTGAGTCACACAGCTAGTATATTATAAAGCCAGGACTGTTCACCCCTACAGTAGGCACTTTGAGGAAAGGCATCTTTTCTACCCTCAAGTGGCTTGCAGTCTAATTGGGGAGGTACTCTGCATCTACAAAAATCACTAAATCTTATCCATAGAGCTTCTCCAAAATACCTCTCAAATGTTTGCTGTTCCCATTGCCTTATTCTAGCCATGATCTCCAACCTGAACTATTAAAGTAGCCTTTTAATTCTACCACTAACCATTAGCCTCCTTCCTTCCGTCTTCTACAGTACCACCGGAGGGATTATCTAGTCATGTTATTCTCTAGGTTACAAATTTCAGGTTCTCTATGTCTGATCGTAGAAAACCCATGCATCTTAGCATGCATTTTGAACCCTTTCCAGTTTATTTCTTTAAGCTATTTCTCCTCTATCCCATTATGTACAGCCTGTTTCCTCCATGCTCTGTCATTCACCATGACCCATGCCATCCTATATGCCCAGATATTTGCTCATGCGGTTCCCTGTTACCCATTATTCTCAGAGTAGAATCTGGCTCTTTTTTTAAAATTATTACTCATTGAGTTTTGAAATCTTCTCTAGCAAATTCAGGAGTGGGATCTTTATTCTCTTCTTCAGTTAATTCAAATTGCACATCTGATAATGAAATCAATAATAATAACACATTCATTGAGTGTTTAGTATGTGCTAGTTGTTAAAGTAAGTGTTTTATAGCATTATTTCATTTAATTGTCACAAAAACCTTGTAGTGAGATATTGGTATTATCCTCATTTTTCACATAGTTAGAAAGGGCTCTTAATTCCTGCACTACACTATCTCTTGAGGGAAAAACCATGTCTTGTTCACATTTGTATTTCCAGAGGCTGGCCCATGGTTTGTATTTAACTTCTTGAGCTTAGGCTTCTTCATCTTTAAAATGGGTAATTATACCCTTGTTATCTACTTCATAAAATTATTTAGAGCTAGGGTAAGCAAATTAAGGCCTGTAGGTCAAATCTGACCTGCCATCCATTTTTCTAAGTAAGGTTTTATAGGAACACATCCACACTCATTCATTAATATGCTGTCTTTGGCTGCTTTTGTACTCCATTGGCAAAATTAAGTCATTGTGGCAGTGACCTTATGGCCTACAAAGCTTAAAATATTTACTGTCTAGCCCTTTATAGGCAAACTTTGCTGGTTTAGAGGCTCGGGTGATATATTGCCATATTGTTTAATTGATTTCATTTATATAAACATAGGAGAACATTATCAGTGTTTTTACTTACAGACTATGAAAAAGAAACCTGGATTTTATGGTCATTTAAACATAGGCTGGTATAAAACTGATCACATCACTTTACATTCATGTAGCACTGTCCATATGAGTTATTCAAAAGGACATTTCTATTAAATGTTTTCTAACCAAAATAATAGTAAAGGTAAAAATTTAGGTGGATTCATGTACTTAATAGAAAAAAATATAATCCAGAATTAAAAGATCTCCTGATGGGTAGAGCTGCTTCTCCTAGAATGAATGGATGGACAAATGCCCTTGCTCTTTCTATTCTGCAGCAGACCTGAGACAGGGCAGAAGTGTTCAAATAAGCTTGAGATAAAGACTGAATGCAAAGAGAAGAGAATTATACAGAGCACAGGCCATGATGAATGGTGTGCTGACTCAGCGTGCAGCCTCCACATCTGTAGCTTGTCACCTGCCTTGGGAATCACCCTTCCTAGCTCTCATCTCCTGCACTTGGCAGGTGGCTTTGTAATAACACTACATCCAGTAGTATAGCTTTAGGTGGCTAGACTCCTCAGATCCCCCCACCAGAGGCCCACCACTTTAGTTCAGATTTCCAGTCAGCTTCCTAGGTACAAGAAATGACCTTACCTTTCAGAGCTATCCTCCCTCCTCCCTTTATTTTTCAAGGAAGAACTTATCTATCAGAAGAGAATCCAGTAACTCAAGAATTTTTACAGGAAATGTAATACTTGGTAGTATTTCGTATAAGTGGTTTAGCATAATCGACTTTCATTTTCCATGAAAGTGACCCGTATTAAAGCAGACAGTATTAAGAACTTATTAAGAACACTTTTTAGCCATTAATCTTGTTTGTTGTGGTACATGAAATTATTAAAATAGAATTTCTTTTCTTGTAATTTATTTTTGAAATATTTTATTATTCAAAGCTTTTACTCTCCCAAAGTATTCCTTGAATGAAGGAGGTTTATAACTTAGTTGTAGAAATGAAATCCTTGCTGTTGCCATTTTACTCCACTCACTTAATGAGACCATATATTTTTAAACTGTGTAGGGCCCTGAGATTACTTCCAATCATTGTTCAGGTGAATGTGATGAGCTTTGCAATCTGTTTCCTTTTGTTTTGTTTTGTTTTCATTGTGGCAGTAACCAAATCAGTTGCCAAAGGATTTTTTAAAGGAGATATATTTTCTCAGTTTTTAGTACTCTTCTGATGAATTAAAACATTTTCTGTTTTGAAGAATACAGAGCACTGGCAAATTCTTATATGTATAATGTAAAAAGAGATTTCTTATGCCAATGTTTTGCTTTCACGCATGATAGATTTACTTTCTTCCCTCTGAAACTTTTGTCTCACCCTTTAGATTGAATTAACCTATTGTGCTAAAACATAAAATATTGTATCATTTGAATAATAAGTAATTTTGGATTACTGTGTAAAATAACTTTGATGAATTACAACTTTTTTTTGGTTAGTATTTCCTATCTTGGACATTGCTTTATATTATGTCAAATGTGACAGTTCACTATAACGCAAGATGTTTGCATATTACTGTCCTGTATAAGCTTTAAAATCCATATAACATAGAATTAGCAATTTAAAAGATGAATTATGTCATGCAGCTCAATATTAAAAAAACAAACAACCCAATCAAAAAATGGGCAGAAGACCTAAATAGACATTTCTCCAAAGAAGACATACAGATGGCCAAGAGGCACATGAAAAGATGCTCAACATCACTAATTATTAGAGAAATGCAAATCAAAACTACAACAAGGTATCACCACACACCAGTAAGAATGGGCATCATCAGAAAATCTACAAACAACAAATGCTGGAGAGGGTGTGGAGAAAAAGGAACCCTATTGCACTGTTGGTGGGAACATAAATTGATACAGCCACGATGGAGAACAGTATGGAGGTTCCTTAAAAAACTAGGAGTACCATATGACCCAGCAATCCCACTACTGGGCATATACCCCGAGAAAACCATAATTCAAAAAGAGACATGCACCCCAGTGTTCATTGCAGCACTATTTACAATAGCCAGGACATGGAAACAAGCTAAATGCCCATCAACAGACAAATGGATAAAGAAGATGTGGTACATGTATACAATGGAATATTACTCAGCCATAAAAAGGAACAAAACTGGGTCATTGTAGAGACGTGGACAGCTCTACAGACTGTCATACAGAGTGAAGTAAGTAAGAAAGAGAAAAACAACAAATATCGTATACTAATGCATATATGTGGACTCTAGAAAAATGGTACAGATGAACCATTTTGCAAGACAGAAATAGAGACACAGATGTAGACAACAAACGTATGGACACCAAGGGGGGAAAGCGGTGTGGGGAGAGGGTGGTGGTGGTGGGATGAATTGGGAGATTGGGATTGACATATATACACTAATATGTATAAAATAGATAACTGATAAGAACCTGCTGTATAAAAAAATAAAAGAATAAAATTCAAAAAAAAAGATGAATTATGTCTTAAGTAGTAATAGGAAATTTTATATATGTCCCTGTCCCTTCATTATATCTATGAAGATATAATATAAAATATTATTAATAGTCTAAAAAGTAAATTTGTTTACATGCCCATCTTTATTTACTAGAAAGAACTTATGTTTTGAAGTTACATGTTTATACATGTAATTTTGTGGATCTCAGTCTTTCTCCCTCTCTCAAGTAATGACATGCGCTGAGTCTATCTTTCTATGGGAAGTTTAAAAAGTACAACCAGTTTCTTAAGCAGTGAAGAGCATAGTGTTTAGAATTTATATTTGTCCATTAAAGTATAATTGATCATAATTAAAATTATTTCAGGTAACTCTTAAAGACGATAATAACTTTTGAGGTTTATTCATGAACATGACTGATTTTTCTTCTTTATTTTTTTTACTTTGCTTTACTCATTTATTTATTTATTTTTAACAACTTTATTGGAGTATAATTCCTTTAAAATTGTGTGTTAGTTTCTGCTTTATAACAAAGTGAATCAGCTATACATATACATATATCCCCATATCTCCTCCCTCTTGTGTCTCCCTCCCTCCCACCCTCCCTATCCCACCTGTCTAGGTGGTCACAAAGCACCGAGCTGATCTCCCTGTGCTATGCGGCTGCTTCCCATTAGATATCGATTTTACTTTTGGTAGTGTATATGTCCATGCCACTCTCTCACTTTGTCCCAGCTTACCCTTCCCCCTCCCCGTATCCTCAAGTCCATTCTCTAGTAGGTCTGCATCTTTATTCCCGTCCTGCCCCTAGGTTCTTCATGACCTTTTTTTTTTTTTTTTAGATTCCATATATATGTGTTAGCGTATGGTATTTGTTTTTCTCTTTCTGATTTACTTCATTCTCGATGACAGAATCTAGGTCCATCCACCTCACTACAAAAAACTCAATTTCGTTTCTTTTTATGGCTGAGTAATATTCCATTGTATATATGTGCCACATCTTCATTATCCATTAATCTGTCAGTGGACACTTAGGTGCTTCCATGGCCTGGATACTGTAAATATTGCTGCAATGAACATTGTGGTACATGACTCTTTTTGAATTAATGGTTTTCTCAGGGTATATGCCCAGTAGTGGGATTGCTGGGTCATATGGTAGCTCTATTTTTAGTTTTTTAAGGAACCTCCATACTGTTCTCCACAGTGGCTCTACCAATTCACATACCCACCAGCAGTGCAAGAGTGTTCCCTTTTACCCACACCCTCTCCAACATTTATTGTTTCTAGATTTTTTGATGAGGGCCATTCTGACTGATGTGAGGTGGTACCACATTGTAGTTTTGATTTGCATTTCTCTAATGATTAATGATGTTGAGCATTCTTTATGTGTTTGTTGGCAATCTGTATATCTTCTTTGGAGAAATGTCTCTTTAGGTCTTCTGGCCAATTTTGGATTGGGTTGTTTGTTTTTCTGATATTGAGCTGCATGAGCTGCTTGTAAATTTTGGAGATTAGTTCTTTGTCAGTTCCTTCATCTGCAAATATTTTCTCCCATTCTGGGGGTTGTCTTTTGGTCTTATTTATGGTTTCCTTTGCTGTGCAAAAACTTTGAAGTTTCATTAGTTCCCATTTGTTTATTTTTGTTTGTATTTCCATTTCTCTAGGAGGTGGGTCAAAAATGATCTTGCTGTGATTTATGTCATAGAGTGTTCTGCCTATGTTTTCCTCTAAGAGTTTTATAGCTTTATACACCTTACATTTAAGTCTTTAATCCATTTTGAGTTTATTTTTGTGTATGGTATTACAGAGTGTTTTAATTTCATTATTTTACATGTAGCTGTCCAGTTTTCTCAGCACCATTTATTGAAGAGGCTGCCTTTTATCTATTGAATATTCTTGCCTCCTTTATCAAAAATAAGGTGACAATATGTGCATGGGTTTATCTCTGGGCTTTCTATCCTGTTCCATTGAACAGGATATTTCTGTTTTTGTGCCATTACCATACTGTCTTGATTATTGTAGCTTTGTAGTATAGTCTGAAGTCAGGGAGCCTGATTCCTCCAGCTCCATTTTCCTTTCTCATGATGGCTTTGGCTATTTGGGGTCGTTTGTGTTTCCATACAAATTGTGAAATTTTCTGTTCTAGTTCTGTGAAAAATGCCATTGGTAGTTTCGTAGGGATTGCACTGAATCTGTAGATTGCTTTGGGTAATATAATCATTTTCACAATGTTGATTCTTCCCATCCAACAACATGGTATATCTCTCCATCTGTTTGTATCATCTTTGATTTTTTTAATCAGTGTCTTATAGTTTTCTGCATACAGGCCTTTGGTCTCCTTAGGTAGGTTTATTCTAGGGATTTTATTCTTTTTGTTGCAATGGTAAATAAGAGTGTTTCCTTAATTTCTCTTTCAGATTTTTCATCATTAGTGTATAGGAATGCAAGAGATTTCTGTGCATTAATTTTGTATCCTGCTACTTTACCAAATTCATTGATGAGCTCTAGTAATTTTGTGGTAGCATCTTTAGTATTCTCTATGTATAGTATCATGTCATCTGCAAACAGTGACAGATTTACTTCTTTTCCGATTTGGATTCCTTTTATTTCTTTTTCTTCTCTGATTGCTGTGGCTAAAACTTCCAAAACAATGTTGAATAATAGTGGTGAGAGTGGGCAACCTTGTCTTGTTCCTGATCTTAGTGGAAATGGTTTCAGTTTTTCACTATTGAGGACAATGTTGGCTGTGGGTTTGTCATATATGGCCTTTATTATGTTGAGGAAAGTGTCTTCTATGGCTACTTTCTGGAGGGTTTTTATCATAAATAGGTGTTGAATTTTGTCAAAACTTTTTCAGCATCTATTGGGAGGATGATAAAAATTTTATTCTTCAATTTGTTAATATGGTGTGTCACTTTGATTGATTTGCATATATTGAAGAATCCTTGCATTCCTGGGATAAACCCCACTTGAAGATGGCATATGATCCTTTTAATGTGCTGTTTGATTCTGTTTGCTAGTATTTTGTTGAGGATTTTTGCATCTGTGTTCATGAGTGATATCTTTCTTTATGACATCTTTGTCTGGTTTTGGTATCAGGGTGATGGTGGCCTCATAGAATGAGTTTGGGAGTGCTCTCCTTCTGCTATATTTTGGAAGAGTTTGAGAAGGATAGGTGTTAGCTCTTCTCTAAATGTTTGATACAATTCGCCTGTGAAGCCATCTGGTCCGGGGCTTTTGTTTTTTGGAAGATTTTTAATCACAGTTTCAATTTCAGTGATTGTGATTGGTCTGTTTATATTTTCTGTTTCTTCCTAGTTCAGTCTCGGAATGTTGTGCTTTTTTAAGAATTTGTCCATTTCTTCCATGTTGTCCATTTTATTGGCTTATAGTTGCTTGTAGTAATCTCTCATGATCCTTTGTATCATTGCAGTGTCACTTGTTAGTTCTCCTTTTTCATTTCTAATTCTGTTAATTTGAGTCTTCTCCCTTTTTTTCTTGATAAGTCTGGCTAATGGTTTATCAATTTTGTTTATCTTCTCAGAGAACCAGCTTTTAGTTTTATTGACCTTTGCTATTTTTTCCTTCATTTCTTTTCATTTATTTCTGATCTGATCTTTATGATTTCCTTCCTTCAGCTAACTTTGGAGTTTTGTTGTTCTTTCTCTAATTGCTTTAGGTGTAAGGTTAGGTTGTTTATTTGAGATGTTTCTTGTTTCTAAAGGTAGGACTGTATTGCTCTAAACTTCCCCCTTAGAACTGCTTTTGCTGCATCCCATAGGTTTTGGGTCATTGTGTTTTCATTGTCATTTATTTTTAGGTATTTTTTGATTTCCTCTTTGATTTCTTCAGTGATCTCTTTGCTATTAAGTAGTGTATTGTTTAGCTTCCATGTGTTTGTATTTTTTACATATTTTTCCTGTAATTGATATCTAGTCTCATAGCGTTGTTGTCAGAAAAGATACTTGATATGATTTCAATTTTCTAAAATTTACCAAGGCTTGATTTGTGACCCAAGATATGATCTATCCTGGAGAATGCTCCATGAGCACTTGAGAAGAAAGTGTATTCTGTTGTTTTTGGATGGAAGGTCCTATAAATATCAATTAAGTCCATCTTGTTTAATGTATCATTTAAAGCCTCTGTTTCCTTATTTAGTTTCATTTTGGATGATCTGTCCATTGGTGAAAATGGGGTGTTAAAGTCTCCTAGTATGATTGTGTTACTGTCAATTTCCCTTTTTATGGCTGTTAGCATTTGCCTTATGTATTGAAGTGCTCCTATATTGGGTGCATAAATATTTACAACTGTTATATATGCTTCTTGGATTGATCCCTTGATCATTATGTAGTGTACTTCTTTGTCTCTTGTAAATAGTCTTTGTTTTTAAGTCTATTTTGTCTGATATAAAAATTGCTACTCCAGCTTTCTTTTAATTTTCATTTGCATGGAATATCTTTTTCCATCCCCTCACTTTCAGTCTGTATGTGTCCCTAGGTCTGAAGTTGGTCTCTTGTAGACAGCATATACACAGATCTTGTTTTTGTATCCATTCAACCAGTCTATGTCTTTTGGTTCGAACATTTAATCCATTTACATTTAAGGTAATTATCGATATGCATGTTTCTATGACCATTTTCTTAACTGTTTTAGGTTTGTTATTGTAGGTCTTTTCCTTCTGTCATGTTTCCTGCCTAGAGAAGTTCCCTTAGCATTTGTTGTAAAGCTGGTTTGGTGGTGCTGAACTCTCTCAGCTTTTGCTTGTCTGTAAAGGTTTTAATTTCTCCATCAAATCTGAATGAGATCCTTGCTGGGTAGAGTAATCTTGGTTGTAGGTTTTTCCCTTTCATCACTTTAAATGTGTCCTGCCACTCCCTTCTGGCCTGCAGAGTTTCTACTGAAAGTTCAGCTGTTAACCTTATGGGGATTCCCTTGTATGTTACTTGTTGTTTTCCCTTGCTGCTTTTAATATGTTTTCTTGGTATTGAATTTTTGATAGTTTGATTAATATGTGTCTTGGCATGTTTCTCCTTGGATTTATCCTGTATGAGACTCTGTGCACTTCCTTGACTTGATTGACTATTTTCTTCCCCATATTAGGGAAGTTTTCAACTATAATCTCTTCAAATATCTTCTCAGTCCCTTTCTTTTTCTCTTCTTCTTCTGGGACCCCTACAATTCAAATGTTGTTGCATTTAATTTTGTCCCAGAGGTCTCTTAGACTGTCCTCAATTCTCTTCATTCTTTTTTTTATTCTGCTCTGCAGTAGTTATTTCCACTATTTCATCTTCCAGGTCACTTATCTGTTCTTCAGCCTCAGTTTTTCTGATATTTATTCCTTGTAGATAATTTTTAATTTCATTTATTGTGTTGTTCATCATTGTTTGTTTGCTCTTTAGTTCTTCTAGGTCCTTGTTAAACATTTCTTGCACTTTCTCCATTCTATTTCCAGGATTTTTGATCATCTTTACTATCATTACTCTGGAATCTTTTTCAGGTAGACTGCCTATTTCCTCTTCATTTTTTTGGTCTGGTGGGTTTTTACCTTGCTCCTTTATCTGCTGTGTGTTTCTCTGTCTTCTCATTTTGCTTAACTTACTGTTTTGGGGTTCTCCTTTTCACAGGCTGCAGGTTTGTAGTTCCCGTTATTTTTGGTGTCTGCCCTCAGTGGCTAAGGTTGGTTCAGTGGGTTGTGTCAGCTTCCTTTTGGAGGGGACTAGTGCCTGTGTTCTGGTGGATGAGGATGGATCTTGTCTTTCTTGTGGGCAGATCCACGTCTGGTGGTGTGTTTTGGGGTGTCTGTGACCTTATTATGATTTTAGGAAGCCTTTGTGCTAGTGGGTAGGGTTGTGTTCCTGTCTTGCTAATTGTTTGGCATAGGGTGTCCAGAATTACAGCTTGCTGGTCGTTGAGTGGAGCTGGGTCTTGGTGTTGAGATGGAGATATCTGGTACATTTTTGATATTTGATATTACGTGGAGCTGGGGGGTCTCTGGTGTACCAGTGTCCTGAACTCGGCTCTCCCACGTCAGAGGCACAGGGCAGACAGCCAGCCGGAGCACCAAAACCCTGTCAGCCTCACGGCTCAGAATAAAAGGTAGAAAAAAAGAAAGAAAGAAAGGAAAAATAAATAAATAAAATAAAGTTATTAAAATAAAAAATAATTATTAAAAATAAAAAAATTAAAAAGTAATATAGAAGAGAAAGAAAGAAGGAAAGAAGTGAACAACCAAGCCAAAAAACAAATCCACCAATGATATCAAGTGCTAAAAACTATACTAAAAGAAAAAAGGACAGTCATTACCCTAGGACAAATGGTACAAGCAAAGCTATACAGACAAAATCACACATAGAACTATACACATACACACTCACAAAAATAGAAAAAGGAAAAATATATATTTAGCATTGCCCCCAAAGTCCACCGCCTCAATTTGGGATGATTCGTTGTTTATTCAGGCATCCCACAGATGCAGGGTACATCAAGTTGATCGTAGAGATTTAATCTGCTGCTCCTGAGGCTGCTGGGAGAGATTTCCCTTTCTCTTCTTTGTTCGCACAGCTCCTGTGGTTCAGCTTTGGATTTGGCTCCACCTTTGCGTGTAGGACACCTGAGGGCGTCTGTTCTTCGCTTAAAGTAGCAGCTGATTAGGTGGTTCTGGCTCATTCAGCTGGTGGGAGGGGAGAGGAGTATGGAATGTGGGACGAGCCTGCTTCTGGGGAAGTTGTCCCTGGATCACAGGACTCTGGCAGTGGCAGGCTGAACAGGCTCCTGGAAGGGGAGGTGTGGATAGTGATCTGTTCTTGCACACAGGCTTCTTGGTGGCTGCAGCAGCAGCCTTAGCATCTTATGCCCGTCTCTGGGGTCCGCGCTGATAGCCGCAGCTCGCACCCGTCTCTGGAGCTCGTTCAGGCGGCGCTCCTAATCCCCTCTCCTCGCGCACCCGGAAACAAAGAGGCAAGAAAAAGTCTCTTGCTTCTTCGGCAGGTCCAGACTTTTTCCCGGACACACTCCTGGCTACCTGTAGCACAGTAGCCCCCTTCAGGCTGTGTTCACACATCCAACCCCAGTCCTCTCCCTGGGATCTGACCTCAGAAGCTGGAGCCTCAGCTCCCAGCCCCCACCTGCCCTGGCAGGTGAGCAGACAAGCCTCTCAGGCTGGTGAGTGCTGGTTGGCACTGATCCTCTGTGCAGGAATCTCTCCGCTTTGCTCTCTGCATCCCTGTTGCTGCACTCTCCTCCATGGCTCCGAAGCTCACCCCCCACCACCCTTGCCACCCACCATCTCTGCCAGTGAAGGCGCTTCCTAGCGTGTAGAAACTTTTCCACGTTCTCAGCTCCCTCCCACTGGTGCAGGTCCCGTCCCTATCCTTTTGTCTCTGTTTATTCTTTTATCTTTTGCCCTACCCAGGTACGTGGGTAGTTTTTTGCGTTTTGGGAGGTCTGAGGTCTTCTGCCAGCGTTCAGTAGGTGTTCTGTAGGAGTTGTTCCACATGTAGATGTATTTCTGATGTATTTGTGGGGAGGAAGGTGATCTCCACGTCTTACTCTTCTGCATTCTTGAAGGTCGCCCTACTGATCTTTCTTTATTCAGCTATATGACGCTTGTTTACTCTCACCCTTGTTATAGATGAGAAATGAAACTCGTCAGTTCACTTTTCTTTTTATTAATAATGCTGCTAAAAGTTTTGTTTGTAAAGTGAGATAATCATCTGAGGATTTGAATAATGCATACCCTCAAATTTTTTCCTCTTCTCCCATTCCCTTTATTCTCTTTATATTTTTGAAGACTCCAAAGAACTTTTGTAGAAGATTGTGTGTATGCGTATATATTTATACATACATACATACATATGTGTATATATATATATACAAACGCACACATGCACACACACACGCACACACACACACACATTTCTGTTTAGGAGCTAAAACAGAAATATTAAAAACAGCAAAATATACAAGTATACATTCCATTGCCTTCAGAGCAATTAGATCATCACATGTCATTCAGCCTCTTGAAAATTCCACTGTATTCTTATGAGAAGATGAGACTGAAACACAAGTAACCTCTTAGTTTTATTATGAAATAGTTTTTACCTCTCAGGCTCTCTGAAAAGGTCTTAGGGTCCCTCCTAGAAGTCTTTTGCTCATACTTTGAGAACTGCTGTCATAGATAATTGAAAGATGATCAAATCTTCAATTGTAATGTATTTGCATATATTCAGATTTCCAAAGTTCCTCCTAATAATGTAGTTTACTAAACTTCAGTCAATAAGAAAGAGTATTATATGTGTGTATATCAACAGGTTAATTTTTTTCTTTTCTTTAGTTATGGAAATTCTTGAAGCCCAATACTCCGCTGGAATCCCGGATTTCTAAGCAGTGGTGTGAAATTGGTTTCCAAGGTGATGATCCTAAAACAGATTTTCGAGGAATGGGACTCTTGGGACTGTACAATTTGCAGTAAGTAAAATGAAAAATGGTTGAGTTTTAAAGTGATGTTCTGGTCTCCTCACACTGAAATGTCAAAGTTGACTTAGTCCCAAAAGCCACTTCCCAGGAGACTCCAGGAAAACATTCAAGTCCTCTGACTCGAACTCAGGTTCATAAAATTTAAAAAGCTACTACCATCTTCCCTTTATCTGGCAAACTTCATGGATTCTTTTAAACAAATCTCAAATTTATTTTTAATTTTGTGTTATGAAAAATTTCAATTATATTCAAAAACAGAGGAAAGATTATAAAGAACCCCCTTTACACTGATCATCCAGATTCAGTAACTATTGAGATTTTGGAATACTTGCAACACTTGTTTTTTTGGTAGAAGTGTGTTAATGAAAATCCTATACTGTTTGTTGTTTCACCCTAATATTTCAATATATAGCTCTAAAAGACATCAATATTACCTTACATTAACCCCAATGACATTATTACACCTAACAAAATTAACAATGATTCCTTGGTACCATCTATATCCTGACCATATTCAAATTACCCAATTCTCTCAAATATGTCTTGTTACAGCTGGTTTGATCTGATACAGTTCCATGTAAGATCTATGCATTGCACTTAGTGATTATATCTCTCTCGTCTTTTTTTTTTTGTCATCTTATTTTTCTTTAATTAATTTTTATTGGAGTATAGGTGCTTTACAATGTTCTGTTAGTTTCTGTTGTACAACAAAGTGAATCAGCTATACGTATACATATATCCCCTCATTTTTGGATTTCCTTCCCATTTAGGTTACCACAGAGCATAGAGTAGAGTTCCCTGAGCTATACAGTAGGTTCTCGTTAGTTATCTAGTTTATACATAGTATCAGTAGTGTATATATGTCAATCCCAATCTCCCAATTCACCCCCCACCTTGCCCTCTTGGTAGACATACATTTGTTCTCTACCTCTGAGTCTCTCTTTCTACTGGGCTCTCTGGTCCTTTTTAATTAAATCAGTCTCTCCCCCTCCCTCCTCTCCTTTTGCCCCTCCATCACGTCATTAATTCACGAAAGATTCTAGGTCAACTGTCCTATAAAATATCCCACAATCTGTATTTGTCTGTTTGCATTTTTACCCAACCCCGGTATGCCCTGAAAATCAGAGGTACTCGGAAAGGCTTGAATAGGCTCATGTTGACATCTTGGTGGGAGGCCTGCAGTATCCCCACCCTCAGTCTTATGCTGAGATGGATCAGAGGAATCACAGCCTGATGGCTCCATTAGAAAGTCCCCATCAGCCCTTTATCTAACCATTTCCTCCAGTTATCTTCACTGAACCAATTAATTGTGCAAAGAGTGCTTTTCTAATTCTGTTATTCTTCCCACAGTTGTTGCCTAAAATTCTGTAAAGACAGTTTCCTTTATTAAATATGGTTATTTGGTTTCTCTAAAATATAGGCAGGGGGCTTCCTTGGCGGCGCAGTGGTTAAGAATCCACTTGCCAATGCAGGGGACACGGGTTCGAGCCCTGGTCCAGGGAGATCCCACATGCTGCAGAGCAACTAAGCCCATGTGCCACAACTACTGAGCCTGCACTCTAGGGCCCGCGAGCCACAGCTACTGAGCCCGCGTGTCACACTGTTGAAGCCCGCATGCCTAGAGCCCATGCTCCGGAGCAAGAGAAGCCACCACAATGAGAAGCCCGTGCACCGCAACGAAGAGTAGCCCCTCGCTCACCGCCAACTAGAGAAAGCCCGCACGCAGCAACGAAGGCACAACACAGCCAAAAAAAAAATTTTTTTTAAATAAGTAAAATAAATAAATTAAAATATAGGCAGGGCAGCTGCTCAAGTAAATAAGATGCCAATTTTCAGAGTGAGGAATTGGTGCCCTAGTCCCCCTTTTAGTGATCAAACTTTTTTTTTTTTGGCTTTATATTTTTAAATTATCACTTTAACTCCTGGTTTTCGTATGTTTATGTGATTTAATAATTGTGCTCATTATTTTTTTCATGTTTAAATTGGGTCATTTGTAGCCATTATTTTTCAAGAAAAAAGGAGTCCTTTTAGGTTGGTTCTTGTGTCCTTTGACACTACCCTACTAGTGAGGATAGTGATATATTTTTAAAAGAAAAAAAATGGCATTTTTAATGGCACCCATTTCTCCCTAAGATCTTTTATTTTAAATTTAGGAAGTTTAATAATCACCCATGCTTTTTTTTAAGATGATAATTTTTTATACAATTTTTAAAGGTTACACTCCATTTACAGTTATTACAAAATATTAGCTATATTCCCCGTGTTGTACAATACATCCTTGTAGCCTATCTTATACCTATAGTTTATACCTCCCACTCTCCCACTCCTATTTTTTCCCTCCTCCCCCTCCCCACTGGTAAATGTTTTAAATGTTACACTATCATGTAATGTGAGTGAATAAAAAAGTAAATTTTGATGACAACCGTGGTGTTACAAATAAGTGGGTAAAGACTGAGCTTTTAAATAAGTAGAGCTGGGGCAATTGGCCTTCCATTTGAAAATTAAATTAAATCTCTACCTTGCCTCAGTTTACAAATTGAATGTCAAAAACAAATATTTACAACATTTAGGAGAAAATCTTTAAGATATGTGAGTAAGGAGGGATCTCTTAAAAATAAAAACCAAAAAAGCACAAACTGTAAAAGAAAAATCAATAAATCTCACACATTAAAATCAAAATCTTCTATAAGCCACCATAAATAAAATGAAAAGAAAGCCAAGACTGACACTCACATAATTGATAAAGGATCTATATCCAGTATATTATTATCTGTAGGCTTATTTATTTGAGGACATTTTTAGTTATACTGGGCCAAGAAATGTGAACAGAAACCTAATTCTAATTTAAACCTATTCTATAAACCTAAATGACCAACAAAAGTATGAAGAGACTCAATTTCATTAATAATCATGGACATGTTTACTAAATTTGCTGACTAGCTTTGAACTTTTCTGAGAGAAAATTTAAGAGGTTGTTTTATCCTTTAGATATATGCAGGAAATACACATCAAATTAAATAATACATGCTATATGTAGTTGTATTTTATAATTGTTTTTATGAAGTATTTTTTATGATATATGTTTGAAGGTATGTAAGCTTTTTGTAAGCTTCATTGCCCCTTTCTTCTCAGAACAGATTTTTTTTAACATCTCTAAGCTCCATAAGATATTTTCATCCAGAATTCTAACACCTCGTGAATATTCTCCAAGAAAATCCATTTGAATTTTTATCACCTCCTCTAGTCTCATCCTTTCTCTGCACTTTGGCTGTCACAGCCTCTTACCATGTCCCTTCATCCAGACTTTTTCTGCCTTCTGAGGGGCCTCATCCTGCCTTCCTAATAAGAATCTATAACCCTCATTAATAAGAATATCTTTGGCTCGCTAGGGAATGGTAAAGTTCATAATTAAATTTTCAAACCTACTAGAATCATTCCTAAATCTTTGTGGGTTTTACAACTACCCTATTATACTGTCATTATATTTGGAAAATTCTATTATGAAAAGCTGTTCATTCTCTGGAGGAGCTGACACAGGTTGTATGCTTATGCCAGTGTACATCTCTGAATCCAAAATGGCCTCAAATTGGATTGAAATGAATGTATTCAAAAGGTATGGAATTATGGTTTTCTTTCCCTCCAACTGCAGGTATTTTGCAGAAAGGGATGCTGCAGCAGCTCAGCAGGTCCTATCTGATTCTCTTCATCCAAAATGCAGGTAATTGTTGAAAATGAAAGGTGGATTAGGCTTTGTGGATTAGGTAGAATTAATTTCATCTCCTATATGGCTTTATTGATGAAATTCTCAAGAGAGTCAACCCACCAGAAGTGAGGCTTAAAGCTCTTCCAACCAAGCCCTTTTGACAAATGCTGAATAGGAAGGTTATAATGTCAAGTACTTGTTACAGGATTTAGGATGTAAAGTGGCACGGTTCAAGTGAGATGTGTACTTGAGGGTTTGATAACATCTCTGGTGTCTAGGAAGATGAGGAGGTGGGCATAGAAGAAGGAGAAAGCAGAGTATGGAAGAAAGAGTTCAGAGACAAGGGACCACAGTGGGGGAATAGAGGGAAGAATGGAAGTCTTGAAGTCAGGGACCAAGTGAGAAAGTCTAAAATTGCTGAAGCTCTTTTTTTTTTTCTTAATAAAATTCTAGATTCTAAATTGTTTGCATTTTCATTTACGTTTCTAAATTTTTGTCTTTAACTGATTACGTTAGGGATATCACTAAAGAGGAAATAAGGTATTTTTCTTTGCTTTTGTTTCTTCTTGCTTTTACGTTATTTTAGAATAAGTATGGGTAAGAATTTTTAAAGTAATATAAATTCATGAACGTTTTTCAAAAAGCAAGCATTTCCCAACTTTTTATGTAATATAGTTCATTACATTGGGCTGTGTTTTGATGAAGGAAAAACCAGATTAGACTGACCTGATAGAAAATGTCAAAGAGCCTTTCTACAGCCATGTCTGTTGGAGAAACATTTTGAAACTTCACCTAAAGGCTGAACACATTACCACATCTACTCCAAGAGAGGGACATTTCATCTGGGAATGTTGCTGCACAGAGCAAATCCCTCTTCTATTAATGTATTTCTAATTGTATTACTATAAAGAGTGTATACATGCTTTAGTTACTCTTATTATAGGAATTCTTCTATTTTGTACTCATAGTTTTGTATCACTTTTTTCTCCTCAGCATGACAGGTTATCTTGTTAGTGTTCATGTTTGCTAAATAAGTCCCAAATTTTATCATACCACTCTCAAAATCTATAAACAGGTTGACTTTGTGGCTCCCCTCCCATCTTACTATTATACATACTCTAGCTTCAATTGGCTAAGATTCATTAAATTAAATTCATTAAATTATCGTATACTTCCCAAATTTATAATTATAATCTTTTTATAAGTTTAAATTTTCATTTTCTTTACGTTTTATTTACTTTGAAAAAAGCGCTAAAATCATAACTCTTTCTTCATATCACATGGTTAAAATCAAACTGTTTTAATTTTTTAACTACATTGTCTGAATTACATGTTTCTGTAATGTAGAGACTCTGAAACTTCTCTGATTAAAATTGGCTGGGGAGTCTGTGTGCACTGACATTCCTTGGAGAAGCATCAATTAAAAGACATGAATCCTCCATGGTCATTGGGAAGTGACAATAAGCTTAAAATATTTTTTTTTTATTAACCATTGGAGAGGGATTGATTTTGTCTATAAGCCATTCTCAAAGAAAGGCTTTATAATTTTATATCCTGTGTTGGCCCCTAGAGAGGAATTATTTGAGGGTGTGATTACTCTTATTTAAGAAGAGACTAGTATTTGTGTGTGTGTGTGTGTGTATGTGTGTGTCTGTGTGGGCATGCACACACTTTGTCCCTCAAGCTACAATAAAATTGACTAGATGAAGTTCAAGTATTAATCACTTCAAATTGATGGTAAATGTCATTGAATACAAATCAGAATGTTTTGAAAACGCTACTGTCCTTCACAAATGTCTGAAAGAATTATATATTAACCCATAGTGATATCAACATAGGTTCTTTCAGGCCCCGAATATTACAGGTGTTGAATAGGGAGAAACCATAAAATACTAAGGAAAGTTCTTTCTTGTCTACCCTTCAGCAAGCATTATACGTTATTGCTCTTGTGAAGATCAATATATTGAATTCTGAAGTAACTTGAGAGATAAAAGTAGGTTCAAGTTTAAGAGAAGAATTTTGATGGTTGTATTTTTGTTTGTTTGTTGTGTGTGTGTTTCCTGAAGAGAGGAATTCCTTCTGTTTGGGCCAGGATATCCTATAAGTAATCAAATGAGTGGAGGTCATTTGGCCTTTTCTTATATTTCCAATGCAGATAGATTTAATTTAACAAAATACAGAGATACTATGTATTTACAAAGCTTTGTTGAAGAGAATATAGGTGCTTATAAATTTGTTTATATAAAATTTCTTAAATTTCACACCTAACTCATTTTAGTTTGGATATGAGTCTTTTAAGGTAAAAATCTCCTGATGCCTCTTTGGCTGACTTGTTGGTTTAATTGGCTGTCGCACTTTAAAAAGAAGTGGCTTATTTTAACGTGAATTAAAGACAGCTACTTTGAATTAGAGCCAGTCATTTACAGAGTAGAAAGTAAGTATAGTAAAATAACAGTTTGCATCATGTTTTTGTGAGCCTGTGTTTTGTGTGTGTTACATGTGTGTCTTTTAATGTAGTGTTTGCATTGTTTTATAAAGAATTCTCCTTCCTCCTACTTAGATGGAAGCTAAATGTTCATAATAACTCTAGTTTTAAATTTTTATTTAATTCCAAGGCTAACCACAATTTTTAGTGTGGAACACTGAATGAAAGTTCACATTAGCCACAAAGAAGAGTGCAACATGGTTCCTGCCTACAAGATATTGGCAGTATGGAAGTGGGTGAGAATAGGGGGAATAAGAAAGTATACAAAGTAATAGAATGCAAGTCAGTGTTTTCAGAATGCTTTTATTATAGACCCCTTTCTTCAGTCTTATTCAGAAACTCAAATTATAAAAATGAATTTAAATGGAGCTACTATGATTTAGCTGTCTTAGCTTAGCCAGAGGAAATGCCACAGCACTTGTTGGAACAGAATTTTTAAAACCTATAAGTTCCTCTTTCCCTTCTTCCCTCCCTCCCTCTCTCCCTTTTATTCTTTCCTTCTTTCTTTTTTTCACTAACTCAATTATTTATCAGTAAACATTTATTTGGCATCTGCTGTGTGCCAGACATCACAAATAAGGCTGAGTAAGATAGTTGCCATGAGGGAAAACCAAACGAAATGCAGTGGGGAATCATTACTGAGGTAGCATCTTGCTAGAGGAAGAAGTATTATTTGATAATTAATGGATAATATAAAAGAGTATGGTTGGACTTTAGGTCTGTCTCTCACTGCTGTACTATAGTGAATAAGGGATAAGTAGCATGGCTTTAAATAATTCCATTTCTGAGCTCCATATAAATTGTATTGTGGCTTTTTAGTTAATTAAGTTATTAACATTTAAATTGATTAGTGTTTGATAACTGAGTTACAGACATCCCCACATCTAGTCAACAGTTTTAAGAAAAACATTAAAAGAGAACAGGTATCAATTAGAGAAGTCTTATTTATTTATTTACTTATTCATTCATTTATTCAGCAAATTCAGCAAAGCAGAATGGGAGAAGAAAAGGATGGATAAAGCAATTGGGTGAGTGTGGGACTTCATATATAAAGGTAGTCAGAAGAGCACTGCAAAAAATGACAAGGATGAAAATGCACTTGTCCTGATGGAAATACATAATCTAGTTGAATTTTGGAAAGGACCTGTTTATATGTTTTTGTATTTACTTGTATGAGTGTATGATACTACTTTGCCTGTGACCAAGTGATGAAGTTTAGAAAGTTATAACTGTATGGAAATGATTTTCAAAAATCATAATTTGGAATTGTATTTTCTAGTCTCTTTTAAGGATTTCTATCAAGTATCAGGCTATTAGTTAAAAGTTTACTTTAGAAGGTCTTTTTTTATAATGCCCCATTTCATCCAAAAATTTTTCTGAGCAGAGAACTCCTTTTTTTTTTTTTATGTGCTGGATTTATAATACCAGAGAGGACTTAAGAACTCAGTTTCACTTAATCTTAGATAGACATGTAGAAAATGGACTAGAAAATATACACTGAGTGTTAAAATACTAGTTAAATTTTTCCTCATTTTAAAGGTAATATAAGATTTATTATAGAAAATTTCAAAAATATAGGAAAGTAAACAAAACAAATCACCATAATATTATGCTAATATACCCATATTAATATTTTGTGGCATTTCACTCTAGTTTTTCTACACATTTGTGTGTATAATAAAACTTGGCTTGTTCTATACATAATGTTTTATATCCTGCTTAAATAATCTTTAGGAGTATGGTTTTTACTAGTTGTAATATGTTATATGAGATTACCATAATTTATTTCACCAATCATCTTCTTTAGGATATATGAATAGTTTACATCTTTGTCATACAAATAATGCTGTAATGACTATCATTGCATATAAAACTTTGCCATTTTCCATTTTTTTCTCTCATATAATTGGGAATGGCATTACCAATTCAAAGCATGCGAACTTTCAATTCTCTTGGCATATATTATTAAAATTTTCTGGTAATTTATAAGATTCAGGGTTTTGATAAGTTGGGGAGAGAAGGGAAATCTGACACTCTGATAATAGCAATTTAAATATCAAATTATCATTTTTTGAAATGCTTACTTCTCATATGTGATATACAGTTGGTGTGGCTTGCACTTTACAGGTACTCGTTTGCAATTGTGGGCATCAATATAACTGATCTGACATATAATCTACTGGTGAGTGGAGCTCTAAAAACTCATTTCTACAACATCGCTCCAGAAGCTCCAACATTATCTCACTTCCAGCAAACATTCTGTAAGTGTCCTGTTGCTTAATTATTGATATAGGTTTCTATAGAACACTCTAGACAAGAGTTGAAGCTGAGAGGTCTTTGTGATTTGGCTGCATTGGAGCCTTTGAACTTCCTTCTTTGGTTTTGATTTTGTTTTCTCATTCACAATCTACACATATTTTCAGGCATCATGAATCTTTCCTCGTTCCCAGCTCTTGCTTAATAAATATTTAATGTATCAACTTCCCATCTGACTTAAAGACATCAGAGATGTCTTTCTTCCTCTGATCCAGCATGGCATAACACTTAAGAGTGCAGGCTCTAAAGACAGCCTGAGTTGACTCTCAGATCTACGTTAACTACCATCTCTACGCCTCAGCTATCTCATCTATAAAATGAGTCCTTTCTTCATAGAGCTGCTATGGAGGTAAAATGAGATGAGGATAAAAAGGCTTTTTATTAGCTAGTCCCATAGTAGTGCTCAGTGAACATTAGAAAGAGAAGGTGGTGGTTTAATGGGTGATACAGATGGTGGTAGAGTTCTCATTGGTATTACTTTTACTGCTACCACTACTAGTGCTACAGAGGGTAGCGTTTGCAGCCCTTTCTAAGTGTAGGTGCTAGTAGAGAGAAGTATTTTTGACCCTGAACCAGAGCCTTATGTTGTCCTTGCCTGAGGGGTATCCTTTGGGGTTGCAGTTGTGCTGAGGTTTCAGAAGATAAAGACCGAGACCGTTTAGTAGAGCCCTCAGATGCTATTCTCTAATTTTAGAGGCAGAATCCTAAAAGGTAGCTGTGTGTCATTATGATCCTTGCTGGCCAGACATAAACTGGTATGGAGGAATATAGAACAATAGTCTACCAAGTCTTCAAGCAATCTAAGCAATTTAAAGGAGAAATGTCTTTTAAACCGTTTAAACCAGGCTTACTGCACTGAGGGCCTTGTACCTGAGCTTTCTTAGCAAGGAAATTTCAAAATTCTTCTCCTTATGTTTCTTTCAGGCTTTTTTCTGTTGTTATGTTGCTAAACAGGTCTGCCACTCTTTCTAAGTATGGTTAAGACACAATCATTCCACCCCAAATCTACCACAGGAGAGTGTTGTTCCCCAGTTCAAATTTAAAATGTGATAAAGTCACAAGTTAACAACCATTTACTTTATCTAAATTCCTAAATTAATAGTGATTATGTTATCTAGGATTCTGCCTTCTTTTACATCTGCTTAAGCAGGACTTCCAGTTAAAGATGACATAATTAGTGTATGCATTATTCTCCCTTCTGAAATTACACTAAAGTTAATAGAAAGAGATTTTCCTAAGAAAGGATAACCCACAAGGATAAAAATCAGAAACAAAGCACGAAAATCTCATTTTGAAATCTGGAAAACAGATTAAGTGGTAAATGATTTAGTAGTCTTGAGAGAGCAAATCCTTAACAGGTGGCATGGAAAGGTAAGAAGCAACTTGATTTATTCCACAGGACTCCCCAAAAGGTTCAAAAATTGGCAGCATTAGATATCTCAGAAATGAGGGTTAACATAATAAGACCAAAAATAGCAAGATTGCTTGAAAATATGTTAAGAAGCTCTTAGAGACCTAAATCCCCTTCCCCAGGAGACAGCTTCTGTCCTTACCCCTTCTTAGCAGAGGCTGGTGTACTTTACAGGGAGAGAAAAATAAAGGGTCTCTGGTCTGATGAGAATCAGATACAGCTGATGACAAACCATACTGAAAGTGATGATGAAGACAGAGACCCAGGCTCCTTCTCCTACCCAATTCCTATCACTTTGGCAAGAGACTGACAAGGGCCTTCTCTGAAATCTGAACATCTCAAGAGAAGATAGCTGAAGATGCTGACCTCTGGGTCTCCCCAGTGAAGCAGCCCAGTCATATCACTCTACAGTCATGCTCACCATCAACAAACCCTACCTACGTGCTCAGAGTTTCCAATCAGCTTTTAATCCAGTTGGATTTTTATTTAGTAAAAAATATTTACAGGTAACCAAATATTACCAGATGTTTGAGTGTGATGGTTAAAAACATGTTCTCAAATTCTTTGATAGTCTTCCCATTAAAAGGTAGGTTTTTATGTTCCTCTCACCCAGCCCAACTGGGCTGACCAGTTGGTTGACAAAGAGAATAAGCAGATTTGACACTATGTGACTTTTAGGGCTACATTAGAAAAGTCTTTCTTCTGTGGATAAAGAAGATGTGGTACATGTATACAATGAAATACTACTCAGCCATAAAAAAGAATGAAATAATGCCATTTGCAGCAACATGGATGCAACTAGAGATTATCATACTAAGTGAAGTCAGAAAGAGAAAGACAAATACCATATGATATCACTTATATGTGGAATCTAAAATATGACACAAATGAACCTACTTATGAAACAGAAACAAACTCATTGACATAGAGAACAGGCTTGTGGTTACCAAGGAAGAGGGGGTTGGGGGAGGAATAGAGTGGGACGTTGGGGTTAGCAGATGTTAGCTATTATATACAGAATGGTAAACAACAAGGTCCTACTGTATAGCATAGGGAACTATATTGAATATCCTATGATAAACCGTAATGGAAAAGATTATTAAAATAAGAATGTGTGTATGTATATATATATATATATATATATATATATATATATATATAAATGAATCACTTCGCTGTACAGCAGAAATTAATACAACATTGTAAGACAATTATACATCAATAAAAAAAATTTTTTTAAAGAAAAGGCTTTGATCGGGAGATCAGGGATTGAGCTGCCTTTGGAAGCATGAGCCACCATGTAAGGTATCTGATTCCTCTGTGTTGTAAAAAAGTCCAGGACATACAGAGCAATCATATGTAGGTAATCTGACTGACAGCCCCAGATGAGGTCCCAGCTGATAACATCTACCACTAGACTTGTGAGTGAAGATGCATCTAAATGATTCCTGCCACCAGCTGTCAAGTCACCCCCAACATTCAGATCTTCCTAGTTGAGATTCCAGACATTGTGGATCCATTCCTCCTCTACCCTTTCTGAATTCCAAACCCACTGAATTCATGAGAATATTAAAATGTTTTTTTTTAAGTCACTGAATTTTGGAATAATTTCTTAAGCAGCCCTAGATAACAAGAACAGTAAGGAAAGCCTCAAACATGAAAGAGTGTCTAAAACAGGAATAAATAAAGCCACTATAAAGAAACAGAAACCATGCAGAGAGAAGAAAACTTCAAAAATATGTATCAATATCCTCAAGAGATAAGAGAAGAAATTGCTACTATGAAACAAGAATAAGGTGCCATAGAAAGAGCATTCAGAGAATAAAAGAGTGTTCTTAGAAATTAAAAGTCAGATAACAGGAATGAAATTTCCAAGAAGGATTAGAAGATAAAGCTGAAAACTTCCAGAAAGTAGAACAGAAATTATAGATGAAAAATAGAAAATAAAGGTTGAGAAATTAAAGGACCATTCTTGAAAGTCTTATAAAAGGAGTGCCAGAAAAAAAGAACAGTGAAACTAAGGGGAGGGAATCAAACAAATAAATCAAGAAATATTTTCAGAACTGAAGGATGACTTCTCATATTTAAACTAGTAAGCACCAGGATAATAGATTAAAATGGATTCACACTCAGGTCCATATCATTGTGAAATTTTAATACATAGGAAAGAGATGATTCTAAAAATTTCCAAATCTGTCACATAAAGAATTGGGAGTCAAGATGACATTGGAGGGCTTCCCTGGTGGCGCAGTAGTTGAGAGTCCGCCTGCCCATGCAGGGGACATGGGTTCGTGCCCTGGTCTGGGAAGATCCCACATGCTGTGGAGCGGCTGGGCCCGTGAGCCATGGCCGCTGAGCCTGTGCTCCCAGAGCCTGTGCTCCGCAATGGGAGAGGCCACAACACTGAGAGGCCTGTGTACAGCAAAAAAAAAAAAAAAAAAAAGATGACATTGGATTTCTCAACAGCAACACTGTATTCTAGAAGAGAGTGGAATAATGTCTTCAAAGATTTAAGCAAATATTATTTAAAATCTAAGGGAATATGATTTCCAGTTTTGAATTCTATACCCAGTCCAACTTATCAATTAAGTGTGGAGTAGAATAAACACATTTTTTTGAGTGCAAGGTCTTAAACATTTTACCTTCTTGTACCTTTATAAGGAAGCTACTGAAAGATATTTTTCCATAAAATAAGAGAGTAATCCTAAGAGGAATAAGTGAGGTACAGAAAGCAGGAAATCCATGAGAAAAAAGAAGAGAAGAGAAGAGGGGAAGGGAGAGGAGGGGAAACGATAGGAGAGGAAAGAGAAGAGAATCTTCAAGATGAGGCAAGTCAAAAAATCAAACAATGGAAAGTATGTTATTTAGAGCTATGGAGGTCAATAATCAAAGAATCAGCTGGAAGAGTTGAAATGCTGCTTTAAGGAAGCAGGAATTAGGACAGGAAGTGTTGCTGGGTTTTTGTTTGCTTTTTGTAACAAGACTTATTAAACTATTTGACTCTATGTATAATTTGATGCTCAACGTAACTAATTATTAGAGAAATACTAATCAAACTACAATGAGGTATCACCTCACTCTGGTCAGAATGGCCATCATCAAAAACTCTACAAATAATAAATGTTGGAGAGGGTGTGAAGAAAAGGGAACCTACACTGCTGGTGGGATGTAAGTTGGTACAGCCGCTGTGGAGAAAAGTATGGAGGTTGCTTAAGAAACTAAAAATAGGGCTGCCATATGACCCAGCAATCCCACTCCTGGGCATATATCTGGAGAAAACTATAATTTGAAAAGATACATGCACCCCAATGTTCATTGCAGCACTATTTACAATAGCCAAGACATGGAAGCAACCTAAATGTCCATCAGCAGATGAATGGATAAAGAAGTGATATATATGTATATATGTACACACACACACACACACACACACACACTGGAATATTACTCAGTCATAAAAAATAAGGAAATAATGCCATTTGCAACAATATGGGTGGACCTAGATATTATCATACTAAATGAAGTAGGCCAGAGAAAGACAAATATTATATGATATTGCTTATATGTGGAATCTAACAACAACAAAACAATACAAATGAACTTTTTTACAAAACAGAGATAGACTGACCACAGACATGGAAAACACACTTATGGTTACCAAAGGGGAAAGATGGGGAGGGATAAATTAAGAGGTTGGGATTAACATATACACATGACTATATATAAAATAGATAACCAAGAAGGACCTACTGTATAGCACAGAGAACTATAATATGAATATGAAAAAGAATAGACATACATATGTATAATTGAATCATGCTGTACACCTGGAATTAACACATTGTAAATCAACTATACATCAATAAAAAATAAATAAAATAAATTATGTATAAGTTGAGTGAAAAAGCAAATTTTAAAATACATACATCTTTATGACTTGTTAATGGAAAATGTAAGTCCCCTACATTTGTGATTACAGCTCCTACTTTGACAACTAGATGATTATATTTACTCCTGTAACAATTCTGACCATTTCCAGCAAATAATATTGAGGTTTTACTACAGATCAGATTCTGTGTTGAGGAAGACAGACATCTAAACAAATAAAACACAGTGGGAAGAATTTTGTTATTGAAGAAGTAAAATCTCACTCAGTCTGGGCGTCAGGGAAAGCTTCCTAAAGCAAATTCCACTTTCCATGAGAACTGAAAAATAGGTAGCAGGAAATATAGCAGTGGTGGCCTAGTGGTCCAGCGAGAGGGAGTGGCACAGGCAAAGGCCACAAGACAAACAGCGTGGTGGATTCAAGGAATAGAGCATAGGATTTGGGGTGGGGGAGGGGTGTCTAGAGATGACAGTAGTAAGAACAGGAATGGGGAAGGGGGATATCTTGAAAGAGTTTTGTAAGCCATTTGAAAGAGCATAAACGTAGATAAATAGGACCCCTTGCTTTGTTTCTCTACCCCTCGTATTTACCCTATTCTATAGTTACCATGTTCCTTAGGGAAGCCAGGGAAGCAATTCTGAGGGAAAATAGAATGTGTTTAGTTTTAGGTATACCAGGGGTGGGTTCCTTTTGGGAAATAGTTGGCATTCCAATGAATAGTGGGCATTCTAATATAAGGTTGTGGAGCTCTGAAGAATTGCAAGGGCAGATTTGGGATTCATTAGCATTAAGGAGAAAATCAGAGCCATACAGTGGGGAGCTCTTGCAGGAGAGAATCAAAGTTAGAATCATAGGAATTGACATATAAGAGCAGGAATATTTGTTTTGTTCATGACTATATCCACAGCACAGAACCTAGTACAGAATAGGTGCTCAGTAAATATTTGTTGGATGGATGGATGGATGGGAGGCAAAAATATTGGCTGGTTTCCTTTTCAGGAGAAAGGAAGTCTAGTTACTCTGGAAAAATTTGGCCTTGGCCTGAATTGATAGGCTTCCAAGAGAATCTTAACCTGGGTGAGTAAGCAAGCAGTCGGATTACTTTTTTTTAAGGCCCTCACCAGGTTTTAGAAACAGCAGCAATCCCCCTGTGGACTGGGGTGAGGCAGAGGGACTCAGGTCTCTCTAGAAGAAGCAAACTGTGCCCTGAATTCGTTGCTCATCTATCAGACATGATCAGTTTTGCACTTCTTCTCTGTAGTATTCTTGCAATTACCTGTGTCCTTGTATCTCTGCAGTCTACTAACCGAATGCAGTGAAGCAAAACCAAGACACACTCAAGCAACAACAAATATGCTGCAGTCTTGGGTTGGAAAACCAAATTATTATTCCAAACAGGTATTTCATCTAGGTGAAAGAATATAAGAATATAATAGGTCTTATCATTTTGACTTTACAGTATTATTCAGTGAGCACTGCACTGCCAAGTCAGTATGCTATGAAAATCACATTCAATCTAAAGCTCCACTGAACAGGCAGCTACATTGAAATAAAGTAAGGTTAGGTGTAGTGAGCAGAAGGAAGTACAATAGCAAGAAGAGAAAAAAGAATTAGCTTTTCTTTGACCTTCAAAAGAAGGAGCTATCAGTAAGAATAAGAACCAGAAAAAGAGAGTACACTGGAAAAGGCAGCTGATTTCAGGTACTGGCTTCCAGCTTCCAGGTCTAATTGTGTGATTGTACACCAATGTCCTCATCTGCGTTACCTATTCCATAAAGCTGCTGTAAGAATTAAATAATAGACTATAAGCAACACCCTGGCCCCTCATTCCTCCCTCTGCTCTTCATGCCATTTTGTTAGCTTCCTTAGCTAGCAAATCATCATCTGAAAATTTCTACCTTGGTCCCTCTCCAAGAAACTGAGAATTGGGGAGCATAAGAACTCTACCTTTTTCTTGTATCTGTTACATATTTGTTAATTGGTAGATGGGCCAACTGATTAATTGGCCACATGAATTTATGAACACTCTGTAATGTTATATAAATGAGTGGAGTTTTATGATTATGATATGTACCCTGGAAGCCAAGCCACCATTTCTACATTTTGATAAAAAATCATGTTATACAGTGTCTAATTATTTTTCTGATGGGATAAAGAGAGTCCTAGGGAATCAGTTTGCAAGATTTACACCTTGACTTTTGTAGCCTTGAGAGAAAGGAGAATGGTGTTAGATTATTAACCACCCCTCTCCCTTCTACTCTTCTCCTAGCCTATCTTTTAAACCTTTCAAAATGTTTTCCTGTAGTTGCATGTAAGGTAGAAAAATGGTGAAACCAAAGGGATCTGAATTCTTCTAAAACTCTATGCTACCCTAGATCACTTCTAGAGTGAGAATGTACATTGTGGAAAAGTGAATTTCTCATTAAAGTATTTTTCACAGTGCCTACTTATTATTTTCAATAGGGGTAAATAACTTATTAATCATGAGATACCAATGAGATGCTTTTAATTCATCAGTATTGGAAACCTGACTCTATATACGAAACAGGTCAGGTATGTTTATTTAAGCTCAGAAGCAAAGTCAGGAAAATTATGTGTGTATTTTATTTAACAAGGAAGAAGAAATTATAAATGATCACAGATTTTATTTAGAACCATAAAAATTATAACATTCAGAAAGAATTGAGTATATTTGTCCCAAAGTTCTCTTCCCCTGCCCTATGTCATCTCTGCTGCTTACTCTTTCCCATGGAGGTGAAGAGTTAGGACTTAAACCAAGTTTCTGGCTCCAGAATCCTTCCTCTGAACTATCTCCTACTGCCTTCTAATATTAAGACAAAGTGAAGCTTGTGTAATGTTTGGTTTCCACTTTTCTAACTAGTATTATTTCCTTAAATACTTTTTTCTTATTATAGAGACACTTGAGCTTACTTTTGCTTTACTACATGAAAATACTTATTACTGTCTTTTAAAAAGCTATTCACATTTCAATTCTAAATGAGGAGGGAGGGGCACAGTGGGGAAACAAAACAATAAGTAGGTTCTCATATCAAATATTTAACATTTATTCCAAAAATGTTCCCAATCCACATAACATTTTTGAGACAAAAAAGTATTTGAATATGAAATTATGCTTCAGAGCAAAGATCTCTTATTAACAATTTCATATAGGTTAATGATCACTGTATTGTTCAGAGTTAATTTACAGTTTTTATTGTCTCATAATAGATTGTCAGAATGCATTCTTTTGATTTGTCAAGGTAATTTAAAACTTTACTCAAATCAAATATCAAGAGAAAAAAGGCTGAGTGGAGTACTTTTGAAAAATCACACCATTATGTTAATTTAATCAGGAGGTGAAGAATGAAGTAGTCACTGTCGACCTTTCAAAATACGTTCCAGTTGTTATTCATATTCTAGAAATGGCAGAATTGATTTTTCTTCCTGCTTGAGCAGAGTGAGAATAATTCTAGCACCAATTGCAAAAATCTTGCAGGTTGGTAGCTTCTATTGCACTGGTTTTAAAGAATAATTTTAACAGTAGTATTTGCTGTATTTTGATCTTATCTTTGAGTGACATGGTTGCTGTTAGTTGGTCTGACACCTTTTTCAGCATTCAGGGTGATTTTGAATATGATTAAGGATTTTTTTCCCTTGCATTCTTGTCACTGTCTTATCTCTAACAGGCTATTTGATGCACGAGTTTCATAAGTTTTGGATTGAAGAGGACCCCATGGACATAATGGAATTTAATCGTGTGCGGGAGAAATTCCGCAAGAGGATCATAAAACAGCTGCAGAATCCAGACATGGCATTGTGCCCACACTTTGCTGCCTCGGAAGGTTTAATCAACATATAGTCACCCACACTGGTTTTAATGGATACCCCAGGACAGTGCCTCATTACTGTGTTAGATCTCTGCTTAGGTCCCAGCTCACACACTGAATGCACACAGTGTTTGTATGCATGCCTGTTGGTACAGTGTTTCCACATCTTCATCATAATTACCAGATCCCCAAATACCACAATTTCTGCAGTATCTGTCATCCAGTGACTGCTCATACTGTGGCATCATGCAGTGTTACATCTTGCCTTGACACCTGGTATGGAGAGAGTTTTCTATTTTTTTAAATTGGCTTCCTCTCCCTCATAATTTAATGTTGAAGAATTGTATTTCTCTAGCTGTATTTTATATGTAAAAGATTTAGCTGAATTTTGTTCTGTGAAAGCCTTTTAATTTATTGATAAGTTTCATGACCATAGCTGCTAGCTCTTCAAGCCAGGTTCATGCTTAGACCTCATTCCAATAAAGTATGACTTTAAAATAATACAAACAGACACATGATAAGACAAATCATTCTTGCAAATACTGCTGCACTTCATGAAAATGTAACAAGGCTAACAAGAAGCAAATTTAGGTAGGTGCTGGGGTTTTCTGAAGTACCAC